>NC_064644.1:476889821-477514821 GCF_023864345.2 Schistocerca serialis cubense | reverse complement strand
CTTTAACACTGGTAGCATGCCGCGACAGCGTGGACGTGAACCGTATGTGCAGTTGACGGACTTTGAGGGAGGGCGTATAGTGGGCATGCGGGAGGCCGGGTGGACGTACCGCCGAATTGCTCAACACGTGGGGCGTGAGGTCTCCACAGTACATCGATGTTGTCGCCAGTGGTCGGCGGAAGGTGCACGTACCCGTCGACCTGGGACCGGACCGCAGCGACGCACGGATGCACGCCAAGACCGTAGAATCCTACGCAGTGCCGTAGGGGACCGCACCGCCACTTCCCAGCAAATTAGGGACACTGTTGCTCCTGGGGTATCGGCGAGGACCATTCGCAACCGTCTCCATGAAGCTGGGCTACGGTCCCGCACACCGTTAGGCCGTCTTCCGCTCACGCCCCAACATCGTGCAGCCCGCCTCCAGTGGTGTCGCGACAGGCGTGAATGGAGGGACGAATGGAGACGTGTCGTCTTCAGCGATGAGAGTCGCTTCTGCCTTGGTGCCAATGATGGTCGCATGCGTGTTTGGCGCCGTGCAGGTGAGCGCCACAATCAGGACTGCATACGACCGAGGCACACAGGGCCAACACCCGGCATCATGGTGTGGGGAGCGATCTCCTACACTGGCCGTACACCACTGTTGATCGTCGAGGGGACACTGAATAGTGCACGGTAAATCCAAACCGTCATCGAACCCATCGTTCTACCATTCCTAGACTGGCAAGGGAACTTGCTGTTCCAACAGGACAATGCACGTCCGCATGTATCCCGTGCCACCCAACGTGCTCTAGAAGGTGTAAGTCAACTACCCTGGCCAGAAAGATCTCCGGATCTGTCCCCCATTGAGCATGTTTGGGACTGGATGAAGCGTCGTCTCACGCGGTCTGCCCGTCCAGCACGAACGCTGGTCCAACTGAGGCGCCAGGTGGAAATGGCATGGCAAGCCGTTCCACAGGACTACATCCAGCATCTCTACGATCGTCTCCATGGGAGAATAGCAGCCTGCATTGCTGCGAAAGGTGGATATACACTGTACTAGTGCCGACATTGTGCATGCTCTGTTGCCTGTGTCTATGTGCCTGTGGTTCTGTCAGTGTGATCATGTGATGTATCTGACCCCAGGAATGTGTCAATAAAGTTTCCCCTTCCTGGGACAATGAATTTACGGTGTTCTTATTTCAATTTCCAGGAGTGTAGTTCAAATAATATTTAACGACAATTCGTTGTCGTTTAACGTGAGTGCATTTTTGCAGCAACACTAACTTATTTGTTTATGAAAGATCCCTTATTTGTAATTACTGTGAATGATCTGAGAGTGAGCGAATATTTACAACAGTTTTTTAATTTGAATATTATCCTAATATATTATTTTAGTGCGGGAAAGTCGTCAAGATGAGTCAAATCATGCTTGATGCATGTGAGAACGGCGTATTTTGGCAGGGACGGCAGTAGCGAAAAACTACGAGAGTCAAGTGGAGACTGGGACTTTTAGAGTAAAGAGCTCAAGGGAGCAATTCTGGACACTTTTACACGAGTTCTGGAAGAAAGCAGACCTTTCTAGAGTAACGTGCACAATTCTGTCGTCTAGGTGACTGATTGTGTATGGTGAATGGCGGCTACCATACTATAACTTCTGAAGTGACTTTAAATTTCGAGAGATTTGAGAGTGCTCCAGAGTAAGACTCGAACTATTTCCGCTTGATTTACGAAACTGGGCATAGACGGAGTATGAGTTACTATTCTTTGTGTCGGGTGTGTTAATTTGTGAATCATCATTTTGAAATTTGAACTGTTTTGATCTGGTGAATATTTCGTATAGTGTTATCACAAAGTGAACTTAGTTTTCACGCATCACTGATGACAATTTAGTTTGGGAATTTTGCTACCATTCTCTTAAAGCTCTCAACTTAACCTTACTGCATTTGGTAATGGTATTTTCTGTGTCTATTTTAAATGAACATAGTAGGACCACATCCCGTTTATTTGAGATGCCCTCTCTTGAATAAACCTTATTCATCATAATTATCTGTCATCTACCACATCAATTACAGTCGGTAGAATAATACTTTTGTTACTAAATTATTCATTTACTTATTATTTTGTATATCAAGGAATTTCATTAATTCGCAGTTCCAGCCGATGCTCAGACTGTTTGACTACAGGATCACTGCTACAGGTTATTATTTGAAGCGAATTAAGTGTGGGGCATGAAAACAGATGTGCACGGCTCGACCCTACGACTACATCGAGCCAATCTTTTTAAAAAGAGCCTTGCATAGTCCAAGTACCTAAAGTACAAGTAACCACAGGTAAAGAGGCAACTGGTTTTCGCGTATGGAATGCTATATGGAAGAGCAGCTACACTAGCAGCATCCGTTAGGTACCGTCGCAGTATCGAAAACGCTGTAAAGTCCCCCATCATTTACAAGCGATTATTGAAGTATTTATCACCCTGCAAATGGACGGTGGCATAATACAAGAAAATACTAGTGCCCTCTGAAACTGCTGTTGTCATTGTACCAAAGAAGTCATCCGACAGAACTATGAAGTATAGATTTCTTGTGATTATTGCTACTTAAACTACTTGTGACATATGCACATCCCTTACTTTACATTGCAGAAGCTCTGGATAATGGAGGGCTGTGTAAGAATTTTTCTACAATAGACCTGAAGACTGTTTACCTTCAAGTAGAAGTAATGCCAGATTACTTAAACATGGTTTAATGTTTTAATGACCCTGTTAAAGCATATTCAGTTAAACGAATAACGCACTAGACTAATTCGGGGTTGCTCTATCGAGCTGGCACGTAATATTCCACCTTAAAAATAATGTTCTTCAGAAGGAGTACCAAACAAACTGTTTCAGTCGACACTCCCTCGCATGAATGTCATGAAGACCAGTATTTATTTGGGTCGAATCCAGATACACATTACAAAAACTGTGTTGCAAACATCTGCTGAAATATCACGGACTCTTTTTAACTACAAAATTATTTATGTTGTTATTAGTTCAAAATGGTTCAAATGGCTCTGAGCACTATGCGACAACTGAGGTCATCAGTAGCCTAGAACATAGAACTAATTAAACCTAACTAACCTAAGAACATCACACACATCCATGCCCGAGGCAGGATTCGAACCTGCGACCGTAGCGGTCGCTCGGCTCCAGACTGTAGCGCCTAGAACCGCACGGCCACTCCGGCTGGCTATCAAGGACAATCCGCCTGACAACTCTTAGGAAGGACACCCTGTGTCTCTGATCACAATGACAGGTAGCGTTATGGGACTTGAACGAGAGAAAGACTAGCGCCCCAAAAATATTTACTGTAAATCACCTTTTCGTTACAAGAATCAAGGTACCCCGTTTGCCACTCTGTTATTTAGAGACCAATCTCACCTTCCTACCGTACTAATAGGAAAATAGAGATTTTCGAAGAGAAATGAATGTAAGTATATTCTACGACTGCGAAATGTGCTGTTCGTACAGTAGCTTCTGAGGCACCTCTTCTCGTATGGAGGTAAAAATAACATCAGCCTGAGATGGCAGTGGAGGGGGAAGGGTGGTTGGGAGCAAATTGGAGAGCTCGTTGACGTAGCATAGTCGTGCCTGGTGGGGAACATCTCGCGAAAGGGTGTCAATTGTGTTTGGAGCCTCAGCATGTCGCAGATGTGTGGCTCATACCTAGCAGCCGGAGTGCAGCAGACCAACCACTCTGGAGGTGACCAGAGCACGCACTCGTTTCATGAGTAAGGTGGAAGTGACGGCAACATGAGCAGTGGGGGGGCAATGGAGGCGGTGTGGTATTTGTTTAAAATAAAGACATAATTTTACATTTCATATCATACTATATATAAATAAGGTCGTAACTGCTCAGTCTCTTATTTACAATAACCTACATGTCTCTTTGGAAATAGAGTTGTAAGTTATAATGTATTAGAATAATGCAATAAGACACATCTGTGATTGTGTTAACAGGCAAACTTCTGTTTTTAATTTCGCGACGTTTTTATATCAAATTATGACCACGCTGACAGTAAAACATAACAGCAATTGCTTCAACAAGCAATCATGGATTTTATACTTAGTTTAGTGGTCCCGCTGTCTGTAGCGTAGTTTTTAACACTGCACTGGTATACAAATGTTAAAAACGTTCTTAATATCTGAATTTCTTAAATTTTTTACCACTTTACAACGTAACATCGTTTGGATATACCCATACAGCACTTCAAGCATCCAACTTCTTGATGGCACTCTCACCTTCCGTCATCTTGAATAGCCATATTTGGTTATGACGTCATAGTGTCGGCCATATTGCATCCGTCAGCTTGGATAATTTTGGCAGTCATGCAGGTATACTTATCCCCTCAAGCAATACGACAAGACCTCATCCCCCATTTCTCATCTTCTCGTCTTTTTTTACCTCATTCAGTTGGCTTATAATGAAGAGGGAGGGGCGGGGGGGAGAAGGTGAAGGAGATCGGACAATTCAGGCTGCGTTTAAATCCCGTTTTGTTCCAACAGTTGTATATTGTTATTTCAGTGCTTACGAAATCGTATAAAATTTGGGAAGAAGGCAATCTGAGTCATCTTATCATCATGATGTTCTTCCCCTCTGGCGTGAATGCATGCCCTGATTCTATTTGAAACGGTGTTATAAAGGTGATGTGTTGTCTCCTGAGGCAAGCTGGTCCCAAATGTTTGGATATATGGCACGATCTGTTAGTGGGTGTACCGTATCTCGAGCAGGATCGATGTCGAACGTACTGCGACCGTTCCTAATTCTTAGGAATGTGCTGTATCCACTTTGCAGTGATTCTAGTGCGCTATTTAGGTAAACACTGGTCTACTCTCCACGCTCGTGGGCGTCTTTTATTAGACATATAGGGTCCTGTCATCTCTCGTACTCGTCAAATTGTTCAGACCCCATGCGATAGAACGCTGCCATCTAACATACCACGATATCCGAGAATCTCCAGCAATCCATCCGACAAGTATAGTGCGACAGGCACCGTTGAGCCGAAGGAGCAAACTCCTCTGTATTCGTCGCAGCATTCCAGTCGAAGAAGATGATGCGCTCAGACAGTGTCGTGAAGCCAGAAACAGAGTTTGACATAACTTGCATGTCTCTCCTAAGAGTCGTCAGGCGTTGTTTCTCTAGTGTTTCGGCAGATATTTGTAATTCTTTTTTTTTCAGCGTGTAGCTGGAGTGAGTCCAAATCAATACTGCTCATCTTGTCTTCCATGTGACGTCCAGTGTGGACGGAAAGTTTCGGTTTGTTTCCCGTTACAAACAACATGATTCTTAAACAGAAATTTTGCCTGCCCCTTCGATAGTGCGGCCCCAGATTAGCCTATTGCGATATTCTTGTTATCGTTATGTATTAACAGGGACAAAAAAACACGCAGAATAACCAAAACTCCGGCAGCGACTGAGCAGTCCCAGCACACTGCAAAACTTTGCATAATTTTGACCACTTTATGAGAAACCGATTTCACGTATTCTAGAACGGTCCTTTTCTCATCTACAAGAATGCCTACATACCCGCAAGCAGTTCTGCGTTATATGGGGATTCCGTCAAGCGTTAGGGATAGAGTTCTCGTGAGCGAGAGTATTCCCACAAAAAGTTGGGATATTATTTTATGAACAGCTATCGCCACTCGTTGTCTGTGTACCACCGCTGCATCTGAAGGAGCATATCATCCGTCATTCGCTCAAGAACCGCCAATTTAAGCCAATTCTGTCCGTGTGTACATAGTTTTCTGTTCAATGTAAACATCCTTCTTCTCAGTCTTTTATTTTTGTCACCGTTCTTCTGACTGCTTTATTCTTCCCCTTCGTCAACTTTTTTATCACAAAATATCACTTACATCAAACATGCTGAATTATTTTTTCGATGCATTCCAGTCTCTGTTTTACTCTGAACTGTTTACCGTCTACAGCAGTGGTCGCCAAACTGCGGCGGTGATCAATTCGTCGTGCGGACCGCAGTTCTCGGCCATATTTTATAACAATATGCATCCAACAGTTAACAACCGAACCCAAAAGTGTCAACTAACGTTATGAGCTTCGTAAGAATACAGCTTGCCTGCTCAGTGACAAAGAACTATTTTCAGACACACTAAAATTTTAATAATTTTAATTGCCACTGGTGAATTCGGCCGTTAGATAAGTAAAATTGGGACAAATGGTAAGTAGGACGGGCACTACGGTATCAGAGGACGTGAGACGGGAAAATGTTTTTATTATTTGTCTTCCAGTGCTGACAGCTCGCAGACTTGGGCGACTCTTGCCGATCAGCTGCTATGATATAAATTTTCATACGGAAATAACATAGATTCAGGAAAGTGCATTACAGAGACGGTCGAATTCGAACGTGGTAGATATTTGTACCAAGGAATATGTAATCAAATTAAGAGTCTTGTAATACAACGCAATGAGTAGAAGAAAAAAGTTTTTAATCGTGTCTCATACTGGATAAATATAAGTAAAATAATTTTTATTAATCAGTTAAACTGCTCTCTCACAAAGACAACACAACACTTAGCCGGGCAGTTACACTGTTATAGGTTTGGGATCGCTGAGAGTGGCAGCAATCTGAAACGAACAGTCAACACGAAGTGTTCAGCATGCTGCCGACATTTAACTATCAGTGGCTGGGGACCGGCTTACTGAGTCGTTACTATAGCTCGTCAACCGGGTTCTGATGACAAGCTAATTTATGTAGCTTATCAATTAATAAGATAGGTACATATGTAGTCTGTGGTGCAGTCCCACAAAGTCAATACTGGCTCTTGAGCAAAACAGCAAAACTACAGCTGCCTCAAGTACCAAATGGTTCCAATGGCTCTGAGCACTATGGGACTTAACATCTTAGGTCATCAGTCCCCTAGACTTAGAACTACTTAAACCTAAGGACATCACACACATCCATGCCCGAGGCAGGATTCGAACCTGCGACCGTAGCGGTCGCGCGGTTCCAGACTGAAGCGCCTTTAACCGCGTGGCCACACCGGCCGGCCCTCAAGTACCATTGAAGTTTTTCCTTGATGTCTTAACACATGCTCTATATCCTTCCTACTCTTTTCCACATGTTGCTCTCTGCACCGATTCTGCCGAGAACCCCATTTCTTCTCGTACATCTTACCAGGCCACGTAATTTTCAACACCCGTCGTACCGCCACAAGTCAAACACAATGATTCTCTTCATTTCTGGTTTTCCCACAGTACATGATTCACTTCCATAGTATACTCCGCTACAAACGTACGTTCTCAGAATTTATTCGTCAGATTAAGACTGATGTTTGATACTAGCAGATTTTCCCTGGTCAAGAGTATTCTCTTGGTCTGGACTAATCTGTATTTCATTTCCTCCTTGCTTGGTCCGTCATGTGTTATTTTCTTTCCAAGACAGCAGTTCGCCTTCATTTTGGGTGCTTTGTCGTCACCACTTTTAATGTTAACTTATCTCTAGTCACATTTCTGGCAAACCTCTTTACTTTCATCTTTTTCTTATACTGTTCATTCCATTCTTTTTCCTTACTTTCACTGAGGACAGCAATGTCATCAGCGAATCTTATTACTGATGTCCTTTCATCCTGAATTTTGATCTCTCTCTTGAACCTTTCAGTTTATTTCCGTCATTGGTTCTTCAGTTAATTGAGTGAGTACTAATGGCCGAAGAGGGAATCTCTGTTTTCCCTCTTTTCAATCGGAATACTTTGTTCATCGTCACCATCTCTTACATCTTTACCTACTGGTTTTTGTACTACTGTATATTACCCGTCATCCCTATAGTTTCCTTCTCTTTTTAGCAAAATTTGGATTACCTTGCTTCATTTTACGTTGTCGAACACCTTTTGTACGTCGACAAATGCTGTGAAGGTGTCTTTATTTTTCTTGAGCCTTGGATCCGCAATCAAGCCCAACGTCAGAACGCTCGCTCTGACCCTTTTACCTTTTCTGTAGCCTAACTGACCGTTATCTAACGGGTCCACCATTTTATTTTCGATTATTTTCTTTTTATTCCTTTTGCCACATGACATAACCTATGTTGCGCCTTTCCTTTTGTTTCTTTTCCCTTGGAAGTCCTAATCTTTTTTCCTATTTTTTCCTCTGTTTTTTTCTTCATTTCCCTCAGACGTTATTTCACTTCTTTGACCAACAATGTTCATACTTTTAGGTTTCTGATGAAAAATTTAAATTTCCTTTTGTTATTCTTTTCTCTCCTAGGCATTTCACACTACTGGCCATTAAAATTGCTACAACAGGAAGAAATGCAGATGATGAACGGGTATTCATTGGACAAATATATTTTATTAGAACTGACATATGATTACATTTTCACACAGTTAGGGTGCATAGATCCTGAGAAATCAGTACCCAGAATAACGACCTCTGGCCGTAATAACGACCTTGATACGCCTGGGCATTGAGTCAAACAGAGCTCGGATGGCGTGTACAGGTGCAGCTGCCCATGCAGCTTCTACACGATACCACAGTACATCAAGAGTAGTGACTGGTGTATTGTGACGAGCCAGTTGCTCGGCCACCATTGGACAGACGTTTTCAATTGGTGAGAGATCTGGAGAATGTTCTGGCCAGGGCAGCAGTCGAACATTTTCTGTATCCAGAAAGGCCCGTACAGGACCTGCAAAATACGGTCGTGCATTATCCTGCTGAAATATAAGGTTTTGCAGGGATCGAATGAAGCGTAGAGCCACGGCTCGTAAAACATCTGAAACGTAACGTCCATTGTTCCAAGTGCCGTCAATGCGAACAATGGGTAACCGAGACGTGTAACCAATGTCACCCCATACCATCACGCTGGGTGATACGCCAGTATGGCGATGACGAATACACGCTTCCAATGTGCGTTCACCGCGATGTCGCCAAACACGGATGCGACCATCATGATGCTGTAAACAGAACCTGGATTCATCCGAAAAAAAGACGTTTTGCCATTCGTGCACCCAGGTTCGTCGTTGAGTACACCATCGTAGGCGCTCCTGTCTGTGATGCAGTGTGAAGGGTAACCGCAGCCATGGTCTCCGAGCTGATAGTCCATGCTGTTGCAAACGTCGTCGAACTGTTCGTGCGGATGGCTGTTCTCTCGCAAACGTCCCCATCTGTTGACTCACGGATCTAGACGTGGCTGCACGATCCGTTACAGCCATACGGATAAGATGCCTGTTATCTCGACTGCCAGTGATACGAGGCCTTTGGGATCCAGCACGGCATTCCGTATGACCCTACTGAACCTAAATATTCCACATTCTGCTAACAGTCATTGGATCTCGACCAACGCGAGCAGTAATGTCGCGATACGATAAACCGCAATCGCGATAGGCTACAATCCGACCTTTATCAAAGTCAGAAACGTGATGGTACGCATTTCTCCTCCTTACACGAGGCATCACAACAGCGTTTCACCAGGCAACGCCGGTCAACTGCTGTTTGTGTATGACATCGGTTGAAAACTTTCCTTATGTTAGCACGTCGTAGGTGTCGCCACCGGCGCCAACCTTGTGTGAATGCTTTAAAAAGCTAATCATTTCGCATATCACAGCATCTTCTTCCTGTTGGTTAAATTTCGCGTGTGTAGCACGTCGTCTTCGTGGTGTAGCAATTTTAATGGCCAGTAGTGTAAATGTTCACAGAAATCTTTCTCTCAATGTATCTAATATTCGTTCAATTCCCTTATAAACTTCCATGTTACTTCTTAATCTCTATGTCACATTTCCATACTTGTTGTCTTATTTTTATTTATTTAACATGTTCCATTAGACTTTAACATTAGATGTGTGATGGTAACTTAGTGTTATCTTGGATGAATGAGTTTTTAAGCTGTTTGTGCGACAGTTCTCGCCACCTTCCTGTCCTTGCTATTGTGTACTAACATTGGAAATTAGCTAGAGTCTCCAGAGTACTCTCGGTGGTGGTGCTCGTTTTTGCACACGGATCTGTGACACGTAAAGGCGGCCGCTCCAGATGGGAGGCTTTCTCCGGCGGGCGAGAATCACCGCTAATCAGTACCGGCTTTCACCAGCCGCCACCGGCTCGGGGCGGTCTGCCGTAGTCACGCGGTGACAAACCATACCTCAGAGGTCTCAGCGAAACCAGCTTACCAACACGCTTTGCGTATTTTTCATCTTCTTCTTCTTCGCGGATGAATCACTTAGGACCACGCGTAATCAACATTTGTTGGCCTTTCTTTTCGCCCAGTATTCCTTCATAAACAACGAATATGCTAGCTTTCGTTGCGTAGACCATGTATGTCGGTTAGTTTTTCTCTCTTCTTCCTCAAAACCCCGTGAGTTTGTGATTTTTCTGATTTCATTTCTATCATGTAGATTTGGAGACCCTAATTCTATCAGGTCTTTTTCCGTCTGTTTGTACCAGTTCGGTCTTGTAGTTTTGTTCTTTAAAAATGTATGGATTTTGTGCGTTAACCTGTTTGAGTCCATTCTTTCTAAGTGCCCCATGAATTGGATTCTTCTCATGCGCATTGTGTCTGTTATTTTGGAGATATTTTTTATGTATTTCTGCATTGGGTTTTGGATAATGTACCCCATCTTTAGTTCTTGGACCTAGGATTTTCCTCATTATCTTACGTTCTTTCACTTCTAATTCCTCTTTTAGTGTTCTGTGTTGAAGGTTTAGTGTCTCAGATGCGTAGAGAGCTTCGGGTCTAATTACTGTAGTGTAGTGTCGTATTTTGCAATTCCACGAGAGACTCTTTTTGTTGTAAATGTTTTTTGTTAACTGAAACGCCGTCTCCATTTTCTGGACTCTTAATCTGACAGATTTCTTTTCATTACAATTTTCTGCAATCCATTCACCTAAATATTTAAATTCTTTTACTCGAGAGATGTAGTTATTACCAATTTTGAGATCAGAAGTTGCATCTTTGACGTCAGTCATAAATTTTGTTTTTTCAAATGAAATTTGTAATCCTATTTTAGCTGCCTGTTCTTGTAATAATTCTAGCTGTTTCTGTGCATCGGTAATGTCTTGTGCGATCAGTGCCATGTCATCAGCAAATGCTAAACAGTGTAATTCTATGCCCTTATGTCTTAGTCCCAGTCTGTGTGCTGGTTGCACCTGCTTTTTTCCATTCTCTAACAACTTTTTCAAGAGCACAATTGAAGAGCACTGGGGACAGTACATCCCCTTGTCGTACTCCTGTGTCTATTTCTAATTCTGTGCTCAATTCTCCCATAAATTTTACTTTGGATTTGGTCTCCGTGAGTGTTTCTTTTATGATGTTTGTTGTCTTTTAATCTAGTCCATATTCTGCTAATACTTCAAAAAGGGATTCTCGGTCTATACTGTCATATGCTTTTTTAAAGTCGACAAACGTGATGACATAACTTTTGTTTGAAGTACTATGTAAATATTTCATTGTGTTTTTCAAGTTAAGGATTTGTTCTACGCAAGATCGACCTTTTCAGAACCCACCTTGGTATTCGCCTAGTTTTGAATCCAGCTGAGGTATTTTTTATATATATATTCTTTTTTACGTTTACACAAACACTTTTTTTCTGTTCTCATAGCCGACAAAGTTTAAACAAATTTTCAGTTGATGGATGTCCATCACCAACTGGAGACAACACGGTGTCGAGTATAGACTCCTCATGTAAGGTAGCCCACGTATGTTAGTAGCAAGGATCCCACAGTGAATACGCTCAGGAAATTAAGTACTCTTTTCGCAGTGGTAAGACCTGAGGATGGCGGTAATGTGCTGCCGAAACTAGTCGTGTGATAGAATAAAGACACTCTCAAGATACAGCTGTGATGGTACTTTGTCTCATATATTAAACAAATTTATATGAACAAGCACCTACAGGGTGTCCAACGAAGATTTCAAAATTAAATATCTATGAAAGTAACATCGATAGACGAGTGCAGCGAATGATATTTTTACTGTGAAAGCTGTAACGATTTTATGCAGAAGCGATACAGTAGTTTCGAAATAGTTCGAAAAACAGCTAACAGATGGCACTGTAATCGCAATACGTAGTGCCTGCGTGAAATGATGTATGCGTACCGATGGTAGAGATTGATATCATGAATTCCAGTGAACAACACGTTATTCTGGTACTGGAATACCACGGCTTTGAACACAACTCTACGACAAGAGAGCACAGTTTTCAAACACGATTTAATTTTGCGAAACGACGCGATGTGAAAACCATTCGCAAGCTCTTTGCAACGTGCCGGGCGAATAGAATGCACTATTAAAGATACGCCTGTCGTTCCTACCAAACTGCAGTAAGAGGAACCAACGCTACATTTCGACCGAAAGGGCCAGTGAACAACATAAAGGAAGCAGATGGACCCTCTATTGACGGGAGCGGTTGTCCACCGTCGCATTTAGGTCCTGAATCTTAACCAAACAGCCAATGAAATTCAATCAATGAATAAAAAATTCCAAGACATTTATGTATTTTTATACAGCTGGAGTCGGAGCTATTGGGACGAATGTAAACCACATTCTTAAAACGATTTATTCGCAATAGCTCAGATTTCCAGCGGCGGTCCGACATCAAATATTTCGATACAAAATATAAAATGAAAGATGATATCTTCGATATCAAAATCCCGTAATCAGTTCGATATCATTCCAAGAACAGTTAAACTGTCACGTGTCTTGCAGTGCATGTAAAGCAGTTTGAGGGAAATTACATACGGGAATAAAAAATAGCCGGCCGGAGTGGCCTAGCAGTTCTATCCGCTTCAATCTGGAACCGCGCGACCTCTAGGGTCGCAGGTTCGAATCCTGCCTCGGGCATGGATGTGTATGATGTCCGTAGGTTTGTTAGGTTTAAGTAGTTCTAAGTTCTATGGGACTGATGAGATCAGAAGTCCCATAGTGCTCAGCGCTATTTGAACCACTTTTTTGAAAAAAAAAATATAAAAAAAACTTATGTTGTGCACAAAAGAGAACTGAACACTGAAAGCTAAGTACCACTGAACGAGACATTCAACTATCTCTCAGCTTCAGTAATAAAACGTTGACTCCCAAAATACCTTACTCGGCACTTATACAAGAGCTGCACTTTTCCGCTTAAATGATCTTACCACTTGGCATCGACGGGCAGAAGACCACGAAAGCACCTCTGCCCGCTCTCAGCTCAGAGAGAGTCACGTGACCAATTACCCCAGTCAAAAATCCTTCTGTGCCCATCCATATCTGGTCGCAAACATTCAAATTATATCCACTAAAAATTTACAATGTATCACAAATATTAAAATATTCTTTCATTTTGTTCATAATTCTTATGAAGTTCACTTACTCTTTTAGATCGTTACATCACCGGAATCCACACACGCTACTCAAAACTCTCACCATATTTACTCCTGCCGTTCCCACACTGCGTTATTCAAATGTTATTTTTAAAATACCAATTTCCAAATTTCTGTTCAATAGACGTACAATCAAATCTTACAAGGCTTAATGTAGAGCCTTAACTGCTTCCTGGTGGATGTCTTACGTTGGCACTCGTATCCCCAAATGTGTTCCCTCTCCTTTTGTCGTAAAATTCTCAGTAAAATACCCCGCGGTACACAGGTTCAGCAGATAACAGAGCCACAGTTGTGGTATCTGTGCTATATTGCATCACTGCCGGCTGTTACCTCACAAGCTCTACGCCAAACTGCAACGGACAGGCAGCGTGGCAGATGATCTGCTGGAGGGGGGAGGGAGGGAAGGGGGAGAAGCGAATGTTGGCCCCGGGAAAACTGCTGGGTATCCACGAAATAAGTGGCTTACGAAACACCCGATCGACCATTTATTGATGTCGTACGTCGCACTGGAACCTTTACAAACCTGGATTAATTGAAGAGATGGAGAAGATCCAACGAAGCGTGGCGCATTTCGTCAAAGAATAGTTCAGTCGGTGTGAAAGCGTTACAGAGATGCTCAAAAAACTGCAGTGGCAGACACTAAAAGAGAGACATTATGCATCACAGAGAGTTTTACTATTGAAATTTCGAGAGTGTACGTTCCAAGGAGAACTGGGTGATTTATTGCTTCAAGATATACACATCTCACGAAATTACCATAAGCAGAAAATCAGAGAAGCTATGGGGCTCTTACTGACCTTTAACGACAACCATTCTTCTCGCGTGCCATTCTTTTATGGGACAGAAAAGAGAGCGAAACGATAGCGTTATCATAGGTATCCACCACGAAACACCATAAAGTGCCTTAAGGATTATAGATGTAGACGTAGGTACATGGTCGACCTGTCTTGAAAATTTCGGACGTTTTAAAACCCGTTTTGGTTTTTATTCAGAAACTGTGTTCCTTGTGTATTGTGCTTGTAACTTCCCTTAATGTGCTATTCGTGTGTCATTTTATCAGCACAGTAACTGGTATATTACTATTTCTCGTCCAGAGCAACGTCAGAAAATATGTCACAGAAGCGCTGACGGCTCAGAGTAGTACACGCCATTATGAGGACGTAGTTTCATTAACGTGTTCTCATTATTTTTCGAAATTGCTTACTGGATTTCCTTAGCGGAGTAAAGAACTCGTTCTTCCACACTATTTCTATTCATTGTTATTTTAACTGAGTTGTTAAAATAATAGCGAAAGCTTACACTAATTTAGTAACGCTAGATAACGACACTGCATGCCTAAACTGCATGCCTAAACTGGATTGGCGATTTTTTTAAAATCTGCCACGAGACAAATTACTAGGGCTGAATTACCTAACTTAACCACGGTATACTCTTTCTGTATTCACAACTATACTATCTAGTCAAAACTATCTGGTCACCCTTATGTAATACTCAACTGATCACTTGTACCACAAGAGGCGGACCCGCCAGTATAGAAGGTTTTATCAGCAGAGTAGCAGTAACACCAGAATGGGTCGGTTAAGAGAGCTCAGTGAATTACAAAGTGGGCTAGTCACTGGATGTCGCCTGAGTAACAAATCCATCACCGACATTTCAGCCCTTCCTAAGTTGCCGAATTCGGCTGTTGGAAATGTAACGGTCGAAGAGTGAAAGACCAATGACAGCTACACCGAGAGCACATAGACTTACACTACTGGCCATTAAAATTGCTACACCAAGAAGAAATGCAGATGATAAACGGCTATTCATTGGACAAATATATTATACTAGAACTGATATGTAATTACATTTGCACGCAATTTGGGTGCATAGATTCTGAGAAATCACCACCTCTGGCCGTAATAACGGCCTTGATACGCCTGGGCGTTGAGTCAAACAGAGCTTGGATGGCGTATACAGGTACAGTTGCCCATGCAGCTTCAACACGATACCACAGTTCATCAAGGGTAGCGACAGGCGTATTGTGACGAGACAGTTGCTCGGCCACCATTGACCAGACGTTTTCAGTTGGTGAGAGATCTGGAGAATGAGCTGGCCAGGGCAGCAGTCGAACATTTTCTGTATCCAGAAAGGCCCGTACAGGACCTGCAACATGCGGTCGTGCATTATCCTGCTAAAATGTAGGGTTTCGCAGGGATCGAATGAAGGATAGAGCCACGGGTCGTAACACATCTGAAATATAACGTCCACTGTTCAAAGTGCCGTCAATGCGAACAAGAGGTGACCGAGACGTGTAACCAATGGCACCCCATACCATCACGCCGGGTGATACGCCAGTATGGCGATGACGAATACACGCTTCCAATGTGCGTTCACCGCGATGTCGCCAAACACGGATGCGACCGTCATGACGCTGTAAACAGAACCCGGATTCATCGGAAAAATGACGTTTTGCCATTCGTGCACCCAGGTTCGTCGCTGAGATCACCATCGCAGGCGCTCCTGTCCGTGATGTAGCGTCAAGGGTAACCGCAGCCATGGTCTCCGAGCTGATAGTCCATGCTGTTGCAAACGTCGTCGAACTGTTCGTGCGGATGGCTGTTGTCACGCAAACGTCCCCATCTGTTGACTCACGGATCCAGACGTGGCTGCACGATCCGTTACAGCCATGCAGATAAGATGCCTGTCATCCCGACTGCCAGTGATACGAGGCCTTTGGGATCCAGCACGGCATTCCGTATGACCCTACTGAACCTAAATATTCCACATTCTGCTAACAGTCATTGGATCTCGACCAACGCGATCAGCAATGTGGCGATACGATAAACCGCAATCGCGATAGGCTACAATCCGACCTTTATCAAAGTCGGAAACGTGATGGTACGCATTTCTTCTCCTTACACGAGGCATCACAACAACGTTTCACCAGGTAACGCCGGTCAACTGCTGGTTTTGTATGAGAAATCGATTGGAAATTTTCCTCATGTCAGCACGTTGTAGGTGTCGCCACGGGCGCCAACCTTGTGTGAATGCTCTGAAAAGCTAGTCATTTGCATATCACAGCATCTTCTTCCTGTCGGTTAAATTTCGCGTCCGTAGCACGTCATCTTCGTGGTGTAGCAATTTTAACGGCCAGTAGTGTACTTACTAGCGGAGAGGGACTGTCGAGGAATGCGAAGCGTTGTTGTAAAAAAATGCATGAAATGAACAGAAGGCATGGAAACTGGAAATTTGTGGTAAGTTCCTATGGGACCGTACTGCTGAGGTCATCGGTCCCTAGGTTTACGCTCTACTTAATCTAACTGTAACTAACTTACGCTAAGGACAACACACATACCCATGCCCGAGGGGGACTCGAACCTCCGATGGGAGGAGTCGCGCGAACTGTGGCAAGGCGCCTTAAAATCGTTACAGCTTACACAGTAAACATATCATTCGCGGCACTCGTCTATCGATCTCACTTTCATAGATATTTAATTTTGAAGGAATGACTCATCACTTCCAGAGGGCTACCAGTAGTCGACCTATCACAGTGAATATGCGTAGGGAGTCAATAAGAACAGGGTACAATTGTAGAGCAGCTGCTCAGAAGCCACATATTTCTGCAGTCACTGCTAAGCGTAGCATGAGGTGGTGTAAGCGACGCCACTGGAGAGTGGATGGCTGAAAACGACTTATTTGGATTGAAGGACGACGCAGTACAATGTTGCAATATGGTGGAAAGCCTGGGTCTGGTGAATACACGGAGAACGTTACCAATCACTATGTGTTGTGCCAAAAGTGAAGTATTGAAGAGCTGCTTTTATGGTACAGGGGCGTTCTTGGTGGTTAGGGTCTCATTTCCTCATTGTCCTTAAGGAAATTCTAAATCAGGACACGAACGCGTCTTGTAGCATTGCGTATTGCGTACAGCGAAGAAATAGTTCTGAGACGATGATTCTATCAGTATTACACAGGATCCTATAATAAAGCAGGATCTGTGAGGCAGTAATTTGTGGACCATAACGTTCCTGAAATAGGTGTCCGGCGTCCCGACTTGAGTTCGATGGGGTGAATTACAGTTTGGGATGACTCAGAACGTCGACTTTGCTCAAGACTCCAGCGTCTGGGATCAGTGTCCTCTCTGGTTTCGGGTCTTGAGGAAGAAAGGGCTACTGTTGTGGACTGACAAGACAGTCAGTCCACAGTGACGGGTAACCGAAAGGCACGCGCTTAAACTCACGCATGATGGCGTGACGTCTGAAACAGGATACGTAATGAATGCTATAAAGAAAAGTACTTAGCTTCTGGAATACTTAACTTTAATCCGTCATTTGTATACATCGTTCTTGATGAGACATGCTTCATACGTCAACTATCAATTGCTATGGCGCCTTGCTAGGTCGTAGCCATTGACTTAGCTGAGGGCTATTCTAACTATCTTCTCTGCAAATAAACGAGGCTTCGTCAGTGTTGCATCGCTAGCTAAGTCGTCCGTACAACTGGGGCGAGTGCTAGTAAGTCTCTCGAGACCTGCCGTGTGGTGGCGCTCGGTCTGCGATCACTGACAGTGGCGACACGCGGGTCCGACATGTACTAATGGACCGCGGCCGATTTAAAGCTACCACCTAGCAAGTGTGGTGTCTGGCGGTGACGCCACAGCTACCACTCCTCCTGAAACATTCAAACAGATCTTTGCAGTTGTCCTTGTGGTTCCACCGCAAGGCACCACACTTGCTAGGCTGTAGGCTTCAAATCGGCCGTCAGTACATATCGGACCCGCGAGTCGCCACTGTCGACGCTAGCAGACCGAGCGCCGTCACTCGGCTGGTCTTACGAGACAAGCTAGAGCACAGCCCAGTTCTACAGCCGACTTTAATAGGAATGGTTCACTTGTTATAGCTTCACAGACCTCATTTGCAGAGACGCTAGTTAGCATAGCCTTCAGCTAAGTCAGTAGCTACGCCTGCAGTTTATGCATTGACAATTGAGCTATGGGTGTGAAGCAATCAGAATCGTAAAGAAGTATTCACAGTTCAGTCTATAACTGAACTTGTAAATATTATTGTACAAACTCAAGGTCGACCTTCACCGCTGATGCTGAATTAAAGCTAAGTATTTAATTGTATTGCTGTCTACTAACTTTCTAATCACCTAAGATGTTCCAGATACATCCAGTCAAGTATAGTTCATTGATCCTCACGTCAGACTACGTGATCAACGCGTGCAATTGATGGCCACATCAGACTAAGAATCAAATTGCGTGACTCAGCCGGGTCACCCTTTACCATTAGGTCCATAGTTCCGCCTCATACATAACAGTCCCCAATAGGGTTTAAGCTGTCATAAAGGCGAAGGGTGGACTCACCACAAATTAATTCGCCTGTTAAGTGAACGGGTATTTTTGAGCAGATAGTGCAGATCGCACTTTAAACCCCTTTTTCCAAGTCGCCCAAAGTAGGCAGCGTAGTGTTGGTATCTGTCTATTGTAATTTCTGCTACATAAAGACAGATAACTTAACCAAGATACAGGTTACATTTCTACGGTAGGCCGGCCGCGGTGGCCGAGCGGTTCTAGGCGCTTCAGTCCGGAAACGCGCTGCTGCTACGGTCGCAGGTTAGAATCCTGCCTCTGGCATGGATGTGTGTGATGTCCTTAGGTCAGTTAAGTTTAAGTAGTTCTAAGTTCTAGGGGACTGATAACCTCAGATGTTAAGTCCCATAGTGCTCAGAGCAAGTTGAATATTTTTTCCACGGTCATAATTATTGCAACATTAATCAAATCGATAGGTGCAGTTTAAATTTAACATAACATTATACCTATTTCAGTAGTATCGCTCATGTTAGGATGTTTCAACAGATGTATTCCAACGGGTTGTATTACATTCTCATCCTTTCCCTACTTGTCACTGTTGTCTTCTCCGATTCCATCGAAGACTACGTCATTTCGTATTTTACTAGACCACTCAATTTTAAGCATTTGTCTATAACACTCTTCAGTTACCTTCCTTTCCAGGTTTCTCACAGTCCATGATTCTCTTACACACAGCTCTGTGTTGCTGGAGTGGATTATCATCAATTCCTTTCCCAAGGTGACACCTATAATGATACTACTAGCATGAAAAGCTCGCTACATCCTCCTTTCACTTCGTTCACCTTTTCGTTCTCTTTCCGTTGACGCAGCAGAATGTCATCACCCCGTATGATATGTTGTTGTTGTGGTGTTCAGTCCAGAGACTGGTTTGATGCACCTGTCCATGCTACTCTATCCCGTGCAAGCTTCTTCACCTCCCAGTACCTACTGCACCCTACATCCTTCTGAATCTGTTTAGTGTATTCATCTCTTGGCCTCCCTCTACGATTTTTACCCTCCACACTGCCCTCCAATATTAAATTGGTGATCCCTTGATGGCTCAGAATATGTGCTACCAAATGATCCCTTCTTCTAGTCAAGTTGTGCCACAAACTCCTCATCTCTCCAATTTCATTCAGTACCTCCACATTAGTTTTGTGATCTACCCATCTAATCTTCAGCATTCTTCTGTAGCACTACATTTCGAAAGTTTCTATTCTCTTCTTGTCTAAACTATTAATCGTCCACGTTTCACTTCCATACATGGCTACACTCTATTCAAATACTTTCAGAAACGACTTCCTGACACTTAAATCTATACTCGACGTTAACATATTTCTCTTCTTCAGAAATTCTTTTCTTGCCATTGCCAGTCTACATTTTATATCCTCTACTTCGACCATCATCAGTTATTTTGCTCTCCAAATAGCAAAACTCCTTTACCACTTTAAGCGTCTCATTTTCTAGTCTAATTCCCGCAGCATTACCCGATTTAATTCGACTACATTCCATTATCCTCATTTTGCTTTTGTCGATGTTCATCTTATATCCTCCTTTCAAGACACTGTCCATTCCATTCAGCTGCTCTTCCAGGTCCTTTGCTGTCTCTGACAAAATTACAATGTCATCAGCGAACCTCAAAGTTTTTATTTCTTCTCCATGGATTTTAATTCCTACTCCGAATTTTTCTTCTGTTTCCTTTACTGCTTGCTCAATATACAGATTTAATAACATCGGGCATAGGCTACAACCCTGTCTCATTCCCTTCCCAACCACTGCTTCCCTTTCATGCCCCTCGACTCTTATAACTGCCATCTGGTTTCTGTACAAATTGTAAATAGCCTTTCGCTCCCTGTATTTGATCCGTGCCACCTTCAGAATTTGAAAAAGAGTATTCCACTCAACATTGTCAAAAGCTTTCTCTAAGTCTACAAATGCTAAAAACGTAGGTTTACCTTTCCTTAGTCTATTTTCTAAGATAAGGCGTAGGGTCAGTATTGCCTCACGTGTTCCAGTATTTCTACGGAATCCAAACTGATCTTCCCCGAGGTCGGCTTCTACCAGTTTTTCCATTCGTCTGTAAAGAATTCTTGTTAGTATTTTGCAGCCGTGACTCATTAAACTGATAGTTCGGTAATTTTCACATCTGTCAACACCTGCTTTCTTTGGGATTGGAATTATTATATTCTTCTTGAAGACTGAGGGTATTTCGCATGTCTCATACATCTTGTTCACCAGATGGTAGAGTTTTGTTAGGCCTGGGTGTCCCAAGGCTGTCAGTGGTTCTAATGGAATGTTGTCTACTCCCGGGGCCTTGTTTCGACTTAGGTCTTTCAGTGCTCTGTCAAACTCTTCACGCAGTATCGTATCTCCTATTTCATCTTCATCTACATCCTCTTCCTTTTCTATAATATTGTGCTCCAGAACATCGCCCTTGTATAGACCCTCTATATACTCCTTCCACCTCTCTGCTTTCCCTTCTTTGCTTAGAACTGGGTTTCCATCTGAGCTCTTGATATTCATGCAAGTGGTTCTCTTTTCTCCAAAGGTCTCTTTGATTTTCCTGTAGGTAGTATCTATCTTACCCCTAGTGAAATGCACCTCTACGTCCTTATATTTGTCCTCTAGCCATTCCTGCTTAGCCATTTTGCACTTCCACTTGATATCATTTTTGAGGCGTTTGTATTCCTTTTTGCCTGCTTCATTTACTGCATTTTTATATTTTCTTCTTTCATCAATTAAATTCAATATCTCTTCTGTTATCCAAAGATTTCTATTAACCTTCGTCTTTTTACCTACTTCAACGTCTGCTATCTCCACTATTTCATCTCTCAAAGCTACCCATTCTTCTTCTACTGTATTTCTTTCCCCCATTCTTGTCAATCGTTCCCTAATGCTCTCACTGAAGCTCTCTACAACGTCTGGTTCTTTCAGTTTATACAGGTCCCATCTCCTCAAATTCCCATATTTTTGCAGTGTCTTCAGTTTTAATCTACAGTTCATAACCAATTGATTGTGGTTGGAGTCCACATCTGCCCCTGGAAATGTCTTACAATTTAAAACATGGTTCCTGAATCTCTGTCTTACCAATATATGATCTGTCTGAGACCTTCCAGTATATCCAGGCTTCTTCCATGTATACGACCTTCTTTTATGATTCTTGAACTAAGTGTTACCTATGATTAAGTTAAGATCTGTGCAAAAATTTTACCAGTGGCTTCCTCTTTCATTCCTTACTCCCATTCCATATTCACCTACTACGTTTCCTTCTCTCCCTTTTCCTTCTATCGAATTCCAGTCACCCATGGCTATTAAATTTTCGTCTCCCTTCACTATCTGAATAATTTCTTTTATCTCATCATTAATTTCATCTGCGGAGCTAGTTGGCATAGAAAGTTGTACTTCCGTGGTAGGCGTGGGCTTAGTATCTATCTCGGCCGTAATAATGCGTTCACTATGCTATTTGTAGTAGCTTACCCGCATTCCTCTTTTCCTATTCATTATTAAACCTACTCCTGCATTACCCCTATTTGATTTTGTATTTATAACCTTGTATTCACCTGACGAGAAGTCTTGTTCCTCCTGCCACCGAACTTCACTAATTCTCACTATATCTAATTTTAACCTACGCATTTCCCTTTTTAAATTTTCTAACCTACCTACCCGATTAAGGGATCTGACATTCCACGCTCCGATCCGTAGAAGGCCAGTTTTCTTTCTCCTGATAACGACGCTCTCTTGAGTAGTCCCCGCCCGGAGATCCGAATGGGGGACTATTTTACCTCCGGAACATTGTACCCAAGAGGACGCCATCATCATTTAGCCATACAGAAAAGCTCCATGCCCTCGGGAAAAATTATGGCTGCAGTTTCCCTTGCTTTCAGCCATTCGCAGTACCAACACATCAAGGCCGCTTTGGTTAGTGTTACAAGGCCAGATCAGTCAATCATCCAACTACTGAAAAGGCTGCTGCCCCTCTTCAGGAACCACACGTTTGTCTGGCCTCTCAACAGATACCCCTTCGTTGTGGTTGCACCTACGGTACGGTTGTCTGTATCGCTGAGGCACGCAAGCCTCCCCACCAATGACAAGGTCCACGGTTCATCAATCCTGATGTTAAGTTTGTCACTAATCTCATTTCTGCTGACATTCAACACTTTAGTCTTTCTTTGGTTTGCTCTCAGTCCATATTCTGTGCTTTATGTACCGTACCCTCCATTTGAAGAATAGTGTAACTCTGCCTCACTGTCACAGAGCGCGTCTTAGCATTGCTGTCTTTTCAATCGAATTTTAATCCCTGTTCTTGGAAAATACGCGCACCACTAAATAATCATCGTCACGTTAAAATGATTCTGTAGGAGTTTACCCGTTTCTACTAATCTCTATAAAATCACAAGACACGATGAAATGCAAGACATATGCGCAAACCATAACTGCACCAGAATGAGATTTTCACTCTGCAGCGGAGTCAGCTTTGGGGACGGGGCGTGAGTCGTGCTTGGGTAGCTCAGTCGGTAGAGCACTTGCCCTCGAAAGGCAAAGGTCCCGAGTTCGAGTCTCGGTCCGGCACACAGTTTTAATCTGCCAGGAAGTTTCATAACTGCACCCTCCTCCTCAGTCGAATGAAAACAGAAATGTGAACATCGGACCACACTACATGTTTCCACGTTGCTGCGTAACTCCTTCGCATCACTGATCCCTTTATTTGCCGGCCGGTGTGGCCCTGCGCGTCTAGGCGCTTCAGTCTGGAACCGCGTGACTGCTACGGTCGCAGGTTCGAATCCTGCGTCGGGCATGGATGTGTGTGATGTCCTGTCCTTAGGTTAGTTAGGTTTAAGTAGTTCTAAGTTCTAGGGGACTGCTGACCACAGATGTTAAGTCCCATAGTGCTCAGAGCCATTTGAGCCCTTTATTTCATAGTCGCGTGATTAACCCATGGTTTCGCAGTAGTAGTTTTACCATAAATATTTTATTTAGTCATCTCTATGCAAAACTTTTCTTCGACGCTGCATTATCAAGACGCACGTTAAGCTCGGCAGTCATCTTCGAAGCAGTAGTTTTATTCTTAGATATGACAATCGTCCTAAATGATCCCCTGTCCTCTTATATTTTTCACATGATGATACGTCTGACTTAAATAGATACAACAGCTCGAGTTTCTCTTAATATTTTTAGGCTAGGTTGCCCCACAGTACTTAATATTTGAAAAATGTCATATTACCGCCTTGAGCAGCTTGTAAAATTCTTTATTTATTTAACCAGTTTTAGGCGTCTGACCATCATGAGGTTCCTACATACCAAATAAAATAATACATAACCAACATTACAAGTCTAGACTGTCTCGAATCCGTTAACTGATGTAAATGTTAACAACAACACCCACGTAATGAAATGTCATACACTCACATTAGAGTATTCACAACATCATGTTAGATGAACTACCAAATCATTATCGTCAGGTGATAAAACCGTGAATAACACATTGAAAATAAAAGTATGTCACAACACATTTATGTTAATCATAATGAAAACCATATACCATAATGATGTAATTGGTTCACATTTGTACAGTGTTAATTGTTATATCGTAATATAAATTATGTCATCAGTCTATAAAAATTGTGCTGGGGAGTGTGCACATTCATGTTAAAACTGTAACTCAGGTCTGCGACTAAAAAAATGCATAGGATTTTTTAAAATTTTCTTACAGATTTTGACCTCCCAAAAGCAGGAAAAATATTCAAAAAATTCTATCACAAAGGTTTTTATGTATATTGCAGTTTTTATGTTCATCAGTGATAAACCATGTCGCTTTTTTAATTTAATAATTATTAAAAATTATATCAATTATAATTGATAAAAGAGAATTAAATTTTAAAAAATTACAATGTTAAATATTCTTTGTTACCACTTGCAAGTTTTCCGTGAACTCCTGGGCGCCAGAAGCAAATGCAAACAATCTTATTGTTCAGTTTCATGGTGTTGCGACAAGTCATTTCGCATGAAAAGAAGAGAAACTCTCAGGAGACATATTGGTAGTCAAGTGAACAGTTCTGTTGTTTCTGTCTAGTCATGGCTACAAGAGGTTGTGTTATTTCTCCAAACAGTTTTTGTTATATCCGTGGTGAATACACTATTAAAAGTCAACAGAGAGGAAAGTTTATTTTGTTTACTTTAAATTAAAACTTGGTGATCAAGATAACCCATGGGCCCCGCATAACGTGTGTAGAAGACGTGAAGAAGATCTTCGTTTGTGGTTTAAGGTTAAGAAAAATGCATTTCGATTTGGAATTCCTATGATATGGCGTGAGCAGAAAAACCATACCACTGATTGCTACTTTGTTTGGTAGACGAAAAGAGATTCAATTATAAAAACAAAAGAAGCATAAGCATTGATTCATCCAAAACTAGTCTTAGAGTAGTAGTATTGTACAATGGAAATAAATTTCCATCGCTTCCGATGGTACATTCTGTACATATGGACGAAAACTATAACGATTTGGCCATTATGTTGGAAAAAATCAAATATCAGGACCATAAATGGATGGTTTGTGGGGACTTCAAAATAGTCACGATGCTTTTGGGTCAGCAGGCAGGCTATACTAAATACCCATGCTTCTTATGCTTGTGGGATAGTAGAGCCAGAGAACAGAACTGGACTAAAAGTGATTGGCCACTCCGAAAAACTTTAAAACCTGGAGAGAAAAATGTTATCAATACTACTTTGGTACCAACTGAAACGGTTTTGTTGCCCCCTCTCCATATCACATTGGGGTTGATGAAACAATTTGTAAAATCACTGCAAAAGGATGATGACTGTTTGAAATATCTATGTACAATATTCTAGAAGCTATCAGAAGCAAAGTTGAAAGAAAAAGTTTTCACTGGCCCCGACATAAGAAAACTTTTAACCGACACCCTCTTTGTGGAAAGTATAAGTGAGAAGGAAAAAGAAGCTTGGGTATCGTTCAAGGATGAAGTGCGAAAATTTTTGGGAAATAATAAGGATCCTGAGTACAAAACCATTGTTAAATGGATGCTAGCAACATACGAAGCTCAAGGCTGCAAGATGAGCTTGAAGGTCCATTTCTTAAACTCCCACATAGACAGTTTTCCTGAAAACCTGGGAGCTTACAGTGAAGAACAGGGGGAGCGGTTTCACCAAAATGTCCGTGATATCGAGAGACGGTACCAAGGAAGATGGGATGTCACTATGCTTGCTGACTACTGTTGCATGCTTAAGCGGGAAACTAAAGATGGAAAAGGACACGGAGAAGTATCAAGCAAAAGAAGAAAAGGCTTCATAAAAACACGAATAAGTATAATATTGTTATTATATGTCTCAAAATAATGTTTCATTGGTTGTAAAAAATATTATGTTTGACAATGTTGAATAAACGAGTGCTTTTACCAACTTTTTGTGTTTGAATTTGCAAAAAAACCTTATGTGATAGAAAAAATTGACATCACTTCTGAAATCAGCGCATTCTAAAACATATAATTCAGTACAAATATCTCATGCAACTGAAAAATATTTTTTTTTTTTCAGACCTTTGTAATCGGCGTTAACGCAGTGAAAAGATTCGTGCCACACGGAGGCACCTGAACAGCTGACCATTGTGTAATGTTAGCGAGCCAAAGGTAGTCGTAGAGGTCTACACACTTGGATAGTGACTAGAATATTCGGTTATTAAGCTGTGTGTCCTCTGCTACGATAATACATGAGACATAACAGGCGTTCCATATGTCGCATGTAATAGCAATTAGCGCGCGTTAGAATCACAGTTGCAGTGATAGAGAACAAAATGCATCGAAGTTTTGGCTTACATGTGCTCATAGGCACTAGTGTGAAATGAGTTCTAGTCACATTCATATATATACTGTCTCTAGCTTTCAGTAACTTTTCTGGGACAGACCATACAGATACAATGTCCGCCTAGCCGAATTGTCTAAATACATACAGCATAAGACATGTAAAGCGCTCAATTTCACACACAAATAGTTATATTAGCATCTCAAATAACAAAGTAACAGCTGCGTGTGACGCATGACCAGCTCAGGGTTTTTACAGACACCGAGACATGTGCTGGCTGAAATATGTTGTATGAAGTTTTCAGCAAATGTAAGTTCACTAATTGTTCATACACAACATGCATATGTTCTTGTGTAGCCAAACATGTCAACAGAACGTTGGACACAACAATCTTTTAACATTGTGTTCAACTTGTATGCAGTGTGGTACATAGCGTTACAGATACATCAGCTACGTTTACTGCCGTATAAAAAGAGTAAGAAACAGTATTGCCGCTACGTAACAGATACCAGCAGTTACTTACACTCCCTGTAACTCAGGTAAAAACCAAAGACACATCATGCTTAAAAACTAGTCCTGAGCATATCGTGTGGAAAAATAATAGGGTAATGGGGGTACTAATATATAATTTAGGCCAGACGTACTGACATTTCTTTTGGAACAGTTATGTGGTCTGCAGAACGTCTTTAAAATTTTCGATGAAATTCCTATTTTTCAGATCAGTTTTTCATTTAAAACAGCGAAATGGGTGTTTTGCAAATGTGTGTAAATTTCCATTTGTTCTAGAACGTCCACATGGCGGCCTTAGCAGTAGTTGTAAGCTGTCCTCTATATTCGAAACGGAATAGTTTTGATTTTTCAGGTGTAGAGAGAATATAGACCCATCGTTTCCACTATTACAAATATGTTCTTTGTACGTAAAGTTCAGTTTATCCTACGTAAACTTTATCGCAATCACTGCCCTTCATTCTATGTAATTCAGACTGATCTACGTGGCTCCTCTTATCGACGGTGAGCACTATATTATTTGTTTTTATAGTTTTACGAACATTGTCACCAACAGACATTGAAAGGAGCCCAGTTAGAAGAGCTAAAACAGTATAAAATGGCTGTAAAAAATACTCTACCACCTACCAAAACCATTTGCCTATAGCACTCTTAATTTGTGCACAAATGGTATTTTAAGACTGCAAAACCTCAAGTAGTAGAACAAAACAATTGTGTGTAACAATTAAGTCTGCAGATTCAGAAGTGTCATAAATTAAGCATTGTGCCACATATATGTAGTTTTCTCCCGAACAATCGCTTATGGAGAGCTGTCAGTGTCACTATTTTATGACAATACGGGAGAAAATTACACCCTGTATGTCATTTTATTATTGTCAAAAAATCGTTCAGAGGTTTATCTGTCGCAGTTGGGAATGTAACTGCTTTGCTGAAACAGCTGTTAATGCACGTTATTGACGACGGCTGTGACGGATACAAACCCAAATGTATCAAAACTTCGTAGTTAACCTTGTTTGAGAGCAGCACACGCAAGTCAATAACAATGAACAGTTATTATTATTATTATTATTTATCATAATCAAAATGCTTTAAATGGCTTCGTTCATTACCAACAGTTTTTTAGCATTATACAATACAACTTCATGTATGAAGATATATTACGTACGTAGAAATTAATGGGATGAATAATGATAAATTAGTATTAGACTTTCGACATGTTATTTGCCAGAAAGGGAGAAAAATTCAATCTGTATGCGTTTAACTACAGAGGTGATGGTTATGGTGAATCCGCTAATTTCTGTTTATTCATGTATAAAACTCTATTGCATAAATGCATAAACATGCTATCGGGCAGTGAATATATTTTCAGTCTGCATTAATATTAAACAGGCTCCATCAACTGTGTGCGAGGCTGACAACTGGGCTACGTTGTGTCACAGAATTCTAGACACTGGCACTCAAACTCCTATAACTTCCTTTCACGTGAAGGGATCGAGAGACACAGACTACGGATGTTCGTCTGCTATGGCTCGTGGACTGCCGCTATGACACCTGTCACACTGCTGAGAGACAACAAGGAAATGATCTTCGAAGGATATCGCTTGACCACAGCTCTCTGTTTCTTAACAATAAGTTACGTCACGTCTTTGGTTTCACTGAAAAATTTTTGATGAAAGGAGAATTTTCAGATGTTAATTATCTCCGTTGAGCAGAATATAATAATGATGACGAAAATAAATTTATATATAAGAAAAATAATGGGGACTGCATTTTTCGCTGCAGATTTAGAAAAATAAATTTCTTTGTGTGTAGGGAATTAGTCTGATCTTGTCTTCACTGGCCTTACTTGGGCAATATTTATGGAGCTTAGAATATTCCCAGGTCCCTCAGTTAATTTAGAAACATTGTACGTAGGCTGCTGCGAGATAGCTAACGTCTATAGTGAAGTGCCTATCAGTTTAGGTGATTCAGCATTTCCATGACGCGCTCCCTTATGTCAAACAAAATGTGAATATTCGTGTAGAACTACTTCGTACATATTTAGTATCTTAGTCCTATTTATTATGGGACTCATACGCTTGGGCAACATTCTAGTATGGCTCGCATGTGTGGTGGATTAAGTGATCTCCTTTGTACACTGACTGTATTTTTCCAGTTTCCTACCGAAGTATGCCACCCGCTTTATCTATAATTTAGCCTAATTTACTATTCTGTTTCATATCCAGACAAACTGTTATGTCCACGAATTTCTATCAGTTGACTGTTTCCAATTCTGAAGGTGTAGTCAAAGGATACTACGTTTTTCTACATCCACATAAACACAACTAAAGTAAAACAAAAACCCTCACGAACAGGCCATGGAGGCCCAACGGTACCGACCGGCCGCCGTGTCATTCTCAGGCCACAGGCGTCACTGGATGCAGATATGGAGGGACATGTGGTCAGCACACCGCTCTCCCGGCAGTATGTCATTTTCCGAGACCGGAGCCGCTACTTCTCAATCAAATAGCTCCTCAGTTTGCCTCACAAGGGTTGAGTGCACCCCGCTTGCCAACAGCGCTCGGCAGACCGGATGGTCACCCATCCAAGTGCTAGCCCAGCCAGACAGCGCTTAACTTCGGTAATCTGACGGGAACCGGTCTTACCACTGCGCAAAGCCGTTGGCACATAAACACAACTAAGTTGTGTCGTGGAGTGTACTGCCGGTACCACTACTCTGTTCCATTCACAAACGGTACGTGGGAAGAACAGCTGTCGGTAAGTCTCAGTGCGAGCTCTGATTCCCCAGATTTGGTGAGATGTATGATGGAGAAAGTTTTACTGAAAAATAAGAATTTTCGAACCCTGTGATTCTAACCATTGTAGCGCTTTCTTGTACTTCATAAGAGAAATAATTTAATGGACGTGACTGTCTGACCGACCTTCACAAATTTTCAGCATACGACATTCTCATTTAAGTATGTGGTTTTCGTGTCTGGCACATGAAACTTCTGTTCTGTTGCTTCGCTGTATTGTCAGAAGCTAATGAGTTGGGAATTCTAAAATGTTTTCGAAAATTCACATTGTTTTTTCATAATGTGATCCACAAACGAACCTGGTCGAGCATCTCATACTGTCCTGAATCTGCTGTGCACGAATACCCATACGCCACATACACTCCTGGAAATGGAAAAAAGAACACAGTGACACCGGTGTGTCAGACCCACCATACTTGCTCCGGACACTGCAAGAGGGCTGTACAAGCAATAATCACACGCACGACACAGCGGACACACCTGGAACCGCGGTGTTGGCCGTCGAATGGCGCTAGCTGCGCAGCATTTGTGCACCGCCGCCGTCAGTGTCAGCCAGTTTGCCGTGGCATACGGAGCTCCATCGCAGTCTTTAACACTGGTAGCATGCCGCGACAGCGTGGACGTGAACCGTATGTGCAGTTGACGGACTTTGAGCGAGGGCGTATAGTGGGCATGCGGGAGGCCGGGTGGACGTACCGCCGAATTGCTCAACACGTGGGGCGTGAGGTCTCCACACTACATCGATGTTGTCGCCAGTGGTCGGCGGAAGGTGCACGTGCCCGTCGACCTGGGACCGGACCGCAGCGACGCACGGATGCACGCCAAGACCGTAGGATCCTACGCAGTGCCGTAGGGGACCGCACCGCCACTTCCCAGCAAATTAGGGACACTGTTGCTCCTGGGGTATCGGCGAGGACCATTCGCAACCGTCTCCATGAAGCTGGGCTACGGTCCCGCACACCGTTAGGCCGTCTTCCGCTCACGCCCCAACATCGTGCAGCCCGCCTCCAGTGGTGTCGCGACAGGCGTGAATGGAGGGACGAATGGAGACGTGTCGTCTTCAGCGATGAGAGTCGCTTCTGCCTTGGTGCCAATGATGGTCGTATGCGTGTTTGGCGCCGTGCAGGTGAGCGCCACAATCAGGACTGCATACGACCGAGGCACACAGGGCCAACACCCGGCATCATGGTGTGGGGAGCGATCTCCTACACTGGCCGTACACCACTGGTGATCGTCGAGGGGACACTGAATAGTGCACGGTACATCCAAACCGTCATCGAACCCATCGTTCTACCATTCCTAGACCGGCAAGGGAACTTGCTGTTCCAACAGGACAATGCACGTCCGCATGTATCCCGTGCCACCCAACGTGCTCTAGAAGGTGTAAGTCAACTACCCTGGCCAGCAAGATCTCCGGATCTGTCCCCCATTGAGCATGTTTGGGACTGGATGAAGCGTCGTCTCAAGCTGTCTGCACGTCCAGCACGAACGCTGGTCCAACTGAGGCGCCAAGTGGAAATGGCATGGCAAGCCGTTCCACAGGACTACATGCAGCATCTCTACGATCGTCTCCATGGGAGAATACCAGCCTGCATTGCTGCGAAAGGTGGATATACACTGTACTAGTGCCGACATTGTGCATGCTCTGTTGCCTGTGTCTATGTGCCTGTGGTTCTGTCAGTGTGATCATGTGATGTATCTGACCCCAAGAATGTGTCAATAAAGTTTCCCCTTCCTGGGACAATGAATTCACGGTGTTCTTATTTCAATTTCCAGGAGTGTATTTCTGTATCTACACATTGTGTGTGGCTACTTCTACACATGTTCTGTTTCATACTGTATTTGTCTACAACTGACAGATTTCTTTCAAGATGCACTGTAGTCGTTCATTGCAAATTTTGTAGTACGGCACGTTGTAAGTTGCCCATGTTCTCGGAATCCTCAGATGTCACCTCACATTCTGTTTAAATGTCAATTGATTAAAATTTTGTATATACAGGGTGTTACAAAAAGGTCCGGCCAAACATTCAGGAAACATTCCTCACACACAAAGAAAGAAAATATGTTATGTGGACATGTGTCCGGAAACGCTTACTTTCCATGTTAGAGCTCATTTTATTACTTCTCTTCAAATCACATTAATCATGGAATGGAAACACACAGCAACAGAACGTACCAGCGTGACTTCAAACACTTTGTTACAGGAAATGTTCAAAATGTCCTCCGTTAGCGAGGATACATGCGTCCACCCTCCGTCGCATGGAATCCCTGATGCGCTGATGCAGCCCTGGAAAATGGCGTATTCTATCACAGCCGTCCACAATACGAGCACGAAGAGTCTCTACATTTGGTACCGGGATTGCGTAGACAAGAGCTTTCAAATGCCCCCATAAATGAAACTCAACATGGTTGAGGTCAGGAGAGCGTGGAGGCCATGGAAATGGTCCGCCTCTACCAATCCATCGGTCACCGAATCACTTGTTGAGTAGCGTACGAACACTTCGACTGAAATGTGCAGGAGTTCCATCGTTCATGAACCACATGTTGTGTCGTACATGTAAAGGCACATGTTCTAGCAGCACAGGTAGAGTATCCCGTATGAAATCATGATAACGTGCTCCATTGAGCGTAGGTGGAAGAACATTGGGCCCAATCAAGACATCACCAACAATGCCTGCCCAAACGTTCACAGAAAATCTGTGTTGATGACGTGATTGCACATTTTCGTGCGGATTCTCGTCAATTGGGCCAACTGGCGGCGAATCGAGGAAGTACAGTACATACTGACGAAACTAAAATGAGCTCTAACATGGAAATTAAGCGTTTCCGGACACATGTCCACATAACATCTTTTCTTTATTTGTGTGTGAGGAATGTTTCCTGAAAGTTTGGCCGTGCCTTTTTGTAACACCCTGTATAAACGGTTACTTAAATTCTCACTCAACTCAGTACCATTTTGCCGGCCGAAGTGGCCGTGCGGTTCTAGGCGCTGCAGTCTGGAACCGCGAGGCCGCTACGGTCGCAGGTTCGAATCCTGCCGCGGGCATGGATGTGTTTAATGTCCTTCGGTTGGTTAGGTTTAACTAGTTCTAAGTTCTAGGGGACTAATGACCTTAGAAGTTGAGTCCCATAGTGCTCAGAGCCATCTGAACCATTTCAGCATCATTTCAATGACGCAGTTTTTATGATAAAAAGCACTCTCAGTGAAAACGAAGAGTCCAGAATATTATTTTAGTCCTCTGCAAATCGTGTGAAAGGGGATTGTGCTTTTTTGTTGGTGTTACCCCCCGTGGGATGTTTACATAAGCCCATCGTGCATCGCAGGGTCACTAACTCGCCAAAGGGATGGCAAGACAGCGTTATAACTAAACGATGAAAGACCTAAACCACCGAGGTTGTCGGACGGTGGTATCAACCACGACAAATAATGTTGGAGTGAGAGTAGAAATACTGAGAAAGTTAACATTTTCTGGATGGAATATGAAGGGTGTAATATGGGCATGACTTCTGCGTATGACAATAATCAAACAAGTTTTATTTCATAAAGAAATGTACATTGGAATCAATGTGGCGCGATGTGTGCTAACCTTGCATCGTAACAGTTGGCTGCCCAAAACATAGTAGAAATAATAAGTTACAATTCACAAGTAATGATTGTAGGTCTTTTCTTTCATTTACTCATTTTCCTAGAAATCACCATCAAGAAAAGATTGGTTCACTCAGTCAGAGCTCGTCACCTCTTATAGATAATAAAAAGAATATTATTTGCGTGTATAGAGGAGTATAATGTCTTACCAAGTTTCCTTGTCTCGAAAATGGAAATTTATTGTCGTTACCAATAGCTTCTATTTCAAAAGGTTTTTAACTTGTAACTGATTTTTATAATACTTCTTCTTAAACCGATTTCGTTTACTGGCTACTTGTATGTAGTAGAGTGATAATGTAACACGTAAGACATGGAACAGTTTTTCGCATTTGGATAAACCTGTAACAAGTATGTCTGAAAATGTCACGCTCAGAATCGTGGTTTGAGTGGTGGAGGTGGGGGGAGGGGTCCTGCTGCTCGGTTTCTGTCTGAGCTAGAAACGCGAGATGAAAAGTTTTTCGTTTACACCTGACCAGCGGCCATTTGTGCAGTCATTCCAACTTCTGTCTTACTGTAGCTATGTTAGTGTAAATTAAGCAAGTTTTCAACGATGAACCGGATCTGACACCCAGTTAAATTACGCTAATCGATTAATTCCTTTTACAGAAGATTTTTAACTTGGCTATAATTAATGAGCTGCTAATGGCACCATTTTTATGTGCACCGTGCGAAAACATGCCAAAAACACGTTTTTCAGACAGGCCTTCGAAGCGCGCCGCTTCTATACCTTAAACTCGTTCGAATCGGTTCCAGTTTTTCACGAAATTAGATAAACGGATAAAGCAAAAACGATTTTTCCATCCAATAATATTTATCCATTGTCGAGAAACGATGGTTTAAAGTCAAGCTAAATGTAGCTCGTAGAATTCGAATTTTAATGGAAAAACGCGTTTTATGTGAGTTTTTTTTTACGTTTTCTTCTTCTGTTTTTCAAAATTGCGCGACTGGGATGAAATTTTGTAAGAAAGTAGACAAATACATATATTTCATGGTCATCCTGTTGTTTTGTAAAAGTTCTATCCGCTGCCCCGACATAAGCAACATGGTTCTAAAGACAAAAAAAGATCCTTCCCGGATCAATCGTCATCCAAGTCAGCAAAAGTCATCGGTTGTCACGTTATGGCGGTCTAATGTCGAAATTATGGTGGAGTGAAAGTTGGAAACAAGACTGAAAAATGACCCTGTCATAGCACAAAACACAAAGAATTTGTCCCGGGGAAAGTCAGGGATGTAAAAGACGGGAACTAGATTTTTCGCATTATCTGGTAGTTTCAAAGCATCTAAATCGAATCATCGTGACATATTCGCGCTTTTCTACGAGTTAACCCTACTTCCCCAGTGCTGTGAGCTCTCTTAGCTGCAATGTATCGGCACACATGCATCTCGTAATTTAAGGGCTAAAGTCTTTGACGCCGAGTAAAAAATCTAGAATATTCGCCAACCATAGAAGACAATATATCGTATGGTATGTCTGAAGAGCATACGTGTAACAAGTGGAAAACTTTTTTTCTGGGAGAGATAAAATTTTAGTGCTTGATTTTGTTCCTGGGGGAGGGGGTGGGCGGGGGAGGGGCTAAAACAATTTTGTCATTTCGTGGTAGGAGAGGTTCCTTTTTCCTCTGATAGGACCATTTCTCTCCCAAACCAACCCTCTGTTACATGTATGATGAGGGGTGTAAGAACAAAGACATAATAATTTATGTGCTTCTAGAGAGGGGGCTGCATCTCCAGTAGTAAGTATCCGAGAATGGGGTTTCATCTGTAATGGGGAGTATCCCACGTAACACGTTGTGTCATATTGCACGACATGACAAATGCCATTTTGGATGACATGATGGCACGTGTATGTTATACGGCATGACATAATGTATCATGTTACGTTACATGACGTGGCTGCTAATACTAACAATTAAAAAGGCGCGAATATGTCAAAATGTTTTGATTTAAATATCTGTGAAGCTGTCAGATAAATCGAAAAGCTAGTTCCCTTCTATAACTTCCACAGCTCCGGTCAGGACATATTCGCCATTTATTGTGGTACGATATGAGCTTTTTTAATTCTGGTATTTACGTAAATTGTAAATAGTAACGATTCTGAAGGCTTCCATGGGGCACTATTACGTGTCACATCTTCGGAACAGTAGGAAAACCATATTGAGTGTTATACAATGGCCGGACGGGGTGGCCGAGCGGTTCTAGGCGCTACGGTATGGAACCACGCGACCGCTATGGTCACAGGTTCGAATCCTACCTCGGGCATGGATGTGTGTGATGTCCTTAGGTTAGTTAGGTTTAAGTAGTTCAAGTTCTAAGGGACTGATGAGCTCAGAAGTTAAGTCCCATAGTGCTCAGAGCCAACAATGAGGTGAACAAAAGGATAGCGATATGCACAGATATGTACGGCGGTAGTATCTCTTACACAAGGTACAAAAGGGCAGTGCACTAGTGGAGCAGTAATTTGTGATCATTGCCGCACAATGGGCATCAGCAGATCCTGGACATGGTAGTTGAAGCTAGATGCATGGGGCATTCCATTTCGGAAATCGCTAGGGAATTAAAATTCTGAGATCCACAATGTCAAGAATGTGCAGGCACTATCTCTCACAATGGACGACACAGTGTTGACGGCCTCCACTTAACGACCGAAAGCTGTGGCGTTGCGGAGAGTTGTCAGTGCTAACAGACAAGCAACACTGCGAGAAATACTACTTCACTTGCTCACTTTACACTGCCCACGAACACATTTCTCTTAATCAAGACGTATATTTGCAACATTTACTAAAATAGAACTCTGGTACCGAATGCCGTGGGTTTCGAATCCGTGCCAGACAGCATGGAACTCGATGACCACTAGTTGTCTCTGCAGTGGTCACGCCGTACGCTGTGACTGCGTACGTACGCTCCTGGCCCTGAGTCTAATGTAAGGTCGCCACTGTGAAGCACGTGGTCCCAGCGGCCAATAGCGACATAACCTGTCGTGTATTTAGGCGGCTGCCTTTCACTCAGCGGGGCAGTCTGACCCACAAGCTTACAGTCCCTGTCTGTCCCGTTGATCCCCCTGTCCACCCCAACAATTCCCTCCATCCACCCCCCTCGGCTGAGGACATCATCCGGTTTCTTACCGTTGTACTCAAAAACATTCACCCTTTTCAGCGCCCCCACACCTCCGTTTTCCACCTAAACACCTTTGCCACTTAATCGCACAACTAAGCCCACTTCACCTTCACCCGCCTCGACACCCTAGTTTAAGCTTCCTCCCTTCCCTCTCTTCCCCCCCCCCCTCTCTTCCCGTCATGGCGCGGCACAAGTATCACATCCCGTTCCAGAAAATTCGCTCCTTCTGCACCAACAAATACCTACACTCTCTCCCACCACCAGGTCAACACCTTCCTCTCGAACGAAACCCTTCTCCAGCCCCACCATTCTATCTGCACCTCTTCCTATATCCTCCACCCCACTGATGTTCCTGGTCCTCATGCACAGGGTGGAGTCACGATTGGCCACCTTAAGCATATCCCTGTCCGGCCATAACCTCTCCTCAATGACCCCACAGAACACCTTATCCTCAGCGTCTTCTTCCCCTCCCTCACCATTACCTGTGCCGCCATCTACGGCTGGCCGGTGTGGCCGAGCGGTTCTGGGCGCTTCAGTCTGGAACCGCGCGACTGCAGGTTCGAATCCTGCCTTGGGCATGGATGTGTGTAATGTTCTTAAGTTAGTTATGTTTAAGTAATTCTAAGTTCTAGGGGACTGATGACCTCAGTAGTTAAGTCCCATAGTGCTCTGAACCATTTGAACCACCATCTATGTCCGCTCCACTGCTCCTCTTCCTTATGACTTCATCTTGCACGTTGACTGCACCTTGTCCACCTATGTGATTGCCGCCGACCTCAACATCCATAGCCACTCTCCCGCCGCTCTTCGTCGGTGGCATCAGTTCCTCTCCACGATCCAAGGTGACCTTGTTCCCCTTCCCCAGCACACCCGACCCGAAAGTGACAACACCTCTGATGTTGTCATTGCCTCCGCCTCCTTGCCTCCTTGGGCGTATCGCCATCGCCATCTTTGACCCCACAGGTAGCAATCACCTCCCTGTCCTTCTCACCAAATATCTCAGTCGCTCCAGTTGCTCCTCGTCTCCAGTGCTTGGGACAGTTGCCCCCCTCCGACATCAACACTCCAATCACAGCACAAGACATTAAACTTATCCTCCAGTCCAAACGCAACACGGCCCATGCTCACGACTGTGTCACCTACCACCACCTTAGAGAAAGCCCTATTCCTTCCTGACTGTCCTTGCCGATCTCTATAACGTCATCCTCTCTACTGGCTTCTACCCTGTGGAAGACTTCCCACATCCTCTTATTCCTCAAACCCAACAAACCCTCTTCCGTCGCCTCTTCCTACTGTTCCATCTGCCTCACCTCCATCTTCGGTAATGTCTTCAAATCCATCCTCTCCCGCCGTATCCAGCAGCACCTTAATCAACACCACCTCCTCCCCTTTACCCAGTGTGGCTTCTGACCCTCCTTCTCCGCTGAAGACCAACTCCTTAACCTCTTTCACCTTCTCTCCCTCCAGCTTAACTCCCATCATTCTGCCATTTTTGTTTCCCTCGACCTCCAAATTGCCTATGACCATGTATGGCATCCCGGTCTACTCTTTAAACTCCAAACCTACGCCCTGACTATCAATTTTGTCCATCTGGTCACTTCCTTCCTCTCATGCTGTCATTCCTATGTCACACTCCACAACACCAGCTCCCATATCTTTTATCCCACTGCTGGTGTCCCCCAGGGCTCCATCCTCTCCCCTCTCCTTTATCTCTTGTATATGGCTGATATGCCCAAGCCACCCCCACCCATCCACCTTCTCCAGTATGCTGATGACACCACCCACTCCTTCCATCTCCATGATTTCTACCTCACCCTTTATGGTCATCCCATCCAGCTCACCCCCACCCTGGGATACCTTGGCCTCGCCCTCAACCGTCACCTCACCTGGACCCCTCACCTCCAGACCATTCAGCAGAAAGCCTATTCCCACCTCTGCCTCCTGAAAATCCTGTCTGGCCAGACATGAGGATTGCATCCTTCCACTATCCTTCACCCCTACAAATCCCTCATCCGTCCAATCCTCTGTTATGCCAGCATTGCCTGGATCTCCGCACCCACCCGCTTTTACAAGGTCCTCCAAATCCTCGAATGCCATGCGCTCCGCCTTGACTTCCGTATTTGCCTTCCTTCCCCCAAACGGCTCCTGTAGGAACTCATCCCCTTCCCCACCTCCTCCTTTTCCTCCAACATCTCTGCATCCTTTACATTGTCTGCAGGCTTGATCCCCCCCACCCCCTGGTTCCCTCCTACCTATCCACCCCCACTTGTTGCCATACCTCTATCCCTCTATCCACCTCCACACACTCCATCTCCTTCATCACGGCAGTTTCCAGTGCCTCCCCCTCCCGGATGATGAACTTCACCATGACATATATGCTTTCTTCCAACTATAACCTGGCCTTGTTGCCCCCCTCCCCAGGGCCCCCTTTTTCCTCTCCCTTGCTTCTCCCAGAACGGATTTTCCTCCTCCCCCCTGAGACCCTGCACCCCATCCTTGCCTCTTTCCCTCCTACGTCCCTCCCTACCTGGCCCTCTCTGGCATGCCCCTGCCCATCTCCCAACTCTCTTCCCCTCCCACCCTTCTTCCCTTCTCCCTCATCTCCTTGCACCTGGCAGATGCTCCGTTTTCACCATTGTCAGTGTGCCACGTCAGTGTTGCGTTTAGTGCTGTTTCCCCGGTGCGTCAAGAGATGTGATTTTAATTGTGTGCTGGCCTTGTACTTAGTGTTACTGACAGTGTTTGTTATGTGCTACGCCATCTGTCGATACTTTTATGCTCCGGTCATACTGCGGCTTGTGTTCTTTTAATTGTCCCAGTGTGTGGTTTTTTTTGTGTGTGTGCTACTTTTTTATGGTTTTAATCTCCATTCTACAGTCGCCCCATTTTTGCCTATTGTCTTCTATAATATTTCCCCCATTTTTTATATCTATGTACACCTTGTTTTCTCCTTTATGTTATTTTTAAATGTCTTCTATTGTTTGTTCTATGTCTTTTGGGTGAAGAGCAGGGTATATGCTGCTGCCAGCCCGCCCTGATGGGGAATTGAAATACAATAAAGAAAAAAAGAGGCAGTCTGGTATTCGCATCGTGTTTATGTTGCGTGTGCTTACTTCCCGTTTATGAGTGAACACTGTTTTGATTTCGTAGGGTTATCTCTTGTGACCCCGTTGCTTAATACTTAGTTGTTGATCTTGGTGTCATACTCGGTTGTCCGTTGTCATGCTTCTCCTTCCATTCCCGTTCGTCCGTCTTGTCTGTTCTTGGGCCGCTCCCATTCGGTCCCACCGCGTTTTCGTTTGCGACAACCCAGCGACCGTTCCTGTCGTGGTTACAACATTTTGGCGACGAGGTAAACAGTAGTAGTAGTTAGCATGGAGGATAAGTTGGTCTGTCTTCTGACACAACAGCAGCAGCTCATGCAGCAGCTCCAGTTAGATTTCTTACAAAAGTCGATGTGGTTGCTAACGGACAAAGTCAATGCCCGGGACGTGTTACCACAACGGCTTCGAAGTCGTCAGGTGTCCGATGCTTTCCCATGTCAGCCGTCGTTCCCACCATTTAATGATGCTAAATCAGACTGAAATACAGACTTACATTGTCTAAAACATTTCACAGCTTTTCAAGTCATGTATGACCCCTTGCAGTGGTCATTGTTTTTGCCTTTCCCCCCCCTCCCCCCCTCCCCCCTCCCCCCCCCCCCCCACACACATTCTTTCTTCTCTGCTAGTTGACACCCTTGTCCGATCAGGTGGCTCTCTCTTTCCACGAGATATGCCTTTTGCTGACATATGGTTGCCTCTCAGATGGAGTTCCGCCAGTGCCATAAACAGCCTGGTCAATCGTATCGTTCCTGGGTCGCAGACTTGCAGGATCTCAGCCGTCGACGCGATGTTACGTGCACCAACCAGCAGTGTACATCTTCGTATGCAGACTCCCTGACCTGGGATGTCGTGATCAGCTGGCTCCCGATCCTAAGATCCGCACAGCGGCATTGGAACTCGATAATCCCTCATTGGAAGAGATTATACACATTGGTTATCACTGTTAGCATTCAACCGCGATTCTTATACATATATTTTTAACTACGCGTTTCAAGAGACAATGCTCTCATCATCAGGTTGTAAAGTCTGTCATGAAATTAAACGGACTAAAAGGACAAAATACCATCACAAATAGTTGGGAAGTCCATAGAGTAAAACAGAATTAAAAGTATATTGGACTGTGGGTCCTCGTCTTACACTGAAGTTGTTGACACAAGTCGATGGCCGTCCCATAGCTACCAAGTATGCTGTCGCACTGTGCCGGCTCGGGAGCTGTTGTGGACTGACGTGCCTAGGTGTTGTGCCGTGGTTACAGCCGTGTGCTTGACGGTAACGCTATGCTATTGGGCGCCTTACTTCCTAATTTCATTGGTCTGCCATCGTTAGCCTCTTGTAACACTGTCAGTGACAAGCTACAAGTTTAAAGTCGCATACCTACCCTAAAATAATTCTAAAAACCCGCTAAAAATCTCATTTCATTAAAATTATCTTGTGCATTTAGAATATTGCTTTGTTTCTTTTCATGGATAGCTATCTCGAATTCCTCTAGTAAATCAAGTTTCCTCCCTTTCTTATCTACATGCAATATTTCTACGTTATCTTCTATGCTATTAAGGGGATGGCCTGTTTCATATATATGGTTCGCAACAGCTGATTTGTCATAATTTCCTAACCTGAACGCATCTTTATGTTCTTTATCGCGAATGTTCTCTATCGTGAATGACCTTCCTGCCTGCCCTATATATTTTGCATCACAAGTTCTGCACTGAATCTTATAAACTCCCGATCTTTCAAACTTATTTCTCTTCTCGCCAATATCATGCTTAAGGCTATACCTCACTAGGTTATTAGTCTGAAAAGCTATTTTAACATCGTATGGCTTAAAAATATTTGCTATCTTTTGTGAGACTGTTCCGTAGTATGGCATCGTGATAATTTTCACTTCCTCTCCATCACGTTTTTTTCTTTTTGCGCTTATTATTTTTCCGTAACAGTTTGTTAACCATATCTATTCTGTAACCGTTATTCATCGCTATTCTCTTAAAGGTATTAATTTCAGTCTCCCTATCTTTTTCGCTCATAGGTATATCGACTGTCCTATGCACGAGACTACGGAAAGCAGCTTCTTTATAAGCCTGCGGATGGCATGAGTCATTCGGGATCACGGTACAGTCGTAGTTTGTTTTCTATAAACGGAGAACGCATGTTTGTTGCCCTGGTTTTTTATATTCAGGTCCAGGAACTGTAAACAATTGTCAGTTTCATACTCCACGGTAAATTCTATTTTATTATGTGCGTCGTTGAACTTTTTTACTATTTCCTCAATGTCCTCACGGAAACCATCGACAAGTAAAAGAGTGTCGTCAACATAACGTTTGTAATAAACAGTTTTATCCATAATGTTATCGTCAGAATTTAGAACTTTATCTTCAAGGTCGTTGATAAAAATGTCCGCCATGGTTCCTGAAATACTGGACCCCATGGCTAACCCATCGTCCTGAATATAAAATTTGTAATTAAACATAAAATAATTAAAACTTGTAATGAGCTGTAGGAGTTCAATAAATTCAATTGTCTCTTGCGTTGAAATTTTACCGTATTTAAGAAAATTTCTCTTAATGATTTCTATAGTTTCGTTAACCGGAACACTGGAGTATAAGTTCTTAACATCCAACGAATCCAAACGGGAAGTGTCAGTGACTGGCGTATCTTTAATTTCACCTATCATGGCCATACTACCACGCACCGAATAGTTATTTTTATACACGTAAGTCTTCTTCAGAATTTGGTTCAACAATTTCGTTATTTTATATGCTGGACTATTTCGACCGTTAACAATCGAACGAACCGGATGCAGATCTTTATGTATCTTCACCTGTGATCTTAATTTGGGGGCCGTTGGATTCATGATAACACATTTTCTTTTTTCGGCTTCTGTCAGCAGGAAGTGTGTGCGCTTAAGAACATTTTTTAGTTTAATTTGGAAGTTGGCTGTTATGTCTTTTGGAATTTCCGTAATGCTATTTTCGACAAAAAACGCTAAGGTCTTCGAAACGTACTCCTACTCTTTTAATATTACGACCGTATTCCCCTTATCCGCTTTCGTGGCAATAGCTTTCACTTCATTAAGTTTTTTATTTATAGAATCGACAGTTACTCGGTCTGCTCTAGTCTAAAAAAAAAAAAGCAGGACAACAAACATGCGTTCTCCGTTTATAGAAAACGAACTACGACTGATGCCGTGATCCCGAATGATTCATGCCATCCGCAGGCTTATAAAGAAGCTGCTTTCCGTAGTCTCGTGCATAGGGCAGTCAATATACCTATGAGCGAAAAAGATAGGGAGACTGAAATCAATACCGTTAAGAGAATAGCGATGAATAACGGTTACAGAATAGATATGGCTAAAAAACTGTTACGGAAAAATAATAAGCGCAAAAAGAAAAAACCTGATGGAGAGGAAGTGAAAATTATCACGATGCCATACTACGGAACAGTCTCACAAAAGATAGCAAATATTTTTAAGCCATACGATGTTAAAATAGCTTTTCAGACTAATAACCTAGTGAGGTATAGCCTTAAGCATGATATTGGCGAGAAGAGAAATAAGTTTGAAAGATCGGGAGTTTATAAGATTCAGTGCAGAACTTGTGATGCAAAATATATAGGGCAGACAGGAAGGTCATTCACGATAAAGAACATTCGCGATAAAGAACATAAAGATGCGTTCAGGTTAGGAAATTATGACAAATCAGCTGTTGCGAACCATATATATGAAACAGGCCATCCCCTTAATAGCATAGAAGATAACGTAGAAATATTGCATGTAGATAAGAAAGGGAGGAAACTTGATTTACTAGAGGAATTCGAGATAGCTATCCATGAAAAGAAACAAAGCAATATTCTAAATGCACAAGATAATTTTAAAGAAATGAGATTTTTAGCGGGTTTTTAGAATTATTTTAGGGTAGGTATGCGACTTTAAACTTGTAGCTTGTCACTGACAGTGTTACAAGAGGCTAACGATGGCAGACCAATGAAATTAGGAAGTAAGGCGCCCAATAGCATAGCGTTACCGTCAAGCACACGGCTGTAACCACGGCACAACACCTAGGCACGTCAGTCCACAACAGCTCCCGAGCCGGCACAGTGCGGCAGCATACTTGGTAGCTATGGGACGGCCATCGACTTGTGTCAACAACTTCAGTGTAAGACGAGGACCCACAGTCCAATATACTTTTAATTCTGTTTTACTCTATGGACTTCCCAACTATTTGTGATGGTATTTTGTCCTTTTAGTCCGTTTAATTTCATGACAGACTTTACAACCTGATGATGAGAGCATTGTCTCTTGAAACGCGTTGTTAAAAATATATGTATAAGAATCGCGGTTGAATGCTAACAGTGATAACCAGTATAACGACAACTGCTACCTCGACTACATAATGGATTATATTAAATAATTATACACATTGACCACTCATTTGAAATTGCTCGGGCAGCTAACGAGCGTCTCATGATGCAGCCACAAGTGGCGGCGATCGATGCGTCTCTGCGGGTTCCGCCATGGCGATGTAGACGTGGCCTAGCCAACAGAGACCAGCGCCTTGGGGACCTCTTTTCTGATGTCTCTATGGCATCAGAGCTTCCAGTTGCCGCTCGTCGCTGGTCGCGTGGCCCACTTCCACCTTGCCCACAGTGCATTACCGCACACTCTCGAGCTGATTGCCCCCACCGCTGGAAAACGTGCACTCTTGGTGGAAGGAGGGCCACATGCAATCTGTTTGTCGTAGTCACTCCTGTCCTGCCCCTACTGGGCCTCAGGATACAGTACATACTCTGCAATCGGTGGTCCTGCTGGAGGATCCATCAACATGGAAGCTACTCCTCACGCACCGCCTGTTTACTAAGGATGTCAGTTTTCAGGTCGACACGGGCCACTGTCTCTCTGATTAATATTACGACATATACCCGCCTGGGCTCCCCTCCGTTGTCACCCCCCTCTCGGCGTTTGGCTGCCTATGTAGACGGCTCCATTCCCCTTCGTCGGCAGTTCGTCGTCCAGGCGACATACAAACATGTTTCACGGCTCCTTACCCTATTTGTCCTCGACAATCCGTCGGCTTCGTATATTTTTGGCTTGGATGTGTTTCAACCGTTTGGCTTTTCAATTTCCCATTAAGTTAACGTCATTTCCACGGCTGTTCCTTTTCAGCACTTGGACGACCTGTGCTCAGCTTTTGCATCATTGTTTGGAATGGATCTCAGATGTGCTTCACGTTTTCAGGTGCACATCACACTTCGGCCGGATGCGCAGTCTCGCTTTTTCAGGGCCAGACCCATTCCAGTGGCCTTACGGCCAACAGTTAAGCAGGAACTTGATCGGCTCCAGGCTGCTGGCGTCCTCGATCATTGGTGGTCATACGGAAACCCAGTGGGTCCCTTCTGTTGTGTGGGGACTTCGGCGCTACTGTCAATGCTCAGTCCTAGGTAGACACTTACCCCATACCCCGACAGGAAGACCTTCTCGCCAAGCTTGCGGGAGGGGGGGAGGGGGGGGCGAGTACTTTTCTAAGATCGACCTGGCTCAGACATACCACCAGTCACCCTTGGATGACGATTCCCAGAACATAATGGTTATCAACACACCTTTCGGATTATATAAGCCTTCCATTTGGTGTCTCTTCAGCGCCAGCAATTTTCCAGCAGTTCCTGGAGCAGCTTATGTAGCTTATACCAGCCTGCATGAATTATCTGGATGACATCTTGGTCACTGGGCGTTCCCGCTAGGAATATTTGAACCTCAGCGCCTTATTTCACGCTCTGCAATCTGCAGGTTTACGCTGTTGACTGGACAAGTGTTGTATTTCACAACCGGAAGTGGAATACATAGGCCGCTGGTTTAGTAAAGATGGCATCCACCCTTCAGATCGCAATGTCGCGGTCATTGAGGCCCTTCTTCGTCCCAAGATCTGACTTCTACATGTTTTTGGGCAAGGTTACTTATTACTTAAAGTTCTTACCCCAAGCTGCCTCCATTGCTCAACCTCTCAATCAATTGAGTTGCAAAAGGGGTGATTTTTGATTGGACTCCTGACTGTAACGAGGCTTTTCTCCGTTTAAAGACGATGCTGAAGTCGGTCCCGTGCTTTACTTCCTTCCCTCCGGACCGCCCCTTGGCTGTGGCAGCTGATGCGTTGGCATGTGGAATGGGGCATGGCTCAGAACAGTCCATCGCTTATACATCTAAGATGTTAACTCCAGCACAATGTAACGACTTCCAGATCGAATAGAAGGCCCTGGTGATTGTGTTTGCCATCCAAAAATTTCACATCTATCGCTTTAGGGCAAAGTTCACCCTCTTGACAGACCATAAACTCTTAGTTATGCTTTTCGGACCCAACTCTCACCTCAGGATGACTCAACGTCTCCAGTGCTGGGCGTTATTTTTAAGGAATTACACTAACACAATCCAGTATAAGCCCACCGCACACCATGCTAATGCGAACGCATTGTCATGTCTCTCAGCAGACCCCGATCCTGCATTTGACCATCAGGAGGTCCTCTGCTTTCCCATTGATTCCTCCCACCGGGATCCGCTGGATGGTCTGCCACTTACGGCTGCTCACATTGCCACGGCTATGAGCCATGACCCTATCTTACAGAAGGTTCTCTGCTACATTGTCCACGGTTTGCCCTCCTATATTACTTGTCAGATGCAGACTGACTTCAGCCCCTGGCGCCACCTGTCCAACAGGCTCTCCTTGGTCAATGCTGTCCTTCTGTTAGCCACGGAGTCAGATGCCCATCGGGTAGCCATCCCTCCAGATTTTCGACAATGTGTGCTCAGTTTGTTACGCCGTGGGCGCTGGGGTATGTCCCATATGAAAGTTTTGGCTCGCCACTGTGTATTGGCGCAGAATTGATAGCGATATTGACTGCCTGGTCTGCGGGTGCACTGTGTGTGCGCGTCACCAGGCAAGCCCCCCCCCCCCCCCACCCAGTCATTAACAATCTGGCCTGTGCCTCGCCGGCGCTCAGATTGAATCCATCTCGATTTTGTGGGCCCATTTTTGGGCGTCCATGGGTTACTTATCGTTGATGCCTGCTCCAAAAACCCATATGTCGTCCGCATAACATCCACCTCCACAGAGGCCACAGTAACGGCACTGGTCCAAGTTCTCGCCATTGAGGGCCTGCCTCACACATTGCTCTCCGACAATGGCTCCCAATTCATAGCATCCTCCTTCCATGACTTCTGTCACGACAACAGTATCAAACATATCCGTAGCTTGCATTTCCACCCTTCCTCCAATGGCGCAGTAGAGAGGCTTGTCCACCTATTTAAACAGCAGTTGACAAAGGCAGTTGCAACATCTCCAAACACGTCGGCCCTCACACTGTTCTTGAGCACAAATCGCACCAAGCCAATTGACGGGCATAGTCCGGTGGAGCTCCTCCATGGGCGACAGCCACGGACCCTGCTCCATTTCCTCATGCCATCACCCTCCCATTCCCACTCCCAGCCCTCTCAGCATTATGCCCCCGGCACGGCCATGTGGGCCCGCATGTATGGGAGCAAGGCGGGTTGGACGCCCAACACGGTCGTCATGGCCCATGGGCAGCATGCGATGTCAGTGCAGATGTCAAAAGGGTTGGAGCGCCACCATCACAACCAGCTCCGCCCACGTACCCCGGCAGGACTCCTGCTGCCGAGTCGTCCTACACTCCCTCCTTCAGGAACAGATGTGGCCCTCTAGTGGTCGCCACTGCCCCAGGTTTCTGCCACCCCACTAGCCTCTCTCAGCGAGGCAGTCTGGCAATTGCGTTGAGTTGGTTGATGTCTCGCTTACAGACGCCGTGTTTACGTATGCTTACTTCCCATTTACAAGTGCACGTTGTTTTGATTTCATGAGGTTATCTCTTGTGACCCCGTTGCTTAATACTTAGTTATTGATCTTGTTGTCTTGCTCGGTTGTCCGTCCTCGTGCTTATCCTTCCATTCCCGTTCGTGTGTCTTGTCTGTTCGTGGGCTGCTCCCATTCGGTCCCACCGCGTTTTCGTTAGCGACAACCCAGCGACCGTTCCTGTCGCGGTTACAACAGTAACAACAATAACAATAGCGTGTGGCTCAATGGCTGGACGCACACCGCTTCGGCGACTTGCTTGTCCCTAACCTACCCCAGTTGACCAACTGGAGAAAAGGGAGCTACACTTCAACGTGGAATCTGAACCACGAGTGGTTCCTGACGGCTCCTCACATGTTGAGAGATGAAGGCTAGATTAAAGGCAGACTGAAATTTCCCGTGATCTGACCGGTATTCGATCCTGCAACCTATCGGTTTCCAGGAACGTGATTTACCGCCAGATCAGCTCTTCCCTCATTACTAAAATTGTCAGAGTCACTGAAAGCACATCATTGCTCTCTGATGACTAGCTTTCGACTCAATGATACTTTGTCTTCGCAGCACATGGATATTAACCCATCCATCTCAGGATCTACTAAAGGTATGGACTTGAAATGAAATTGGTGATTTACTGTTGGTCTAAAGTTTTGTTGTGTATAGTATCTGTTAAATTTGCCCTTTGCAACGGACAAAACTAGAATCACAGGTTGCCATCAATTTAAATTTAACGTCATGGCAGAGGGAGCATGCGACTCTGGTATACTGCACACAGCAAATTTACAAGCACTCAATAGAGTGCATCCTGGTAACCATAAGCATAAGGTGTCATATGTAGACTTAGACTAACATAGATGTAAGGAACAAATTGTACCTCTTATACCATTTTCCGAGGTTCAGTTGATAATGGCAAATCGCCGAAATGTCTCGTGGTGTAACCTGTATCACAACTAGGAAATAAATAAATAGTGCAGCAAAACTGCTTCTGCTTGAAATAAGACACTATTGTATTCTTTCTCTTTGTTTTGGTTTTACCTTTCTGTCGAACTTCCCTATCCAGTTAAATGTATTGGGTTCTATTTAATCAGTTTGTGAAGATTCTCCATGTGATCTATATTAGCAGTTAACGACATGGTTATAGTGTGGAACGCCTTTCGGAAGTCTAGGAAGAAGGAGTCGGTCTGATCACCTGCATCTTATTGTTTGCAAGATGTCGTGCATAAAGCAACTTATGTTTCACAGAACTGGCATTTCCCTGAGTATTCTGTATTCCTGGGCATCCGATCTTTTACCTTTTTGTAAACAGAAGGAACATGTGATCTTTTCCAGTCACAAGGGACCGCACGTTTCCCATGAGATTCTCGGTTTACAGCTACTCTTGCTGCCGATGTGGAAGTATGGCTCAATATTTTCAGCAGTGTAGTGAAGATCGATCTCGCAGCTATGGCCCGAAGCTGAGAAGAAGGTGTACGCCAGACAGTGAACCGATTCTGTGACGACCTTTGACGCGTATTTTCCCGACTTCCGTTATCGACTGAAAAATTGTATTGCCTCTTCAATATCTCAACCGACCGATACACTACGAGGGGTGTTTGAAAAGTCCGTGCAAAGTCCGAGAGATGGCACCACCGGCGCGTATCGAGGTCATGTTTAGTTACTAGCATCTTTGGAAACAACGCAGATCAAGTTTCAGCCATATTGGCTTATTTATTTGTGTTTGGCTTTCGTGTGAATCAAGGAAGTCGAGTGATTGTCAATAAATGGATGAAGAAGAATTTCGCGTGGTAATTAAACACTACTTTCTGTAAGGCAAAACGCCTCAGGAAACTAAAGAGAAGCTTGATAAACATTACGGTGACTCTGCACCGTCGATTAGAACAGTTTATAAGTGGATTAAAAATTTTCTGAGTGGTCATAAGGGCGCAAGTGATGCTTAATAATCTGGACGCCCTGTGTAGATTACGACTTCAGAAATCATTTATAAAATCCATGATATGGTGATGGATGCCAGAAGAGTTAAGGTGCGTGAGATTGCTAGTGCTATGGGCATCTCGAATGAATTGGTACGTAATACTTTGCATAAACATTTGGACATGAGAAAGCTATCCGTCAAATGGATTCCGCGATTACTCACGCTTGACCAAAAACGGAATCGTGTGAGGTGTTGCAAGAATGGTTTGCAGCTGTTCAGGAAGAATCCGCGGGACCTTAAGCGTAGTTTCATGACTGTGAATGAAACATGGTTACATTACTATACTCCTGAGACTAAACAACAATCTAAACAGTGAGTTACCAAGGGAGAATCTGCACCAAAAAAGGCGAAGACCGGTCCTTCGGCCAGAAAGGTTATGGGGACTGTCTTTTGGGATTTGCAAGGGATAATCCTCGTCGACTATCTGGAAAAGGGTAAAACTATTACAGGTGCATATTATTCATCGTTATTGGACCGTTTGAAAACCGAGCTGCAAGGAAAACGCTGGTGATTGGATCAGAAAAAAGTCCTTTTCCATCACGACAATGCACCAGCACACACCTCAGCACCTGTGGTCGCAAAATTAATGGAAATAGGATTCCAACTCGTTTCACATCCACCCTGTTCTCCAGATTTGGCTCCCTCAGACTAATATTTATTTCCTAATTTGAAGAAATGGCTGGCGGAACAAAGATTTTATACAAACGAGGAGGTGATTGCAGCAAATAATAAATGTTTTGCAGACTTGGACAATTCCTATTATTAGGAAGGCACCAACAAATTAGAAGAGTGTTGGACGAAGTGTATAAGTCTAAAAGGAGACTATGTCAAAAAATAAAAATGGTTTACTCAAACACGTAAGTAGTTTTTATTTTTGCACGCACTTTTCAAACGCCCCTCGTATGGAAACAGCTTCATCAGTAGCAGAGTGCATGTGGCGTAGCAACATGAATTCTGGGTACACACACACACTATTGAGTGCCATCCTGTACCGTATATGTCATTGTCTTTTTCTTATAATATGATCACATTTAACTTTTCATTTGCGTGATCCTGTAAAGTTATTTTTGACAGCTTTTTTGACAGTTACAGTTCCAGCGATGCTATACGTTTACAATGAAATCCCTATTTCGCGGAAAGTCAGTGATTACGTCCAATTTTCCAGAGATAGTGTCTTCGTGGTTTCTACGCAAATGACAAGTGCTCTATTCATATACGTAAAAACCACAAAAATTCTAACTCTGAAAAATTAAAATTAAATAATTACTTTGTGTTCTGTTGTTTTGTGTTTATCATATACGTTTTTTTAGCTCCACGTAAAAACCGCAAAAATACTGTTCTGGAAAATTAAACGTAATTACTGACTTTCCGCGAAACAGAAATTCCATGGTAAACATATAGCATCGCTGGAGCCGATGCTGCCAGAAAGAGCTGTCAAAAATAACTTCACAAAATCACGTAAATAAAAACTTAACATATAAATAACGTGATCATATCACAATAATAAGACAGCCGACACTTACGCTCCAAGATACCATATGGATCACGTGTTACCAGCTAAGATGTAATCGTATAGTGCCATTTGTAGATATAGGTTAACATAGACGTAAGGAACAATATTATAGCTATTATACGATTTTTAGAGGTACACTTGATAACGGCAAAACGCCGAAACGAGATTGCCGTGTATCTTGTATCACTAAGAGTAAATAAATAAACAGTGGAGCAAAAAACTTGTACTTTGACCCCATGCCATCTGCCGGCCCACTGGAAACGAAATTGTTCAGTAGCATCTGTTTACAAAGTCAGTGCTGAACATCTTTACCTCGCAACGTCATATAACTACTGAGGGGTGATACTAGGAAATGCTATAAAATGGGACGACCACATGAATTCAGTACCACGCAAGGCGAATTGAAGACCTAGATTACTGGATAGATTCAGTCAAAAAGCAAAGCATTTCTAAAGGGAATGACAAGTAAGACACCAGTGCGACAGCTTACAGAGTACTGTTACGGTGTATGGATTAGCTATTATGTAGGCGCGACAAGACACATGGAACGCATTCAGGGATAGGACGTTACGATCGTAAGAGATCGATATAGTCCACACGAAAATGTAACAGAAACGCTCGGGTAACACGTGGGAATCCTTGGGAGAACGATTAAGTAGTTCTCCAGAACCCTGTTGAGTAAACCTAGAGAACATATATTCGAAGGATATTGTTCGATGATTATGCTGCCACCATCGTACAAGCCCTATCTCTTGTAGCGATCATGAGAGTAAGAGGCATTATGGCACCTAGAGAGGCATATATGGGGCTGTCAGAATCTATCTGAAATGCCAGTAAGGGCGTTGCAGTATAGTTTCTGCTCAGAAATAACAGTTAAGAAAAAAATAGATACTTTGCGCTGTTTCCGAGTTAATTAGCATTGAAGTTAACCAATCAAGATATTGCGAGAATTAATTCAAGTCGCCTGCCAGATACAGTTAGCGTCAGTAGGTTTCACAGCGTAGATGATAGCACAAGAGACTGCTCAGCTTTTGTCTCAGGTTCGATCCTTACTACCGTCCCACTTCGAATTTTTGAATCGCTGTCGTGTTCAATTTTAGCAAACCAAACGAAGAACACATTTAGTGACAACGTCTCTCGTGGGCGGCTCGACGTTGGGCGTACAACGAGCTGATAGACTCACTTCGATGTTAATCAAATCGCGAACGACACAACCCATCGAATTTTTTTCTCAACATTTATTTATCAGCACAATCTACCTTGCAACACCCTCACAAGCTTTTCAGACTGCTTCTCACAATCCAGGCAACGCCCGTCCGCATACAGCCTTAGCCACCAAGACGCTCTAGAATTTATTTATTTGGATGTTTTGAAAAACCCCGCGTAAGTCCCTGACTTGTGTCGCCTTCATATTATGATCTTTTCACCTGAGTCGGATTGAATTTTCAACTATGAGGTGTAGAAAGGGATTCTGCAGTGAAGGAAGGAGCTGGCGTGAGAGTTCCTTTAAGAGGGCATTAAAAGGTTGTGCCACGGCTCACCACATGCGTTGAACAGAATGGCAATTATGTTGAAAAATAGATAATAAGTGTATCACTAATATCCTGTAATTTTTTTTTCAAGTACAAATTTTTCTACAAAAATAGAAGAGTCTAGTACACTTACTTTCTGACTATGCATCGTACCCCATGCCAAAATATGGAAATGCAGTAGAAGAGATTTGTTTCACAGTACTGAAGACTCCGTACTTCCTATAATATACCTGAATACTGACCACTCCTCCTGGGATACTTTGTAGATAGTTATTTTTCGCTCTTTCAATACGCGAATGGGACCGCAACGAAAATCGATAATAGAGGCACAATGTACTCTTCGCCATGCACCGTATAGTGATATGTTGAGAATAGATATAGATGTTGATTTAGAAGACTAAACGTATGCCAGATCGACCCTCGTAACTTGGTTCTTCGTATTACATCAGAGAAAAAGTCTGTGGCTTCATTCCTGACGGCGGACTTGTTCGTAGAACAAGTCCATTATGATGACCATTTGTGATGCTACACCGGGACTCTAACCTGGATGGCCTTTTAAGATTCGTTGGCTACCCACTGAACATGCAGGTAGTCCTCAAGGGCTGTTTCGACGCTCCAGCCTACCATCATTACCTCTCCATAAATACAACAGACGTGCTCCTGCCATGGCACAGGATTCGCAGGACGGATGAAGCCAAAACATTTAACTAACCGCCACCTTAGGGGTGTTGCTGCGATCACTCTTTTATTGTTGAACAGAGAATACGTTGCGTTGAACATTTGCGACAATGAAGAACTGTGTTTGGTGAGCCTAATTGTTAGGTCACAGACGGCGAGAACGAAGTATTCAAGTTCTAATCCTGGTCAGGCACATCATTTTAAATTATCTTGTAGTTTAATTCCAGCTTACACTCGGCTAAACAGGGAAACGTGTTAAGTTCACTACGACCGATCAAACCTTTCCCACATTTTTTATCAATCATCAGTAATGGTAAAAACTTCTGTGTCTGGGGGAGGAGGGGGGGGGGGAGGGAGAGAGGGGAGGGAAGTGTCATCATTCTTCTGGTTTTATACGGCTCTTCATCTCACAGTAGAAGTTTCACATAAAGTCTCCAATTAATCGTTGGATGTATTCTGATATCTGTCATCCACTACAATTTTTACCCTCTACAGCTCGCTCTGGCTCCTTCATGTCTTAAACACATGTCTGTCATCAGGGCCTCTATATCTGAGTGTTTTCCACATATTTATTTCTTCGTCGATTGTACGGAGAACCTTCCCATTTCTCATCAGTACACTATTTTTCAACATTCTTCTACAGCACCACACATTAAACACTTCAATTCTTTCCTTCTGTTTCCCCACACTCCATCGCTGATTTCCATACAACGCTGTGCTCCAGACGCAGCTGCCGAGGCATTTATCAGATCAAGGCCTTTGTTTGATACAAGTAGACTCCATTTGCCCACGAATGCCCTCTTTGCCGCAGCTGGTATGCTTTTGATGTCCTCCTTTGTTCTTCCATTCTACTTTATTTTGCTTCCAAGGCAGCAGAATTCCTTCACTTTGTGAACTTTGTGGTCGTCCGTTTTGATGTTAAGTTTATCATTAATGTCAGCACTGTTACTCCTCAATACATTCGTCTCTCTTTGGCTTACTCTCGATTAATGTTTTATGCTCAGTAGACTGCTCGTTCATTTGAAGATATCCTGTAATTCTACTTCACTTTCACTAAGGGTACTGATGTTTAGTTATCACCTCGAACACATCAAGCTCTCACTATGAAACTCGGTGACGACGCTAATCCGTCTCTGTATATTTCCTCTTTACGCGGAAAATTTTTCTCAACTACCGATCACTGGGAGAAGACCTTGGTTGTATAAGTCTGCATTTTGGCTGTTCAGGAAACCTTCCACCCCTAAAATAACTTCGTCGTCATTGTGGAAGCGTCTACCACAAAATGGTTTGCGCATCTCAGAGAAACGAGGAAGTCACTGACTGACACGGCAGAAACAGCATGGGGGACTGTGTCGGGTCCAGAATGACTTGGGACGTGAGTAGTACCGAACTCCAGTTGGCGGCTATCTTTCTTATCTTCAGAATGTCTTGCAAGACGGTGGAAACTGATCCATAACTGATTTCCAATCTTGTCATCATCACCTCCATTATAATATTCCGGTCTTTTAGCCCTAAGTCCTCCTCTTGCGATTTCCGGTTCACAGACTGATAGTCTGGTACTTTGTTCATCGTCATTCAGACCTGCATGACCACGCTGGAAGCGTCTGTGATAAATAACCACTCTGTCTTATGACAGCTCATGTTTGCCTCAAACGTCCGCTAAGACGGTATGGATTGTTGCAGCACTGTTCGCCTTCGAATCTAGAAAACTAATTACTGTACGACATTCCACTTCATAAGTGGGTTACGTCATAGTGTATGGGCTCCTCTAGTGCCACTTCGTCGCGGAGATTTCAGTGTGTATCAGGACTGCAGGGTGGGACAGGACACGTTACCACGTGTCTGCTGCGCTGTCCCGCTAAGCACGGGCAGCGTCGAGCACAAGACAGGAAGCGCGCCAGTGTGCCGATACTTTCGGCCTGGCGTTTACGCAGCTGCCTGTATGATTGTTTAATGGAAAAGAAGCGACGACATATTGTTGAGTTTTTAACTGCTCCCTTTGATAGTACGTGTAGAGGGCACTCTAATACTACAAGATTTTTACACAATAGAATTTCTTTTAAACGTTAATATAAAGCTAGAGCATACAAGGTTTGGCTTTAGCATACGACAGTGAAACAGTTTTTCATTAAGAACAGTTATTCTGTAATCATGGAAACAGTATGTTACAGAACATTTATATTAATATTATTGCATATTATTACAGAGAAAACGTTTTCGGATCTGCAACATTGAAAACGTGGGACTAGAAACTAGTTGTCATTTATTTTCATATCTTTTAACAGATTTGAAGGTGGGCGATACAGTCCAATAAAGGTAAGTCTGAGATAATAAAAACAGTTATCGTCACACGAATAATGAGTTTATTTTCTAATTACGTAACTTTATTTCCTCGCAGTGACAATTAAAAACTTTACAACAACCCCACGCAATGTTCACTGGCAGTCCAAAGACTGACTGGATGCAGCACCAACGGTAGTCTATCTCGTGAAAGTCTCTCTCTATACGTACCTAATACATCCTACACCCATTTCGACCTACTCAGTACGTTGAAGCTGTATTATCCAACTAAAACTGTCACCTCATATTTCCCTGCATTAAATAATAAATCATTGCTTTATACCTTTGGATGTGCCACTTCTTTTAATCAGTCTTATATATAATAAAACTGCGGAAGGCAACGGAATACCACCGCAGATTATCTTCCCTGCATAACGCAGTCTCCATTTTATGCAAAAAAAAAAAAAAATGGCTTCCTCTCATGTTAAATCAGTGTCCGGAGGTAAAATAGTCCCCCATTCGGATCTCCGGGGGGTACAACTTGAAAGGAGGCAAAAAATCAAAACGAGAATTGGTACCTGGAATGTCAGAACTCTGCTACAAGCAGGAAAACTAGAAAACCTTAAAAGAGAGATGGAAAAGAATCATATGGACCTCGTAGGAGTTGCTGAGGTAAGATGGAATGGACATGGAGAGTTGCAGTCAAATGAATATGTATTCTACTACTCAGGAGGAGAAGTAAAAGGAATTAATGGAGTAGGAATGATTATGACAAAGGAGTTGGCTAAATGTGTGGAATATGTAGACTATGCAAATGACCGGGTTATTGGTGTAAGGCTGAAAGGAGCACAAAAAGATTTACTGATTGTCCAGGTGTATATGCCAACTTCAGAACATGATGACCAAATTGTAGAGGAAACGTACAATGTAATAGAGAGAATAATGGACGAAAATAAAAAATGCTGCAAAATAGTAATGGGAGGCTGGAACGCCATTGTGAGAGAAGGGAAAGAGGGAAACATAGTAGGCAGTCATGGTCTTGGAAAGAGAAATGACAGAGGTGAATGGTTAATTGACTTCTGCAGGGAAAGGCAGCTGATAGCGGCAAACACATGGTTCAAGAACCATAAGAGGAGGCTCTACACTTGGAAATCACCAGGGGATAAATATAGAAACCAAATCGATTTTATACTGGTAGAAGAAAGATACAGGAATGGAATCAAGAAGGTGCACACATTACCAGGTGCAGATATTAATAGTGACCACAACTTACTTATTGCAGAAATAGAAATAAGAATGAAAAAATTGAAAAAGTCGACAATGGTGAAGAAGTGGGATCTAGAGAAGATAAGGTGCAACAAAGAACAAATTACAGTAATGCTGTCTCGGGACTTTCTAAACACATTACGAGACAAAGAAGCACCTGATAATGCCAACGGGTACTGGAATATGCTGAAAGAAGGAATCATTAAAGCAGGACAGCAAAATATAGGATATGTAAAAGGGAAAAGGTCAAAAAAACCATGGGTCACACAAGAAATGATTTCCAAGATGGAGGAGAGAAGAAAATTGAAAAACAAGAACACTGAAGATGCAAGAAACATATACCGAAGGTTAAATAACGAACTGGGAAGAGAAACAGAGCAGGCTAGGAAAAAATGGCTAAAAGAGGAATGTGATGAAACTGAAGAACTGAACGGAAGGGAAGATACGACTTACTATACAACAGAGTAAAGACTATGACATGGGAACAAAACAGAGCAGGAAGTGCTACTATGGAAATTTTGAGTAAAGACGAAGAGGTAGTGTACAAAGATCGTGACGATGTCCTCCAGAGATGGGAAGAATATATAAAAGTGCTATATGACACAAATAGCAAACCAGAAACTCTGGAACTTGAATCACACAACAGTGTAAGTGATGAAGAGAAAGGACCGACCATCATAATGGAAGAAGTAAAGTCTGTCATTGCTGCAATGAAAAATGGCAAAGCAGTAGGTACAGATACAATACCGGGAGAAATACTAAAATGCTCGAACCACAATGGAATAAGAGAAATATTGAGGTTATGTAATAAAATATATGACAGTGGTGAATGGCCTGAGGACTTTTTGACAATAGTAATGATTCCATTACCGAAGAAACAAGGAATCAAGAAATGCAGCGAACACAGGACAATCAGCCTCATTTCACATGCAGCCAAAGTGATGTTAAGAATAATTAATAAAAGACTTGAAAAAGTAATAGAGGAGAATCTCGGCGAGGAGCAGTTTGGCTTTAGACGGAATACGGGCACCAGAGATGCAATAGGGCTCCTACGAATCTTGGGAGAAAGGTTCATTGAAAAAGGAAGAGACCTATATACACTCCTGGAAATGGAAAAAAGAACACATTGACACCGGTGTGTCAGACCCACCATACTAACTCCGGACAGTGCGAGAGGGCTGTACAAGCAATGATCACACGCACGGCACAGCGGACACACCAGGAACCGCGGTGTTGGCCGTCGAATGGCGCTAGCTGTGCAGCATTTGTGCACCGCCGCCGTCAGTGTCAGCCAGTTTGCCGTGGCATACGGAGCTCCATCGTAGTCTTTAACACTGGTAGCATGCCGCGACAGCGTGGACGTGAACCGTATGTGCAGTTGACGGACTTTGAGCGAGGGCGTATAGTGGGCATGCGGGAGGCCGGGTGGACGTACCGCCGAATTGCTCAACACGTGGGGCGTGAGGTCTCCACAGTACATCGATGTTGTCGCCAGTGGTCGGCGGAAGGTGCACGTGCCCGTCGACCTGGGACCGGACCGCAGCGACGCACGGATGCACGCCAAGACCGTAGGATCCTACGCAGTGCCGTAGGGGACCGCACCGCCACTTCCCAGCAAATTAGGGACACTGTTGCTCCTGGGGTATCGGCGAGGACCATTCGCAACCGTCTCCATGAAGCTGGGCTACGGTCCCGCACACCGTTAGGCCGTCTTCCGCTCACGCCCCAACATCGTGCAGCCCGCCTCCAGTGGTGTCGCGACAGGCGTGAATGGAGGGACGAATGGAGACGTGTCGTCTTCAGCGATGAGAGTCGCTTCTGCCTTGGTGCCAATGATGGTCGTATGCGTGTTTGGCGCCGTGCAGGTGAGCGCCACAATCAGGACTGCATACGACCGAGGCACACAGGGCCAACACCCGGCATCATGGTGTGGGGAGCGATCTCCTACACTGGCCGTACACCACTGGTGATCGTCGAGGGGACACTGAATAGTGCACGGTACATCCAAACCGTCATCGAACCCATCGTTCTACCATTCCTAGACCGGCAAGGGAACTTGCTGTTCCAACAGGACAGTGCACGTCCGCATGTATCCCGTGCCACCCAACGTGCTCTAGAACGTGTAAGTCAACTACCCTGGCCAGCAAGATCTCCGGATCTGTCCCCCATTGAGCATGTTTGGGACTGGATGAAGCGTCGTCTCACGCGGTCTGCACGTCCAGCACTAACGCTGGTCCAACTGAGGCGCCAGGTGGAAATGGCATGGCAAGCCGTTCCACAGGACTACATCCAGCATCTCTACGATCGTCTCCATGGGAGAATAGCAGCGTGCATTGCTGCGGAAGGTGGATATACACTGTACTAGTGCCGACATTGTGCATGCTCTGTTGCCTGTGTCTATGTGTCTGTGGTTCTGTCAGTGTGATCATGTGATGTATCTGACCCCAGGAATGTGTCAATAAAGTTTCCCCTTCGTGGGACAATGAATTCACGGTGTTCTTATTTCAATTTCCAGGAGTGTATGCGCTTCATCGATTTAGAAAAGGCATTTGACAATGTGGTTTGGGACAAGTTGGCGACTATTATGAGGGAAAAGAGAGTGGACTGGAAAACCAGAAGACTTATAAACTCATTGTACCTTAATCAAGAAGTTTCAGTTAAAGTGAGAGGAGAAAGTACAAACTGGATCAGACTAGGGAAAGGAGTAAGACAAGGATGCTGTTTATCACCTACTCTTTTCAACCTGTACTTGGAATGCTCATTAGATGACAAAGGACTAGAAATTGGAGGAAGAAGAGTAGGGTGCTTGAGATTTGCTGATGACATGGTCCTTCTAGCCACAGGGGAAAAAGAATTACAGGATTTGGTAGACACCATTGCAACTAACGGAAAAAAATATGGAATGAAAATTAACACAAATAAAACAAAAGTATTGGCAATAGGAGGAAATAAGGAAATAAAAATTGTGCTGAATGGAGAAACACTAGAACAGGTGCAAAATTTTAAGTATCTTGGAAGCAGGATAGACACCGACTGGAAGTGCACCACAGAAATTAAAACAAGGATAGCAATGGCAAAAGAGGCATTTTATAAGAAAAGGAGAATCTTCTGCAGCGGTCTGGACAGAGAACTCAGAAAGAGACTCATAAAATGTCTTGTTTGGAGTGTTCTTCTATATGGCGCTGAAACATGGACTATGAGGAAAAAAGACAGAGAAAGGCTGGAGGCTTTTGAGATCTGGACATGGCGGAAGATGGAAAGAATAAGTTGGATGGACAGAGTAAAAAATGAAGAAGTACTGAGAAGAGTGGGAGAGAAAAGGCAGTTACTAGATGTAATAAAGAGAAGAAAAAGAAATTGGATTGGGCATATATAAGAAAGAATGACGGACTGATAAAAACAGTTTTAGAAGGTTATGTAGAAGGGAAAAGGAAGCGAGGAAGGAAGAGATTCCAGCTACTGGATGACATGATGGACGGTACAACATACAGCAGCCTTAAGAAGGAAGCAATGGATCGTAGAAAATGGAGAGGCAAAGGACCTGCTAATATAGCAGATAACTGATGATGATGATATATAATAAATGCAGAAGTTAGTGTGTGTGTGTGTGTGTGTGTGTGTGTGCGTGTATGAGTGAGTGTGTTGTTAGATCGGTTACTGCTGCTACAATGGCAGGTTATCAAGATTTATGTGAGTTTGAACGTGGTGTTGCCGGCCGGAGTGGCGCTACAGTCTGGAACCGGGCAACCGCTACGGTCGCAGGCTCGAATCCTGCCTCGGGCATGGATGTGTGTGATGTCCTTAGGTTAGTTAGGTTTAAGTAGTTCTAAGTTCTAGGCGACTCATGACCTCAGAAGTTAAGTCGCATAGTGCTCAGAGCCATTTGAACCATTTGAACGTGGTGTTATAATAGGCACGCGAGCGATGGAAGAGAGCATCTCCGAGGTAGCGATGAAGGGGGTATTATTCAGTATGAACATTTCGCGAGTCCGCAGTGAATAACAGGAATCCGGTGAAACATCAAATCTCTGACATTGCTGCGTCTGTAAAAAAAAAATCCTGCAAGAACGGAACCGACGACGACTATAGAGAATCGTTCAACTTGACAGAAGTGAAACCCTTCGGCAACTTGCTGAAGAAAATCCAAAGAGATTCTGGTCGTATGTGATGTTAGTGGCAAGAAACAATCAATGTCTTCTCTGCGCGATAGCAATGGAGATACTATCGAAGACAGTGCTGCCAAAGCAGAAGTACTAAACACAGCCTTCCGAAATGCCTTTACAAAAGAAGATGAAGTAAGTATTTCAGAATTCGAATCGAGAACAGTTGCCAACATGAGTAACGTAGAAGTAAATATCCTCGGAGTAGTGAAGCAACTTAAATCACTTAATAAAAGCGTCACCTGGTCCAGACTGTATACCAATTAGGTTCATTTCGGAGTATGCTGCAATGCATTAGCTCCATACTTAACAATCATATACAAGCGTTCGCTCGACGAAAGATCCGCACCCAAAGACCAGAAAGTTGCACAGGTCACACCAATATTCGAGAAAGGTAGTAGGAGTAATCCATTAAATTACAGACCCATGTCTTTAACGTCGATATGCAGCAGGATTTTGGAACATATATTGTGTTCAAACATTATGAATTACCTGGAAGAAACGGTCTATTGACACACAGTCAACATGGGTTTAGAAAACATCGTTCCTGTGAAACACAACTATCTCTTTATTCACATGAAGTGTTGAGTGCTATTGACAAGTGATTTCAGATCGATTCCGTATTTCTGGATTTCCGGAAGGCTTTTGACACTGTACCATACAACCAGCTTGTAGTGAAACTGCATGTTTATGGAATATCGTCTCAGTTATGTGACAGGACATGTGATTTATTGTCAGAGAGGTCACAGTTCGTAGTAATTGACGGAAAGTCATCGAGTAAAACAGAAGTGATTTCTGGCGTCCCCGAAGGTAGTGTTTTACGCCCTTTGCTGTTCGTTATCTATATAAACGATTTGGGAGACAATCTGAGCAGCCGTCGTAGGTTGTTTGCAGATGACGCTGTCGTTTATCGCTTAATAAAGTCATCAGAAGATCAAAACAAATTGCAAGACAGTTTAGAAAAGGTATCCCAATGGTGCTAAAATTGGCAGTTAACCCTAATTGACGAAAAGTGTGAGGTCATCCACATGAGTGCTAAAAGGAAATCGTTAAACTTTGGTTACACGATAAATCAGTCTAATCTAAAAGCCGTAAATTCAACTAAATACTGAGGTATTTCAATTACGAACACCTTAAATTGGAAGGAACACATAGAAAATGTTGTGGGGAAGGCTAATCAAAGACTGCGTTTTATTGGGAGAACACTTAGAAAATGTCACAGACCTACTAGGGAGACTGCCTACACTACGCGTGTCCGTCCCCTTTTTAGAATACTGCTGCGCGGTGAGTGATCCTTACCAGAAAGGACTGATGGAGTACATCGAAAAAGTTCAAAGAAGGACAGCACGTTTTTTGTTATCTCGAAATATGGGAGAGAGTGTCACAGAAATGATACGTGTGGCGTTTTTCGTTGCGTCGGAATCTTCTCACGAAATTCCAATCACCAGCTTTCTCCACCGAATGCGAAAATATTTTGTTGACACCGACCTATATAGGGAGAAACGACCACCACGATAAAGTAAGGGAAATCAGAGCTCGTACGGAAAGATATAGGTGTTCGTTCTTTCCACGCGCTATACGAGATTGAAATAATACAGAATTGTGAAGGTGGTTCGATGAACCCTCTGCCACGCATTTAAATGTGATTTGCAGAGTATCCATGTAGATGTACATCTAGATGTAAATTTCAGTGCTGGGCCATCAACAAGTGTCAGCGTGTGAACCATTCAACATCATCGATATGGGCTTTCGGAGCCGACGGCCCACTCGTGTACCCTTGATGACTGCACGACACGAAGCTTTACGCGTGGCCTGGGCCAGTCAACAACGACATTGGACTGTTGATGACTGGAAATATGTTAAGTGGTTGGACGAGTCTCGTTTCAAATTATATCGAGCGGATGGACGTGTACGGGTGTGGAGACAACCTCATGAATCCATGGACACTGCATATCAGCACGGGATTGTTCAAGCAGGTGGAGGCTGTGTAACGGTGTGGCGCGTGTGCAGTTGGACTAATGGGACTACTGATACATCTAGATTCCACTCTGACAGGTGACAGCAGGACAATTCGACACCCCACACGTCCAGAATTGCTGCAGAGTGGCTCCAGGAACACTCTTCGAGTTTAAACTCTTCCGCTGTCCACCAAACTCCCCAGACATGAAAATGAGCACATGTGGGTTACCTTGCAACTTGCTATTCAGAAGAGATCTCCACCCCCTTGTATTCTTACATATTTATGGACAGTCGTGCACGATTCATGGTCTCAGTTCCCTCCATCACTACTTCACACATTAGTCGAGTCCATGCCACGTCGTGCTGCGGCACTTCTGCGTGCTCGTGGGGGCCCTACACGATATTAGGCAGATGTACCAGTTTCTTTGGCTCTTCAATGCATATACGACACGTTATTCAAGAGATACGACGTCATAAACATTGTGATGCGTGAAAATGAAACAGTAGGCCGAAATTCGCTAGAGATATTGGTGAAATATATGTACAAATACGTGTGGAATTTGTTAAATGTATGTGAAATGAATTTTATATGTAGATATTAGGGTAAAGCCACTTGTAAAATCCTCACCCGAGACCACTGAAACGACGTCAACCAAATTTGGTAGGCATATTTTAAAGGGCCATCAAAAAGTTTCCGTTTGAGCGCATTATTAGGGGGCATATGCGACGTAGCGCGACTACGATGCGGGTATGTAAACATTGACATGTAGCCAAGGGATTAGTCCGGCACTTATGACATCCCGAGGAGCGTATGGTAAATGCGTAAACGTGAACTATGGCGACATTCTTACTAGCTACATCCAAACAGAATAAACGCGGTGCTATTTTTTTCCGGGGTGAGTGTAAAAGGACATACGCCGGCAGACATTCATCGGAAAATGAAGAATGCGTATTGAGTAAAATGTCTGTCGAAAACCACAGTTGTGGAATGGTGCGTCAAGTTCGGTGTTCATGATCACGCATGTCCCCTTGCCGCGTATGTCGTAATATAGAAGTAGCGACAACTCAAGTGGGAGACCTTCTAGCATCAGCCCTTTAGCGTTAAACTCTGCCCATACGATTATCATGCATTTGGTGCCTTAAAAAAAGGCCCTAAATGGTCGAGGATCCCTGTCGGCCAAGGATGTGCAGCAGGCAGTTACAGACTTCTTCACAAAGTAGGACACAGTGGTTTACCAAACTGGCATCTTCAGTCTGGTGTGTCGACTGGATGATTGCCTCAGTGCTCACGGTGTTTTTGTTTGACTGGCCTACCGATTTTGGACTGTACGGCCTTCGAACGGAGATTATTTCGTTTTTTTCATTTTTTTGCCACTTGTAGTTACAATCTGGAAAGTCACAGACAAGAAGCTCAAGCCTGATATTGGGGTGTGGTTGATAATGTGGAGAGAGCGAACAGGAGGAGATGAACAAGGAGAGGGGAAAGAAGGAGATCGACAGAGGGACAGAGAAAGGAAAGCGGAGGAGATGGACAGAGAGTGAGGGTATAGGAGGTGGACAGCGATAGAGAGTATGAAGAGTTGGACATGGGGAGAGGGGAAGTTGGACAAGGACGGGGGAAAGAGGAACTGGACAGAGAGAGGGGGAAGGAAGAGATGGACTATAAGAAGATTGGAATAAATATATACCCGAGCAACACCAGGTACTCAGGTATCTCAGCATACACACATAGAAGAATAAGTTTCAGAACATTGTTTATAGAGACGCAATGCAGTAGATTTCTGGCTCTCCACACACACACACACACACACACACACACACACACACACACACACACACTGAGACAACTATGATCTTTCTCATGCTAAGCGTGTCGCAAACAATCATGAAATTACTTACTCCCATTTCTTGCTCATTTTGTAACTCGCTACTCCGTCACGTAAAAATGTTTTTTGTGTAATAAACAAGTGAACTGCGTTGAGTTTCTTTCGGACGTTGTGCTGTTTGCTGGCCGCAAGTGACTCGATCTGCAAGAGTTCCAAGAGAGAACTTTCGTGATGGCGCGTACGCGTAGATAGTGAGGAATTTAGACACTATTTTTTTTAAATTACTGCACGGGAGCAGCTATGTACGTTATGAAGCTATTTATTCGTCATTTCTATTCAGTACTTTATTATTCGATCTACCCGTACAATTTCCAGCATTCCTCCACAGCACCACTTTTCAAAAGCTCCTGTTTTATTCTTGTCCCTCCTCTTTATCGTTCAATTTTAGGTTCCATGTAAGGCTACACTTATATTCACTCTAAACATATTTCTCTTTTCCGGGAAAGCTTCTCCTGTTGTTACTAGCCTACATTTCGTACCTTCCTTGCATCACCCGTTCCAGTCATTTTGCTGCCCAAATAGCAAAACTCTTCACCATTTTCACCATCTCATTTCTTAACCCACTCAGCATCACTTTACAATGTGAATACACTTTATTATCCTTCTATTACTTTTATTTATGTTCTTAAGTCTACTAACTATCAGCTGCACATCTTCCAGTCCCCAGGAAGCAAATAGTCAAGGCAAGTTTCACATAAATCTTTGTTTATAGCTTAGTTTTGGCAACTAAATGCTTCCCCCCCCCCCACACACACACAAATTAGTCAACCACTCGACAAACATCTCCTCCATACGACCTTCTCTTTTCCTTTTTTCATTTTTTTGTTCAGTAACTATCTGTGAACATTCATTGATACTTTGTACGTAGCATTCTAGCCACACTTTTTGTAAGAGATCAACAGTATTTTCTACGTTATCTCTAAAGTCGATTTACATTTTGGTAGTGTCACTGTAGTTTAATAAGTTTCTTCGGTCCAAAATGAATTTTCATTCTGCAGCGGAGTGTGTGCTGATATGAAAGCCCCTGGCAGACTAAAACTGTGAGCCGGACCAAGACTCGGGCCTTTGCCTTTCGCGGGCAAGTGCTCTACCAATTTTAGACTAAGAAAGAAAGGAGACACTCAGCTTCAGGCTGTTGCAGACAAGGTGGGCATGGTCGAACCCCGAGGCCTGGCCACGAAGCGAAGTTTCTCCTCCCCCCTCCTCTTTATTGAAAATGTAGGAATGTAAGATTCGTATTTGTGAAGAAGGGTAAGGGAACGGCCATCGTGCTCACGAATTGGCCCTTGAATTCTATCCGTCACCTCCCGCCAACTGTATCCAGCTTTTTTCATCGGACTGCGATCCATGGTAACCCCGAATGATTTGTGGCGAGCATTCCTATGGAATGGCAAACTGATGAAAATTACGTAATGGTGACGATGCATTTCTGTTCGTAATGCGGGCATCAGAGAGAGAGAACAAAAGGAATGCAGCATGTCCTCGAGCATGTCTTCGATATGACGTAGCAATTCCGTAGCATGATATGGACACGCTCGCACCGAGAAGGTATATCCCAATATCTTCCAGCCGCATAACTGATAAGCATTACGGCGATCAGAGGTATTAGGGACAAGACAAAACGCGACATGGAGAGGGGGCTTCCCTGTGGTAAACCCCGTCGGACTGTGAGCTGGAGAGCAAGTTGTCCATTTACCACGACTCACGCTTCAATATCAATAAAACGATTGGATGATACCTGGCACGCAGCATGATTGAGTCCGGTCGCCTCGAGTAGCTGCATCAAGAAACTGTAATTGATACGGTTAAATGCGCAATTAAAGTCAATGAAATGGAAGGCTTCAGAAACAGAAGTGGCTGCAGCCGCCGGGACGACGTCCTGGAATTCGACTGCAGAAATCAGGATCGTGCGCCCAGGCACACAGCTTTGGTGAACAGCCAGAATTTCCTATAGCAGTATCGACAAACGGCTGTCAACCACCCGGGCGACAGTTTTGTAACCGAAATTAAGGAGTGTGATCGGGCGGAATTTGTCAATGTATGGACGTCCGGTTGTCTTCAGAATTAGAACGATTTTACCAATCTTCAAAGGGTCAGGAATCAAACCCCTGTATCAACTCATTTACCAGTGACGAACCACCTATAAGAGGCCAAAAATGTGCATAAAATTCCTTAGGAATACCGTCAAAACCCGGCAGTTTTTGCGATGGTAAAACAGAAATAAGGCTATATATATCACTTCGAGTGAAGTCACATAGAAACTCATCATTCAATTCAGGAGTAACCATGCAATCCAAGAGAGGAGTAAATGCATCAGGGCAATCTTATCAGTAGCAGGTCCTAAAAGTAATTGTAGATCGCTCTGGAAATGTCACGTAGGGACGTCAGTATGTGATCACCGATATCATTGAGGGACACGAAACATACTCTTTTTTGACGCACCCGCAACCGAATAAGGTGTATAACGAGGTCAATTAATACTGCAGGAATGAGCGGGGTTTTGATCGCATCCCGAGTCCTTCCGTTTTCTGTCCCTTTAACTGAAGAAGCTTCGTCTTATCATGCCGGACATCCGTAATCCGTAAGGGAGCTTGTCTGGCAATATAAAGCTGTTGTAAGACTGAATAATTCCTGGGTCTTGCCTTAGATGCCTCACCCTCTGAGCACCGTAAAGCGTTAATGCTTTCTGGAGCAACTGTTTTGCGTGCCTTTCTCACCGTCCCATAAGAGAAAGATAACGGTTCTGGGAACGCAAACTGCGGGTCCAAACCTCTCCAACGATAATCTCGAGGGAAGGGTCCTTTAATGAGAGCTGTATTCAAATTCCAAGGGAGGCAATATAGCTTAAGTGGTTGCGTCTCATGATTTAAGGTTACAGCTACGGCACAGTGATCAGTGAAACAAGTGGATATCACATCAACAACTAACAGTTGTCCACATAAAGAATCAGAAAGATAAAAACAATCGAGTCTGCTGCTGGAAGTAGCCGTAAAATGAGTGTCCCTTACGAGAGTGTCATTGTGACATATTCATGCATCGCGTATTTGCGAAGAGCGTGTCGTATCATCTAGTTCCTTAATTTAAAGCTGGAGGTGTGATCCACAGAACGCAAAATTAAAGTATTGCCTCACAGAATTTTCTGCGAAGTTTTACGAAAGAAATAAACTGTATCATCCTTATAAAAACGCGCGCAATCTGTGGAACGGCCAGATCCTGATAGGGTACAAAGAAGAATGAAAGTAAAGGCACAAAAAGTGCAGCCTGTCCTTCTGCCGTTATCAAGAACTTCGAAATCAGTCAGTGGTATTCCCTCTCTGTAAGATAATGCATTATCACCAGGTAGTGGGGGAGCCACATTGAAGAAAATAAAAAAGCCGGGAAGAGAAAAATGATCAAATAACACTTCTTGCAAAAATATCAAGTCTGCACTTGAATCGTAAATAATCTGTCGCTGAGCTAGAAGTCTAAAATCTGAAATAATCCTGTGAACATTGAAGGTAAGAAAGGTACAGGCCTGCATCCAGTTATTTCCAAAATAATTCAGATGAAAACTTGCAAGAGACCATTAAGCTCGTGCATTTACAGTCCATGGCAGAGTCAACGGATGTATCTGAATGTAAAGTGCTGGATCCCTCTCTTCCACCTTTATGCTGTTTTTTTCTCTCTTTTCGTTTTCCGCGACCCGAGTCGCTCAAGGTGGAAACGCTCGCTGTTTGTTGCGGCTTTGCGGAAAGGTGAGTGCCGCACAGGGCAACGGGGGGAGGGGGGGGGGGGGGAAGGGTGTTGGAACACTTGCACGGAGTGACATTTACACGGAGTAACACTTGCACAGAGCCTCGGGCTGTTGCCGGGCTAACCGCCTTTTAACAGGTACACGCACACAGAAGTGTAGCAGTTCAGCTCAGCTACTCGTGCGAGCCGGCTGGCGCTCAGACCGCAGCAGCGAGCAACGACGTATCGCTTCAAGGTGGCTCACTAACGAGTTTCGTGGCAATTTTATTTTTAAGACTTTTGTATTAATGAAAACCGAGAATGAAATTCAACATAATAAGAACTCACTGTGGAATTAAGCGTATCTTTTAATATTTTGATGAAGCAATGAACGGGTACCAGCTAGGTAAGAAACAAGGTATATCTTACGACTGTTGCAACCTTATGATGACTGGCGCATTAGGACGAAATTTGAATTGACAAATTTATATTTCTTTACCATTTTATTTAAACAGAAAACATAAAATCACAGAATGTCAATGAATATTACTTACTTTGCTTTTCACTGAAGGATCAATGTCTAGTGTTACTTTTCGAGTGTTGCTAATTCGAAGAAAAGGTCTTAAGTTCATCATTCACACAGAAATTTTCTGTTGTGGATACTTTTTCATCCATACTATTGCAGTTCGTTACAATTAGACTTCTTCTTTATCTACACTACTGGCCATTAAAATTGCTACACCAAAAATAAATGCAGATGATAATCGGGTATTCATTGGACAAATATATTATACTAGAACTGACATGTGACTACATTTTCACGAAATTTGGGTGCATAGATCCTGCGAAATCAGTACCCAGAACAACCACCTCTGGCCGTAATAACGGGCTTGATACGTCTGGGCATATAGTCAAACAGAGCTTGTATGGCGTGTACAGGTACGGCTGCCCATGCAGCTTCAACACGATGCCACAGTTCATCAAGAGCAGTGACTGGCGTATTGTGGCGAGCCAGTTGCTCGGCCACCATTGACCAGACGTTTTCAATTGCTGAGATATCTGGAGAATGTGCTGGCCAAGGCAGCAGTCGAACATTTTCTGCATCGAGAAAGGCCCGTACAGGACCTGCAACATGCGGTCGTGCATTATCCTGCTGAAATGTAGGGTTTCGATGGGATCGAATGAAGGGTAGAGCCACGGGTCGTAACACATCTGAAATGTAACGTCCACTGTTCATAGTGCCGTCAATGCGAACGAGAGGTGACCGTGACGTGTAACCAATGGCACCCCATACCATCATGCCAGGTGGCAATGACGAATACACGCTTCCGATGTGCGTTCACCGCGATGTCGCCAAACACGGATGCGACCATCATGATGCTGTAAACAGAACCTCGATTCATCCGAAAAAATGACTTTTCGCCATTCGTGCACCCAGGTTTGTCGTAGAGTACACCATCGCAGGCGCTCCTGTTTGTGATGCAGTGTCAAGTGTAACCGCAGCCATGATCTCCGAGCTGATACTCCATGCTGCTGGAAACGTCGTCGAACTGTTCATGCAGATGGTTGTTGCAAACGTCCCCATCTGTTGACTCCGGGATCGAGACGTGGCTGCACGATCCGTTACAGCCATGCGGATAAGATGGCTGTCATCTCGACTGCTACTGATACGAGGCCGTTGGGATCGAGCACGGCGTTCCGTATTACCCTCCTGAACCCACAGATTCCATATTCTGCTAACAGTCATTCGATCTCGACCAACGCAAGCAGCAATGTCGCGATACGATAAAACGCAATCGCGATAGGCTACAACTCGACCTTTATCAAAGTCGGAAACGTGAAGGTACGCATTTCTGCTCCCTACACGAGGCATCACAACGTCGTTTCACCATGCAACGCCGGTCAACTGCTGTTTGTGTATGAGAAATCGGCTGGATCTTTCCTCATATCAGCACGTTGTAGGTGTCGCCACCGGCGCCAACCTTGTGTGAATGCTCTGAAAAGCTAATCATTTGCGTATCACAGCATCTTCTTCCTGTCGGTTAAATGTCTCGTCTGTAGCACGTCATCTTCGTGGTGTAGCAATTTTAATGGCCAGTAGTGTATCTTGGTATCTACACTTGTAGCATTACAAATACTGTCATGGAGCATGTTGAATAAATGAAATGAAAATTGAAGCTCTTAAATTGAAGTCTGGCAGTGAGCATCTGCGGGTCGATATAGTTCTCTTGTCTGTGTAAAAAAGCACCGTATACACGTATGTCTTAAATCGACATAATCGTGGCTGGAGACTTGTAAAATCACGAAAATTTACATTGAGCAAACAGAAGTCTACGAGACTAAGTTTGCCATGAAACTAATCATGCAGACGTCACACGGTAGGTCTAAGTTCTAACTGTAGCCGCGTTTCCACACTGTCAACATAATCCGAAAATCACAGGAACTGCGAAACGCTTTGCAAGCTCAAAAGCAGCATGGTGACTTGATCTAACTGCAGATTAATTCGTTGAGTGTTCCTCCTGAAAACAAACATGTATTTTCATAGCGAAAATGTTGGAAAAATTATTAGGATGTTCATTTTTCTGCTTCAATATGATGAATATTTTCTTCAATCACATAGCTTAAAAGCACTTTCTTTAACTTCCTCATTTTTTCACATCGATACGGCTTCCAAGTGTTCATAATATTCTGCATGGAATGCATTGTAATATTGTTTCAGACTGAATTTCTTCGAATTGTTCAAACTTCGGAAGCACATTAATAGAACATTAAGTGTATAAAAACACCATAGATTAGGGAATATTGCACCGATACGTTCAGGCTGATGTTCTGACCGCTTTAAAGTTCCTAATCCGACCATCATTCTACCTCTGATCGCTTTAGGAATGCCTACTCTTCATTTTAATGGGCGACTCCACCCTAAAAATTCATTTATTTTCAAAATAATTTAATGGCTATTTTACATTTGGGGAGTATTTATTCTTAGATCCCAAAATGATTAGGCTGTATTCGAATTCCAGGTACGTCTAAGTAAAGTTTGAAATACGGACTGGGTAAGGTGCTGTGCCACACCGGTAGATGCCAAAGATTATTCTTGATTTCTGTCACCATCAAATAGAATCTTCTTTACTCCGACCTTGGCATGAACTCAAACAGGGAAAAACAAGTTGCAAGTTTTCTAGAAAAACTGAAGTGAAAAAATTGGCAACCAGTCACTGGAAATCAATTACTTCGCCTATTGACTGCGTAAATACAAACTTAGGGAATACACTGAAGTCCTGTTCAGTACTGTCAACAAGCTCCAAAGAAATAGGCATTGGCTTAGAAGCAGATATCCCCAGCCACTGCACCTCCTCAAGAAAATTCAAGAAAAAGGCTACCCCGGTCTTGAAATTACAAGAAGCTGCCTTATATAAGAAGGAGTCGGCCGCTGTGACCGAGAGGTTCTAGGCGCTTCAGTCTGGAACCGCTCTGCTGCTACGATCGCAGGTTCGAATCCTGCCTCGGGTATGGATGTGTGTGATGTCCTCAGGTTAGTTAGATTTAAGTAGTTTTAAGTCTAGGGGATGACCTCAGATGTTAAGTCCCACAGTACTTAGAGCCATTTGAACCATTTATAAGCTGGAAGGGAAAACGTAATGGCTCCGTTGAATTTTAATGGCTATGTGTCTTGTAGTAACATCCATTTTTTGATACAGTGTTAAAATCCAGCTTATCGCAAATTTGTTTTTCTAAGATTAGTGTCAACTCTTTCATCATAAATATTAACGAATCTGAATGATTTTTTTTCAGGAAGTCGTCTTGATGTGTTTGCATATTGCTATGCATTAATATTATCGAAAATGTAATTTGTTTATTTTATCATCTAATTTTTGTACCGATAATTAAAAAAATTTGAAGCTGAAATTTGAAAGAAGCACAAAAAACAAATTATTATTTCTAATAAACCGATGCACACTGTCGTTGAACAATGTCTTGTGAGCGAAAATATGGCATGCGAAAATTGTGGTGTGAGCACCAAAAGTGGGTTTTTAAGAACACCATTAAAGTTATATAAAAATTTCGAATCTCGCGACTCAATGAAGTTATGGACTTCAAAATTTGGGTAATGATACACCTTTACATAACCTACACGATTTTAAATTTTGGTTACTATCGCCAAAGTAGAAGAAAAGTTAATTTTTTCAGTGAAGTCTCGCCTCAAGCACCGCGCCGCATGTACCGTATGTTCATACCTAAGGCTAAGCCGAACCTAATCACGGTCATTCCCCTGAAGGCAGCACATTGTTTGTACTTCCCCTGCGCTACCAGTTGGCCATGCTGCGCTAGGTAACAACATCTGACCGTCCTATTTCACCGCGGGCGTACACAACCCAGGCGGCGAGAGACTGTGAGCATTCTCGCTCGCTACCTGCATCCTCAACAAGCCTGCTGTAGCCCGCGACATGTGTCGCTAGAAATTAGTCTTAACTTACGCTGAAAGGTTGCAAAACTGCGACCGATCACCCTTTTATGATAAGATATTTTGTCCTTACCAGTTTCATGCCTGTTAGTTCATATCCTAAAGGAGGGGGAAAGTATGGATTTAACAGTATGTCATTTGCCTGCGTTTCCGCTGAAAAGAATTTGTATTCGGTGTCCACACATACAGATTGTGAGTAGAAGAACCTGTCGAGGCGAATGCTGCAATTATTCCCTAGAAAGGACGTGGCCTTTGATATAGTCTTTTCAGTTTCCATTAGGGACACATTTTACAAATTTCAATAGACATTTAGCCGACTTTGTATCATTTCCAGGGAACATCACGAGGAGTTAGTCTCTTTCTGACTACCACTAAATTTTTTACGATAATTACAGTATTTACAAGATTGAGACTGATTGCATTAAACTGCTTCTTAATATTTACAGATTTTTCAATGATTCTGACATCTTCTTCGTCATTGTAACTTCTGTGCGTACGCCACGAAAGTCGGAAATGATTTAAAGTTCCCATCAGTTTGGACTTTCTTTAATGTCTTTATAATCGTTTCGTTCATTGATGACTTTTCTCTTTTTCCCCATCAAATTTTAAAATTAGTTGGTAAAGCTGATGGCCGTGTTACTCTGCATCTTTTCTAAGATTCTTCACTAATGAGTAAACATTCAGATCAACTTTTGATATTAATGTATTTATTCTTCGGTTTCATACTTCTGAGGCGTTATTAATGCGATGGCGCCATGCACCGCTATTCCACATCTCTCGTGGTATATTTTCGTTATGAAGCCACTGGTCCACGAAACAGTCACTAAAGTCCTGAAGCTTTTGGTTTTCAGCCGCGCTCTCCTGAATAAGAAGCCAACCATCATCCAGTATTTCCAGAAGAAGATGTGCCAGGAGCAGAATACATTCGTATGTGATAGCGTATTTCTTCTTTTTCCTTAAAGGCTGAAACGACGCCGCAAAATTGAACTTATTTCCACAAGCATTGATTAAAATGATAAATGTTACCATTAATCTCTTTTCCAGGAAATAAACTGTTGGCTGCTTGGTTGATGGCAATTTCGAAGTCCATCATCAGAAGTTCCATTCAGGCACGTTAGTTTTAATAGCTTAAAAAAAAACATTCATATGTTTCTCACTTTTTATTCGGCAACAAAGCGTAAACGCCTGGAATGGTGTTTGGTCCCTCCCAAGAAGTATTAAGGTCGGCGTGGAGTATAAACAACTGTCCAAACTGCTTCCTCGAACTCTGGAACGTTCCATCCACAAAGAATGATTTGTAATCCGATAAACATGCTTCTCCCTTGTCGCTGGCAAACACCTGTACTCTGTCATTCGGCCCCCTGTTATCTTCTGCAACTAAAAAGTTGCTGCCGGCCGGAGTGGCCGTGCGGTTCTAGGCGCTACAGTTTGGAACCGAGCGACCGCTACGGTCGCGGGTTTTAATCCTGCCTCGGGCATGGATGTATGTGATGTCCTTAGGTTAGTTAGGTTTAATTAGTTCTAAGTTCTAGGGGACTGGTGACCTCCGAAGTTAAGTCGCATAGCGCTCAGAGCCATTTGAACCAAAAAATTGCTACCATGGTTCATCAGTAAATTATTTTCTTGGAAGAATATTTCTCCAGAATCCCTGGGACCTTGTGTAGTTTCCATACATTTTCGCCTAATGCGATGTAAAGTTTGTTTCTCACTTCTGTGCGATGGTAACGACGTTACTACCAGTAAGTCGTAGTCTCTACTGAAGAGATGCCCTACTTCTTCAACGTAATCTGATGACACTGTAGCGTTTGTTTCTTTTGTCCGCTTCTTTGCGCTGACAAAATGTTTTCGCTCTTCACTTGCTGCTTCATCTGGAGTACAATCGTGGCTACCTTCCGCTAAAACTGTGTTATTTCTTGCGGATAGCCTTACTTTGCACTTATGCTTTTTAATGTTTACACAACGCCGGTAAGTCACTTTTTGTTTGTTTTTATAGTCCACTATATTCTGATGCTCGTAATTCAATAAAGGCTTCCCTTTGGTGATCTCGGTGAATTCCATTATCTCAACACTAAAATACGGAACAAAACTTACCAGCCAGATGTCAACTGCAGTACTGAACTCTGGGGGAAAGCCACGCGCATTACGAACTGGTGCGTGGACAGAGAACTTTATGCAGAAATGGGCTTCGGTCTTCCCCAGAACACATCCCAGATAGCGGCGGACAGGCCGGTGTATCCTATTTTTGGAACACCCTATCCAATACCTACAGTGTCCTGGGCTCCGTGCGAAAGTCAACATATTCCCCATCAATACAAGTGTCGCTCCATGTAAGTGTTACAAGCTCTAGATTGGTGGGGTCCTCCATAATCTCAGAATCAGGTGGAGACAACACACTCCAGCATCCCACTCTTCCACATGTGGTAGGGGGCATGTGGGTGGGAGGGGGGAGGGGGGCTCCTGAGAATCAAAAGAAACAAAAACTGGCGATATGTATTTTACCGTTACCACTGGCACACTTGTGCCGATCTGATCAGCAGCAGCCAGTGGCAATCTTTCCCCATCGGGATCGCAGAAGAAGGGTGGGAATATGTTACAGAGTCAGGAATGCCCGCCAACTCCGTTGATATAGTATGGAGCTCCAGAACAGATCCATCCTCATGCGATCCCGAAAGGTGGTCTCGGTTTCTGGAGACACATCAGAGTGGGTGCTGGACGCTTTCGAATCTTGAACAGCAGCTGACACATTATCATCCAATCTGAACTCTGAGGAGAGAGGCCTTCTCCAACGTAATCTTTGCAGTAGAGCGGAGAAGAGAAGAGGAGCAGTCTCATTCCTCACCATCATGCGTCCGGCTACTCTTGTTTTGAAATGGAGGTGGCTGCAACGTGGAAGCTACAGCGCCGAAGTTCCTACGCGAGGTCAGCGGCGGAAATTCACTATGTCCATCAAGCAATGGCTCGCGTTGTAAGTGTGTGTGTGAAATCTTATGGGACTTAACTGCTAAGGTCATCAGTCCCTAAGCTTACACACTACTTAACCTAAATTACCCTAAGGACAAACACACACACCCATGCCCGAGGGAGGACTCGAACCTCCGCCAGGACCAGCCGCACAGTCAATGACTGCAGCGCCTAAGACCGCTCGGTTAATCCCGCGCGGCTAACTCGCGTTGCCCCTCAGGAAGTTGACCAGTACAAAGGCTCTCACTTGGGGAACGAAGGCCGCTAAAGGTATCCTTTTACGATCTTCGTAAGTGGGTTTTAGGATCGTGACACGTCCCGGGCAATTTGTGCGGAGGTGTCACATATAAAACAGGTCCCTACTTGTCCTTTGTAAATTATATGTACCCAGTATACACACACCTGCAAATGAGAGGGGATATTCCATTTTACCACCATGTTCACGGATCGAATCTTACTAAAAATTTGTAAACGGTGCTGAGTGGACCAGCGTTCCAGCCGTATATTCTGCACGTCCCGAAAAGGAAGCAGGGCGGTGTTGAGGAAACCGTCATCAGTCTCGGGCAGGAGGTTAAACACCTTGACATTCGTGTATTACAACTCCGTGTTCGCCAGAATAACCGTACAATTAGAACCATCGTGAAGAATGAAAGAGATTTCTCCGTGCCACAAAAGGAGCCTGCCAACCTGAAGCGGTCTTAGAAACTTGACATAAAAAACATACGATTCAGAATCGAAGTAAGCCGTCTGAACCTGTTCTGAACACACCGTCAGGTGGCTTGCAGAGTATGGATGTAGATGTAGATGTAGAAGTTACTCTTATAGTCCATACAAGTCAGTAGGGATTTCTAACGAACCTGGCTGCACATGCTGTGTAGTCTTCTCAAAAGTAAAACTGACGGTACATGCACGTTGAATGTTCCTGGAAACCATGGACGACATCAAGGCGCAAGACAAAGCGGTCTCAAAATTGACTCACAAGCACGAGACTCATAGAGACAATTATGCGAGGCACACAGGTACTCACACAACACTAAGGAAAAACAAGGAAGTTCTCGCAACACTATGTTCTAGGTGGGAACTGGCGGGAACTACTCACCCGCCATGCGAAGCGGGAATACCAACTGAGCTACCCAAGCACGACTCACAGCCTTATACCCTCCAGTATCATGTCTCCTACATTCCAAACTTCGCAGAAGTCCTACTGAGAAACTTGTGGGACTAGTACTCCTGAAAGAAACGAGATCGCGGAAAGTAGGAGAAAGTAGGAGACGGGGTATGAGTTAATGGAACGACGATGAACCTGAAGAAGCGTCATGAGACGTCCGCCCCGCACAAATAGAACGAACAATCAAGAACAAAATTTTTAAAAAAAGTTGGTAGAACAATTGCCTGCAAAAGACAAAAGTCCTCAGTTGCAGTTTCGGTTCAGCATATAATTTCTTTATTCACAAGTAACCAAGAAAGTGGAACATTTATTTATTTTTTCTTCATTTATTCTTTACGGTGGCAGCCTATTATCTAACAAGGGAAACTCCCCACCGCACTCCCATCAGATTTAGTGCTAAGTTGGCCCACTGGATAGCCCGTCGAAAACTGAACACAGATCAAGAATGAAAACAGGAAGAAGGTGTATGAACTGTGAAAAAAGAAACAAAATAGAAACAGCGAACGGTCGCAACTTAGTACCTACAATATCGATCGACGTAAACGACGGTCGTGTCGTGGTTGTGTGGTCCCGGTGTTAGGCTGCCAAGGGGGAGATCTGGGTTGAAATCTCCCTCGCACAGATTTTTTTTTTTTTCACAAAATTACGAACCGTCTAGTCCGGTTATTGACGTATCTGTTCGCTGTATTTAGATTTGTGTATGTGTCGTGGCATAATGTCCGTCTGCAACAGCGACGTTTAACAGGCGTACGTACCTCCTATTTCTTCTACCCACGTCCCAACATGTTATGCCTCTTGCGCCCCGTGTTGAAATTTTTTCTCTTGAATTCCTTCGTTGTAACATAGTTCGCACCTGTTTATTTGTTGTTTACATTTCTGTGAGAGATCTACGTGGCATTTCGCCTGCTCTCAATACTCATCACAGAATATGAGTCATGTGGTTAGAATATATTACGGTCGCAAGTAAATGTCGTTTGATATTTTAGATATTAAGTTCGGTCCATTCACTGTTTCTGTTTTGCTTCTTTTTTCCATAGTTGAGTACACCTTCTTACCATTTTCATGCTTATCTATGTTCAGTTTTTGACGTGCTATCCAATGGACCATTTTACCGCTAAATCTGGGGGGGGGGGGGGGGTACGATGGGGAGTTCCCCCTGTATGAAACTAAAATAGGCCATACAAATCACATATTCTTGCGTAACAAATAAATTTAATATATTAATTATTTATTCCTGTTACTTAATAAAAAGCTAATACTAAAAAATGCTAATACTACAATGACTTTTACTACTACAAAAATATCCTTAACCAGTTTACAAACTACTAATACTACTGCTAGCACTACAGAAACTGTACTGTTTTTACTCATTTATTTTCGTGCGTTTAAACAGTAGATGATTGCTTCCCCTGTTTTTGTCCTACGTACAAACTTGGACATATATTATATTGTACTTTATATCGCTGAGAAATTTCTGAGTTGGAGGTTTCTCATTATGTACAAAGAACAACTTGATGGCATTATTGGTGGTAAAGAGCAGAGTGATCTCAAATTTTTCTATAATGAGCTATGTAATATGAAATATCATCTAGAAATATATAGGACATATAGGGAGGGTATTTAAGACCCGCTTCCGTGAGCACTTTCTCAACAAAGACGGCGAGAATTCATATAAGTCAGCTTTTCCAGTACGTCTCAAAACAGAGGAACACCCTCTCCCTCCTCCATCCATGCTTAACATGGAAATATAGTTGATGAGGGCTACAAAGTGAACCTTTTCGATGAATTTTAAATATATAAACATTTCCACTTAAATTCAAAAGATCTGTTTAATCAAATTGCATCAAGAAAACATACACTATTTTGATTGCATATCATCACTTACAAAATGTAAAAATTATCTTATTATATATTAGAATCATGTGCCACGTTTGGTTCAAATTTATAAATTTATTACGTATATATACCTTCAGTATACTTTTATATGATTTTCCTTGCTGCTAGTACAACAGCTAGCCATTACATACAGGTAGATGTGATGCAGTTTCTGTAAATTATCGATCTTCGTTTACAATAATTACAGACAATACGTACATTTCTGGATACATCACGGCGTTATGCTTCTATAAAGAAGGTTCTGACGTCTGCTAAACCAATAATAAGTACGTTTCTGTAATATACTTTTTATACGTCACATAAATGTACACCCAAGGCCTACAGATTTACGATATACTAAATTTTGTAGGCTTCTGAAGATGACAAATTAATTCCTCAAAATGGTAAAGCGTAACAAAGATATATAACAGCAACTGATGACTAAATTTAATTGTGAAATTTACAGTCGTTGAGTAAAATATTATACAATTACTACAACTTTAATATTAACACTGCTGTATCATCTCTAACAATGCAACCTATTATGTATTATTTTGTGAAGAAAATACGATGAGAAAATCACATTCTCCTTTAAAAATTCTTATTCCTTCATAAATTATCCCTGGAACCGTACGACGATTCTTACGTAGAAATTGAATCATGTAATTTTTTGTTTCTGTTTGTATCAAAGCTCTAAATGACCGCTCTGCCTATAGGGGTACATAAACGTCGAAGGCATCTTTTTGTTTTTATGCTACTGCCGAGGAACTCGTCGTTCATGTCAGGTCACGTAAAACAGTAGACTCTACTCGTATGTTGTTGGGAGAAAAGTTTTAATGGCATTATTAATAATTTCTGGGATTTTATCGATTCCCCACTAGAGTCCTTTTAATATTTTCACGGGTAGTTGCGCTGCACGAATACTTTGACTATTTTCAAATATATTTGTATGTACGAAGCATATATAGATATTTTTTATATTACAGAATGTTTTAATTTCAAATTCGCTTCGTCCCTGTCTCTATACGGCTACCTCCACACTCTGAGAAGTTCCTTTTCTGAAATAACTAGTGATCGATTCCAAGCATGAACTTTGACCTTCCTGTGAACCGTTGACTGATAAAGAATAGTTGTCTGTTTTACTAACAATAATATTGTAAGCATTAGCATGTGTTATGTCCTCAAGTTTTTGAAAAAGAAGACAGCTGTTCTCTCGTTTGTGAACGTCGGACGATTTGCCAGCATAATTTTTAACTGCTTCAGTTACTGATGCAAAGCTTCTAATTTTTGTATGCTGTTTCTTAGCACCTGTGCCGTAATTATTGCTTTTTAGCAATAAATCACTATGCCATTAGTATAACACTTTGGTGAGCAACTAATACACACACCCACAAATTGTGAAAGAGAACCATCCACCTTTATCTGACATTGAGGTATGCTTCCACCTTTTTCACGCAAAGTAATACCTGAACAATTGAATTATCGTCCGTAACTGAAATGAAGGCCAAGACACTGAACGCGTTTTCTCCTAAACTGAAGGAGAGGTCAGTGACACGTGATGTCGCTGGGCCAGTGTGATTTGTGAAAGGAAGATGGGAAGAAGATTGAGGTAATTAACCTGCTTACCCTAGATAATGAAGGTATCCATCACGCAAAAGGAATATTTTGCGAAATCTATGGTTAGCTATTTTCTGGATTTTTCGATTTGGAAGGCTCCTTATCGCACTGTGTCCAGATTCCATTTGGCTAGTTTTTACGGAATTGGAACCAAACTGGAGGATATCCAAAGGAAAAACATCAGAAAATTCAAAATGTGTCATACGACAGCCACTCAGTTGTGCAGCGATATCATCACTAGCTGGGCATTGTCTCTGTGGTGTCACCGCCAGACACCACACTTGCTAGGTGGTAGTTTTAAATCGGCCGCGGTCCATTAGTACATGTCGGACCCGCGTGTCGCCACAGTGTGATCGCAGACCGAGCGCCTCCACAAGGCAGGTCTCGAGATACGGACTAGCACTCGCCCCAGTTGTACGGACGACGTAGCTAGCGACTACACTGACGAAGCCTCGCTCCTTTGCCAAGCAGATAGTTAGAATAGCCTTCAGCTAAGTCAATGGCTACGACCTAGAAAGGCGCCATTAGTAACATTGCATGTATCTATGGAGTCTCACTTATATCGTCAATAGCGATGTACCGAGGATGGATTAAAGTTAAGTATTCCAGAAGCTACGTACTTTTCTTTATAGCATTCATTACGTATCCTGTTACAGACCTATCTCTTGCCTGCGTGAACTAAACGCGTGCCTTTCGGCTACTTCCGTGGCGTGGCTGTCTTGCTACGCCACAACAGTCTCAGCACCGTTTCAACGTATTAAGGTCCTCTCCTTTACATTCTGGGATTCTGGGAGCGAAACGACAGCCAAAGAGATTGCGCCATTCGATACGTCGCATTATTGCATAACATCTTTAAGAATTAAGCTCCAGATCAAGTTGGAAATGAAGTGCTTTTTTATCATTAAGCAATAATACCTTCCATTGATACGAAACCGTCAACACCAATTCTCAACTTGTGGTAATCAGTTCACCTTTACATGCATATTAAATCCAGCATCAACAATAACCTAGTTTGCACAATTTAATATTTTTTGTCGCTGTAACATTTGCTCCTACTGGCCCCTCCACCACTCTACCACTATCTTAAATTCTCTTAAAAGTGTTACAGATGACCCTCCAACCTGTCCTTTCTAGTAGCAAGGAATTTCGTGTATTATCGATTTGTATTAGAACGTTTCGAATTCTTCCAATCTCTTCTTCATGGTTTTTTTTATTTTTATTCTCTACGTACCTCAGTATTATGTACCTGCCGATGAACTGCTTGCACTATTGCAGTAATATATTACATTACACAATATCATATATTATATCTGACGCTGTTTTGCTGAAGAAATCGCCTCTTTGGTTGCAAAAATCGTCTTATTATATCTTCCTTTTTGCGATCAACTTGTTGAAATCTCGCATTTTAAAAGAGATAATTCTTTCCCACTCCAGAATCATTAAAGAATGGAACTCTTCTGTATGAAACAGTTGCAAACGTCTGATTATTTTAGAAATGCGATAATGTGTTAAATATTTGACGTTAAGCATGTAAGGAAGAAAACGTTTAAAAAAGTTCTGGAACTATGTTTAAAGTTTGTTGAAGTGGACTCAGGATGAAATACTGGATAAGTCTAGTATCGGTGATTTGCGTTCAGTTTTAAGAAAAGCTAATTTTTCACGCATAGCAATATTTATGACGTCATATCTCCTTTACCATGAAAGAATTGCTAAGAGAACTGCTGCGGAAGTTCGTAGCTTTTTGTTAGATTACGGTCAACAAAAAACAAAAAGCAAGATTTGCAGCAACTACAATTATTCAATGATGCATGTGCTACACAAAATAGAAATACACTGTTTTCTTTTGTGCTTAATATAGTTGATAATGATACACTGAAAACAGCAAACCACTGTTTACCTGTACGAGGACATTTCTCTCTGTCCTACAGGGACTACGGGGCTATTACATGGTTCATCAGGAAGGAAAACAGAAAAAATGCAATGGAAGAATACTGAGAGTTTATAAAAAGAGTATTGTGTCAGGACGTTTCTCCATCAATGTGGTGACTTGACATGATATAATAGCTTCGAAGAAATGGTGGCTGGCAGTATAAAAAGATATCTTTCAGATGAGACGGCAGGAAGAGGCCTTCCCAAGGGAAATAAAATTATTTTTCAGTTGTTCACTTTGAAGGACGTTAAAGAAATTAGATATGAAAGAGATTATTGCTGCTTTTGAGTATACTGATGGGTTAGCCAGTCACACACTTTCTCTTAAATGTCAAAATACCCCTATGAATCTATCTCGTGCAATAGTACACGTCACTGGTAGAGGTCCAGTAATGATAAAAAGTGAAGAATCTACAAAAACTTGCACAACATGCTCCTGCAGGATACAGTCAGTTTTATGAGACATTTTTCAAATGGTCCACAACATATTAAGGAAAGAGGACAATGAATGAGGGAAAAAAACTGCCCGTAATCACTCTATTCGTACGGTTTTCAGAAGATTCTTACTGGTTTTGCTCAACTCCTAATTCTATCGTGTGAAAGAACATTATAAAATTTATTTTGACAGTTTAATTCATTAAAAGGCACAGGCAATACACACACACACACATTCGACTAATATGTCACATGTCGGAGTAGGTTTCCTAACAGTTTTTTGACAAAACATTATTGCAAAGCTGCGGAAATGGTTCTATCGGCAAGCATTGCGTTACAAACTACCTATGAAGTTTTTGCACCCACCGAAAATTTTCACTTTGGTTAGATATTTCCTTTATCTATCGTTTAGTTCAATTACACTTCTCCGCAACGAGCAATGGAATACGTAGTCAAACACTATGTCTTTTCGATCCTGTATGCTACTTATCAGACATTATTTTCTCGTTGACGCGTTGCAGGATGACTTCAGTCGTTCCTTGATCAATTCATCTGATCTTCAATATCCTGCAATAACACCATATTTCAGTGACTTACACCCGTTAGATTTCTGTCTTCCTCGTAGTCCATGTTTCAAGCCCTTACGGACTGCGCTCTAAATATACACGTTCATGAACCTGCTTTTGGCCTCAATTTTATATTTTTGGGTATTAACAGCTCTTTCGTTTTCTTGAAAGCCTTTTTGTTTGTGCAATTCTTGCTACTTTATGTTCTTCCCTCATCTATACCTTCCTAGGTAGCTTAATGTGTTCATCTCTTCAAGAATAACCGTATCAATATTTTCCATTTCATTGCTATTCACACTTTCATATTATTGTTCTTATCCTAAGTACATACCCCATGCTAAGTATTCCACCCATTCAATTCCGTAGTTCTTATGAGTCTTTCAGACTTTCGGATAAAATAGTAAGTAGATACGCTTGTAAACTTTGATATCGTTACCTGTTCTCCTTGCACTTCAATAAGTGTAGTAACATTTTCTCTCACTATCTACATATGCTTCTTCGCCATACCAGTAATTCAAAAGTGAAAGGAAATAGCAGTCCTCCTTAGGATGCAACAATAAGAGGTGTGTAGAAGCTACACAGCCACTTTTCGTAGCTAGAGACGAAAAGAGAATAAATGTGTATGAAGAACCCGACCGCCCGTTCGCACGCATGTCCGTATGAGCATGCCAGTCGTGGCGTAAACAGTCAACAGCCTAGTAGTCAACATGGACTATCTCGCGGGTCAACAGGGAGTCAGTCAATAGTAGCAATCAGGTGATAACAACAGCTGCCTCTTGGAAAAATTTGGACTATTCGTAGTCTTGTATGACGTGTGCACTGAAAGCTGATTAACCAACCGATGGAGGTGCGTCAGCCAGACCTCAAAGGCTGCGACGTTTTTTCCAGTAGCTCTAGATAAACAAAGATATCGTTGTGTTTCTGTGTACAACAACTGAGGAGACAGCATAGAGAGACATAAACAAGATAATATATCTGCGTTGCTTACAAAATCTTTTTTTAAGAATAAGTAACACAACTCGCAAATAGTTGCGTGCTGCGCCTAGTCGATTCAGCATGTTCCAAAACAAAATGCATTCGATAATAGTCAGTCGGAAATATTTTCTTTGCTCGCCCAACACGTAGAAGATGATTCTGTAGAGAAATATTTCTAACGTATTCATAACTTCTTCTTCAGGAGCTGGACGCTAATGAACTACCACTTAAATATGTCGTGACTAATGAAAATTTGTGCCAGCAATCGCCTTAACTATCAGGGTATACGACCACGCCTCCAGGTCCGACTCACTTCAATTGTCACTGATTTTTCCGTCGATAATTCGGGAACACTGCTCCCAGACAGAAGGGGATGGGTGCTTTTGCGAGTTTGATTTCTCGGGTCTTCTTTTCTCTGATTTACATGTGGAACAGCATCTTTTCATCCAGTGTTACTCCCTCAGGTATTTTACTGATTTTTTCCAGGGATGTTCCTGGGCACTGAGTGACAGTCTAAGTTCCGGTCGCTTCCGGTAGAAGTAGACAGCCGTGGTTTCCCTTACGTTTAGGATCACTTTTTTTCCCCTACACCAGCCTTCTAGAACGCCTAGCTGTCTTTGGAGGCGTGCTGTATGTGAGTGGTGCTGCCTTCCATTCGTGTAGAGGGCTGTGTTGTCCACGCATTGGACGATTCTGGGATGCGGCGACTGAGCGATAGAACAGATCCCTGTAGAATGGCGTTTGCCGTCTACTTCCGTTAGAAAGTCCAGTTCGTCAAGTGACTGTCGATGAGTTTCACATCGGAGATTCTGCTGTTGCGGTGTGGTTTGTGCACCAGTTTCTCATGCCAAATCCTGTCGTAGGCCTTTTCCCAGTCGAGAGAAGTTGCTGTTTTGCAATTTGTGTGATTGAAGTTTTGTGTGATGTGTTCTGTGAGCCCGAGTACCAGTTTTCATCGGAGGCAATCGATTAGGAATAGATCGACTGTTTGCATTCGACATCGGATTTGTGAAAAGAGCGATGAGTTCATTCAGAGTGAGACAAAGTAAGGATGTTGACTCGCTCGCCATGAAACACAGCATACGTAGCGGTACATTACTGTTCATTGGATGAATTTCCTGAGTTCCGGCTGTTTGTAGAGCTCGGTTCGCAATATGCAGAGCGCACGCCACATGAAAAGAAGCAACATGATTTTTCCAGATACGAAACTGATTGCTTTGCTGTTTAATTTATAACGTAATTTACTATTAACAGCAATGACGCTACATGGCTCTTACTTTATTTGAAACAAAAGTAAAAAAATTGCCATGACGGCCGTTGAAAATAATCTGATGGTAGTTAAAGATGATCACATGATGGAAACCATTAGTAAATAACGAATTAATTACCAGAATGTCTTATCGGTTCTAGGACACTACTTTTTTCAGCAAGTAACATACACTGACGGAAAAAGTCGCAGCGCCAAAAAATAATTAATATAGAGTAATGAAATTTTGGGAATAAATTTGTCTAGGTAACATATTTAAGTGTTTAAAATTGCAAAATCGTAGGTGAACGTAAGGATGAGATAAGCCATTGCAAATGTGAAATGCCGGTTTATCAGTAACCAGTCTAATCGCCAAAATGTTGTATGCAAGCATGTGCATACACTCTGTCGCACAAGTGCCGGATGCCAGTTGGGAGATGGAGTTCAATGCCTGTTGCACTTGGTCGGTTAATACAGGGTCAGTTAATGCTGGTTATCGATGAGTTCTCGTCCGGTGATGGCCCATATTCGCTTGATTGGAGACAGATCTGGCGATCGAGCAGGCCGTGGCAACATGTCGACACTCTGTAGAGCATGTGGCTTACAACAGTGATAAGAGGGCGAGCGTTATCCTGCTGGAAAACACCTCCTGGAAATCGTTTGTGAATATCAGCATGGCAGGTCGAATGACCAGATCGACGTACAATCTGGCAGTCAGTGGGGGTGGGATAGTAAGAGGAAATCGCAGCCGAGACCGTAACTCCATGGTTCAAATGGGTCTAAGCACTATGGGACTTCATCAAATAAATCAAATGGCTCTGAGCACCATGGGACTTAACATCTGAGGTCATCAGTCCCCTAGACTTAGAACTACTTAAAAACTAACTAACCTAAGGACATCACACACATCCATGCCCGAGGCAGGATTCGAACCTGCGGCCTTAGCAGCAGCGCGGTTCCGGACTGATGCGCCTAGAACCACTCGGCCACTCCGGTCGGCCATCTGTAGGTATAGCACGCAGACAGGCTGGTTGCAAAATCATGACTGGGCCTCTTCTATCCAACACACGCCCGTCATTGGCACCGAGGCAGAACCAGCTTTCATCACAAAACACAAGAGACCTCTCCCAGTCCTCCAATGAGCTCTCGCTTGACCTCACTCGAGTCACAGACGGCGGTGGTTTAGAGTCGGTGGAATGGACGCTGCAGGGCGTGTGGCTCGGAGCTGTGCTCGAAGTAACCGATTTGTAAGGGCTGGTTGTGTCACTGTGGTGCCGTCTGTTGTTCAAACTGCTGAGGTACACTACTGGCCATTAAAATTGGTACACCATGAAGATGACGTGCGACAGACGTGAAATTTAAGCGACAGGAAGCAGATGCTGTGATATGCAAATGATTAGCTTTTCAGAGCATTCATATAAGGTTGGCGCCGGTGGTGACACTTACAACGCGCTGACATGAGGAAAGTTTCCAACCGATTTCTCATACACAAACAGGAGTTGACCGGCGTTGCCTGGTGAAACGCTGTTGTGATCCCTCGTGTAAGGAGGAGAAATGCGTACCATCACGTTTCCGACTTTGATAAAGATCGTATTGTAGCATATCGCGATTGCGGTTTATCGTATCGCGACACTGCTGCTCGCATTGGTCGAGATCCAATGACTGTTAGCAGAATAAGGAATCGTTGGGTTCAGGAGGGTAATACGGAACGTCGTTCTGGATCCCAATGGCCTCGTATCACTAGCAGTCGAGATGACAGGCATCTTATCCGCATAGCTGTAGCGGATCGTGCAGCCACGTCTCGATACCTGAGTCAACAGATGGGGACGTTTGCAACGACAAACCTGGGTGCACGAATGGCAAACCGTCATTTTTTCGGATGAATCCAGGTTCTGTTTACAACATCATGATGGTCGCATCGGTGTTTGGAGACATCGCGGTGAACGCACATTGGAAGCGTGTATTCGTCATCGCCATATTGGCGTATCACCCGGCGTGATGGTATGGGGTGCCATTGGTTACACGTCTCGGTCACCTCTTGTTCGCACTGACAGCACTCTAAACAGTAGACGTTGCATTTCAAATGTGTTACGACCCGTGGCTCTACCCTCCATTCGATCCCCTACACTTCAGCAGGATAATGCACGACCGCATGTTGCAGGTCCTGTACGAGCCTTTCTGGATACAGAAAATGTTCGACTGCAGCACATTCTCCAGATCTCTCAGCAATTGAAAACGTCTGGCCAATGGTTGCCGAGCAACTGGCTCCTCACAATATGCCAGTCACTACTCTTGATGAACTGTGGTATCGTGTTGAAGCTGCATGGGCAGCTGTACCTGTACGCACCATCCAAGCTCTGTTTGACTCAATGCCCAGGTGTATCAAGGCCGTTATTACGGCCAGAGGTGGTTGTTCTGAGTACTGATTTCTCAGTATTTATACACCCAAATTGTGTGAAAACGTAATCACGCGTCAGTTCTAATATAATATATCTGTCCAATGTATACCCGTTTATCATCTGCATTTCTTCTTGGTGTAGCAGTTTTAGTGGCCAGTAATGTAGATGCAGTATGATTCGACAGAGTCATATGCCAAATATGGTGGTCCTCCCTCTCGGTAGTGCCACGTGACCCTTCCGTGTCCAGCCTTCTTACGAATTGCTGTCTCGTGACCACCGGTGCCAGCAATCATGTAGAATGGCTGCAATCCTGTCAACTCTTTCTGCAGTATCGCAGAAGGAACATCTAGCTTCTCGTAGCTCTATTACACGACCTCATTTGAATTCAGTGAATGTTGATAATGGCGTCTTTGTCGCCTTAAAGGCATTCTGGACTAACATCAAATCACCTGTCCACTCTCAAAGGTAACTAACAATCACGACCGTTACTGAGTGTATTTGAAGCAAAACAGATGTGCCTTCTTAAAGTGGTGCTACTAGCGCCTCTCTTGTGCGACTGCTGTGGAATTTGAATAGGTATTATTTTTCAGATGTAACACATCAGGTTAGCCGAGAGCACTAATGCGCTGCTTGCTCGACTCGTGTAGGCGCGCCGGCCCCAGATCGAATGCGCCCAGCGGCTTAACAACGGAGGCCGGTGTGCCAGCCAACCTGGATGTGGTTTTTAGGCGGTTTTCCACATCCCACTAGGTGAATACCGGGCTGGTCCCCACGTCCCGCCTCAGTTACACGGCTCGCAGACATCTGAACACATTCGCACTGTCCCATGGATTACACTAGACACAGACAGTTGGGGTACACTAATTCCTTCCCGGGGGTTACGGGGTCACGGCAGAAAGGGCATCCGGCCACCCCTTAAATTAACCATGCCAAATCCGATTAACCATGCCGACACTGCGTCATTGCGGGACAAAGGCACAAGCAAAAGAAAGAAAGAAAGAAAAAAGAATTATTTTTCAGATGTATAAATACGTCTACCAACTTTCGTTTATGTCGTACAACGCCTTCTCGGTATTGTGTTTCTTCGGTTGTTGTATTTGTTACGAATGGTACCAGTGCTGTGGATGTTTCAGGCTGGCAAAAGTAACTTTCTAATTATAAGCATTCGCAAGTAGTCTTGTCAGGGGCGCGCCTTGCTGTGACTCTGATTCAGCAGCTTGTCGTGTTGTGAAACAGCCTCTTACGCGATTGTCCAGATTGCCCTCGACAGAGTGCAAGCAGCGTCCATTTGGACGTGCCATTAGCTGTCGTTACCTGGCCGGGTGCCCTTCGTTGCATAACTCCTCGCGCTGAAGGCCGTGTCGTTAATTCACGTATGATTAGAGCAGACCGGACCAGAGCCGTGGCTGCCGGTGCTACGTACGCCCTCAGGCTGTCCTCGGCTGTCAGCGAGGGTATTTTAGGAAGCGCACAAGAGAGTAACAAGCACCGCCCCAGAGAAAGTCAGAAAATTGCAGCCATATACTATTTTCACTGTCAGCTTCTTCTGTTTTACCACATTTCGTAACTGATACATCAAAGTCAACCTAATTTGTCTCCTAACTGATACCGCAAGAAAATTTGTGGCTGGCGTAAGTAAAAAAGCTCATTATCAACCCACGGGCGCTCTCAAGAATTTACCAGACAGGTAACAGTCTCATTTCTTATGTAACTCTTCATTCGGTCAGTCTTGCAAACGCGTCATTCCACGAGAATAAAATTTAGCGGGATACACATAAATCTTATTTTATCTCAGTGGATTGACATTTAACCACTCAATATAATTTTTGGAAGGTAGATTGCTCTCAAACTGACAAAATTAAGATGTTTTATTAGCAAAATCGATTTTGAATGGGATAAATACAAAAAAGGACTCTGCAGATTTAACGATCTGAATTCTCAACTTCAGGAAGTTAAATGCGTGGTATCCATCTTGTTGTGCAATGTATCTATAAAATATTCAGAACATATATTTTTATTTATATTGCAAAAATGCTGACACTGAATATTAAAGATCTCCATCAGAAAATTAAATGCAGACTGATTAAGAAAAACACTACTAGGTATCTACAAAACTGGAATGAGAGTTTCACTCTGCACCGGAGTGTGCTCTGATAAGAAACTACCTGGCAGATTAAAACTGTGTGCCGGACCGATACTCGATCTCGGGACTATTGCCTTTCGCGGGCAAGTGCTCTACCATCTGAGCTACCCAAGCACGACACACGCCCCTTTCTCACAGTTTTACTTACACCAGTACCTCGTCTCCTACTTTCCAAACTTCACAGAAGCTCTCCTACGAGCCTAGCAGAACTGACACTCCTGGAAGAAAGGATACTGCGGAGACATGGCTTAGCCACAGCCTGGGGGATGTTTCAAGAATGTTCGCAGGAGAGCTTCTCTGAAGTTTGGAAAGTACAAGACGAGGTACTGGCGGAAGTAAAGCTGTGAGGACGCGGCGTGAGTCGTGCTTGGGTAGCTCAGATGATAGAGCACTTGCCCGCGAAAGGAAATGGTCCCGAGTTCGAGTCTAGGTCCGGCTCACAGTTTTAATCTGTCAGGAAGTTTCATCTACAAAACTAACCATTAAGGTATCCTTTTATTCATACTTCGCAAAGTGGAATTGTTGGTATCATACCATATCGATACTGCCGGATCCGGTGTCTCTAAGATTTCTAAGGTCGCCGCGAGCGGCATTTTGGACATCATCACCAATGAAGAACCTCCAGGCCGCCGACTAATGAAGACCGCCAGGACGGTGTCATAGACGACGGGCAGCTGGGCACAGGTCTTCTAGTTGAGATTACTTCTGTGTCACTAGGTGGTGCCGAACTTTACACCTACTTGTTGATAGCTAGGTCTACAGGAAAACATTCAGTGTATATAGACGCACGACCTTGTTGGGCCTCTGCATTTAGCAACCCACGGCTATCCCATGTTGTCAATAATGTAGCAGATCTTTCACACAAGCTGAGTAAATTATATTTATTTAAAATGCACTTGTGTTAACTAATCTTTTACTTGCCTGCCCAGATTCCTATTGCGACAGAGCCTTTGGCCATCTTCCACCCATTTATCATTAACAGTAAAGATGTATGTGGAATAATTATATACTGCTGCAGTCACTTTTTACTAATATTTTACTAGCACAATGCATTTCGGAAGCATGCTGCCATCATCAAGTGCATTATACAATTACTTATACATCAGCTGACAGGTTATGTACATTAGCTGTGTGTGTGATTGGGGTTAAGAATGGAAAGATAAACCTGTGTGGAACGATAAATCTGTTACAGTGTGTACAGTATGTGAACAGCATGATTTGGTAATATATAATAATACGTTTACTTACATTTTTGATGGAGATTTCATTTTCTGGCACACATGAAATCGCCATCGCCATCATAAATCTAAGTAAACGTATTAATATATATTACCTAATCATGCTATTCATAATGTACATACTGTAACAGATTTATCGTTCCACACAGGTTTATTTTTGGATTCTTAACCCCACTGGCACGCACAGCTAATGTACATAACCTATCAGCTGATGTATAAGTAATTGTATAATGCTGCCGAAATGCATTGTGTTACTAAAATATTAATAAAAAGTAACTGCAGCAGTATATAATTATTCCACATAATATTATAATACAGCCGCAGACCTCAAACAACATCCATATAACATGGATAAATTTAAATTAAAAGGTAAGATGTAACATTTGGCTCCTCGGAACATAACGGTTGCCAACTCGCATCACAGCAGGAGTCAAAGGGAGAAAACTTCTCGAAACAATTACTTGACTCTGATGTTATCTATGACACTGTGAGGTTACAAAACTTGACGTCTTATCATATTAAACGATTTATTGCAACATTTTCCGCTGTTTTTAAAATTTTGACTATAACAATTACACATGAACAGTACGCGTTTTGAAATCTGCGTTTTTGGGTTAGCTGTATCCCATGTTCAGCATTCGAACCTCTCAGAGCGACTCTCAGATTAGCCAGTAGAACCGCCACACACTTTCTCTCATCGTCGCTGATGCCGCATTAAGTCCCGAAGCAGCTGACATCAACAGTCCCTTCCCATTCCTTTCCTTTCTGCTCCATCCACTTTCAGTTTACATAATATCTAACATTGCTGCGGATTCCGCATGATGTCCCAAAGAACCGCCACCACGCATTCACCTGACTGTTAACAGCCAACGTCTGGACCCAGATAACCGTCGTCTTCTCAGTTTAACACATCATTACGCAACTGTGTCAACTGGACTGGAGAATTCGTAGGTTTATACTGCGCTGTGTTTCGCCCCGTAAATATAATAAGGCCCCATCTTATGGGGAATACATCTTCCCAATCCTGAAATTCCAAACTTTTCTCCCTCTCTTCTAGACTAATGGCAAGATGTTGCCGTAACTAAGAGGTGCAGCAGGGGGACAAGGATGCCCCGTATGACGGGTGATCGGCCATGTACTGCACCCACATTTTTTATGCTCACAATTGTCGCCGGAATTCGTGCGTCCCTTTCTGCACCTCATGGAGGAAGCAAAATGTGACGACCTGACGCCACCTTACTAGGAGGGGCTGTATGCCTGCGTGGTACCATTTCACTGGTTGACGCCGGAGACAACGTCTTGATGCATCAATAACCTCCCCACCATCCATATACTGCTTAAGGGGGGAAATCACATTAGGAGACCGAGCGAGGTGGTGCAGTGGTTAGACACTGGACTCGCATTCGGGAGGACGACGGTTCCATCCCGCGTCCGGCCATCCTGATTTAGGTTTTCCGTCATTTCCCTAAATCGCTCCAGGCACATGCCGGGATGGTTCCTTTCAAACGGGCACGGCCGCCTACCTCGCACGGGGGGAATCAGACAAGTTTGCGCGACCTTGTTGCTATGATGAAGCCGCCTCGCCCTACGACTCACGTGTTTTTGTTCGCTACCAGGTCTCCGTAGTCATTCTGCAAGCACTATGAATATCTGCGTTACTGTGGTTTTTCGCCAAAACAAACTCAGTGACAGTTCCGCTTGGGACGCATCTCCGCTACAGGCGCCATTTTGAAGGCTACGTATAGCGCTGCCACCTATTGGAACTTCATGAAACTATAGGGGCTCTTGCAGTAGTATTCCACGATGTCCTACGACAAATGCCCCACTTTCTCCAACCGAAATTGGCAGAGAAAAAAAATGTGTTGCGTTAATTATTGAACGCCCCTCGTTGAATCACAATTATTTATGTGTAGCACGAGAATCTTATAACGATCAAACAGTCTGTACTCCTGAGTGCAGGGAGAGGGAAATTTTCCGTCTTGTCCTCCGCTCTCCCCCGACTCCTTCCCCCCTAATTTGAGGACACCAGCATCAACATACAACTGAATTTGTGTGGTGGATGCCACAACCTTCTTGTTTCGTGTGTTTTCGCTTATTTAAATCAGGCAATACATTACACGTTCAAAGCGTTCAAAGATCGCCATGCACCCAACAGTTATAATAGAACATTTTGCATGAGCAAGGAGATGTGGGACAGTTTTTCCTTGTGTAGACGAGTCTTATTTACAAAACACGTGGGTCACAATAACTGCGCAAATATTGTTGCTATTGTAGATCATAGACTTTCCCAGGGCGATTCACGCTCGTGTTGACGGAATCAAGGTGACCATTACTTCCAACACCTACAAAAAAGAGCCTTTTATAAATCCAGACAATCAATTTCGTATCACAGACTCTGACAGGCGGTCAAATTACGAATAGAACGACCGCACGCACTTTTCGGGCACATTGGTGGCAGCGTGTGGTACCTTGGAACACCTTACAGATTTTCGCCTTTAGCCAACGTTGTAATAGAAGTGTAATATATTTTTTGTATTCCATTTTGTAACGACAGCATTCACTTTATGTGTACTGCAGCTTTTTCTGAAAATACAAACACTGCTCGGAAAAGTAAGACTTTTCCAAATGTGAGAAACTGTAGACCGACCGCTGTGTCCGAGCGGTTCTAGGCGCTTCAGTCTGGAACCGCGCGACCGCTACGGTCGCAGGTTCGAATCCTGCCTCGGGCATGAATGTGTGTGCTGTCCTTAGGTTAGTTAGGTTTAAGTAGTTCTACGTTCTAGGGGACTGATGACCTCAGATGTTAAGTCCCATAGTGCTCAGAGCCATTTTTTTGAGAAACTGTATTTACATCTGAAAAACATGTAGAAATAGAAGCTGTTGACAACAAATACAAATTTACATTTTCGAGACAGGGAAAATTGTTGAGACATTAAGGAAACTAAGTTCATTAGCAAACATCACATTTTACAATGTAAAGGATCTTCCGATTCAAGGTACAAGATGCTGCACGATTGGCGAGGTATGGTTTAACCGTTCACACATAATGTAACTTCTTTTTAAAAATATGCAGAATTTGCTCACTATAAAATTCTGAAATAAAGAAATAACCACATCCAACAAATTGGTTTAATACATTATACAGTACGTAACTATATCGAACTAGTAATACGTACAAACGCTGCACGAAACACATGTCCCATAGCAACAAAAACAATGAAAAATGCCGGAAACTACTTATGGTGGTCGCTAGTGTGCCGACCTTCACTTGATTCTCGTACACTATCTGTGGTGTCACCGCCAGACACCACACTTGCTAGGTGGTAGCCTTTAAATCGGCCGCGGTCCGTTAGTATACGTCGGACCCGCGTGTCGCCACTGTCAGTGATTGCAGACCGAGCGCCTCCACACGGCAGGTCTAGAGAGACTTCCTAGCACTCGCCCAGTTGTACAGCCGACTTTGCTAGCGGTGGTTCACTGACAAATTACGCTCTCATTTGCCGAGACGATAGTTAGCATAGCCTTCAGCTACGTCATTTGCTACGACCTAGCAAGGCGCCATTATCAGTTGCTATTTATCTTGTGATGCATGTACCGTCAGACCGATGTTCACCAATTATGGATTAAAGTTAAGTATCCCAGAACCTACGTACTATTTTTGCTACTATAAAGACCTTGTCCTGTTCCAGACCTCACGCCATCCTGCGTGAGCTTAAAGGCGTGCCCTTCGGCCTCCCGTACCCATGGATTGGCTGTCTTGCCAGTCCACGAAAGTTGACGACGAGGATTTTGCGTTCGTCTTGCTGTTACCCTGATTTACTTGTGTAATGGCTTCGCCACAATCTCCAGATGTACTGTCCGAATTTTATCGCTTACAGAACCAGCAGACGCAGGCCTTACTGGATGCACTTGGACAGCTCGTCCAGGGTCAACGTGCAATGCAAAACGATGCGGCAGCTGCTGCTTCACCGCTCACGCAGCCACAACACGCAACTGCACCACCTTTTCGTCCTTTTGATGCGGCACTGGAAAGCTGGACGGAGTGGTCTCGCCAATTTGGATTCCATCTCGCCGCCTACAGAATTCAAGGTAATGAGCGGCAGCCTTTTTCGTTAGCATCCGTCGGCGTCCAGACGTAGCGTGTGATAGTGAAATTATTTCCCCGACGCGACGTAGCAACTCTGTCCTACGACAAACTTTTGTCTGCATTAGATGCATATTTCAAAGAATCAGTCAATGTAGTTGCAAAAAGGTATACCTTCTTCCGTACAAAACGTACAGCCGGTCAGTTTAATAGGGAGTGGGTTGCAACTTTGCAAGGCCTTACTAGGGATTGTGCTTTTGAGTGTGAATGTGGACTCCCTTATTCAGATACTATGGTGCGTGATGCAATTGCACAGAACGTTTCTGATGTTCGTATAAGGGAACAGATTTTGAAACTAGTCAATCCCTCCCTTCAACAAGTGATGGACATATTGGATTGGCAGGACACACTTGACTTTGCTCATGCTTCATTTGAAACTTCGCCACCCGTGTGTCACATTAACCGGCCCGCTGGGCGAGCTGCACGGAACAGTAAACAGTCCTCACGCCCGGACCCGCCAAAGCCACCTAGCTCTCAGCCATGTGTCCCGTGCCAGCAAGCAAATGCAGTGAAATCATGCCCGCGGTGTGCTGCTAGACATTCACGTGAGAATTGCCCGTCACGCCAAGCTATTTACTTTTTCTGTAATAAAAAAGGACATGTTCAAAGTGTTTGCCAGAAAAAGCTCAGATTGAAGACTCACAACCATTCCAGGCCCTTTGCTTCGCGCCGGAATCGGCATCGAACCAAGGATACTCCGGCTTGTGAACCTTTGGCCATGGAAATTCATGTAGTTCATTCCACTCCGCCCAGTGCCACACTCTCTAACAGTGACTGTGTTCGTCCCACAAATAGTGTGCGTCGACATCGCCGGAAATCCCGTCAAGTCGCAAGTGATTCTGTACCAGTGTCAGTTCACGTTGCACGAGACAGTCGCTCTTGTCGTTGGCAGGACAATAAACTTTTTGTCGACTTGGACATTCACGGCAAAGTGATACCATTCCAGTTCGATACCGGAGCTGCAGTTTCACTGATCAATCAGGACATGTACAAACAGCTGGGCACACCTCCGTTGCATGCCACAAATGTTAAGCTCAGCAGTTATTCAGGACAAGCAGTCCCTGTGTTAGGACAGTGCAGCCTTCTTGCAACATACAAAGGACAAACAAAACTTGTGTCATTGTACGTCCTTCATTCTTCTTCTGCTGTGAACGTGTTTGGTTTAGATTTATTTCAGTTGTTTAACTTGTCTATAGTCAATCAGGTCCTATCAGTGAACCCAACTGTGACTTCCGACAGTGTTTCTCGTCTATGTGAAGAGTTTGCAGACATTTTTGCACCGGGTCTTGGTTGCGCTAAGAACTATAAAGCACATTTGGAACTGAAAGTCAACGCGCAACCGAAATTTTTCAGAGCGCGCAATGTTCCCCACGCATTGCGTTATGAGGTCGCAAGAACATTAAACGATTTGGAATCACAAGGTGTAATTGAACGTGTGCAGGCTTCTCTTTGGGCATCACCCTTAGTAATTTTGCCAAAACCTTCCGGAAAATTGAGACTGTGTGGACTTCAAGGTAACAGTCAATCCACAACTAGTGACTGCAACTTTTCCTTTACCCTGCCCGGAAGATCTTTTTGACAAACTGTGCCCGGGTAAATATTTTTCGAAGTTGAACCTAGCAGATGCGTACTTGCAAATACCGGTGGACGAAGAATCCCAGCGCGTTTTGGTGGTTAACACGCATCTTGGTTTGTACCGATTCAAACGACTGCCATTCGGGTGTGCATCCGCCCCTGCATTGTTTCAGCAATATCTGCAAACTGTTTGTGCGTCGGTCCCTACTGCAGCAAACTATCTGGACGATATTGTGATCTCCGGAAAGACGGAAGAAGAACATTTATCCAATCTCAGAACCTTATTTCAGGTCTTGCGACGAAATGGTCTTCGCTTGCGGAAGGACAAATGTGTGTTTTTTGCTCGTGACTTGCCATATCTGGGACAGGTACTTAATGCCCAAGGCATACATCCCAGTCCAGAGCACCTCCGTGCCATACAAGACTTGCTTCGCCGCAGAATTTGAAGCAGCTACAGAGTGTGCTGGGAAAAATAAATTACTATCATCGCTATGTGCGCCATGCCTCTTCCATTTCAGCTCCGCTTCATCGCTTACGCCGTAAAGGTGTTCCGTTCGTCTGGACGACGGAATGCGAACGCGCCTTTCGCCAGTTGAAATCGGCGTTGCTTTCCAATACTTGCCTTACGCCATTCGATCCCCGGAAGCCCCTTTCGTTGATGGTGGATGCATCAGATTTCGGGATCGGTGCTGTGCTTGCGCACAAAGATGGATCGCACGATCGCCCTATTGCCTTTGCGTCCAAATTGCTCTCTTCTGCGCAAAGAAATTATTCACAGATCGAGAAAGAAGCTTTGGCTCTCGTCTTTGGTGTTACTAAGTTTCATGATTTCTTGTATGGTCGTCACTTTACCATCATTACAGACCACAAACCTTTGACATCGCTTTTTCATCCGACCAAGCCTGTACCTCCACGGACAGCGCAGAAATTCATTCGCTGGTCTATTTTCCTCTCGCAGTACCGCTACGATATCTTGTATCGGTCCACTGTTACGCACGGAAACGCCGATGCGTTGTCCCGTTTGCCTGTTGCTGAGGGTAGAGCATTCGATTCCTCCGAACTTGCTTGCATGTTCATTGATGCGGAAACCGATGACGTGGTCGAATCGTTTCCGATTGATTTTCGTCGTGTAGATACAGCCACAGCTGCAGACCCTGTCCTTGCTACCGTTCTGCGTTTTGATGCTACGCAATGGCCCTTGTCAAAGTCACGGATCGAGGATCAGTTGGTTCGCCGATTTTTTGCTCACAAGGAGAGCCTTTTTAGACGACGTGGTGTTTTGCTGTTGCGTTCTGATAATGATCAGTCCAGGGTCATGGTCCCACGTTCGTTACAGTCCTCTGTCTTACAGCTTCTCCACCAAGGACATTGGGGTATAGTGAGACCGAAACAACTTGCTCGTAAGCACTGTACTTGGTTCGGAATCGATGCCGCGATTACGAATATGTGCTCTTCTTGCATGGCGTCTGCCGAACAACAATCCGCACCACCATGGAAATTTTTTGCATGGCCAAAAGCCACTTCCCCTTGGCAATGCTTACACATCGATTTTGCTGGTCTGTTCTGGAATGCTCGATGGTTGGTTGTGGTAGATTCATTCAGCAATTTTCCTTTTGTTGTCCGGATGTCTTCCACGACGTCATCTGCCACCATCCAAGCGTTATCCTCTATCTTTTGCATTGAAGGTCTTCCACAGACTATTGTTTCCGAGCCGGCTGAAGTGGCCATGCGGTTACAGGCTCTGCAGTCTGGAACCGCAAGACCACCACGGTCGCAGGTTCGAATCCTGCCTTGGGCATGGATGTTTGTGATGTCCTTAGGTTAGTTAGGTTTAACTAGTTCTAAGTTCTAGGGGACTAATGACCTCAGCAGTTGAGTCCCATAGTGCTCAGAGCCATTTGAACCATTTTTTATTGTTTCCGACAATGGCCCACAATTCATGTCCGCAGAATTTCAGTCATTCTGCAAGGCCAATGGTATTAAACATCTGCCGTCCGCGCCGTTTTCGGCACAGTCAAACGGTGCCGCTGAACGATTGGTCTGGACTTTCAAGTCACAGATGTTGAAGTTGAAAGAGTCTCCTTCTCGGGAGGACGCGTTATTGCTCTTTTTGTCCACGTATCGCTCTCAGTCCCGAGATGGTCGCTCGCCGGCTGATTTGCTCCACGGTCGCCCTCATCGAACCTTGATGTCTTTGCTACATCCGCCGCATCAGGTTCCTGTGCAGCGGCAGACACCTGCTTTTGCCCCAGGCGACGTTGTATACTATCGCAACTATCGAGGATCGCGGCGTTGGCTCGCAGGGCGCATTCTTCGCTGCCTCGGCCGCGCTATGTATCTGGTTTTGGGGGCCTCTGGTGAGGTGCGTCGGCATCTCACTCAGCTGCGCCTCTGTCGTCGCACGGGTTCTGCCGCTCCCCGCCTGCTTTCAGCGACGGTACCGTCCGGTCAGCGCCCTGGGGGACCCATCTACTGGCTCGCCTCATCCCCAGGTGTTACCGACGCTGCCTTCCATTTTGCCCCATGGCGACGCGCCGCCGCCTGTTCTCCCGCCGACGACGCCCGCAATGGACGCGTCGCTGCAACCGCCGGGCGGCTCCCTGGGTTCCGCGCCGCCGATCGCTTCCCGTGACCCGTTGTCCTCCGCCATGGACTTCTTGCCAGCTCCGGACCTTAGGACGTCTTCGCCCGTCGGGTGCTACGACCCGATGGAGGTCAACCCTTCGGCCCCTCCTGTCTCTCTACGGGCGCATACACCGCATGTTGGCGTGCACCCTGGACTAGGTTTTCAGGCGTTTCCTAGCTCCCCTCGGACCGAATGGCAGAGTGCGGGTGGCACAGCCTCGCCTGTTGTTAGGCTCCCCACCTCGTCGCATACGTCAACATGTAGTCCTCCCCACGGCGGGCGGAAGCCTTATAACACAACCGTACGCCGATTTGCGGGGTAGGAATGTGGTGTCACCGCCAGACACCACACTTGCTAGGTGGTAGCCTTTAAATCGGCCGCGGTCCGTTAGTATACGTCGGACCCGCGTGTCGCCACTGTCAGTGATTGCAGACCGAGCGCCGCCACACGGCAGGTCTAGAGAGACTTCCTAGCACTCGCCCAGTTGTACAGCCGACTTTGCTAGCGATGGTTCACTGACAAATTACGCTCTCATTTGCCGAGACGATAGTTGGCATAGCCTTCAGCTACGTCATTTGCTACGACCTAGAAAAGCGCCATTATCAATTGCTATTTATCTTGTGATGCATGTACCGTCAGACCGATGTTCGCCAATTATGGATTAAAGTTAAGTATTCCAGAACCTACGTACTATTTTTGCTACTATAAAGACCTTGTCCTGTTCCAGACCTCACGCCATCCTGCGTGAGCTTAAAGGCGTGCCCTTCGGCCTCCCGTCCTCGTGGATTGGCTGTCTTGCCAGTCCACAAAACTATCCTCCAAGTACACCACTCTCCCCCATATTAAGCAACTTTATAAGCTTAAAAGCAAATAGCTCCCAGAAAATCAAATATTTTTGTGTGCGGCTCAACTAGATGCGGAAGGAGTCGTATCTTTCCATGTCTTCCCATTAGTGCCACGTGGAGAGGACAAACCTAGAGCTAAGAAAGTCCTCGTCGTCGCTGTAAAGACTTAACAACGGTAGGGGAGTGCAACCAATCACGGAGCGACATTAGCCATGCTTATAGTTGTAAAACTAGTCTACCGAAAGTAAGACATATACTATCATAAGTAAGCGTAAACTACGGCAGTATTCGTAGTAGTCTTGGTCAGTTAAGATTGTAAAAGCATTACATTTACATTAGGCGTATTGCGTACCTTATGGGCGTTACCTCATTTCGATCGCTCTGTCTGGATATGAGATTAGTTAAGGGAACTCGAATTGATGAACAGTGTAGAAACTGAATGAGGATGTAGAAAGGGCCTAGTAACCTACAGAACATTTTTGTTTCAGGTAGTTATCGTAGATGTAAAGGGTCTGTAACTTAAAGAACATTTTTGTTCTGTGTAGCTATCCTCTTGTCTATCACTTTAAAATAAGAAACATTTTTGTTCTACGTTGTTGTCCTCCTGTCTGTTACTTAAAAATAAATATTATTTGTAGCAAAATTGAAATTGTAAATATTTAATTCAGCTTTTATTAAAAAACTGTTGATGTGTAACATGAAACAGAGGGATGTTACAGCAGAAATTTTAAAAAGTGGAGATTTTTCACATAGCGCTAGAAAACGCAGTTTACTCATAAACAAGTAGCAATAAAGAAACTGCAAAACATAAACGTATCAAACATCGTTTCAATACTTCATCGAGCTCATATAAAACATGCTTCCTTTATTTATAAACTGCTTTCGCACTTACCAATGACAATAACAGGAGCTCTTGCCTTTCATCATGGCGAAGAACGTTCTATTCGGTACAAAAAACAAGAATAATAATCAATTTCTTTTTTATATTTGTGTACGTAAACTGCCCTTGCACCGAAAGTAATTCCTCTGGTTTCACAAAACCGCAAAACCGCAGATGTTACGCGATCGACTAATTTTTATTACTCATAAAACACAAGCTGAATTTTGTGAGGACATATAAATAAACAGTGAACTGGCACTGAACGATGTGTGGTGCTACTTATGCGCGAAACAAACAAAAAACAAAGAGAAGTAGTCGGTTACCAGAGTGTCACACACGCACTTATGTTACTTTCCCTAGGAAAGCTAACAATCCTAACGGTAATCCTGCCATTTGCTACGACATTTAAGAGGGCAACTCTACCCATGCTATAAAACTGCCGCAGACACCGCGCTTTGGCTAATCCGTGCACTCAGCCATCTCGTGCAGATCCCAGCTTACACACTGGCGCTGCAGTCTGCATTCATGCTAGATAACAGCTTGCCTTGACTTCCATCACCTTCAAGACAAGATTTGCAGAGCCGGAGGCTGCTATTAATTCTGACGCATCGCGAGATATTCTATCGACCGACGCCAGAGTAGTGATCACGCAGATCTGGAATGGACACTACATGCAGCCCACTTACGTGCTGTTCACACGATGGAAGGTACTACGGTGTATGATCCCTAAAACCCTCACCGTTTGTTAAAGATGCCCATTCTGTCTCGGCATAGTTTTCTCTCGACTGCGTTCGAAAGACGCACGATTTTCTTTGTTTCTTGAGCAAGCACGACAGTTAATTGCTCAACTGCGATCTACACTTTCCGTTTCTGATATGCTATGTGAAGTGTTGGCAGAAGAGCCAACACCGTGTTGCTAGAGGAGGCCGAAATGCACGCTTTTAAGCTCACGCAGATTGGCGTGAGGTCTGGAAGATTACAAAGAAATGAGAACTTAGAAAAACGGACGCAGTTGCTGTGATACTTAACTTTAATTCATAATTGTAGAACATCTCTCTTGACTGTACATGCATCACAAGTTAAATATCTATTGATAATGGCGCCTTGCTAGGTCGTAGCAAATGACGTAGTTAAAGGCTATGCTAACTATCGTCTCGGCAAATGAGAGCGTATTTGTCAGTGTAGCATCGCTAGCAAAGTCGGCTGTACAACTGGGGCGAGTGCCAGGACGTCTCTCTAGACCTGCCGTGCGGTCGCGCTCGGTCTGCAATCACTGACAGTGGCGACACGCGAGTCCGACGTATACTAGCGGACCGCGGCTAATTTAAAGGCTACCACCTAGCAAGTGTGGTGTCTGGCGGTGACACCACACTATGGACTGTGGGAAGTAACATTTTCTATCTTTTTTTAAGCCTTTTCCTGTTCTCACAATTTCCTGTGTCGTTATTAATAGATCAGTTATCATTTAAACGTTGCGTCTGTAACATGCTATGGGCTTTAGTACGTGACCTTTTCCATGACTCCTTAGCGCAGCGGTAGCGTTACCCTCTACCGCGCAAGGGGTCCGCGTTCGATTCCCGGCAGGGAACTGGTTGTTCTGTGTCCTTCATCATAATTGACTCGCAAGTCGCCGATGTGGCGTCACCTAAAAAGAACTTGCAATATGGAGGCCGAACTCCCCCGGACGGGGCCTCCCGGCTAACAATGCCACACGATCATTTTTCTATCTTATTCATTCTTTTTCTGTCCTAACAGTTTCCCGCGTGCGCCAGGGCTGTATCCATTAATTAATAGGTATTTTGATTTGGGCTCCGAAAAGTGGAATGCTACCTCTTATTACGTACATACTGGAGAATATACACTGACGGATAAAAATCGCTACACGAAGAAAAAGGTGTGCGACATAAATGAAATTTGGTAGGCGTGTTTCTACATCTGAAAGATGATGTCTGTTCAGATTTCACACCAGTCGTATAAGAGGGGCGCTAGCAGCGCCACTATGAGGATGCAAATCAGTTTTGCTGTAAATACACGCTGTAACGATCGTGAGCATTAGTTACCTTTGAGATTGGATGTGGTGAGTTGATGCGACTCAAGAATGCATTTAAGGCGACAAAGACGTCATTATCAACACCACACAGAATTTGAACGAGGTCATGTGATAGGCCGACGAGAAGCTGGATGTTCCTTCTGTGATATTACAGAAAGACATTAGCCACTGTGCATGATTACTGGCATCGGTCGTCACGGGAGCCTACAGTCGCAAGAAGATCAGACTCCAGACGGCCACGTCGCACTAGCAAGAAAGGAGACCATTTTTTTCAGCTTATGTCTCTGGCACGTCGTACTGCATCTGCAGCGGCAATTTGAGCAGCAGTTGGAACCACGGTGACACAACAAACTGTTACAAATCGGTTACTTCTAGGACAGCTCTGACAAAAACGGCCTGTAGTTTGCGTTCCGCTGACCCCAGACCACCGCCATTTGCGGTTTCAGTCGTGTCAACCGAGAGCTTGCTGGCGATCAGGGTGGAGGTCTCTTGTGTTTGCTGAAGGAAGCTGGTTCTGAGGGCCTGCAACGAATCTGTTTAGGAGGATACCAGCTCAGGGCCTTCAACCAACTTGTCCGTGTGGTAGACACAGTGGGCCTCCACCTGGAATTACGGTCTGGAGTGCGATTTCGTATGACAGTGGGGGCACTCTCGTGGTTATACAACGCACTCTGCCTGCATATTCGTACGTCAGTCTGGTGACTCAACCTGTTGTGCTGTCATTCATGAATGGCATTCCATCTGGTGTTTTACAATAGAATAATGCTCGCTCACATACTGTTGTTGTATCCCAACATGTTCTACATAGCGTAGACATATTCCTTGGCCCACTCTATCACTAGGTCTTTCTCCAATAGATCACATATGGGACATCATCGAACGACAACTTCAGCGTCATCCACAAACAGCTTTAACCGTTTCTGGTTTCACCAACATAGTGTTACAGGAATGGAACTCAATCCCACAAACTTTCATCTGGCAGCCGGCCGTTGTGGCCGAGGGGTTCTAGGTGCGACGGTCGCAGGTTCGAATCCTGCCTCGGGCATGGATGTGTGTGATGTTCTTAGGTTAGTTAGGTTTAAGTAGTTCTAAGTCTAGTGGACTCATGACCTCAGATGTTAAGTCCCATAGTGCTCAGAGCCATTTGAACCATTTGGTATTCGGCGCCTTTACAACACAATGCATCCAAGTTTGCCTGCTTACATTCAACGTTCTGGCGGTTACATCGGTTATTAATGAACCTGCATTTCACATTTGCAACGACTTATCTAGCGCTTATCTTAACCTGTGGTCTTGCAGAGTTACCTAGTCAAATTTAGTACCAAAATTTTATTACTCTACACTATTTTTTGGTGTTGATATTTTTTCCGGCAGTGCAGCTAAATCCAGCTAATCTTCTACTGTTTCTTGTTTGTGACCGTCCCACCAGCCAACAAGAAGTCCGACGGTGCCACGACCATGGTGAGAGGAAAAATTCTTCGAAGGAAAGAGTATAGCCAACATTTACAAAATATAATCTAACTGCAATGAGGGTTTTCAGCGAAGGAAAGTGAGTGCTGAACAACAAATTCTTGACTCAATATTAAAAACTTTTCCACGGTCATTGTACATTTGTCATGCTCAGATGAAACATCGCAACTCGAATTTATTTCCAACTGTAGGAAGCTGATAGTAAATATACAAGCACTTTTACTACCAGCATTCTATCTCACATTTTGGTTTGGAGGGCTTCAAGATGAAAAATTTTGACACAGTGAAATCTCATGATATATACCTTCGTTGATGAAAGAATAAGTCCATGCCCGGTAGTATATTGGTGTACCTGAACGAACAATACTGAACGTTATGTTATTATCAAGTAGAGCAATAGTGCAAGTAGATTCATCCGTGCGACCACTCCAGTTGCCGAAAGAAACTGAAATCTATCACCAATACTTTTTGCAGGTACATCTATATCTACATCTGCATCTATGTGCCTACTCTGAGTCAGCTAGTAACTTCTATAGTGTATTTTAAGACCATGACCACATGTAACGACTGCATTTCATTCTGTGGTTCAGTTGTTCTCTAGCTGTAAAACATTTTTGCTGCCTTTCTCCCATACGTTTCTGAGATTATGTACTTATTACTAGCTGGGACACCTAGTCCAATAGATCTTGACAACGTCTTCACTTAACAAAGACCAATTGTACTAAGGTGACAAAAGTCTTTGGGTACTTTCCAATATCGAGTCGACCTCCGTTTGCTTGGTGTAGTGCAGCAAGTCGCTGGAAGTCCCTTGCGAAGATATTGAAACATCCTGCCTACATAGCCGTTCATAATTCCGAAAGTGGTGCCGGTGCAGGATTTTGAACGCGACCGAGATCATGTCCCATAAGTGTTCGTTGGGATTCACGTCAGGTGTTCACGGTGGCCAAACCATTCACTCGAATTGTCCAGATGTTCTTCAAACCAGTCATTAACAATTGTGGGCCCGGTGACATGGCGCACTGTCATCCATAAAAATTCCATCGCTTTTTGGGGACATGGCGTCCACGACTGCCCGCAAATGGTCTCCAAGTAGTCGAACATCAAGAGAATCCAGTACATTCCACGCAAACACAGCCCATACCATTATGGAACCATCACCAGGTTGCGCAGTGCCTTGTTGACAACTTGGGTCCATGGCTTCGTGGAGGCTGCATCACACTCTAACCCTACCGTCAGCTCTTATCAACCGAAATCGGGACTCATCTGAGAAGGATAAGGTTTTCCAGTCGTCTAGGGTCCAAAGATATCGCCACAAGCCCAGGAGAGGCGCTAGCAAAGACACAGGCGTCGATCGTCTGCTGTCATAGCCTATTAACGCCAAATTTCGCCATATTATCCTAACGAATACGTTCTTGATATGCGATACTAACGCCATTTATATATGTACATATCTCTAGCCCATGACTTTTTGTACTTGATAATGGCTTACGGCTGAAATCATGATAGTAATACAAAATAAATAAGTTTGTACAGTCAGATGGCGAAAATACCATTGAAACACATATATCCGACGTGTCAGATTACACTGACAGCTACATTTTGAAAAATGTTACGTTTCTGACAAAGCGACAGTTCACTTTACAGGAACATAGATGTATTGCGTACAAAAATATCTGGGAAACTTCACTGTTGATGTCTGTTGTCGACTGATGTGGTACCTGATCAGTGGGCTTTCTTCCTTCGCAGTCAAGATCATCATAGCAATAACGTATTTTGGCAGAATGGCTGAATGCACCTTTCCACGACGTCTTGGAAACCGAGACCTTCTCATCCGGTTTCAGCAGGATGATGGCCCGTCCCAGTGAGCACCGGAGGTTAGAGTTGGAAACATTAACTGAAATACCCATACACAAGAATTTTAAAGACGTCTTTGGAAAGATAAAAGCAGCTGTATTAGTATAAAGAGTTCAGATGTAAAACCAGTACTAAACAAAGAAGGGAAAACTGAAAGGTAGGGGCATATAGAGGGGCTATACAAGGAAAATGAAGGCAATATTATAGAAAGGGAAGAGGATGCAGATGAAGATGAGCTAGCAGATTTGACATTGCGAGAAGAATATGACAGAGAACTGAAAGACATAAGTGAAAATACGGTCCCTGGAGTAGACGAGAATCATCTGAGAAGACAGGTTAAGGAAAGGCAGACCTACGGTTATAGATTTCGTAGATTTGGAGAAATTTTTTGACAGTGTTGACTGGAATACATTCTTTGAAGATCTGACGGTACCAGAGAGAACACACTGGGAGCGAAAGGCTACTTACCTCTCTGCAGAAACCAGACGGAAGTTGTGACAGTCGAGGGGCATGAAAGGGAATGAGTGGTTGAGAAGGAAGTGAGAGAGGGTTTTAGCCTATTTCCTATGTTATTCAATCTATATATAGAGCAAGCAGTAAAGGAAACCAAAGAAAAATTTGGAAAAGGAATTAAAGTTCAAGGAGAAAAATTATAATTTTAAAGTTTGCCAATGACATTGTAATTCTGTCAGAGACGGCAAAGGACTTGGAAGGGTAGTTGAGGGGAACGCGCAGTGAATTGAAAGGAGGTTATAAGATGAACGTCAGCAAAAACAAAACAAAGAGTAATGGAATGTAGTCGAATTAAATTGCGTGATGCTGAGGGAATTCCATTAGAAAACGAGACTCTAAAAGTAGTAGATGAAATTTGCTATTTGCGTAGTAAAACAACTGATGGTGGCCAAAGCAAAGAGGATGTAAAATGCAGACTGGCAAAGGCAAGGCAAGCGTTTATGAAGAAGAGAAATTTGTTAACATCTAATATATATTTAAGTGTTACGAAGTCTTTTCTGAAGGTATTTGTCTGGCTGGTAGCCTTGTATCGAAGTGGAACGTAGACAACATACAGTTCAGACAGGAAGAGGATAGAGGCTTCTGAAATGTGGTGCTAAAGAAGAATGCTCAAGATTAGATAGGTAGATGGTGTAATTAGAGATGAGGTACTGAACAGAGTGTGTGTGTTTGAGGTTTACGGGCGCTAAACAGCGTGGTCATCAGCGCCCATACTGAACAGAATACTGGAGAAAGAAAAGTGGGATAACTTGACTACAAGAAGTGATCGGGCGATATGAGACATTCTGAGATATCAAGGCATCACCAGTTTAGTATTGGAGGGAATTGTGAGGGTAAAAACAGTGGAGTGAGACCAAGAGACGAAAACATTAAGGAACTTCCAAAGGTTGTTGGTTGCAGTAGTTATTTGGAGCTGAACGGGCTTGCACAGGATACTGTAGCATGGAGATGTACGACTCAGTCTTCACCTTAGAGATAGCGATTTGACGACATATCAGAGATAACATATCGATCGATATATCAGAACAGATTGATTCTTTTTTGAAAAATGTTGTTAGTTTTGGGAGAAGAAATACGTTACTTAAACTTGCTATATAAGGATCCGGTGATGAAAGCTTTAGACACAAGTTTATTTCAAGTGGTTCGTTTAATTTCTATAGCAAAAATTATAACATTGCCTTTAATACAAAAAAAATTACAGAGCTGGTTAATTACACTTCCATAAATTTAGATTCAGTGAGAAAGTAGACCTTCTAAATTGCAAACAGTATTGGGACATAAGCGACAGAAACATTCTTAAAGGTCTATTTATCATCTTTGCTCAGTTTTGTCTCTGAGGAATGATATCCAAAAGTTGTGTAAATTTTAATACTAATCGTACGTAAATAATCATTTTATGAAAAACGACGCTGTTCAAAAATATAAGGATGTGTCAAAAGGCATGTAATTCTCGTTTTAAAAAATTAAAAATGTCGTCTTTCTTTTCGATTCGTTTCTACAGAGCGCCTCTTTCTTTTTTGTAAGAACGAACGTAGTTCATTTTTGAGCATTTATTGTGATTTACACTACCGGGTGAAATACGCATTTCTCCATTAGGTTTGAAGCAGTCCAGTAAAAAAAGGTGCGGCTACACAGTATATTTCTTTTTTCAGTAAAGATGTTGCAGATTTTGAAGACAGCATCTCAGAAGCAACAAGCAAATACAGTTTTATAAAAGAGCAGTGTCAACACAGGCTAGAGCTTATACCACATCTCTAAAGGATGACAGATAGCTACTGGTGTAAGTAGGCTGTTTATGTTTTCTCTATGTAAGTAGGCTGTTTAGGTTTTTTATTGGTAACGCCACCTCTGTATGACAATCACTGGCTGTGCTGTGGGCAGTCTGTGTCTGCTTTGCATTGTTGTAATACTCGCCATTGTAGTGTTAGGCAGCTGCCTGTGAACAGCGCGTAGCGTTGCGCAGTTGGAGGTGAGCCGCCAGCAGTGGTGGATGTGGGGAGAGAGATGGCGGAGGTTTGCAATTTGTCATGAACTGATATATATATTATGACTTGTGATGATATTAAGGTAAATACATTGTTTGTTCTCTATTAATATCTTTCATTTGCTAACTATCCCTATCAGTAGTTAGTGCCTTTAGTAGTTTGAATCTTTTATTTAGCTGGCAGTAGTGGCGCTCGCTGTATTGCAGTAGCTTGAGCAGCGAAGATTTTTGTGAGGTAAGTGATTTGTGAAAGGTATAGTTTAATGTTAGTCAGGGCCATTCTTTTGTAGGGAATTTTGAAAGTCAGATTGCGTTGCGCTAACAAAATATTGTGTGTCAGTTGAAGGAGTCTCGTGTAGAATTGTTCAAAGGGGACGTTTCATATGTCGACCCTTAGCCTAGGATACCTCACTGGAATCTTCTGATTTTTTCTTGTAGTTTGTGTATTTAGTGTAGCTTTTGTTTATTGCTAGCGCGTAATTGTAGAGAGAATCTCCTTTGTAGTTGTAGTTTTTCATTGTTGTAGAGTAAAACAGTTGTGGCATGCATGTAGATTTGCACCAAGTATTTCGCAGCTGCAATTAACTAGACATTATTTCCATTGCTACGTTATTTTATTTTGCTCTTCAAATTGTGTTTTTCTGTGTTGTCGTGTGAAATACTGTGACAATAATGGCGTGTGAAAAACGTAATACTAGGCTCCAAAGTAAACTGAGAAATGACAGTGAAGACGAAGGCAGTGTGTTAGCGCCGCAGAGTAATGAATTAACTGATGTTCAAAGTAGTAATTTGGTAATCGTGCATAGGGAAATGGAGCGGGCGGCAAACAATGGCACGGACAGTGAAACAATTAGTGAAGAGGGAAGCATTATCGATCGATCGGTCGGCAACAGCTCGCCTCAGGAATCCGAAATGACAGGACACAATTTCGCAAATACTGTAGATTCAGGTTTTGGGTTATCACCGTTTTCTCAAATAAGTCAAGACGCATTTTCTGCTTGTCAAAATGTGAATGTTGCCGGTGCAAATGCACTGCCGAAAAGCGTAGAGAAACAGATTCCAGACACTAATACATTATTATTGCAATTAATGCAACAAATGGAACAAAATCAGAGACAAATGGGACAAAATCTTAAAAAGTTAGACACAGTGGAACAAAATCTCAAAAAGTTAGACACAATGGAACAAAATCAGAGACAAACACAGCAAAAGCTTCAAAAGTTAGACACAATGGAACAAAATCTTAAAAAGTTAGACTCATTGGAGCAAACTCTTGAACGAACACGTGAGGATTTAACTGCTGAGTTACATCACATTGAATCGAAATGTCAAAAAGTCTGTAATGACGTAAAAACACAAATTTGTGAGCATTTCCAACCTATTTTTTCGCGTCATGAAAATGCACTACAGAATCACGAAGCAGCTATAAAAGAACTGCAAACTATTGTTCATGAAAATCATGAGACCTTGCAAGCAAAATTTGACTCAGTTGCATCTACCGATACGGTTATGCAACTTGCAAAAACTCAGGAAAACTTAAAGGTCACAGTAGACACGATTGCAACACAAATGGACACTCTGAAACTTGGTTCAGAAAAACCTAGAGAGGAAATGATTTCACTATCGGATAAAGTAGCCGAACTTTCAGATCAGTTCACTAACTTATCTACAAAGGTAGATGATGATCTGAATGACACAACACCTGTAGCTTTCATGGACACTGAAGAGTATGAACAAATTAGAAAATTCAAACAAAATCAAAATCAAATCAATACACAGTACAAAAGAGAAATCCGGGAAGTGCAAGATCAGTTGGCACAAGTAGTACAAGAATTACGTATTTCAGAGGACACTCGCGCCCCAATACGGGAAGAGGGACATACAAATACGGAACAGACACAAAATAATAACACAGGACATTTCGGAAGTTATGAAAGAAATTGGCAATGTGCACCGAATTTTGAGATGGAACGGCCGACACGACCTAACAATGACCGATATGCGACTCGCCGACATGATGATTTTGACTATAAGCTGTTCATTACTACACGTAAATTCAAAACATTTGCCGGCCGAAGTGGCCATGCGGTTAAAGGCGCTGCAGTCTGGAACCGCGAGACCGCTACGGTCGCAGGTTCGAATCCTGCCTCGGGCATGGATGTTTGTGATGTCCTTAGGTTAGTTAGGTTTAACTAGTTCTAAGTTCTAGGGGACTAATGACCTCAGCAGTTAAGTCCCATAGTGCTCAGAGCCATTTGAACCATTTTTCAAAACATTTAAGAATTCTGGCAACGACATTCATCCACAAGCATGGCTCCATCAATTCTCTCATTGTTTTCCTCCCAACTCGTCGTTAGAACACAGATTAGAATTTATGTGTGGCTACTTAGAGAATGAACCAGCTGTAAGAATGTGATCGGTCATTCACGATTGCCACAGTGAGGGAGAATTTTACCATGCCTTCCTCTCAGCATATTGGTCTCAAGCTACACAAGACCGTGTAAAACATAACATCATAATGATGAAACACTTCGAACAATCTGAATTTTCCAGTCTTGTGAAATATTTTGAAGACATGTTGCACAAGAATCAATACCTGTCAAACCCATACAGCCCCTCAGAACTCATCCGCATTTGCTTAATCAAACTGCCTAAACATTTACGACATATTATTTTAGCAGGACGTTGCAAAGACGACATTGAAGCTTTTCAGGGACTGTTACAAGAATTAGAAATTGACACTGACAATCGCGGAACGCGAAACCAGGAACACAACAATTACAGGTCACATCCGTCGCAAATCCGCGATGAAAGAAGTAATAACTGGACACGACAAGGCTATTCTCACAACACAAATCGTGACCAAAATAGACAACACCCGTATGACAACCGTTGGCAGAGTAGTAATAACTACAGGGAAAGATCACCTCTCCGTGGTAATGACTATCACAGAGACAATCAGAGAAACAGACAATATGGGAACCAAAATAAATATTATCAGGGGAGACAGAATAACTTTAGACGCAACGGTCCAGCGCGCAGTTTCGATTCAGGGAGAAATTCTCCACCACGTGACCGACAAGAAAGAAACTATGGCATCTACCGACATGACGACAGACGATATGATCGTAACGATAGACCTGAACTGCATCAGAACTGGCGGGATTCAAACAGAGCAGGGCCCTCTCGTCACGGTGAATTTGTAGAAGTTAGGTCTCCAAATCCCAATAACGACACGCGCCAACAAAGAGACAATAGGCAATGACTCACACCGATGGCAGCCACAAAACGTTCTTATGACACTAACGACGCAGCTGCCGTAGCTAGTAATTACGTAAAAATGGAAGACATTAGGGACATCTTACTCCAGGAACACGACATAAAACATAACAATATTGCATATCCTGTGATTCACATTACAGTAAATGACGTAAAATTTACGGCAGTACTTGACTCTGGCAGTCCCATCTCAGTAATTAGTGAAACAGCCTTTAGCAAATGTAACAAATCGAACGATTGCCCTACACTTCCGTTACGTAAGATTAAATTACAAGGTGCAATTTTTGGAAAAAGTGTAGATGTACGCCAGCAAACCAATTTAGAATTCTTTTGTCAAAGCCACAGCTTCTCTATAAACTTTCTTATTGTTCCATTATTGTCGACGGAAATTATATTGGGAGTAGACTTTTTGAATGAATACAAAGCAATCTTAAGCTTTCACGATGCTGAAATAAGTTTAGAGAAAGAAGGTAAGTCAATAGCTTTGAAATTTGAAGACTGGCTCTCAAACCATGACAAGGAAATTAATCGGCTTTACCTTCTGTTAGACAACAGTTCGGACTTTTCTACGGAACTAGACACTAACAATCACTCTGCAAGTACTGACAGGGATGATATCGACGGCGCATTTGACATTAATAAGTTAATTCAGAATAAAATTCAAACAATTGAGAATTGTAATGACACTGATAGGCAGGACCTTTTTGAGATTTTACAAGCACATTCCACAGTTTTTACTCATAAAACAGGAACAATCAAGGGATTTCAATACCAATTTCGTGTTCGTGAGCATACTAAATTTTGTGTTAGACCATATGTAATTCCAGCACATTATAGGGACCGTGTTAGAACAGAAATACAATCTATGCTTGACGAGGGCATTATTGAGCCTGCAGTAAGCTCATACAACAATCCATTACATGTTGTTGAAAAGAAAAATGGATCGATCAGACTTGTCTTAGATTCGAGACAAATCAATACTATCATTATTCCTGAAACAGACAGGCCGCAGACGATGGAAGAACTTCTTCAAAATTTTAATGGTGTAAAAGTGTTGTCTTCCATTGATCTCAGATCCAGCTTTTATCAGATCGAACTTCATCCAGAATGCAGAAAATACACAGCTTTCCTTTGTTTCGGCGTTTGTTATCAGTTTCGGAAACTTCCCTTTGGTTTGAACATTTCTTCAGCAGCATTTATTCGCGGGCTAAATTCCATATTACCTGAGTTCTTAAAACGTCACATCACCTTATATGTGGACGATATTCTAATAGCGGAAGCTTCATGGGAACAACATAATCGCATCCTCAACAGTCTGTTACGTATTTTTGCAGAATCTGGAATTACAGTTAACTTGGAAAAGTCTGAATTCGGTAGGTCAAAGGTGAGGTTTTTGGGACATATTATTTCTTCTGAAGGCATTCAGCCGGATCCTGAAAAGTTAGAAGCAATCAGAGCCATTCCAGTTCCATCCACAAAAAGACAAGTCCGCAGTTTTCTAGGTCTCGTAAATTTTTACCGTCGTTTTCTGAATATGCAAATTCTAGTTACACCAAAACTTTGTTCTCTCACTGGAAAAAATACTATTTGGAACTGGGACGAACAAGCACAGTTGGAATTCAATTCTTCGAAAGAAGCGTTACTTCACGCGCCAATACTAGCTCATCCTGATCTGTCACAAGATTTCTGCCTTAGTACGGATTCTTCTAAAGTCGGTCTTGGTGCCCATTTATTTCAAGAAGCCATAGAAAATGACACTACCGTTCAGAAAACCATTGCTTTTGCTAGCCGAGTGCTAACAAAATCTGAAAAAAATTATTCCGTTACTGAATTAGAAGCTTTAGCTATCGTTTGGGCATTTAACAAATTCCGTTTCTTTCTTTCTGGTAAGCACGTAAAAGTATACAGTGATCATCGTGCATTACAATTTCTTATGTCTTCAAAATTAAATCATGACAGGTTAAAACGTTGGGCATTGTTTCTGCAAGAATTCCGCTTCACAATAGTCTACATTCCCGGCAAGGAGAACATTGTTGCGGACGCACTGTCACGCGCACCGGCTGGGCTTGAGAAAAGTACCACAGAAGGCAACCTCGAGAAAAATTTCAGTATTCTTTACATTCAGAAAGTCGCCTTTGAAAACTTCATCACCACATCTTTAAAGGACATTGCTCATGAACAAGATAAAGATCCGATTTGGAAAGACATCAAGAGCAAATGGCATGAAAAGACACACACACAGATTCGGCATTATTACCTGGTTAGAAACAACATACTCTTCAAACGCTGCACTGTTGATGACAAGCTATGGGTACTTTGCATTCCAGACGATTTTGTTAATAAGCTCATTTGGTACATTCATTTCAGCTACGCACATTTTGGCCCACGAAAATGTTATCATATTCTTCGAACGACTTGTTATTTTAACAATATGGAAAAGCGAATTCGAAGAGTCTTGTCTATTTGTAACCTTTGTCAAAAGGCGAAACCATCTACTGTCTCACATCGTGCTCCGTTGTTTCCTATTATTCCTGCTAAATTAAAAGAATTTGCTGCTGTTGATCTCTTGGGACCGCTTGTCAGAACATCCAATGGATTTTCGTACGTTCTAGTCGCTGTTGAACTTACTTCAAAATTTGTTTCTTTCACTCCGTTATGTAAAGCCACTGGACGGTCTGTATCCAACGCCTTTGTTAAAAATTTCTTACGTGAAGTTGGACACGTTAGTAAAGTCATTTCAGATAACGGACCGCAATTCAGATCTGCTGTTTGGTCACGCATGCTTCGCAACCATAAAATCAAACCTGTTTTTATTTCATTGTACTCACCACATTGCAACCCGTCTGAACGGATTATGAAAGAAATCAATAAGCTTTGCAGACTTTATTGTCACAGAAAGCATCAGCATTGGGACAGATATTTACACTTATTTCAAAACGTGCTGAATGAAATGCCTCACGACTCCACTGCTTTACCACCTACTCTTGTACTGAAGAATGAAGAACCACCGAACAGAATCAGAGAGCTTGTACCTTTCCCGAATACACGTAAACTTCGACACAAAGACATAATTGATTTGGCTCTTAAAAATATAAAATCTGCAGCAGACAAAAGGAGAAAACTACACGGTAAAGCAAATGCAAAGAAATTGTATATTGGTCAGAAAGTTCTCATTAAAGCTCATTCATTGTCACATAAGAAGAAACACTTGAGTCACAAATTCTTTCTAGTTTACAATGGACCTTACAGAATCCGACGTATACCACATGATAATTGCGTTGAAGTTGAAACTCTGCGTACTAGGAAGAGTAAAGGTTTACACCACATTTCTCATGTAAAACCATTTATTGACAGATAATCTGCCTTTTAACTTTGTCTTTGCCATAAAACGTTTCACTTCACGTTACTAGTATGCTTTAGAAACTGTTACCATGCAACAATGTTTGAAGTTAAATATCCAATCAAGAACCAAGAGAACTTATTTAAACAGAAATGACGAATGCATTGTTATAGTAAACAGACGTCACAGTGTTATTGTGTGTGTACATTCTTGCTTGTTTGTTGCACGATTACGTAACGACTGTAAGGCTCACATACTTAGAACATTTACCAGTACTGCTAATGAGATTTTAATGCAACATTTTGGTTTATTTGAAAATACATTCTGAATTTAAAGTGCTTTCTGAGAGATACCAGATGACACAGAGGTTAGTTTATGTGACAGCTACACGATTTTTATCACGACGCTACTAATGAGTGACAATTTACAATGTTGCTTTTGCGGTGTATCTGTTTTATATCTGCACAGTTTTCTGAATTCTTCTGGAAATCAAAACATGTTTTATTAGTAACTTTTGTGGTATAGCTACAAGGAGACAGCCTTTTCCATAGCACAACAATACGTTACAGCACAGTACTTTCATCATCACAACAATAAGCGTAATAACTAAGATATCTCTACGCAAAGCATTTCACTTCTGTTTATCATGAGGTAAGTACATTGGCTTCTGCAGAACTTAGCTTTTGGAGGAAAATAACTACGACACTTTCACAGAGATTATCTTACAACAATATGCACATTTAGCGCTACAGGACACGCATTTCAGTGATTAATTTTGTACTTAAAACATTTATTTTTAAAGATTTTTGAATTACAAAGAAAGTTTTCAGTGATACATTTCATTTCATTGCTGTAATCTGTAACACCTGAGGGTATAATTACATTAATCCTCAGGGGGGTACACGCTTACTTTGTGTACCATGTGTTTGGCAAGCACAAGGAGCCCTAGCTAATATGGTATTTGCTTATACAACTTTACACATCGGTACCATATTTCTCTAACACACAAATTACACAGCTATCTGATCATTTAACTGAGAGATAAACATGTTTTTTACTACATCAGTGACAGATGTTTACGCAATTACACCGTTGGATAACTTCACACTTATGAAACTGTATTTTGTCTGTACTTTGTAAACTGTTCATATTTTTTCGGAATCATTGTGATACTATGAGAGCTTTGAATGATGTATTTGGTATGAGATCATGATTTTTAAAGTGCGTTTGTGGAAGATGACACTTTTGACATGAGCAGAGAATTTTTTTAATTATTGGAGGAAGCTACTACTATTTTGAGATTTGACTGAGGTGTTATGATGTTATTTTTACGACGATGATGTGTATTATGCTGCTGAGGTATGTTTATGATTAATAGGCTCAGGCTATATGAGTTATTTGATTATGCTTCATATTTATAATGACGAAATATTGACGAGTGTCGATGGATATGTATATGTGTAATAAGGTAAGGAGTAATGAATAGTGATTAGGGACTCTGACTTATGGAAAAGGATGTTGGAAACCAAGAATCATACTTTAGAATTATGAAATGTGTGTACATGTGTGAATCATGTGTGAATGTATCACAATGCCACTGAAAATTTTTTTGGACACTGTTATATTCATAGGATTTTGTTTCTACACATTTGCAACGTAAATTCTCGACCTGTGAAATTTTGTATATATGACTGTCACTGTAGCAGAAACTGCTGTCGTAAATATTTCCGTACGAAAGTTAAGTGACCACCTGCACGTAATGCGTCGCGGGCACCCAGCTGTGTCAGACGCCTGGGGAAAAAGCCGTTATTGCGAGCCCTTTTCAGCGGCACAGGTAGAACAAAAAAAAAAAGGGGAGGCCATTATCCTCGGAAATATTCTTACATCTGCAAACCTGATAATGACAAGTGTCTTTCTACGAGAATTGAGAGCTACTGACTTACGAAATGCCACATAGCTATTGAATGATGTTTTTATGCTTTGGTTTGCGTAATTGCTTATTTCATTTGATATCTGGTTTCCAGCTGTGTTGCAGCATTGCTTTTATAAAATGAAATGCATTTGCTAATGTGAACACTTTCTGTCAGCAGATCTATTAAATAATTATTTTATAATCCACATTCTTTAAAAAAGGAGCACTTGGAAAGGAAAGAACAATAAGAAGGAACTAGTAACAGTAACACATAATTTTCTTTTCAAGTACATGGTAATATTTCTTTTACAATCAGTTGTTGTGGTGCACCACTTTAATTACATAGACATTAAGATGTGAATATACATTTCCCTTATCTGCATTGTTATCTTTAGTGTACTATTTTTTCTGCTTGAGCTATGTCATGTTTAGATATAAGCTGCTGTTTGCCAGGCATAGTGCTACTGAACTTTAATTTGTGTTACTCCGCTAAGCCAGATTTATTTTTTGTTTGCTGCATTGCCTCATATTAGTTGTAATGTTGAATTGCTTGGTAATTTAGATTTACTGTAGCTTGCTTTGCGATTTTCCATTTTTTTTAATTGCTGTTTATATTAATTGTTTTATGTGCTGCTGCATTGCCTCGTTCCTTAGTTTAGTATCTGAGCTCAGTAGATTTAAGTTAGCTTAAGAGGGGGTAGACTATATAAGAACCTAACTATGGAGAATAGGGAAAGAATGCTTTGAAAGTTATATGAAAACGATTTGGGCCTAAATGAGTATTGCACAATGAGCCATATTTCTTTTGAAAGAAATATGGTTAGAATACAGAAAACAGGTTTAGGTAGGATTTTCTTGGAAATAAATGTTGAGGTGAGAAATGTGTGAACATATAAATACAGAAAGCATGCTTAGATAGAATTTTTTTGGTGGAAACAAAGGATGAAATAAGAGGAAAGATATATGAAGTTTTGGGTTGGACTGCAGTACCAAATGTGACACTGAAAACGAACCCTGTCCTTTCCTATTGGTGTTATCCCACTATGTGTTTGTGTACCCTTGTGTATTTATTTTCTTCCTGTCTCTGTGTAGTTTCATAGAATTTTTTCTTCTTTTAATATTAAGCTACATTCACTATGATGAGGAATACTGTTATCCTCGAATATAATTGGCATTAATAATATGTTATTTACTTTGTAAAGATGTTTAGACATTATTTACTCTGTTTTGTGTTAATGCTAATGTGTGAAGTTGATGTTTCAAAAGTTATTGTGATCTTTTATGTATGTACTCATGTCATAATTCCTGTAACACTGACGTATATGTCTATTTCTATTCTTTTGTAACGCCTGTTTTACTACAAATGTTATCTGTATTGTTATGTTCTTTAATGATGTATTTTGTACCTTTGTTATTGTATTCTTCTGTTATAAAATTGTAATTGTCACCAGTTCATGATATTATTAACTTGTAAGTTCCATTTCACTGCACACGTTTCTGTTGGTCATAGTATATGGACAATATGTGAGAAGTAGGGACTGATAGTGTTTGCACGTGTGTTGGTAATTCAGCAAGGGACTGGATAACAGCATTGCTGGTTCTAAGGACAATTAAAAGAAAAACTTTCTGAGTGCACAAGTGGTGGTTTATGGACTTGCTATATTCTCTGCAAGAATCTTCGATGGTGATTGTGCACCTGCACAGTCGCAACGGATGGCTGCTGGCCGTCTCTACCAGGACTACAGTGGGTCTGCACCTCTGGTGGCCCACCAATACCATTATCTCTACAAGGACTACAGTGGGTCTGCATCTATGATGACCTACCAACGCCATTATTTCTACAAGGACTGCAGTGGGTCTGCACCTCTGGTGGCCCACCAATACCACAATCTCTACCAGGACTCCAGTGGGTCTGCTCTGTGATGACCTACCTACCAATATTCTTCCAAACTTCGAATGACTCTGCTGTGGGTTTGCTCTGTTGTGGCCCATTACCTGTCTGCATGTCGAGAGTCAGCACTGTCTTTCCGTTGGAAGGTCAACACTACTTCTTCAAGACTGCATGGAAATCCACTACTTCTATGTGCATTTTCTTTTACTGCTTGGACTTTGAGAAAAACTCTGCATTTTTACTGTGATGAACAATGTGGACTGTCTTTATGGACTGTGAGAAATTTTGATCTTTTGACCAACATAATATTAATAAGTGTGTGCATTTTATATCTTTGTTACTGTAATTGTGAAAAATTTTTGTCAAATCTGTATTGGCCAGTGCCCAACACCATTTGTAAAAATTTTTGTGGGGAGCATGGGGGCTATGTAAGTAGGCTGTTTATGTTTTCTCTATGTAAGTAGGCTGTTTAGGTTTTTTATTGGTAACGCCACCTCTGTATGACAATCACTGGCTGTGCTGTGGGCAGTCTGTGTCTGCTTTGCATTGTTATAATACTCGCCATTGTAGTGTTAGGCAGCTGGCTGTGAACAGCGCGTAGCGTTGCGCAGTTGGAGGTGAGCCGCCAGCAGTGGTGGATGTGGGGAGAGAGATGGCAGAGGTTTGCAATTTGTCATGAACTGATATATATATTATGACTTGTGATGATATTAAGGTAAATACATTGTTTGTTCTCTATTAATATCTTTCATTTGCTAACTATCCCTATCAGTAGTTAGTGCCTTTAGTAGTTTGAATCTTTTATTTAGCTGACAGTAGTGGTGCTCGCTGTATTGCAGGAGCTTGAGCAGCGAAGATTTTTGTGAGGTAAGTGATTTGTGAAAGGTATAGTTTAATGTTAGTCAGGGCCATTCTTTTGTAGGGAATTTTGAAAGTCAGATTGCGTTGCGCTAACAAAATATTGTGTGTCAGTTGAAGGAGTCTCGTGTAGAATTGTTCAAAGGGGACGTTTCACTGGTGCTTATCACTATAGGATATTACTGCAAGATTCGCTGTGCACAAAGACGTTCCGATGTTCTTGGTTGCATTCCGTGCGAGATAGTTGACTATTTAACAGTATATCTGTATAATTTGTAATTGTCTCTTATTTATAAAGGTAGAGAATTCAGAAGGTATCACCTGGATAAACAGAAAGAGTCAGAGAGTTTCACCGAAAATATCAGGTAACTGAAACGGGAGTAACGGATGGAAATGAAAACGGATGGTTAGCTTTGAGACATGAAATAAAGAACGCAGCGGAGGATCTAACAGGTAAAAAGACAAGACCCAACAGAAATCCCTGGCAAACACATGAGATACTGAATTTAATTGATGAAAGAAGAAAATATAAAAGTACATCAAATATTAGCAAGCGAAAGGGCATACAGACAAATGAATTAACAGAAAATGCATAATGGCTGAGTAGGAAGAGTCACAGGGCAGATGTAAGAGTGTAGTAACATGTGTCCCTAGCAGGAAGACAGAGGCCACCTAGGAAAATTAACGACACCTTTCGAAGAAAGGAAAGTAGATCCATGAATATCGGGAGGTCTAATGGCAGGCCAGTAATAAGGGAAAGCTGAAAGAATATACAGGATGTTAGAAAAAGGTAAGGCCAAACTTTCAGGAAACATTCCTCACACACAAAGAAAGAAAATATGTTATGTGGACATGTGTCCGGAAACGCTTACTTTCCATGTTAGAGCTCATTTTATTAGTTCTCTTCAAATCACATTAATCATGGAATGGAAACACACAGCAAGAGAACGTACCAGCGTGACTTCAAACACTTTGTTACGAGCACGAAGAGTCTCTACATTTGGTACCAGGGTTGCGTAGACAAGAGCTTTCAAATGCCCCCATAAATGAAAGTCAAGAGGGTTGAGGTCAGGAGAGCGTGGAGGCCATGGGATTGGTCCGCCTGTACCAATCCGTCGGTCACCGAATCTGTTGTTCAGAAGCGTACGAACACTTCGACTGAAATGTGCAGGGGCTCCATCGTGCATGACCACATGTTGCGTCGTACTTGTAAAGGCGCATGTTCTAGCAGGACAGGTGGAGTATCCCGTATGAAATCATGATAACGTGCTCCATTAAGCAGTACATACTGACGAAATTAAAATGAGCTCTAACATGGAAATTAAGCGTTTCCGGACACATGTCCACATAACATCTTTTCTTTATTTGTGTGTGAGGAATGTTTCCTGAAAGTTTGGCCGTACCTTTTTGTAACACCCTGTATAGAAGGGTTATACACGGGGAATACGTTGCAACCTATTTTATACGCTCATGTTTAGGAAAAAAAATACAGAACACCTTTAACGACTAGAGGCAGGACGTTCGTATTCACAGAACATATACGTTAGTGTATTCTGCAGAAATTATTAGCATTTGATCCATGTCGGGCCGCGAGTTCAAGGTCAACATTGATACCGCGACGCAACACCACCTACAGGTAAAACGTGCCTGCGGCTCTCGTTGTCGCTATAAATCGAAGGTAAAGGATGAGTGTGACTTTAGCAGACGGGCAGGAAGCCTCGCAGGCATATGCACGAACCGTACCGATAAATAACTGAGTTTGAAATAGAGCGCTTATTGATCCGCGTGTGGGACGAAGTGTTTCGACAGTGGAAAGTATGTGTGCAGCATGGTTCATGGAAGGCCGTAGAATACGACGAGATGGATCAGGTCGCACCACCCATACCACCCATCAAGAAGATCAACACCTCATACGAATGGCACTGCAGTACGCATCTGCGTCCTCCTCGGCTCTGGCGCATCGGTGAACAGTGTAACACATCGTACAGTATCAGGGGTAACAGTTCATCGCCGTTTATTACGGCGTGGGCTGCGTGTGCGTCGTCCACGTCTCTGCCTACCTTCGACGAATGTACAGAAACATGCTAGATGGCAATGGTGTGTGGAATGACGTCACTCGAGACAGGAATGGCATCACACAGTGTTTTCAGTCCAACCCAGGTTCTGTTCATTTGAAAATGATGGACGCAATTTGGTTCGCCGCAGACAGGGGCAGCGCCATCACAGTGGCTGCATTCGCACAAGATCTACAGCACCAACTTCTAACATTCTGCGTGGTGTCTGTTTGTTCTAAGTCGTGTCTCCCTGTCACTTTCGCGCAACGACTCTCTGAGCGTGTTTTTTTAGGGAATTGACTAGTTTGAACCTGGGACCTGTTGCTGGTAAGGAGACGCCAGACCACACATGACATGTAGAGTTCGGAGAGACTAGCGATCATATAATCAAATACTTAATGATTTCAGCGTCAGCTCCACTGCACTCCCTGTAAAAGAATCTTAATACTAACTAAATTTAGTGGAAGGGGTCCAAGGCTTTCCTATTTTTAGTCAGCTGGTAAAATAACGTCAAAAAAGCAGTTAAGTTTACCATTGGAATTTTTATTCTACTCACAAAACATTGTTTATAAATTGTGCTCTTAAATTTCGGTATCAAATGGCTCTGAGCACTATGGGACTCAACTGCTGAGGTCATTAGTCCCCTAGAACTTAGAACTAGTTAAACCTAACTAACCTAAGGACATCACAAACATCCATGCCCTAGGCAGGATTCGAACCTGCGACCGTAGCGGTCTTGCGGTTCCAGACTGCAGCGCCTTTAACCGCACGGCCACTTCGGCCGGCAAATTTCGGTATCGATGAAAGGAAATATTTTAATACAGAATGATAAAAACCAACTACGTTCAACAAAAATGTGAACGAATATTCCCTGAATAGGTTTCCAAGTTCTACAATGAATCGAAGGATGACCTATGCCATATCACATCTATAATCTAGGTTTAAATTAAGTTTCATAAAAGAGAAAACTATAAAAAATGGTCTACAGTGACCCTAAATTATCTTTAATTACTTATTTAACTTGTCGTAAGTTACAGTGGCTGATGTGGCTTCTCAATAATTATATAACAGAAAAATCATCGCGCTTCAGATTTTAACTTCAAGTAGCAAATGTGAATACCATGAGCTTTAATTGACGATTGACACTAGTATTATGCAAAAAGGGGATGTAACAGCTAAGACTTCTGCAGCTCTGAGTGAAGCCTTATGTGCTCTTATGCGGCATCGCGTGCGTTCATTACCTTGTCGGTGTTCGTCAGGGGGCGACGGACAGCACAGCTCCGCTCACCTCGCCGTCTCGGAAGCAACTCTCCCCTAACTTCCCCTTACTACAATTTACCGAAGTTGGTTTAAAAAAACTATCTGGCTGTGTTTTCATCTGACCAATCAGGGTCTCAATGTTAACCTTAAGCTCTGCCTACAAAAATTCTGTCTATCCAATGAGAAACGTTATACTTTTCATGGTGGGGCAATGTTTTTAAAGTTTGCAACGTAACAGAGGCGCGAAAAACTCTCACGCTAAAACTTGCAGCTGGTGTGGTCCTTTTAGCGTTATCGTAAGATCTATACTGTTCTTCTGGAGGGCTCTATCTTTTAACATGGGCTGGGAGGTGGTCCTGACGTAACAGAGACGCGAAAAAGTCTCACGCTAAAACTTGCTGGTGGTGTGGCCCTTTTTGTGTTATCGTAAGATCTATACTGTTCTTCTGGAGGGCTCTATCTTTTAACATGGGCTGGGGGGTGGTCTTGGCGGTCGGCTGACAATGTGGATGTCCGTCCCTTATCGTAGGGCCTTCTAGCTTACACGACTCTGCTCTCGGCTTCTGTTCTCGTTTCTCCCCTCGGAACTGCGTCTGTTGCACGGTGGGAAGGTATGACATTCATTTAGGCTTTCTTGTGTTAGTCTGTGGTATTCCATTTGCTCACTCGTTGATCGTATTACTTTGGTTAATTTAATGTCAGGATTTATTTGGAGCTATGTGACATACTGCCGGATTTGCTATCATGTCAGAGTTTTCATGGAAGGTGTTGGATCTGCCTGACACCTTACAAACTCAAGGCCTTATGGTGTATGGTGCTACTGGGTACAACCAGAAATCACAGTTGGTGCGTGTCCAGGTCACTGTGAGCAGGTAGTGAATGACATCTTGTGACTCATAGCCGCATCCGTTTTGCACAACACGCTAGACGCCATTTTTAGCAAGACAATGCACAACTACACGTTGCTGCACGAACATGTGCCTTCTTGGTGTCACAGGATGTCAGCCTTGGGCCCTGGACTGCCTGATCTCCAGATTTGTCGCCAATATAATATGTGTGGGATATGATGAAACGACGGCTGCAGCACTGTGGCCCAGCGCCAACCACCACAGATGAACTTTGGAACCAGTTGAATGCAGCATGGATGGCTATGCCACAGGACGCCATTCGCGGTTTACACGCGTCGACGCCATCACGCATGGAAGAGGATAGCAGAACCCATGGCGGACCATCTGTCTACTATGCAACCTGGTATATGCTTAAACGAGGTGACTGAAATCCTAATTATTTCCGTAGCATATATTAGTGCACATCTCCTTTGAATACAGAAGTTCTATCTCTACTCGTTCAAGGCGTTCTGTTTTTCCTGAACGTAAGAGTACAAACAGAAGAAGCAGATGAAGATACGGAGGGAGATATGATGCTGTAAGAAGAATTTCACAGAGCACTGAAAGACGTAAGTAAAAAAAAGGCCTTTTGAGTAAACGACAGGTCATCAGTATTACTGAAACCTTTGAGAAATCCAGAGATGGAAAAACTGTTCTACTTTGCGTGCGAAGTACATGAAGTTACTTAGGCTGCAAGACGAACGTAATAATTCCAGTTCCAAAAAAAACAAATGGCGACAGGTGTGAGAAAAATTCTATCGAACCAAGCGTATGGCTGCAAAATATCGACACTGATTATTTACAGAAGAATGTAAAAACTGGTCCTTGGTGAAGGTTTGATATCCGAAGTAATGTAAAAATGGGGCAGGCAGTATTGACCGTGCGAGTCATCCTAGCAGACGGTTGAAGGGAGTTAAGCATTCGTTTATAGAATTTGTTGATTTAGAGGAAGATTTTGACAGTTTTGACTAGACTACACTCATTGAAATTTTGAAGGTAGCGAGGATAAAATACAGGTAGTGAAACATTATTTACTACTTGCAGAGAAAGCAAACTGCAGTTTTAATAACCAAGTGTAATGAAACGGAAGCAGTGTTTGGGAAGGGAATGAGAACGGATTGTAGCCTCTCCGCAATGTTATTGAGTCTGTAAATTCAGCAAGCAGCAAAGGTAACTGAAAAGAAATTTGAAGAGGTTATTAAAGATCAGGAACACGAAATAAAATAACTGACGTTTGTCGATGACAGTGAAATTCAGTCAGACACAGCAAAGGACTTGGTGGAACAGTTGAGTGGGACGGATAAAATCTTGAAAAGAAGTAACAAGGTGAACGTCAACAAAAGTAAAACAAGGCTATTGAAATTTAGCCGAATTAAATTTGGTAACGCTGAAGGAATTAGATTAGGGAATGAAGCGCTAAAAGGTGTAGATCAGTTAGGCTATTTGCGCAGCAAAATGCCGATTTAGAGAGGATATAAAATAGAAACACAAAGAAAAGCATTTCTGAAAAAGAGGAATTTGTTTACATTTAATATAAATTTCTCTGTTAAGAAGTTTTAGATGAAGGTATTTGGAGTGTAGCCTTATACAGAAGTGTAATGTGGGTAATAACAGGCAAGACGAGAACAGACAAATTTCCAACGTGATAGTACAGAAGAATGATAAGGTTAGATAAGTAGGTGGAATAACAAATGAGTAGCTTCTGAACTGTTTTGGAGAGAAAAGGAATTTGTGGCACATCTTGACTGAAAGAGTTGGACAGATTGGCTGTACATATTACCAGGCATCAAAGAATACCAAATTTGGTGTTAGAGGGAAGCGTGGGGTGTAAAAATTATAGAGTGAGAACTAGGCATGAACACAGTAGGCAGGCTCAAATGGGTGTAGGAGGAAGTGGTATTCAAAGGTGAAGAAGCTTTCTGTGGGCAGAAGAGTGTGGAGAGCTACACCAAACTAGTGTTCGGATTGAAGAACACAACAACAACGCTGCCGTTGCCTTGCTCCAACCTCTGAGCTGACAGCTAACCATTTCTCGGGCTGACTACGGTTTAATGTGAACTCCGAAACATAGTGTAATTCGGTATTTCTTAAATTAGGAAACTTTGCGTCAGAGACGCATAACTGAAAGATAGCATTTTCATTTGAGCCACCGAGCCACTGAAACTGTGTATGCACTGAAATCAGGGCTTTGCGAACTGAATGCTGTAACACTATAACGTGTCGGTACAGTAAATGTAACACAAACGCACGGAAAATCTGGAGCAACAAAACTGTAGGACCACCGTGCAGAAGAGATACCCCATCAACAACAGTGCAGATTGTTATGGACAGAGGCCGTGTGGTCGGTTCCGCTCTGAAGCAGGTGAACGACCAGTGGGCCGCACGTGCTTCGAGCCCGCTACGCAATTTGCACGTTAATTAATCAAGGCGCGCGAGGTCATGGCGAGCAGGAACACAGCCGGGCCGGCTGCACGCGTCGTTCTCTCTGCGCTTGGAGCTAGCTCCCACTCAATAAACATTGCCTGGCCTCCATGCTAGTGATCCCCAGCCCAAACGGCATGTTGGCAGCAGACCCCTCCCACACTACACAACCTCGCATACCAAACCCCAACTCCGATGTCACCCCATTAGCACTGTGTAACGCTCTTACTCCTAACTTATCCTTTCGCGATGCAGTCCAGCGATGTACTTTATTCTTATTAGAGTGAAGAGCCAAAGAAACTGGTACACCTGCCTAATGTGGTGTAGGGCAGCCGCGAGCACGCGGAAGTGCCGCAACACGATGTAGCATGAACTCGACTAATGTCTGAAGTAGTGCTGGAGGGATTGACACCATGAATTCTGCAGGGCTGTCCATAAATTCGTAAGAGTACGGGAGGGTGGAGATCTCTTCTGAACAGCACGTTGCAAGGCATCCCAGATGTGCCGAATAATGTTCATGTCTGGGAAGTTTAGAGGCCAGCGGAAGTGTTTAGACTCAGGAGAGTGTACCTGGAGCTACTCTGTAGCAATTCTGGACGTGTGGGGTGTCACATGGTACTCCTGGAATTGCCCAAGTCCGTGGGAATGAACAATGGACGTGAATGGATGCAGGTGATCAGGCAGGATGCTTACGTACGTGTCGCCCGTCGGAGTCGTATCTAGACGTATCAGGGGTCCCATAAAACTTCAACTGCACACGCCCAACACCATTACAGAGCCTCCACCAGCTTTATCCATGGTCCATGGATTCATGAGCTTGTTTCCATACTCGTACACGTCCGCCCGATCGATACAATTTGAAACGAGACTCGTTCGACCAGGCAACATGTTCCCGGTCATCAACAGTCCAATGTCGGTGTTGATGTGCCCAGGCAAGGCGTAAAGCTTTGTGTCGTGCAGTTGTCAAGGGTACACTAGTAGGCCTTCGGCTCCGAAAGCCCATATCGATGATGTTTCGTTCAATGGTTTGCACGCTGATACTTGTTGACGGCCCAGCATTGAACTCTGCAGGAATTTGCGGAAGTGTTGCACTTCTGTCACGTTGAACGATTCTCTTGAGTTGTCGTCGGTCCCGGCAGCAGCGATGTTGGAGATCTGATATTTTACCGGATTCCTAATATTCACGGTACACTCGGAGATGCTGTGTCGCATCGCCCGTGCGCACCACGTTCAAACTCACTTGAATCTTGATAACCTGCCATTATAGAGTAACCGATATAACAACTACTTGTTGTCTTATATAGGCGTTGCCGACCGCGGTGCAGTGTTCTGCCTGTTTACATATCTCTGTATTTGAATACACATCCCTATACCAGTTTCTTTGGGATTTCAGTCTAGGAGTGCCATCACCAGTTACTTTAAAAGGATATGAAACAGTTTTAAAAATCATTAATGTGTAGGGGTCCTTTCTTAGCTATTAAGAGCACATAAATATTTTAAAACCGCCGCCGTATGTTTCGTACACAGGGTGTCCATACGTAAAGTTCCAGTTCTCCAAAATAAGCACATCAGCAGAAGCGCGCCACGCAGCTGTTCCTTAGTTTGTGTCCGGGACGCCCAACAAGACTATCTCCACGAAGAATAGTGCGCTTCTGGGAAAGCCCCTTTACAAGAACGGTAACTGCGCGCCAGTAGGCTGCAGATGAGACGGACACTCAAGAGCATGAAAAGGTCAATGTCCCGATGTCTACTTAGGGTCTGGAGAAAATGATTGCAAAATTTGAAAAGACAGGTTCCTTTGAAGTGCACTGTGGCAGAGGGCAGAAACCAGTTGATCCGACGTCTGTCGAAGTTGTGGCCATAGCACTGCAGAAGGGGTCGAGCGTTGGTGTGCAAACATGCAGTGCACAGGGAATCACCCGAGCGTTGTACACGCCTGAGGGTATAGTGCATAAAATCCTATGAGACATCCTGTATTGCTATCCATACAAAGTCACTCATGTTCAGGATTCGCTTCCTGCTGACCTGCCAGCAAGAGAGCTCCGGAATTTCTTCCTCGAATGGATGTGGACAATGTTCGGCCTTGGAACATCCTGTGGAGAGATGAAACCGATTTCCATCTCTAACGACATATCAATACGCAGAATTGCAGAATATGGGCAACGGAAAAACCGAGGCCCCATCAACCGGTACCTGTGTCTGTGTTGAGGGTTGACAGCATTATGTGTCCTAGAAATTTGACCTCTCGCCTTCCAAATTTGGATTTTGTTATATTTAATGTAACCCCATCCTCTTTCATGATCTGTAAAAACTGATTTAATGTGTCGTTGTGATGTTCCCGAGAGGGTTCTGCTATAATCACATCATCAACATAACAAGTAATTTTTTGTAAAATTTCAGGACTGAGTACAGTATTAAATCCCCTAATAAACGCTGCTAGTGATATGTTTAAACCAAATGGCAATCGTTTAAACTGGTAACATCTACCGAATACGATAAATGCTGTAAATTTTCAACATTCTGGGGCCAATTCTATTTGGCAGAAACTACTCCGTAAATCAATTGATGAAATATCTTAGCACCGTGGAAGTTTTGTATCAATTCCTCTAATTTTTCTGGGCGATCTGTCTCAGTGATTATGATTGTGTTGATCTGTCTGGAATCAAGCACTAACCTAATGCTCCCATCTCTTTTTGTACAATATGGAGCGGGCTGTTATATGTGGAGGTAGCTGGTTCAATAATATCGTCATCTAACATTTTAGATATCTCCTGGAATACTTTACTCCTGTAGCTTAATGGGATTGTATAGGGTGGCACTCTAAATGGTTTGTGCTGTTTTACTTCAAACTTGTACTGAAAGTGTTTAATACTGCCAGTCTTAGGTAAAAATACCTCTGCTTTATCTCGTAAAATACCCTCTAATTCTCTTTTACTGTGTTCCGAAATACCTTGAACTTCTTGCAATTTTTCGTCGATTTCTTTATGGACTTCTAACATGAGTTGAGGCGATTCCCCCTTTTGTGCATACCATTCTAATTCTTCATTCTCTTTATCCCTTGTCATTCTTAATTGTTTGTTTATAACTGGTATTTTTTCTAATTTTAGCTTTTGCTCAAAGAGAAGTGTGACATTCCCGAATGTTACGCTACCTTTCCCCATATCTATTATCGCTCGTCTCTCATTTAAAAAATCTGCACTTATAATCAAATCTACAGTCAGTTTTGGTATAATCACGAAGTTGGCTTCGATCTTTTGACCTTGACACGAAAGAGTTAACCTTGTTTGTCTCGTAACTTTCGTAGCACTGTTTTTAATAGGACCTCTTACTTTAATCTTACGTGTTTTCAGAACTGGCAATTCCTCATTGGCATTACACTGCATGAAAAAATTTTCTGAGATCGCAGTCAGTTCACTTCCGCTATCAATTACAATATTGACTGGGATATGCTTTACCATGGCCTTCACAATTGGTTGAATTTGAAAGGGTTGGTTCTGGTCTTCTTCTTGCATCAACTAATCCCCCACTGAATCATACATGAGTCTTTTTAGGAATTTCCCTTGTGAATTCGAACTTTCTGTAGGATAAGCTTCGACTGCTACTTCTCTCTCTTTTATTTCCTCTTCTCTATTTCTTCCTTCATTTACGCTTTCTTCAACATCCTCTACTTTTTCCTCATCCTCGTCTATCTTCTCCTTCTTCGTCGCTACTTCCACACAATCGCATCTAAATGCTCTAATTATCGCTTCATAACTTCCTTCATTATATACGTTGGGTTGTGTGCCCACTAGTAACTTATTTTCAACTTCTGTCGACTGGGCATTATCTTCATTGATTTCGCTTTCCCTGGTTTCCATCTCAAATAGCTCTGCAATACTCATAACTTCGTCATTTCCTCCTACATTCGTTGCGCATGCCTCTGGTAATTCATCTTCCTCGTCAGTATTCTCCCAATTAACTTCGTCCCAACACGATATTGTTATTTTCTTGTCTTCGTTTTCATCTGGTCCCTGCGCATTTGTTTCTTCCTTCTTCTCTTCTCATGATAAGATTTTTACTTCTCTGTTCAAGGTGCTGCAATTGTCCTGGGTCGGTGCGTCATTCTCTTTGGCGTGGGCGCTTAGCCGTCAATTCGAACGTTTATCGGGGTTTGATGGTCTTACCTCCACCTCTTCTATCTGTATTCTCTTTTCTTGTTCAGCTTGTTGATAGTGGTTTCTTTGTTGATAATTTGTCGGTCTATTGGTTCTCCAGTACCCGTTCCGGTTGTCGTTATTCCCTCTGTAATATTTGTTGCCGCTCCTGGGTGAATCATAGTTATTGCCATATTCTCTTCTAAATCCATAACCGGTTCTTTGTTGAAATCTATTGTTTCTTGTTGCGAAGTTATCACATGGTTCGTAATTATTGTTTCTTCGTACTGTGTCTTGTGGATTCCACTGCTTTTTGCTTTCGTTTTCACGTGCGCTTCGTCCTTTTCTTGCGTCATCTTCCGAAAATATGAACTCTAAAGTCTATTCACCGAGAGCTGGGACGAAACATAAACAGTGTCACGTGAGCGACTACGCTCGTTTCCAGAGAAAGCATTCGGTGTTCACGTGATACGTAGGGGTGTGGAAAATCCTTGGCGCACGCTTTGCAGCTGGCGGCGTTCGGCTGGCTGCCGAGCTGTCACAGCGGACCGTGAGAAACCTGGGCAACAATGTACGAAATAAATTTAACAATAATGTTAAACTGAGTTCATTCTGTCGAAGCAGATTTATTTTCATTCAGGTTGCTAACAAAACGCTCCATTCAAACAATTAATTGTTAATTTTAATAACAATACCAGTAACAATAACGATAAAGGACGAAACAAGGTTCACTCTGTCGAACTTGAACTGTTTTCATTTAGGTTTATAACAAACCGCTCCTCTCCCTCCTCTATAATGCAGTCTAATTTCCATATTTGAGTTTCCATTTTTTCTATGACATGGAGGACGCACTTGTTCCAATCCTCTGCAGTCACAGTTCTTACTGACCCTTCTAGCAGTACCTTAACTTCCGGCATTTTGTATGTTTTGTTTTTCGCCGCAACATAGCCTTTGATTCTGGCCCACACTAACTCGATGTCGTTTAATTCACAGTGGTACGGAGAAATTCTGAGAATAGTTTTCCCTGCATTCTTCGCCATTTCATCTATTGTGTATTCGTTGTGCACTGTTCTGTGATTTTTAACTATATCTAAAAGTTCTTTCTTCAGCATACCGTCTTCGAAATCGATGTTTTTAGATTTTAGCCACTCTGATATTTCATGCTTATTGGAATTCGCATTCCGAACTTTTTCTGATGTTTTTACATTTTAGCCACTCTGATATTTCATGCTTATTGGAATTCGCATTGGGAACTTTTTCTTCTCTCCGAGAATGGTACGGCGCGTTATCAAGAACAATAACTGCATTTTCCTGAAGCCGAGGAAGAACATCTTGAAACCACTTCTCGAAGGTTTCGGCGCACATCTCCTCATGATAATCTCCACTTTTCTTGGATTCGAAACTCCACACACATCCTTCAACGAACCCTGGGTTGCTGCCAATGTGTGCGATAATCAGACGTTTCCCTTTACCTGATGGGCCCTTGCTTCCGGTGGATAATCCGGACAGAAAGGCTTGTTTTGAGGAATTTATAGTGTCATCTACCCAGACGTAACTTCGGGTATGTCCTGCGTTCACCCACGTCTCGTCCAAATAGTAAATGGGTCTGCCTTCATGTCTCAACCGTTTAATGGTTCGAAGATAACGCCGCCTCCATAAAATGATGTCATCCCTGTCTATTAGCATGCTATCGCGCCCACGCCGGACATATTTGACATTCATTTCTCTCAATAACTTACAAAATGTAGCTCTCCGAAAATTGCCCAGATCTGCATCTTCGTTCACGACTGTAAGCACTTTGTCAATTGTTGGGAATTCGTTACGAAAAAAAAAATCCGTGTTCTTTCCTTCGTATCGCATTTCTATCGAAGTCATCAACACTTTCAGAAAGTTTCTGTCGTAATTTTCCTTTCTTGGGAGACTTCAAAAAGTGTGTGGCCTTGTACTCACTTATCACACGATACACTGAAGAACGTCCAACACCTGTAGCTGCAGCTGTTTTCGAAACAATGTCACTCATCGACTGCTCTGGATGTAACAGTGTCGTTTTATACACATTAAGCACAATGTGCTTCTCAGAAAAACTAAATGATTTCTTCTTTGCTCGCTTCTTTGGTGGACTCAGAACTGACACGTCGACCTCCTCGTTGAATTCGTGGATGACAATGAGGACAGCCGTATGTGATGCTCGTGAAATAAGTGAATATATATATATATATATATATATATATATATATATATATATATATATATATATACAGGGTGAGTCACCTAACGTTACCGCTGGATATATTTCGTAAACCACATCAAATACTAACGAACCGATTCCACAGACCGAACGTGAGGAGAGGGGCTAGTGTAATTGGTTAATACAAACCGTACAAAAATGCACGGAAGTATGTTTTTTAACACAAATCTACGTCTTTTTAAATGGAACCCTGTTAGTTTTGTTAGCACATCTGAACGTATAAAGAAATACGTAATCAGTGCCGTTTGTTGCATTGTAAAATGTTAATTACATCCGGAGATATTGTAACCTAAAGTTGACGCTTGACTACCACTCCTCCGCTGTTCGATCGTGTGTATCGGAGAGCACCGAATTACGTAGGGATCCAAAGGGAACGGTGATGGACCTTAGGTACAGAAGAGACTGGAACAGCACATTACGTCCACATGCTAACACCTTTATATTGGTCTTTTTTACTGACGCACATGTACATTACCATGAGGGGTGAGGTACACTTACACATGTGGTTTCCGTTTTCAATTACGGAGTGGAATAGAGTGTGTCCCGACATGTCAGGCCAATAGATGTTCAATGTGGTGGCCATCATTTGCTGCACACAATTGCAATCTCTGGCGTAATGAATGTCGTACACGCCGCAGTACATCTGGTGTAATGTCGATGCAGGCTGCCACAATACGTTGTTTCATATCTTCTGGGGTTGTAGGCACATCACGGTACACATTCTCCTTTAACGTACCCCACAGAAAGAAGTCCAGAGGTGTAAGATCAGGAGAACGGGCTGGCCAATTTATGCGTCCTCCACGTCCTATGAAACGCCCGTCGAACATCCTGTCAAGGGTCAGCCTAGTGTTAATTGCGGAATGTGCAGGTGCACCATCATGCTGATACCACATACGTCGACGTGTTTCCAGTAGGACATTTTCGAGCAACGTTTGCAGATCATTCTGTGGAAACGCGATGTATGTTGCAGTGCTCTCCGATACACACGATCGAACAGCGGAGGAGTGGTACTCAAGCGTCAACTTTAGGTTACAATATCTCCGGATGTAATTACATTTTACAATGCAACAAACGGCACTGATTACGTATTTCTTTATATGTTCAGATGTGCTAACAAAACTAACATGGTTCCATTTAAAAAAACGTAGGTTTGTGTTAAAAAACATACTTCCGTGCATTTTTGTATGGTTTGTATTGAACAATTACACTAGCCCTTCTCCTCACGTTTGGTCTGTGGAATCGGTTCGTCAGTATTTGATGTGGTTTACGAAATATATCCAGCGGTAACGTTAGGTGACTCACCCTGTATATGAAATAAGAAACCATGCGATGCTATTGGATGCACACATAAACAGTGAATGCTCGGCGTGACTACAAACACATATACTTACTCTAATAATCAACAACTAGTCTTTCAAGGGTCTTTACAGATGAACTTAAGATATCCTGAAATCGCCGCTGTACAGCACCCACTAACGAGCTCACACCTGCAACTGAGACAGCCACACTGACTTGAGCGCCACGCCTGCGAACCGTACAATCCATCGCTCATAAAGGACAAACGGTTGCACCCATCGCATTCGAACAAACTACAAAATTAAATTCAAACCTTTCTGAAACTTTTCTCGCTTACACCCCCAGCAAAAAAATTTAAAGGGGAAAAGTTTGTCGCGTACTATATTTCGGATGATGACTTGGTGAAAGTTCTGCGTCAGACGTGAGATTTTAATTTATTACTTTGCTATTACTGACTCCATTGGGCAGAAAATTTGCAGACGTCATCAACATATAGTACTGAAGGCAATTATAAAATTATTTTGCTGTGCGACGCACAGTTTAAGAGATATGGCGTGATAAATATAGAGTAACGCGAAAAAACAACTTTTCGTGAAAGCTTAAATATTTCTCTTTTTCAGTGACAACAGATTTTAACGTAATGTAAAAAAAGGTGTCGGAAGGTAGTTCTCGGATCACTTTGTCATGTTCAGGTGCCAATTATAAAAAACACGACTTTCATTTTTTTTTAATTTTTGACGCCCCTGCCTTGTACACCCCTCGACGGCAGCGCTGTGGTCACGCGCCTTGCCGTGTTTACAGTACGTCTCTTGTTTCAGTGACTGGAGTGTAGTTCCCTAGAATACCTTTAAATGCTTCGACGTCATTGCCTGCGCGACCTACAAATCATCGGTATTTCAATGGTAACTTCATCGCGCATAATTTAATCAACTCTCCGTCACTGTATGGTACATCTAAGCATTGATTTTTCTTTGCCATTAATTCGAAAAATTTCACGGGACTCTTCTCTCCTGAATTTTCAAAATATGGGTTCTGTAATAATTCGTACTTCAGTCTGTTCTGTGCTTCGCTGGACCAACATCGTGAGAGAAACTTCTCTCTGAAATCTTCGTACGATCGGCATGTCGCTGCAACATTGTGCATGGTTTCTGCGACTGTTCCTGACATGTGTGCACATATAATGTCTAATTTGTGTGCTAGCGTCCAGTGTTCTGGTAATCCTACTCGGAATTGATCAATAAAAGTTCGTGGATGTAATGAGTTTCCTTCTCGAAAGTATTGAAATTTTCTGACTGTGAGGGAATGATCGTTGTCGTACTTCGTCATAGTTCCATATGAAATTCGCGATTCTTCGCCACTCTTGGTTCTGATCATTTCTCCCGTCGTTCTTCCCGGTTGTGGTAGATCCATTGGATATATTCCACTGTAACTTTCGCCTACCCTTGCGTAGTATCGTTGGAGTGGTACGCAATAATTTTCTTCCACCGGTTGTGAACGTGTAGCTGAATGCATTGCACTGTACTCTTCGTGACCTGGCTTTCCATTGTCAGGTATTGGTTCGGTATCTTGTCTGGCTAACCTCGCTGCTTCATTGCACGATCCAAACTGTCTTGAAACATACATTTGTGGTTCCGCATGTGTTTGTGATGACGTTTGTTCATCAAGAATTTCGAAACGTGTTTGTTGCTGTGCAAGCTGTCTGATTTCACGTATGTTACCGTCCGCCTGTGATTGGAATCGCAAATGCGTAATATCTTCGTTAACTGCTTGTTTTTCCGGTGCTGTTACAGATACGGATGTGGTTGCAGCCTCAGTGCTTGTTCGATCCTGTTCACTACGCTCTTCAATGGTTTGCAACAACTCTGTTCGCAATTTCTGAAATTGTCGCTTCGTTTGCGCTTCTATTTTGACTATGCGGTTATCATACCTTTTCAGCGCTGCTTTTGTGATACGTTTGTGTAACACACTGTTTTCATCAATTTCACGTGCTGTACCTGCTGCTTGTCTAGTAATTACGCTTATCTGTTTCTCTAGTTTCTTGACTTCTCCCTGGGTGTTGTTACGTAATGTTTTGATCTCGTCCAGAATGTCATTACGCAATGTTTGTACGTCCACTTGTACCTTGTCAGTGTCTGTTCTCAATTGATTGTGACCTGTTATTAAGTTTCCTATAACTTCTCGAGATTCTTTTGCCTCGTCTTCAATATGACTTAAGTGTAACTGAATTTTTTTGTTTTGTTCTTTAATCTCACGCATTTGTCTCGTGGTTTCTGCATTCTGAATTTGAATTTGGTTCGCTATGTCTTTATTTTGCCTTGTCATGGTTTCCGTAATTTGTCGTAATAATTCTGCCAGATTGGTGGGTCCTATTGCGTTTTCTTCCGACGTCCTACGCTCTGTGTTATCGCCCAAGTGTTGGTTCGCAACCGATTGCATTGAACTGTGCTGTGACACTTTTCTGCTCGCATTCCTTGTACTCTGTGGTGAGGGAGCTCTGATTACTTGTACTATGGGTTCTACGTATTCAAGACGCAAGTTAGAATCCTCATCGACTGTCTCTCTACTTTCCTGCTCCTCTGTCGTATGCTTACTTACGTTTTCTATGCCTTGACGTACATTATCCTCGTTATGGTGCGTTATATGTCCTATTCCTCGCGATACTGCATCGTCTGTTGTACTGTCCTCTATTCTCTGTCCATTTTCATGCTGGGTCTCTACCTCAATTCGGTCAAGGTCTCGATTTGCCATTGCTAATCTTTCCGAATCCCTTATTTTCTGTTTTAAAAGCAATTCACTCGCCCTACTTCAAGTCAACATCCGCTCATACGATCTCAAGCGTTTCATAAACTTTTTGTTCACACGACTTGACACTAATTATACCCAAGACTGACAATCCATTCACTTACTTGTTGGGTCAGAACCAACTTGTCAACGATGTATCCGCCAGCTGTGCGCTTTCATTGAGGAGAAAACTTAATTCTAACAATTTCTAAAATTCATAACTTAATTATGCTATTGTCTCTGCTAGAATCTCTCACTATCTATCACTGCAGCTACTGTTTTCAACTATTTATGCCTTAAAAAAAATTTTATTACGAAAATTTTTAACAGGATATTTTTCTGACCTAGTTAGGCATGTGGTCGACCTTCAATCATGGTATGTTACCATCCTGGCAGGGTCGCCATTTTCTAACATTCTGCGTGGTTTCTGTTTGTTCTATATCGTGTTTCCCTACCACTTTCGTGCAACGACGCTCTGAGCGAGTTTTTTAGGGAATTGACTAGTTTGAACCTGGGACCTGTTACTGGTAAGGAGACGCCAAACCACACATGACATGTAGAGTTCAGAAGAGTTCAGAAGAGTTCAGTGAGACTAGCAATGATATAACCAAATACTTGACGATTTCAGTGTCAGCTCCACTGCACACCCTGTAAAAGAATCTTAACACCAACTAAATTTAGTGGAAGGGGCTTAAGGCTTTCCTATTTTTAGTTAGCTGGTAAAATAATGTCGAAAAAGTGGTTAAGTTTACCACTGGAAATTTTATTCTACTCACAAAACATCGTTTATAAATTGCACTATTGATAAAAGGAAATGTTTTAATACAGGATGATAAAAACCAACTGCATTCAACAAAAGTGTGAATGAATATTCCCTAAGTGGGTTTCCAAGTTGTACAATGGATCGAAGGATAACCTATGCCATATCACATCCACAATCTAGGTTTAAATTAAGTTTCACAAAAGAGAAAACTATCAAAATGGTCTACAGTGACCCTCAATTATTTTTAATTACTTATCTAACTTGTCGTAAATTACAGTGGCTGATGTGGCTTCTCAAAAACTATACAACAGAAAAATCATCGCGTTTCAGATCTTTACTTCAAGTGGCAAATGTGAACACCATGAGCTTTAATTGACGATCGACACTAGTATTACGCCAAAAGGGGGTGTAACAGATGAGACTTCTGCAGTTCTGAGTGAAGCTTTATGCGCTGTTTTGCGGCATCGCATGCGTTCATTACCTTGTCGGTGTTCGTCAGGGGGCGGTGAACAGCACAGCTCTGCTCACCTCCCTGTCTCGGAAGCAACTCTCTCCTAATTTCTCCTTACTACAATTTACCAAAGTTGGTTTAAAAATACTATCTGGCTGTGTTTTCATCTGACCAATCAGGGTCTCAATGTTAACCTTAAGCTCTGCCTAAAAAAATCTGTCTATCCAATGAGAAACGTTATACTTTTCATGGTGGGGCAATTTTTTTAAAGTTTGCAATGTAACAGAGACGCGAAAAAGTCTCACGCTAAAACTTGCGTCTGGGGTGGTCCTTTTAGTGTTATCGTAAGATCTATACTGTTCTTCTGGAGGGCTCTAGCTTTTAACATGGGCTGGGGGGTGGCCCTAGCGGTTAGCTGGCGACGTGGGTGTCCGTCCCTTATCGTAGGGCCTTCCAGCTTAACACGGTTCTGCTCTCGGCTTCTGTTCTCGTTTCTCCCCTCGGAACTGCGTCTGTCTCATGGTGGGAAGGTATGACATGCATTTAGGCATTCCTGTGTTAGTCTGTGGTATTCCATTTGCTCACTCGTTACTCTTATTACTTTGGTTAATTTAATGTCACGATTTAGTCGGAGCTATGTGACATACTACTGGATTTGCTTATCATGTCAGGGTTTTCATGGAAGGTGTTGGATTTGCCTGACACCTTACAACATTTATCTTTTGACTTTTGAACATTATTAAGGTAAATACATTGTTTGTTCACTATCAAAATATTTCATTTGCTAACTATATGCTTATCAGTAGTCTGTGCCCTCAGTAGTTAGAATCTTTTATTTAGCTGGCAGTATTGGTGCTCCCTATATTGCAGTAGTTCGAGTAACGAAGATTTTTTGAAAGTAAGTGATTCACGAGGGGTATAAGTTATTGTTAGTCAGGGGCATTCTTTTGTATGGATTATTAAAAGTCAGATAGGGTTGCGCTAAAATATTGTGTGTCAGTTTAGACATCAGAATAAGTAAAGAGAAAACTGTCTGAGTAAGTTCCCTTTTACTCAGCTGTTTTAGTATCAAATAACGTAGAAGTTTACAAGCACAGTCATTCTCTACATACAAAGGGGAAGTTTCACTGTAAACAGATTCGAAGTAGCAGTTATGGTTCAAAAGTTACAAGACATTTTGGTTCCAATTACAGGCTGCACTGTTCTCTGTAAAGGGCAATCGTTTCATGTGTTCAAAACGCTGTCCCTCTCGGTCAACACACATTTTGAAACGCGTATGTCCTCGGTAGCAGCGATGGCGTGGCATGACAGAATCTCTGACCAGAGAGTTATTTATCGTTGCTAGTCTGCGCTTGACCACGCGACAGTTCAGTTGTTGTATGTAGCGAGTCGCGAGAGCATGTAGTAGCACGCGAGAGTTCAGTGCAGTTGCAGTGCAGTTGCAGTGCAGTTGCGAAGCAGTTGTTGTACGTAGCGAGTCGCGAGAGCATGTAGTAGCGCGCGAGAGACAGTCGCAGTTGTGTGTGAGGAGTCGGCGGGCGTCGACATGGGCCTCTGGTCAAGGTTCAGGACGAGGTGTATTTTTAAATAAGGTAATGAAGCAGCATTGCGCTCATCTGATAATGTAATGTATCTTAACAGTAATTAATTTGTTCAAGAATCGCCCCAATAATAATTTTGTTCTGAAAGCAATTTTTTAAGAAAATAATCATTACAATTGAAACAATACTTCCTATGCTTTTCCTGCCAGAATCAATTTATCAGATTTGCACAGGGCCTAAGGTCAGCGCAGATGACCTTATAAAATTTATCAGGTTGATCATAACGTTAATTTTGTGGGGACTTAATATTTTTGCACATTGTTATTATCATTGAGTTTTACTACTGTGGGAAGCTAACATTCGGCTCTATTTGCATTTTCATTCAATTCATATCATTTAATAATAATTACGGGGAGGTTACACTTAGCATGATGTCTATTCTCATTTAACATATTATCTTTTATTTTTTGCGGGGAGGTTACACTTGGCGACATCCGGTCCAGGATCATATTTCGTTGAGAGTCTTCTGAGAAGTAGTCAGATATTTGCTCTTATTTACTTAATATAATTAGCATTTGTCGCAACGTTTTTACTAATTTTATGACTTTCTTTCCTCAGATCATCGGCAATTCGTTGCTCTATTGTATTTGTGTTTGTTGCTTTTTGTATTGTGATTATTTCTTTTGTGAATAATTGTGACTGTTGTAAAAATGCCGCGAAAGACTGTGAATAGTATATCGCGAGGTATTATTAACGAAATTACCGACTTAAACAACTTTACTGATAGTACTTGTGACACGCAGTGTAATGATGACAATCCTGCGTTCACTGACAATCAGTGCGTTCCAACCACTAATGATGATTTTTATCTTACTGATGAACAAACGAACTCAATTGTCTCCTCTGTTAATTTGACGACAATTGACTCTATTGTAATGAACGCTGCCCAGCTCAACACAACCGGTTTACTAAATTCACGTGACGAACAGACAAATTTGTCTAATGAAAATGAACAGGATACACAAAGTAGGACGGATATATTTAATTCCGAAATAGTGACCGACAGTGTACATTTGACTGGCAAACAGTTTTGTAAATTTCAGAATGACCAAATGGTCACACAAAACGCGACAATAGCAAATACACCGTCAAACAATACAGAGAATGGAGTAGATAATGTTACATTGGGTCAAATTATGGCAATATTGCTACAAAATAGGGAAGATTCCAAATAACAGAGTGTAGATCTCAAACAACTTAGGGAAGATTTCAAACAACAGAATGTTCAACAAGACAAACAGAGTGAAAAATTAGACAACAATTCCAGACAGCTTTGTGAACAGATCAAACAGCTTAATGAAAAACATGACAGCCTTAATGAAAAATTAGACAATAATTCTAGACAGCTTAGCGAGCAGATTACAGCCGTTGCCGCGCAGTGTCATGATACTAAGGAACATATACGCGAGGAAATTGAGGCTTGTTCGAGAAAAAGTAGCGAAGAAATTAGATCTGTTGCTCAAAAATTAAGGGATATGCAAACAGCTGCAACAGAAACACTTAGAGAGGAAATTAGTACAGTCGGTAAAAAATGCTCTGAAGAAGCTACACAATTATGCGACGAGTTTAAAGCAATGACAGCAGAACTTTCGCGCACAATGGATGCAAAGATAGACGCGAAATTCGACCAACAGAACACTCAGATTGACGAACGTTTTAATCACCACATACAAAACAGTGATACGCATTTCCGCAAATTTATCAGGATCAAAATAAAGTAAAACGTCAAGTAATGGAAACAATCACAGCACAAAGACAAGAAGACAAACGTAAATTGTTCGCGAAAGCAAAAACATACGTGGACAGCAATATTGCTGCAGTGTCCGATGAAATTAATACCATCAAACAGTCGAACACAGAATTACGTGACGAAATTTCCGATCTTAAATCGAAAACAGACACATACACAACAGATTTTCAAACAGTGACCGACAGACTCGAACAATTAGAACTAACACAGGATTCCGATGTCATAAAAGCTGACATTAAAAAACTGAACGAAACTACACGTAAATTGCAAAAACAGATTAATGCTTCTGACAGTAAAAACGATGATCAGGTAAAAATACTGACTGAAAAATATGATGAATTCGCCAGTCGTATTGATGTTATTGAAAGTAATAATGAGAGCAAATCAGACGATACTGCACTGATTTTGTTTAACCAAACACCTGAATTCCAAAATCTAAAACATACAATTAATGAGATAGATTCATCTAATAACACGTTGCGTAGAAAATTGTCATGTTTACAGCAAGAGGTAACAGAGATAAAAAATGTTTCAGGGTTTAACACATCACAGCAGACGCCACTTAGTGAACATTTGTCAGACTCACGCAGCGCGTAAAACTTGGGTAATCTACAGAGAGTACGGGACTTAGATTCAGAACAGACACAGACAAATAGATTCTCTTTCAATCGTGAACCTGTTCCATCATACAGAGACGATAATTTTGATTACAAACATTTTCTGTCAGTGAGAAAATTTAAAGTGTTTAAAAATGACAGAACACAGATTCACCCACTGGACTGGATACAACAATTTAGCTTTGCTTTTCCACCGACTTGGCCTGTAACACACAAACTTGAATTTATTTGTAGTTTTTTGGAAGGCGAACCGGCAACTCGTATGAGACCGATCGCGAGAAATGTTACTCGGTAGAGGAATTTCAGAGTGCTTTTCTGTCAGCGTACTGGTCGGAGACAACACAGCGCAGAATCAAAGATCAATTAATTAGTTTACCAAATTATGAGAACTCCAATTTTCTCAGTGTGACGCAATTTTTTGAGCACATGGTCCAACAAAATCAGTATTTAAGTGAACCTTATAGTGAATCTGCACTTATTCAATTATGTATCTCTAAATTACCACGATCATTAAGAGTGTCACTTCTAACGGGTCAGCAAAAAGAAATTTTTCGGCATTCAGAGATCTGTTACAGCTTTTGGAAGGACAGCAATCTGATAATTCATTTGTAAACAAAAATTTTTCACATAATAACCAAGGCCAACAAACGTACAGCAATTACGATCAGCCACGTAATTTCAGTAGTAAAAGTAACAGACGCTTTAGGAACGACAACCACCAGAACTTTAATAACAGACAAAATTCTAATTATCAATATCGTCAAAATTTTCAGCAACAAGAACCACATTTTAGTAATAATACACGTTTTCCACCACAACAGCATGAAAGTCAGCCAGTTAGAATACCTAACCAACCATGTAATGCACAAGGTCAACCTAACTTTAATGTTTCGCCGCGTGAACGTATAGTCCCTGGTACAACAAACAGTAACGCACGGCAGCAAAGAAACAACTACGTACAGAAAACACAGTATTTCAATTCCTATCGCAATGCACCGTATAGGAATGGCTATCACGACAGACGTAAAAACAATGAGCATAATTACCAACATACGTTTAATAACAATCGGTCCTACCAGCAGCAAAATGATCAGCAACAACATATTCTGATGAATGAACCAGACAGTAGGTATCATCCAGAGCGTAATACGTCAGGAAGAAGTAATAGAACAGTTCAAATAGTAGAAATGCCACAGAATCCTCCTGATAACACGTCAGATAGAATCTGACTAGATACTGTACAGGTCGCATCTTCCAGTAACACAAGCACTACTTTAGACACGCAGAATGTTGTTCACGAAAATGTAATTACTTTTGACGATATCAGAGACACTCTTTTGCAGGAAAGACCAGTTGTTCAAAAAACCATTTCACATCCTGTTATCGAAATTAAAATAGGTTCATCGAAATTTTCAGCAGTTATCGATTCCGGATCACCTATGTCAGTAATAAATGAAGAAACTTTCAACGAGTGTAATAAAGAGAATACCTATCCTACATTACCATTAGGCAAAACGAAAGTGAAAGGAGCAGTATCGAGTAAAGGAGTAGACGTTAAATTACAGACACATTTATCATTTTGTATTGCAGGTCACACATTTCACTCAAATTTTTGGATTGTTCCTTTATTGACAACAGACGTTATTTTAGGTACGAATTTTCTGGTACAACACGACGCAGTTATTGATTTTCAGAATTCCTATTTAATGTTGAAGGATGAAAATGTACAATTGGCTTTAGAATTCCAGCGCTCTTTATCTGCGGAAGAACAAATAATTAATCGTACAGAGGTCATTTCCGCAACACGTAACATAGACTGTAATTCCACATTGTTCGCAGATACGTACGTACATAACTATAATACTCCAGACGAAGCTGACTACGACGTAATGCAGATGATTTCTGATAAAGTTAAACAAAGTAGTGCAAATACAGACGACGAACGCACGCAAGTACACAAAATTCTTTTACAACAAGCTCCAGTTTTCGACAACATTCCTGGTACTATGTCCGGATTTATGTATGAATTACAAGTCAAACAGCACGACACATTTAAGGCCAAGCATTATCCCATTCCATATATTCATAGAGAACAGGTTAAAAAAGAATTGCAGGATATGCTTGACCAAGGAATTATAGAACCGGCAGTTAGTCCGTACATAAACCCGCTACATACTGTTAAGAAAAAAGATGGCTCACTTCGCCTCGTACTTGATTCACGTCACATTAATGACATAATTATTAATGAAACAGATCGACCACAGACATTAGAGGAACTTTTACAGAAATTTCATGGTACTGCTATTTATTCCACACTAGATTTGAAATCGGGATTTTGGCAAATTCAACTTCATCCGAATTGCAGAAAGTATACAGCTTTTCTCTGTTTTGGTGACTGTTATCAATTTTGCAAATTACCATTCGGCTTAACTATTTCTTCTGCAGCTTTTATTCGCGGTTTGAACACAATACTTCCGTCAGAACTTAAAAACAGAATTACGACGGACGTAGATGACATTCTCATCGCAGAAGCTAACTGGTCTGAACACAATGTGATTTTAGAACGACTGTTGCAAACTTTTCATGCACAAGGACTCACAGTTAACCTCAGTAAATCGCACTTTGGCAAAACTTCTATAAAATTTCTTGGACATGTAATTTCAGCAGAAGGCATTGCGCCTGATCCGGAAAAACTTCAAGCTCTACGTGACATTACTGTTCCTACGACGAAGAAACAACTACGCAGTTTTTTGGGCTTAATTAACTTTTTCGTAAATTTATTCATCATTCTGCTTTAGACACACCTAGATTATGTCAATTGACAGGTAAAAACACTATTTGATCCTGGGATAAGCAAGCACACTCTGAATTTGTGAACCTGAAAGAAGCCTTGTTGAATGCTCCACTTTTATCGCACCCAGATCTTACCAGAAATTTTTCCATTGCCACCGACAGTTCCAACACAGCTTTAGGCGTACATATTTTTCAGGAAATTGAAGAAGATGGCTCTACAATAATTAAAAACATCGCATTGCAAGCCGCATTCTGTCACCTGCGGAACGAAATTATTCTGTTACAGAACTGGAAACGTTATGTGTTGTATGGGCTTTTACGAGATTCTGGCATTTTCTTTATGGCAGACATACCACCGTTTACACAGATCACAGAGCGATGCAATTCTTACTTTCGGCTAAATTCACTCACGACGGATTAAGCAGATGGAAACTTTACTTACAGGAATTTAATTTTACAATTGTTCACATTCCCGGCACACAAAATGTTATAGCAGACGCACTATCTCGTTCTCTCAGCAACAATCAGCAAGACGTCGCAACCAACTTCTGCAAACAAATTTCAGCGTGATGTACATCCAAGTTGCATTTGAAAATTTTATTTCGTCGTCATTACAGGAAATAGCAAAACAGCAAAATAAAGACAACGTGTGGAAAGAAATTAAACACCTTTGGCAAGATAAGAATAATGTTACGATTAGAAACCATTACACTGTACGCAATGACATTCTGTTCCGCCGCTCTCATCCTGACAGCAACAATTGGTTGTTATGCATTCCTGACGAATTGGTTAACAAATTAATCTGGTATACTCATTTAAGTTACGCACATTACGGAGCCAGAAAATGTTTTCTTATACTGAGACAGAACTGTTATTTTACCAGCATGGAAAAACGTATACGACGAGTTTTAGCGTCATGTAAAATTTGTCAGAAAGCTAAGTCAGACACCACTTCACATATTCCTCCATTATATCCCATTGTACCTGTTAAATTGAGACATATGGCCGCTGTAGACATTTTTGGTCCGATTCCCAGAACTAATAGAGGTTTTTGCTACATCTTTGTCGCTGTTGAACTCACTTCAAAATTTGTTACCTTCACTCCGTTACGAAAAGCTACTGCTAAAACCGTTTCGAAAGCATTTGTAAAACATTTTCTATTTCATGTAGGGCATGTGATGAAAGTAATTTCTGACAATGGATCACAATTTCGTTCTGCTATATGGACACGCATGTTACGAGCTAGAAACATTTCTCCGATCTATATATCCAAGTACCATGCTTCTTCGAACCCCTGTGAACGATTAATGAAAGAAATTGGTAAACTGTGTAGAATATACTGCCACAAAACACATATTGATTGGGACACACACATATTCTCATTCCAAGATGTAATTAATTCCATTCCAAATGAATCCACTATGTTATACTGAAAAACGTTGAACCACCAAACAAAATTACAGAATTAGTAAATTTTCCTACATCTCGTCGATTACGACACCACGAAATAATTGACATTGCGCTGAACAACATCAAACGTGCCGCAGAGCGCCGGAGAAGACAGCAAAAACAGGTTTGTACACGCCGAGACTTTCACATTGGACAGAAGATATTAGTACGTACACACTATTTATCCAGCAGAATAAAAGGTAGGTGCAGTAAATTTGAACTTCTATACGCAGGTCCATATCGGATTCGCAGCATTCCTCACCCCAATGTAGTACACGTCGAAACTCTGAGAACCAGAAAAAGTAAAGGCAACCACCATGTCTCTAACATTAAACCCTTTATTGAATGAAGACACTTTATGATTTAACATGCTATGATGCCATTTACACATTTTATGACTATTTCTGCAATATATTCACATGAAAAATTATTGATGATTATCGTATTTTTTCTTGGCAAGTGCCCGGCAAGGTAAGGTTAGCAGGTCGCTCTTCTTGTCGTTACACATCTGACTGTGCATATTTTTCCAGATGAATTTACACATGTTATGACCACTTATGCAATTATATTTATATGACTACTTACTGATGATTATCGTATTTTTTCTTGGCAAGTGCCCGGCAAGGTAAGGTTAGCAGGTCGCTCATCTTGACGTTACACATCAGACCGTGCATATTTTTCAGATAAACTTACGTATCTTATGAATAATTATGCAATTTTGCCTAGTGAGATATTAATTTTATTAAATTCTCTCTCCATTAAAGTCTTTAATTCTCGCCTTTATTAACCATACAACATACAAGCTGAACACAACGAACGTCACATTTTGTCCTTCTTATGATTGTTTCATGTTTTGTTTGTATGCACTATGAAATGGTTAAGATATAGCAAACACCAGTTGACTTTGACTTTTTTTTGCCCTATGACATCTCAAGATCGTGACTGTTTTACATTTTTTTTTTTTTTTTTTTTGCTGCTGCATTGTGATATTCTGTGTTGTGTACATTTTTGCCTTTGAACACTGTCTATGCTTTTGACATATTACGTTTTCTGTCATGTTATGCTGTATGCTTAATTATGTTACCATAAACCAGTCATTATCTAGTGAGTATATGATGTAAATGCACGACATTAATCTTTGTTCATCATTTTCAGAAAGAAATAACGTGTAAAGGAAATAAATTAAACAGAAATGGGAATTTCACCTACGGAATAGACGAAAGAAGATACAAAAACCTTATGAGGAAGAGTAAATGGATCAGAATTAACAAGCATTAACAAGAATATACTATACATCGTAGAATAGCAGTCTTAACTAATTTTTTCTTTCAGAATACGAAGCGATTGATGCAGGCTGTCAGACAGAACTGCACATCTTAGTTGTAGTGATGAAATATGCTAGAGATTAGGAATAGTTATGTAATGAGTAATGAAGTGACTTTTTTGCAGATGATAATGAATGCTGATGAATAATGATGAAGAATATGCTACTATGAATAATGAAGTTTTTCTTTACAGGTGATGATAATAATGGAGTTATGATAATATTTTTGCAGGAGAAATTATTTATGAAATTAATGTGCTATAAGCAGTTGTTCATTAAATCTATGTCATTTATGAATGTGATTACATATACTCTACTTGTTTCATAACGTTGCTACAGCTGACTCATGACAAATGACGTTACACATTTTCATGTACAGGAACAACCCAGAAGCAATTTTTTTTCTTTTTCTTGCTTTCCCCTATAATTACCCAAAGCAATGTATTGCTAACAAAAAAAAAATGTATTACCAGTCCCAAATAATGCTACCTGTTTAAGAGAGTTCTTAATAATACTGATCAGCTCTGAATAGTATGTCAATTGAATACATAAATACAATGCACATAATTTCAGTGAATAATACTTTTATTCTACTGTTCTCTGTAAAATGTTCTCTGTAAAACGAATGACTTCTGATGATTTGTTGTCTGTAAAACGAATGACTTCTGATGATTTGTAATTAAGCAACGAATTTCAATGTTGTCTATAAAACGAATGACTTCTGATGATTTGTAATTAGGCAACGAATTTCAATGTGAATGACTTCTGATGATTTGTAATTAGGCAACGAATTTCAATGTAAAACGAATGACTTCTGATGATTTGCAAATAGGCAATCAATTTCAATGTTGTCTGTAAAACGAATGACTTCTGATGATTTGTAATTAAGCAACGAATTTCAATGTTATCTGTAAAACGAATGATTTCTATGATTTATAATTAGGCAATGAGTGCCAATGTTGTCAGTAAAACGCCAAGCAATGAACATTATTCTGCAATACTACATACATGGTACAGAAATGTTCAATAACTGGGCAATGAATGCCGAAACTACTAATGTAATTTTCAGTGGAGACCTTCTGGCCTAACTACCCTGAATTACTGCAATATCCATTTGTCCTGTATATCCTCATGATCATGGAGCACTATATTTGGTTTTTGCACTAATTCCACGTTGGTGTGCCTTGTAAGAGCGTGGTGTTGACACGACATGCTGTCCACCACCGTGAGCGATGGAGACGTTATTATGGTCCCACTGTTTGGTGTACCTGATGTACTGCCAAAATGATAACATGGAATATTACTTCGACATTTCAGTGTCTTGGCTACGCTGATAAACACTTCTGGGAAAAGAACTTCACATTGTCTCACTTGGTGTTGTACTTCTGTGGGAAGATATGGACTTTCAGTGCAGCTGCGTGCAACCTAAGTGCTACAACCATGACGCAATCCTTTCTATTCCTTTCCTAATTCTTGTAAAATGAAAAAGTTATATTCAGCGCGTGTGCATTTCCTTTCATTTGTTAATAAGATCAGTTGTCCTGAAATTACTAAAGACTTCTATAGTGCATGTGGACTTTATTACACTCCTTGATTTGTTTGTCTGTTGTAGAAAAATACTAGAGAGTATTACAGTGTGTGTGCACTTTTGCCATTTGTTAATATGTTTTGTACTTAACTTCAGTGAGTGTACACTTTATGCCATTTGTACTCATTACGTATACATTTGTGATTTCCTGATATGTTCACTACTTCAGTGCGTGTGCACTTTTGTCATTTGTCAATATGATTTGTAATCATTAGGTTTATTTGTCGTAAAAATATTAGAGAGTTTTACAGTGCATGTGCACTTTATGCCATTTGTACTCATTACGTATACATTTTGATTTGCTGATATGTTCTGAACTGCAGTGCATGTGCACTTATGTCACTTGTCAACATGATTTTTTTGTTGTGAAGATGCTAAAGAGTTTTTCAGTGTGTGGACTTATGTCATATGTTCTGTACTCATTGTCATTGTCTGAAATGTTTTGTACTTGGTGCATGTGCACCACATTTACTTCATGTTCTACATCTGAATATTCTGTGAATTGTAAAAGTTAATTGGTTACAAAAAAATCTGTTGCTCATGGCAAGTCCAAATGACTCACCATCGTTGCCAAATTTTTGCCCCCCCCCCCCGCCCCCCCCCCCCAGTGGAGGGTTATGAAACGCGTATGTACTCGGTAGCAGCGATGGCGAGGCATGACAGAATCTCTGACCAGAGAGTTATTTATCGTTGCTAGTCTGCGCAGTTGTTGTACGCAGCGAGTCGCGAGAGCATGTAGTAGCGCGCAAGAGTTCAGTGCAGTTGCGAGGCAGTTGCTGTACGTAGCGAGTCGCGAGAGCATGTAGTAGCGCGCGAGAGACAGTCGCAGTTGTGTGTGAGGAGTCGGCGGGCGTCGACATGGGCCTCTGGTCAAGGTTCAGAACGAGGTGTATTTTTAAATAAGGTAATGAAGCAGCATTGCGCTCATCTGATAATGTAATGTATCTTAACAGTAATTAATTTGTTCAAGAATCGCCCCAATAATAATTTTGTTCTGAAAGCAATTTTTTAAGAAAATAATCATTACAATTGAAACAATACTTCCTATGCTTTTCCTGCCAGAATCAATTTATCAGATTTGCACAGGGCCTAAGGTCAGCGCAGATGACCTTATAAAATTTATCAGGTTGATCATAACGTTAATTTTGTGGGGACTTAATATTTTTGCACATTGTTATTATCATTGAGTTTTACTAATGTGGGAAGCTAACATTCGGCTCTATTTGCATTTTCATTCAATTCATATCATTTAATAATAATTACCGGGAGGTTACACTTAGCACGATGTCTATTCTCATTTAAAATATTATCTTTTATTTTTTGTGGGGAGGTTACAATTTGAAGGCGCTGAATCCAATCGTCATGCACTCGCAGAAGGATTTCCGTAGCTATGCTGGCACACAGTTCTTCAGTGCGTTGACTGAGATGATATCTGTTTCTTATTTTGCTTAAGTTACAAGTTGCTTTCATTGAACCCACGGACAAACGTCAGATAGCGTGATCTGGGTGGCCATTCCACAGAACAACATCGGCCAATCCAGTGACCAGGAAATTAACCGTCTAACCACTGACGAACAACTGCTCCATAGTGTGGCGAAGACCCATTCTGTTGGAAATAAGAGGGAAATCTGCTATTTTCATTCAGCAATAAGAGAAACACCATTTCTTGCAGCATTTTCCGTTAGAGTTGAGCATTAAAGTTCTGAAAAAGGGTCCAATTACACCGGTACTCCATATTCTGCACCACACCATAAAGTCACCAACTGCCTTGGAAGGTTACATCCAGTGTGAATACTGTTCATTCCAGTATCTGTAGTTGTGACAATTGACTTCGCCATTGACAAAAAAGTTTGCCTCATCACTGTACAAGATAACTTGTGCGAACGAGGGAGTCTGTTGAGCTTGCTCTAGGGCCCACGTGCAAAACTGAATGCGTCTGTCTGGGTCATCATCTGCTAGGTGCTGGAGTAGCTGAACCTCGAATGGACGCCATTGGTAAGCCTGTGTAATTCGTACGATTGATGACTGACTGAGCCCACGTTCTGATGACAAATGTGTGAAGCGGTGTGGGTTCTTGACGAAGAATGCCAAAACCATTGTTGAGCTTGTCTCGTCAGTAGAACATTTTGGACGGCCACTCCGTGCCTTGTCAGACACATTCCCAATTTCTTGGAGTTTGCAAATTAAGCTCCTGGCCGTGTTGTGTGAAACTGGTGGTCTTTCTGGGTGCCGGTTGTTAAAATCGGCCGTTATGACACGGAGACTCCGTTCTCTAAACTTCAAAATGACACCAGTTCTCTCCTCCTTGGTCAAAGCAATCTTCAGTTACCTGCAACAAAAAAAATCGTTGTAACTTTGAACCACAACTGCTACTTAGAATTTCTTTACAGGAATGAAATTGTCAAAAAATGCTGACGTTATTTGACATGTCACACAACCCCCCTTCCATTTAAAAATTTGACTCAGATTCAAGGTAGCCGATTTCTAGATGACGCCGACGTTCTGTACATACCGTAAAAGACAGACCACCTCATCCATACCCTGCTGGAATGTTCAGGTTTCCCCATTCCTGCAGTGTTTTTGGCATAACAGCGTGTACTGCGAATTTGGCTCACCCTGTATTGTTTCACTGCGATCAGCCCCATAGTGCTACATTTGTCTTCACGAGGGGTTTAGCAGAATCACGAGAAACCAATTCGAGAAGTCTGTGACGATTTTGTAATGAATAAATTCTCCGTACTACAGATTCCATGGCGTGACGGAGTGACTACGTATGCGGAGAAGTTTCAATAATGTATCAGACGTTCGTAGTATAACACGTAAAAAATTATGATGCCATTTTTCCATTCAGTTTCCGTGAGTAATCCTTGATGTTAGCTGAACAAATTTTTCATCCACCTTTTATTCCGCTTGTGACAAAAGAAAGTAATCATTGCGACAGCAGCCTCTTTATCGTCCAAACTTCCGAACCACAATAATATTGTGCGATATTACTGAGCAGTCTAGTGAGAATTTGAATAATATTGTTCAATATATTAGGATGGTGCATAAGTTTATAGCGTTTTTCCATAAGTTTAATAAATACAACAGTTACACATAACACAAACCTTAGTCAACAGTAATTTAATTCCCTTCACTATTTACAATCCGTCTGCCAATGCTGGGGCAACTTTTCGATTCGGCGACTGTAGAAACCACGTGGTTTTTGAAGTGAAGGACTGGTCAGCCGTGTTCGGAGCGTATTTTCAAGAAAAATGGTTCAAATGGCTCTGAGCACTGTGGGACTTAAGTTGTGAGGTCATCAGTCCCCTAGGACCCAGAACTACTTAAACCTAACTAACCTAAGGACATCACACACACCCATGCCTGAGGCAGGATTCGAACCTGCGACCGCAGCGGTCGCGCGGTTCCAGATTGTAGCGCCTACAACCGCTGGGCCACATCGGACGGCAGCACATTTTTATCCAGAGAAGAAGTTCCTTGGAGGTTGTTCGATAGAGAGGGTTCTAGGTGAAAATCTGAGAGTGCAATATAAAGTGAATAAGGTGGCTGCGGAATAACTTTACAACGAAACTCCTTTATAGAGTTTTTTGTCAGTCTAGCAGAAAGCGGGAGGGTTTCATCGTGGAGTAGCATCACCTCACGCAGTCTTCCTGGTCGTTGTTCTTGGATTGCGTCTACAACCCGTTGACAAGAAGTGTGAGCTGTGATGGTTACACCTCTCGGAAGCAAATCTTAGAAGACAACAGCGTAGCTGTTCCACCAAATGCATAATATATCTTTTATGTGTGCGCACAGGTCTTTGTACGGAGATTTGCTGCTTTGTTTGGGCTCAACCATTCCTTTCTTTTCTTTATGTTAGCGTAAACACACAATTTCTCGTCACCATTAGCGGTACACGATAGGAATGATCGATATTGATGACTAGCCAAGTGATAACAAGCTATCAGACAAACACATATTTGTGACTTTTAACTTAGAGCATGTGGTACCCATACACCCTATTTTAGGATTTTCCCAACCGCATTCAAATTCCGCATGATGATGGAACGATCACAGTTCATCACATTTGTCAGTTCTCGAATACACTGACGTGGATGATTGTGGGTTAATGCGTTCAAACGATCTTCATGAAATCTCGAAGGTCTTCGTGAATGAAGAGTCTCTAATGTCGAAACGATCATCCTTAAATCGAGAAAACCATTTTGTTGCCGTACTCTGTCCAGTGGCATTAATCCCATACACAGTGAAAATATTTACACAGAGCCGGCCGGGATGGCCGAACAGTTCTAGGAACAACTTGTAGCACAACTTGGCTAGAAGAATGAATCAGTTGGTAGGATGAGTTGATGAGTAATGTGAACGACGCAAACGGGGGCCAGACGCAAACGGGGGCCAGACGCAAACGGGGGCCAGACGCAAACGGGGGACAGACGCAAACAGGGGCAGACGCAAACGTGGGACATACGCAAACGTGGGACAGACGCAAACGTGCGACAGACGCTAACGTGGGACAGTTGCTAACGTGGGACAGACGCTAATGTGGGATTGACGCAAACGTGGGACAGACGCAAACGTGGGACAGACGCAAATGTGGGACAGATGCCAACGTGGGACAGATGCAAACGTGGGACAGACACAAACGTGGGGCAGACGCAAACGTGGGACAGACGCAAATGTGGGACAGACGCAAACGTGGGACAAACACAAATATGGGAGATAAGTAGTTTGTGGTACAACATGAGTAAAAGAAGAAATCAATTGGTAGGATGGATTCATGAGTATTACGAAATACGCAAATATTGGAATTACGCAAATATGGGAGAAGAGAATATTGTGGCACAACTTGACTAGAAGAATGAATTAGATGGTAGGATGTGTTCATGAGTAATTCAAAAAACGCAAATATGGGGAACACACAAATATGGAGATCACGCAAATATTGGAAAAACACAAATATGGGAAAAAGTATTCAATTGCGCAAACTGACTAGAAGAAGGAATCGGCTGGTAAGATGGGTACATGGGTAATGGGACAGTCGCAAATGTGGGGTGGACGCAAATGCGGGGCGGACCCAAATGCGGGGTGGACGCAAATGTGGGGCAGACCCAAATGCGGGGCGGACCCAAATGCGGAGCAGACCCAAATGCGGGGCAGACCCAAATGCGGGGCAGACCCAAATGCGGGACAGACCGAAATGCGGGGCAGACCCAAATGTGGGGCTGACGCAAATGTGGGGCTGACGCAAATGTGGGGATGACGCAAATGCGGGGCAGACGCAAATGCGGGGCTGACGCAAATACGGGGCAGACGCAAATGCGAGACGGATGCAAATGTGGGAGAAGAGAAGTTTGGGCTACAACATGACTAAAGGAAGCAATAATTGGTAGGATGGGTTCATGAGTAATGCGAAAAACGCAAATAGGGGAAAAACGCAAATAGGGGAAAAACGCAAATAGGGGAAAAACGCAAATAGGGGAAAAACGTAAATAGGGGGAAAACGCAAATAGGGGAAAAACGCAAATAGGGGAAAAACGCAAATATGGGAAAAACACAAATATCGGAAAAACGCAAATATGGGAAAAAGGCAAATATAGGAAAAACGCAAATATGTGAAAATCGCAAATATCGTAAAATTGGAAATGTGGGAAAATGGCAAAAATTTGAAAATGGCAAATATGGGGAAATGGCAAAAATGGAGAAATGGCAAGTATGGGAAAATGGCAAGTATGGGAAAATGGCAGATATGGGAAAATGGAAGATATCGGAAAATGGCAGATATGGGAAAATGGCAGATATCGGAAAATGACAGATATGGGAAAATGGCAGATACGGGAAAATGGCAGATACGGGAAAATGGCTGATATGGGAAAACGGCAAATATGGGAAAATGGCAAATTTGGGAAAATGGCAAATATGGGAAAATGGCACATAAGGCAGAAGAAAATTCTTGGCACAACTTTACTAGAAGAAGGAATCGGTTGGTAGGTTGGGTTGATGAGTAATGCGAAAAACGCAAATATGGTAAAAACGCAAATATGCGAAAAACGCAATAATGGCAAAATCACAAATATGGCAAAAACGCAAATATCGGAAAAACGCAAATATGGGAAAAATGCAATTATGGGAAAAACGCAAATATGGGATAAACGCAAATATGGCAAAAACGCAACTATGGCAAATATGCACACATTCCAAAAACACAAATATGGCAAAAAAACAAATATGGGAAAATCGCAAATATGGGAAAAACGCAAATTAGGGAAAACCGAAAATATGGGTAAAACGCAAATATGGAAAAAACGCAAATACGCTAAAAACTCATATATGGTAAAAACGCAAATATGCGAAAAACGCAAATTTGGGGCAAACGCAAATGAGGAAAAAACGCAAATATGGGAAAAACGCAAATATGGGAAAAACGCAAATATGGGGAAAACGCGAAAATGAGAAAAATGAAAATATGGGAAAAACGCAAAAATGGGATAAACGCAAATATGGGAAAAACGCAAATATGGGAAAAACGCAATTATGCGAAAAACGCAAATATGGGAAAAACGCAAACATGGGAAAAACGCAAATATGGGAAAATGGCAAATATGGGAAAATGGCAAATATGGGAAAATGGCAAATATGGGAAAATCGCAAATATGGGAAAAACGCGAATACGGGAAGAATGCAAATATGGGAAAATCGCTAATATTGGAAAATCGCTAATATTGGAAACTCGCAAATATGGCAGAAGAGAATTTCGTGGCACAACATGAGTAGAAGGAATCGGTTGGTAGGATGGGTTCATGAGTAGTGGTTAAGCCGCAGATATGGGAAAACCGAAAATATGGGAAAACCGAATGTACAGGAAAACTCAAAAAAGGGAAAAACGTAAACATGGGAAAAACGCAAATATGGCAAAAACGCAAATATGGGAAAAACGCAAATATGACAAAAACGCAAATATGGCAAAAACGCAAATATGCGAAAAAGGCAAATATGGCAAAATCACAAATATGGCAAAAACGCAAATATGGGAAAAACGCAAATATGAGAAAAACGCAAATATGAGAAAAACGCAAATATGGGAAAACGCAAATATGGGATAAACGCAAATTTGTCAAAAACGCAACTATGGCAAAAACGTACACATTCCAAAAACGCAAATATGGCAAAAAAGCAAATATGGGAAAGTCTCAAATATGGGAAAAACGCAAATTAGGGGAAAACGCAAGTATGGGAAAAACGAAAATATGGGTAAAACGCAAATATGCAAAACACGCAAATATGGTAAAAACGCAAATATGGCAAAACCGCAAATATGGGAAAAACGCCAATATGGGGAAACGCAAATATGGGATAAACGCACATATGGGAAAAACGGAAATATGGGATAAACTCAAATATGGGGAAAATGCGAATATGGGAAAATCGCTGATATTGTAAACTCGCAAATACGGCAAAAGAGACTTTTTAGGATGGGCTCATGAGTAATGGAAAAATGACAATTATGCGAAAATGGCAAATATGGGAAAAAGCCAAATATGGCAAAATGACAAAAATGGGAAAATACAAATATGGGAAAATCGCAAATTTGGGAAAATCGCTAATATAGGAATAAGGCAAATATGGGAATAACTCAAATATTGGAAAAACAGAAAGTTGCAAATATGGCAGAAGAGAATTTTGTGTCACAACTTGACAAGAAGAGGGAATGGGTTGGTAGGATGGGTACGTGAGTAATGGGAAAATTGCAGATATGGGAAAATTTGGGAAAGATGCAAATATGGGAAAGATGCAAATATGGGAAAACGCAAATATGAGAAAAACACGAATATGGGAAAAACGCAAATATGGGAAAAACGCAAATATGGGAAAGATGCTAATATTAGAAAAACGCAAATGTGGAAAAAACGCGAAAATGAGAAAAACGAAAAAATGGGAAAAACGCAAAAATGGGAAAAACGCAAATATGGGAAAAACGCAAATATGGGAAAAACGCAATAATGCGAAAAACGCAAATATGGGAAAAACGCAAATATGGGAAAAACGCAAATATGGGAAAATGGCAAATATGGGAAATGGCAAACATGGGAAAATGGCAAATATGGGAAAATCGCAAATATGGGAAAAACGCGAATACGGGAAAAACGCGAATATGGGAAAATCGCTAATATTGGAAAATCGCTAATATTGGAAACTCGCAAATATGGCAGAAGAGAATTTCGTGGCACAACATGAGTAGAAGGAATCGGTTGGTAGGATGGGTTCATGAGTAGTGGTTAAGCCGCAGATATGGGAAAACCGAAAATATGGGAAAACCGAATGTACAGGAAAACTCAAAAAAGGGAAAACATAAATATGGGAAAAACGGAAATGTGGCAAAAACGCAAATATGGCAAAAACTTAAATATGGCAAAAATGCAAATATGCAAAATGCAAATATGGGAAGAACGTAAATATGGCAAAAACGAAAATATGGGAAAAAAGCAAAATACGGAAAATCAGAAAGTCGCAAATATGGCAGAAGACAAATTTGTGGCACAACCTGCCTAGCAGAAGGATCGGTTGGTAGGACGGATCGTGAGTAATGCGAAAAACGCAAATGAGGGAGAAACGCAAATATGGGAAAAACGCAAATATGGGAAAAACGCGAATATGGGAAAAACGAAAATATGGGAAAAACGCAAATATGGGACAAACGCAAATATGGGAAAAACGCAAATATGGGAAAATCGCAAATATGAGTAAAACGCAAATATGGGACAAACGCAAATATGGGAAAAACGCAAATATGGGAAAAACGCAAATATGGGAATATCGCTAATTTGGCAATAAAGCAAATATGGCAAAATCGCGAATATGGGAAAAATGCAAATGTGGGATAAACGCAAATATGCCACAATCGCAAATATGAGAAAAACGCAAAAATGAGAAAAACGCAAATATGGCAAAAACGCAAGTATGGCAAAAACGCAAGTATGGCAAAAACGCAAATATGGAAAAACGCAAATATGGCATAAACGCAAATATACCATTAACCCAAATATGGGAAAAACGTAAATATGGCAAAAACGCAAATATACCATAAACCCAAATATGGGAAAAACGCAAATATGGCAAAAATCGCAAATATGGGAAAAACGCAAATATGGGAAAAACGCAAATATGGGAAAAACTAAAATATGGGAAATCGAAAATATGCGAAAAACGCAGATATGGGAAAAACGCAAAGATGGGAAAAAAGCAAATATGTGAAATACGCAAACAAGGGGAAATACACAAATAATTAAAAGACGCAAATAAGGGAAAAACGCAAATATGGGAAAAACGCAAATAAGGGAAAAACGCAAATATGAAAAAAACGCAAATATGGGAAAAATGCAAATTTGGGAAAACGCAAATATGGGAAAAACGCAAATATGGGAAAAACACAAATATGGGAAAAAAGCAGATATGGGAAAAACGCAAATATGGGAAAAACGTAAATATGGTAAAAACGCAATTATGGTAAAAACGCAAATATGGTAAAAACGCAATTAAGGCAAAAACAAAAATATGAGGAAAACGCAAATATGGCAAAAACGCAAATTTGAGAAAATGGCTAATATGGGAAAAATGCAAAAATGGGAAAAACACAAATATGCGTAAAACGCAAAAAAGGGGAAAAACGCAAATATGGGAGAAACGCAAATATGGGAGAAGCAAATATGGGAGAAGCAAATATGGGGAAAACGCAAATTTGGGAAAAATGCAAAAATGGCAAAATCGGAATTATGGGAAAAACGCAAATAAGGGAAAAACGCAAATCTGGGAAAAACGCAAATATGGGAAAAACGCAAATATGGGAAAAACGCAAATGTGGCAAAAACGCTAATATGGGAAAAAACGCAAATATGATAAAAACGCAAATATGGGACGACTCAAATATGGGAAAAAAGCAAATATGGGTAAAATGCAAATATGGGAAAAACGCAGATATGGCAAAAAAAGCAAATATGGGTAAAACGAAAATTTGGAAAAAACGGAAATATGTGAAAAACGCAAATATAGGAAAAATGCAAATATGGTAAAAACATAAATATGGCAAAAACGCTAATATGGGAAAAACGCTAATATGGGAAAAACTGAAATATGGCAAAATGGCAAATATGGGAAAAACGCAAAAAGGGGAAAAACGCAAAAATGGGAAAAACGCAAATATGAGAAAGCGCAAATATGGGTTAAACGCAAATATGGGAAAATCGAAAATATGGGGAAAACGCAAATATGGGAAAATCGAGAATATGGGAAAATCGAAAATATGGGAATAACGCAAATATGGGAAAAAATCAAATATGTGAAATATGCAAACAAGGGGAAATACACAAATATTGGAAATACGCAAATAAGGGAAAAATGCAAATATGGGAAAAACGCAAATATGAGAAAAACGCAAATATGGGAAAAATGCAGATTTGGGAAAAACGCAAGAATGGGAAAAAAGCAAATATGGGAAAAACGCAAATATGGGAAAAACGCTAATATGGGAAAAACGCTAATATGGGTAAAACGCAAAAGTAGGAAAAACGCATATATGAGAAAAACACTAATATGGGAAAGACTCAAATATGGGAAAAACGCAAATATGGGTAAAATGCAAATATGGGAAAAACGCAGATATGGCAAAAAACGCAAATATGGGTAAAACACAAATTTGGGAAAAACGCAAATATGAAAAAACGCAAATATGGGAAAAATGCAAATATGGTAAAAACATAAATATGGCACAAACACTAATATGGGAAAAACGCAAATGTGGAAAAACTCAAATATGGGAAAATGGCAAATATGGGAAAAACGCAAAAAGGGGAAAAACGCAAAAATGGGAAAAACGCAAATATGAGAAAGCGCAAATATGGGTTAAACGCCAATATGGGAAAATCGAAAATATGGGGAAAACGCAAATATGGGAAAAACGCAAATATGGGAAAGACGCTAATATGGGAAAGACGCTAATATGGGAAAGACGCTAATATGGGAAAAACGCAAATATGGGAAAAACGCAAATATGGGACAAACGCAAATATGGGAAAAACGCAAATATGGGAAAAACGCAAATATGGGAAAATCGTTAATTTGGCAATAAAGCAAATATTGCCAAATCGCGAATATGGGAAAAACGCAAATGTGGGAAAAACGCAAATATGGCAAAAACGCAAATATGGGAAAAACGCAAATATGAGAAAAACGCAAATATGGCAAAAACGCAAGTATGGCAAAAACGCAAGTATGGCAAAAACGCAAATATGGCAAAAACGCAAATATGGCAAAAACGCAAATATACCATAAACCCAAATATGGGAAAAACGCAAATATGGCAAAAATCGCAAATATGGGAAAAACGCAAATATGGGAAAAACGCAAATATGGGAAAAACGCAAATATGGCAAAAACTAAAATATGGGAAATCGAAAATATGCGAAAAACGCAGATATGGGAAAAACGCAAATATGGGAAAAAAGCAAATATGTGAAATACGCAAACAAGGGGAAATACACAAATATTGGAAATACGCAAATAAGGGAAAAACGCAAATATGGGAGAAACGCAAATAAGGGAAAAACGCAAATATGAAAAAAACGCAGTTATGGGAAAAATGCAAATTTGGGAAAACGCAAATATGGGAAAAACGCAAATATGGTAAAAACGCAAATATGGTAAAAACGCAATTAAGGCAAAAACACAAATATGAGAAAAACGCAAATATGGCAAAAACGCAAATTTGAGAAAATGGCTAATATGGGAAAATCGGAAATATGGGAAAATCGCAAATACGGAAAAAACGTAGATATGGCAAAAACGCAAATATGGGAAAAACGCAAACATGAGAAAAATGCAAATATGGGAAAGACTCAAATATGGGAAAACGCAAATATGGGTAAAACGCAAAAAAGGGGAAAAACGCAAATATGGGAGAAACGCAAATATGGGAATAAGCAAATATGGGGAAAACGCAAATTTGGGAAAAATGCAAAAATGGCAAAATCGGAATTATGGGAAAAACGCAAATATGGGAAAAACGCAAATCTGGCAAAAACGCAAACATGGGAAAAACGCAAATGTGGCAAAACGCTAATATGGGAAAAAACGCAAATATGATAACAACGCAAATATGGGAAAGACTCAAATATGGGAAAAAGCAAATATGGGTAAAATGCAAATATGGGAAAAACGCAGATATGGCAAAAAAAGCAAATATGGGTACAACGCAAATCTGGGAAAAACGGAAAAATGTGAAAAACGCAAATATGGGAAAAATGCAAATATGGTAAAAACATAAATATGGCAAAAACGCTAATATGGGATAAACGCAAATAAGGGAAAAACTCAAATATGGCAAAATGGCAAATATGGGAAAACGCAAAAAGGGGAAAAACGCAAAAATGGGAAAAACGCAAATATGAGAAAGCGCAAATATGGGTTAAACGCAAATATGGGAAAATCGAAAATATGGGGTAAACGCAAATAGGGGAAAATCGAAAATATGGGAAAATCGAAAATATGGGAAAAACGCAAATATGTGAAAAAATCAAATATGTGAAATATGCAAACAAGGGGAAATACACAAATATTGGAAATACGCAAATAAGGGAAAAATGCAAATATGGGAAAAACGCAAATATGAGAAAAACGCAAATATGGGAAAAATGCAGATTTGGGAAAAACGCAAAAATGGGAAAAACGCAAATATGGGAAAAACGCTAATATGGGAAAAACGCTAATATGGGTAAAAAGCAAATGTAGGAAAAACGCATATATGAGAAAAACACTAATATGGGAAAGACTCAAATATGGCAAAAACGCAAATATGTGTAAAACGCAAAAATGGGAATAACGCAAATATGGGAAAAACGTAAATATGATAATAAACAAATATGGCAAAAACGCAAATATGGGAGAAACGCAAATATGGGAAAAACACGAATATGGGAAAAACGCAAATATGGCAAAAACGCAAATATGGGAAAAACGCAAATATGGCAAAAACGCAAATATGGCAAAAACGCAAGAATGCGAAAAAGGCAAATATGGCAAAATCACAAATATGGCAAAAACGCAAATATCGGAAAAACGCAAATATGAGAAAAACGCAAATATGAGAAAAACGCAAACATGGGAAAACACAAATATGGGATAAACGCAAATTTGTCAAAAACGCAACAATGGCAAAAACGCACACATTCCAAAAACGCAAATATGGCAAAAAAGCTAATATGGGAAAATCGCAAATATGGGAAAAACGCAAATTATGGGAAAACGCAAATATGGGAAAAACGAAAATATGGGTAAAACGCAAATATGCAAAAGACGCAAATATGGTAAAATCGCAAATATGGCAAAACCGCAAATATGGGAAAAACGCAAATATGGGGAAACACAAATATGGGAAAAACGCACATATGGGAAAAACGGATATATGGGATAACCTCAAATATGGGGCAAATGCGAATATGGGAAAATCGCTGATATTGTAAACTCGCAAATACGGCAGAAGAGACTTTTGTGGCACAACATGAGTAGAAGGAATTGGCTGGTAGGATGGGTTCATGAGTAATGGTAAAATGGCTAATATGGGAAAATGGCATATATGGGAATGTGGCAAATATGGGAAAATCGCAAATATGGGAAATATGCGAATATGGGATAATCGCTACAATTGGAAACTCGCAAATATGGCAGAAGAGTATTTTGTGGCACAACATGAGTATTAGGAATCGGTTGGTAGGATGAGCTCATGAGTAATGGGAAAATGGCAAATATGCGAAAATGGCAAATATGGGAAAAAGCCAAATGTGGGAAAATGACAAAAATGGGAAAATACAAATATGGGAAAAACGCAAATACGGAAAAAACGTAAATATGGGAAAAATGCAAATATGGGAAAGACTCAAATATGGGAAAAACGCAAATATGGGTAAAACGCAAAAAAGGGGAAAAACGCAAATATGGGAAAAACGCAAATATAGGAATAAGCAAATATGGGGAAAACGCAAATACGGGAAAAACGCAAATATGGCAAAATCGGAATTATGGGAAAAACGCAAACCTGGGAAAAACGCAAATATGGGAAAAACGCAAATATGGGAAAAACGCAAATGTGGCAAAAACGCTAATATGGGAAAAAACGCAAATATGATAAAACGCAAATATGGGAAAGACTCAAATATGGGAAAAATCAAATATGGGTAAAATGCAAATATGGGAAAAACGCAGATATGGCAAAAAACGCAAATATGGGTAAAACGCAAATTTGAGAAAAACGCAAATATGTGAAAAACGCAAATATGGCAAAAACGCACACATTCCAAAAACGCAAATATGGCAAAAAAGCTAATATGGGAAAATCGCAAATATGGGAAAAACGCAAATTATGGGAAAACGCAAATATGGGAAAAACGAAAATATGGGTAAAACGCAAATATGCAAAAGACGCAAATATGGTAAAATCGCAAATATGGCAAAACCGCAAATATGGGAAAAACGCAAATATGGGGAAACACAAATATGGGAAAAACGCACATATGGGAAAAACGGAAATATGGGATAAACTCAAATAGGGGGCAAATGCGAATATGGGAAAATCGCTGATATTGTAAAGTCGCAAATACGGCAGAAGAGACTTTTGTGGCACAACATGAGTAGAAGGAATTGGCTGGTAGGATAGGTTCATGAGTAATGGTAAAATGGCTAATATGGGAAAATGGCAAATATGGGAATCTGGCAAATATGGGAAAATGGCAAATATGGGATAATAGCGTATATGGGATAATGGCAAATATGGGAAAATCGCAAATATGCGAAATATGCGAATATGGGATAATCGCTACAATTGGAAACTCGCAAATATGGCAGAAGAGTATTTTGTGGCACAACATGAGTATTAGGAATCGGTTGGTAGGATGAGCTCATGAGTAATGGGAAAATGGCAAATATGCGAAAATGGCAAATATGGGAAAAAGCCAAATATGGGAAAATGACAAAAATGGGAAAATACAAATATGGGAAAAACGCAAATATGGGAAAAACGTAAATATGGTAAAAACGCAAATATGGTAAAAACGCAAATATGGTATAAACACAATTAAGGAAAAACACAAATATGGGAAAAACGCAAATATTGCAAAAACGCTAATTTGAGAAAAAGGCTAATATGGGAAAAACGCAAAAATGGGAAATACGCAAAAATGGGGAAAACGAAAAAATGGGAAACATGCAAAAATGGAAAAAACGCAAATATGGCAAAAACGCAAATGTGGCAAAAACGCAAATATGCGAAAAAGGCAATAATGGCAAAATCACAAATATGGCAAAAACGCAAATATGGGAAAAACGCAAATAAGAGAAAAACGCAAATAAGAGAAAAACGCAAATATGAGAAAAACGCAAATATGGGAAAAACGCAAATATAGGAATAAGCTAATATGGGGAAAACGCAAATATGGGAAAAACGCAAATATGGCAAAATCGGAATTATGGGAAAAACGCAAACCTGGGAAAAACGCAAATATGGGAAAAACGCAAATATGGGAAAAACGCAAATGTGGCAAAAACGCTAATATGGGAAAAACGCAAATATGATAAAAACGCAAATATCGGAAAGACTCAAATATGGGAAAAATCAAATATGGGTAAAATGCAAATATGCGAAAAACGCAGATATGGCAAAAAACGCAAATATGGGTAAAACGCAAATTTGGGAAAAACGCAAATATGTGAAAAACGCAAATATGGTATAAACGCAATTAAGGCAAAAACACAAATATGGGAAAAACGCAAATATGGCAAAAACGCTAATTTGAGAAAAAGGCTAATATGGGAAAAACGCAAAAATGGGAAATACGCAAAAATGGGGAAAACGCAAAAATGGGAAACATTCAAAAATGGAAAAAACGCAAATATGGCAAAAACGCAAATATGGCAAAACGCAAACATGCGAAAAAGGCAAATATGGCAAAATCACAAATATGGCAAAAACGCAAATATGGGAAAAACGCAAATATGAGAAAAACGCAAATATGAGAAAAACGCAAATATGGGAAAACGCAAATATGGGATAAACGCATATTTGTCAAAAACGCAACTATGGCAAAAACGCACACATTCCAAAAACGCAAATATGGCAAAAAAGCTAATATGGGAAAATCGCAAAAATGGGAAAAACGCAAATATGGCAAAAACGTAGATATGGCGAAAACGCAAATATGGGAAAAACGCAAATATGAGAAAAATGCAAATATGGGAAAGACTCAAATATGGGGAAAACGCAAATATGGGTAAAACGCAAAAAAGGGGAAAAACGCAAATATGGGAAAAACGCAAATATAGGAATAAGCAAATAAGGGGAAAACGCAAATATGGGGAAAACGCAAATATGGCAAAATCGGAATTATGGGAAAAACGCAAACCTGGGAAAAACGCAAATATGGGAAAAACGCAAATATGGGAAAAACGCAAATGTGGCAAAAACGCTAATATGGGAAAAAACGCAAATATGAAAAAACGCAAATATGGGAAAGACTCAAATATGGGAAAAATCAAATATGGGTAAAATTCAAATATCGGAAAAATGCAGATATGGCAAAAAACTAAAAAATGGGTAAAACGCAAATTTGAGAAAAACGCAAATATGTGAAAAACGCAAATATGGCAAAAACGCACACATTCCAAAATCGCAAATATGGCAAAAAAGCTAATATGGGAAAATCGCAAATATGGGAAAAACGCAAATTATGGGAAAACGCAAATATGGGAAAAACGAAAATATGGGTAAAACGCAAACATGCAAAAGACGCAAATATGGTAAAATCGCAAATATGGCAAAACCGCAAATATGGGAAAAACGCAAATATGGGGAAACACAAATATGGGAAAAACGCAAATGTGGCAAAAACGCTAATATGGGAAAAAACGCAAATATGATAAAAACGCAAATATGGGAATGACTCAAATATGGGAAAAATCAAATATGGGTAAAATGCAAATATGCGAAAAACGCAGATACGGCAAAAAACGCAAATACGGGTAAAACGCAAATTTGGGAAAAACGCAAATATGTGAAAAACGCAAATATGGGAAAAATGCAAATATGGTAAAAACATAAATATGGCAAAAACGCTAATATGGGAAAAACGCAAATATGGGAAAAACTCAAAAATGGGAAAATGGCAAATATGGGAAAAACGCAAAAAGGGGAAAAACGCAAAAATGGGAAAAACGCAAATATGAGAAAGCGCAAATATGGGTTAAACGCAAATATGGGAAAATCGAAAATATGGGGAAAACGCAAATATGGGAAAATCGAAAATATGGGAAAATCGAAAATATGGGAAAAACGCAAATATGGGAAAAAATCAAATATGTCAAATATGCAAACAAGAGGAAATACACAAATATTGGAAATACGCAAATATGGGAAAAATGCAAATATGGGAAAAACGCATATATGAGAAAAACGCTAATATGGGAAAAATAAAATTTGGGAAAAACGCAAATATGGGAAAAAAGCAAATATGGGAAAAACGCTAATATGGGAAAAACCCTAATATGGTTAAAACGCAAATATAGGAAAAACGCATATATGAGAAAAACACTAATATGGGAAAGACTCAAATATGGGAAAAACGCAAATATGTGTAAAACGCAAAAATGGGAAAAACGCAAATATGGAAAAAACGTAAATATGATAATAAACAAATATGGCAAAATCGCAAATATGGGAAAAACGCAAATATGGGAAAAACACGATTATGGGAAAAATGCAAATATGGCAAAAACGCAAATATGGGAAAAACGCAAATATGGCAAAAACGCAAATATGGCAAAAACGCAAATTTGCGAAAAAGGCAAATATGGCAAAATCACAAATATGGCAAGAACGCAAATATGGGAAAAACGCAAATATGGGAAAACGCAAATATGGGATTAACGCAAATTTGTCAAAAACGCAACTATGGCAAAAACGCACACATTCCAAAATCGCAAATATGGCAAAAAAGCTAATATGGGAAAACTGCAAATATGGGAAAAACGCAAATATGGGGAAACACAACTATATGGGAAAAACGCACATATGGGAAAAACTGAAATATGGGATAAACTCAAATATGGGGAAAGTGCGAATATGGGAAAATCGCTAATATTGTAAACTCGCAAATACGGCAGAAGAGACTTTTGTGGCACAACATGAGTAGAAGGAATTGGCTGGTAGGATGGGTTCATGAGTAATGGTAAAATGGCTAATATGGGAAAATGGCAAATATGGGAATGTGGCAAATATCGGAAAATGGCAAATATGGGAAAATGGCTAATATGGGAAAATGGTAAATATGGGAAAATGGCAAATATGGGATAATGGCAAATATGGAATAATGGCAAATATGGGAAAATCGCAAACATGGGAAATAGGCGAATATGGGATAATCGCTACAATTGGAAACTCGCAAATATGGCAGAAGAGTATTTTGTGGCACAACATGAGTATTAGGAATCGGTTGGTAGGATGGGCTCATGAGTAATGGGAAAATGGCAAATATGCGAAAATGGCAAATATGGGAAAAAGCCAAATATGGGAAAATGACAAAAATGGGAAAATACAAATATGGGAAAAACGCAAATACGGGAAAAACGCAAATATGGGAAAAACGCAAATATGGGAAAAAAGCAGATATGGGAAAAACGCAGATATGGGAAAAACGCAACTACGTGATAAGCGTAAATATGGTAAAAACGGAAATATGGTAAAAACGCAATTAAGGCAAAAACACAAATATAGGGAAAACGCAAATATGGCAAAAACGCAAATTTGAGAAAAAGGCTAATATGGGAAAAACGTAAAAATGGGAAATACGCGAAATGGGGAAAACGCAAAAATGGGAAACACGCAAAAATGGGAAAAACGCAAATATGAGAAAAACGCAAATATGGGAAAATCGCAAATATGGCAAAAACGTAGATATGGCAAAAACGCAAATATGGGAAAAACGCAAATATGAGAAAAATGCAAATATGGGAAAGACTCAAATATGGGAAAAAAGCAAATATGGGTAAAATGCAAATATGGGAAAAACGCAGATATGGCAAAAAACGCAAATATGGGTAAAACGCAAATTTGGGAAAAACGCAAATATGTGAAAAACGCAAATATGGGAAAAATGCAAATATGTAAAATCATAAATATGGCAAAAACGCTAATATGGGAAAAACGCAAATATTGGAAAAACTCAAATATGGGAAAATGGCAAATATGGGAAAAACGCAAAAAGGGGAAAAACGCAAAAATGGGAAAAACGCAAATATGAGAAAGCCCAAATATGGGTTAAACGTAAATATGGGAAAATCGAAAATGTGGGGAAAACGCTAATATGGGAAAATCGAAATATGGGAAAATCGAAAATACGGGAAAAACGCAAATATGGGTAAAAATCAAATATGTGAAATATGCAAACAGGGGGAAATACACAAATATTGGATATTCGCAAATAAGGGAAAAAAGCAAATATGGGAAAAACGCAAATATGAGAAAAACGCAAACATGGGAAAAACGCAAATATGGGAAAAACGCTAATATGGGAAAAACGCAAATATGGGAAAGACTCAAATATGTTAAAAACGCAAATATGTGTAAAACGCAAAAATGGGAATACGCAAATATGGGAAAAACGTAAATATGATAATAAGCAAATATGGCAATAACGCAAATATCGGAAAAACGCAAAGATGGCATAATCGCAAATATGGGAAAAACGCAAATATAGGGAAAACGCAAATATGGGAAAAACACGAATATGGGAAAAACGCAAATATACGAAAAACGCAAATATAGCAAAACCGCACATAGGGGATAGACGCAAATATGGCATAATCGCAAATACGGGACAAACGCAAATATGGGAAAAACGCAAATATGGGAAAAACACAAATATGGAAAAAATGCAAATATGGCAAAAACGCAAATATGCGAAAAAGGCAAATATGGCAAAATCACAAATATGGCAAAAACGCAAATATGGGAAAAACGCAAATATGAGAAAAACGCAAATATGAGAAAAACGCAAATATGGGAAAACGCAAATATGGGATAAACGCAAATTTGTCAAAAACGCAACTATGGCAAAAACGCACACATTCCAAAAACGTAAATATGGCAAAAAAGCAAATATGGGAAAAAGCAAATATGGGAAAAACGCAAATTAGGGGAAAACGCAAATATGGGAAAAACGAAAATACGGAAAAAACGCAAATATGGTAAAAACTCAAATATGGTAAAAACGCAAATATGGCAAAACCGCAAATATGGGGAAACGCAAATATGGGAAAAACCCACATATGGGAAAAACGGAAATATGGGATAAGCTCAAATATGGGGAAAATGCGAATATGGGAAAATCGCTAATACTGTAAACTCGCAAATACGGCAGAAGAGACTTTTGTGGCACAACATGAGTAGAAGGAATCGGCTGGTAGGATGGGTTCATGAGTAATGGTAAAATGGCTAATATGGGAAAATGGCAAATATGGGAATGTGGCAAATATGGGAAAATGGCAAATATGGGAAAATGGCTAATATGGGAAAATGGGAAATATGGGAAAATGGCAAATATGGGATAATGGCAAATATGGGATAATGGCAAATATGGGAAAATCGCAAATATGGGAAATACGCGAATATGGGAGAACGCTAATATTGGAAACTCGCAAATATGGCAGAAGAGTATTTTGTGGCACAACATGAGTATTAGGAATCGGTTGGTAGGATGGGCTCATGAGTAATGGGTAAATGGCAAATATGCGAAAATGGCAAATATGGGAAAAAGCCAAATATGGCAAAATGACAAAAATGGGAAAATACAAATATGGGAAAATCGCAAATTTGGAAAAATCGCTAATATAGGAATAAGGCAAATATCGGAATAACGCAAATCCTGAAAAAACAGAAAGTCGCAAATATGGCAGAAGAGAATTTTGTGGCACAACTTGACAAGAAGAAGGAATGGGTTGGTAGGATGGGTACGTGAGTAATGGGAAAACTGCAGATATGGGAAATCTGCAAATATAGGAAAACTGCAAATATGGGTAAAACGAAAATTTGGGAAAGACGCAAATATGGGAAAGACGCAAATATGGGAAAAACGCAAATATGAGAAAAACACAAATATGAGAAAAACACAAATATGGGAAAAACGCAAATATGGGAAAAACGCTAATATGGGAAAAACGCTAATATGGGAAAAACGCAAGTATGGGAAAAATGCAAATATGGGAAAAACGCAAATATGGGAAAAACGCAAATATGGGGAAAACGCAAATATGGGAAAAACACGAATATGGGAAAAACGCAAATATGGGAAAAACGCGAAAATGAGAAAAACGCAAGAATGGGAAAAACGCTAATATGGGAAAAACGCAAATAGGGGAAAAACGCAATTATGCGAAAAACGCAAATATGGGAAAAACGCACATATGGGAAAAACGCAAATATGTGAAAAACGCAAATATGGGAAAATGGCAAATATGGGAAAATCGCAAATATGGGAAAAACGCGAATACGGGAAAAACGCGAATATGGGAAAGTCGCTAATATTGGAAAATCGCTAATATTGGAAACTCGCAAATATGACAGAAAAGAATTTCGTGGCACAACACGAGTAGAAGGAAACGGTTGGTAGGATGTTTTCATGATTAGTGGTTAAGCCGCAGATATGGTACAACCGAAAATATGGGAAAACCGAATGTACGGGAAAACTCAAAAAAGGGAAAAACGTAAATATGGGAAAAACGAAAATATGGGAAAAACGCAAATGTGGCAAAAACGCAAATATGGCCTAAACGCAAATATGGCAAAAACGCAAAAATGGCAAAAACGCAAATATGGCAAAAATGCAAATATGGCAAAAACACAAATATGGGAGAAATGCAAAAATGGGAAGAACGTAAATATGGCAAAAACGAAAATATGTGAAAAACGCATAATACGGAAAATCAGAAAGTCGCAAATATGGCAGAAGAGAATTTTGTGGCACAACCTCAATAGAAGAAGGATCGGTTGGTAGGACGGATCGTGAGTAATGCGAAAAACGCAAATATGGGAAAATGGCAACTATGGGAAAATGGCAAATATGGGAAAATGGCTAATAAGGGTAAATGGCAAATATGGGAAAATGGCAAATATGGGAAAATAGTGAATATGGGGAAAACGCTAATATTGGAAACTCGCAAATATGCAGAAGCGAATTTTGTAGCACAACATGAGTAGAAGGAATCGGTTGGTAGGATGGGTTCATGAGGAATGGGTAAATGGCAAATATGGGAAAATGGCAAATAGGGGAAAGTGACAAATATGCGAAAATACAAATATAGGAAAATCGCATATTTGGGAAAATCGCAAATATAGGAATAAGGGAAATATGGGAATAACGCAAATATGGGAAAAACAGAAATCCGCAAACATGGCAGAAGAGAATTTTGTGGCACAACTTGACTAGAAGAAGGAATAGGTTGGTAGGAAGGGTATGTGAGTAATGGGACAACTGCAGATATGGGAAAACCGCAAATATGGGAAAACTGCAAATATGGGAAAAACAAAAATTTGGAAAAGACGCAAATATGGGAAAGACGCAAATATGGGAAAAACGCAAATGTGGGAAACACGCAAATATGGGAAACACGCGAATATGGGAAACACGCGAATACGGGAAAAAAAGCGAATATTGGATAAACGCGAGTATGGGAAAAACGCAAATATGGGAAGAATGCAAATATGGGAAGAACGCAAATATGGGAAGAACGCAAATATGGGAAGAACGCAAATATGGGAAAAACGCAAATATGGGAAAAACGTGAGTATGGGAAAATCGCAAATATGGCAGAAGAGTATTTTGTGGCACAACACGAGTAGAAGGAAACGGTTGGTAGGATGGGTTCATGAGTAATGGGAAAAACGCAAATATGGGAAAATGGAAAATATGGGAAAATGACAAATATGGGATAATACAAATATGGGAGATTCGCAACTTTGGGGAAATCGCAAATTTGGGAAAAACGCAAATTTGGAAAAACGCAAATATGGGACAAACGCAAATATGGGAAAAACGCAAAAACGCGAAAATCGCAAATATGTGAAAAACGAAAATATGAGAAAAACGCAAATATGGGAAAAACGCAAATATGGGAAAAACGCGAATATGGGAGAACGCTAATATTGGAAACTCGCAAATATGGCAGAAGCGGATTTTGTTGCACAACATGAGTAGAAGGAATCGGTTGGTAGGATGGGTTCATGAGTAATTGGAAATCGGCAAATATGGGAAATTGACAAATATGGGAAAATGGCAAATATGGGAAATTGGCAAATATGGGAAAATGACAAATATGGGAAAATACAAATATCGGAAAATACAAATATGGCAAAATCGCAAATATAATAAGGCAAATATGGGAATAACTCAAATATTGGAAAAACACAAAATCGCAAATACGGCAGAAGAGAATTTTGTGGCACAACTTGACTAGATGAAGGAATAGGTTGGTAGGATGGGTACGTGAGTAATGGGAAAACTGCAGATATGGGAAAACCGCAAATGTGGGAAAACTGCAAATATGGGAAAAACGAAAATTTGGAAAAGACGCAAATATGGGAAAGACGCAAATATGGGAAAAACGCAAATATGAGAAAAACACGAATATGGGAAAAACGCAAATATGGGAAAAACGCAAATAAGGGAAAAACGCTAATATGGGAAAAACGCTAATATGGGAAAAACGCAAGTATGTGCAAAACGCAAATATGGCAAAAACGTTAATATGGGAAAAACGCAAATTTGGGGAAAACGCAAATTAGTAAAGAACGCAAATATGGGAAAAACGCAAATATGGGAAAAACGCAAATATGGCAAAACCGCAAATATGGGAAAAACGCAAATATGAGAAAAACACGAATATGGGAGAAACTCAAATATGGGAAAAACACAAATATGGGAAAAACGTAAATATGGGGAAAATGCAAATGTGGGAAAATCGCAAAAATGGGGAAAACGCAAAATACGGAAAATAAGAAAGTCGCAAATATGGCTGAAGACAATTTTGTGGCACAACCTGACTAGATGAAGGAATCAGTTGGTAGGATGGTTCGTGAGTAATGCGAAAAACGCAAATATGGGAAAAACGCAAATATGGGAAAAACAGAAAAATGGGAAAAACGAAAAATGGGGAAAACGCAAAATACGCAAAATCAGAAAGTCGCAAATATGGCAGAAGACAATTTTGTGGCACAACCTGACTGGAAGAAGGAATCGGTTGGTAGGATGGTTCGTGAGTAATGTGAAATACGCAAATATGGGAAAATCACAAATATGGGAAAATCACAAATATGGGAAAAAGGCAAATATGGGAAAATTACAAATATGGGAAAATACAAATATGGGAAAATAGCAAATTTGGGAAAAACGAAAATTTGGGAAATTCGCAGATATAGGAAAAGAGCAAATACGGAAAAAACTCAAATATGGGAAAAAAGAAAATTGCAAATATGGCAGAAGAGAATTTTGTGGCACAACTTGACTAGAAGAAGTAATCGGTTGGTGGGATTGGTTCGTGAGTAATGGGAAAACCGCAGAAATGGGAAAACTGCAAATATGGGAAAACCGCAAATATGGGAAAAACGCGATTACGGGAAAAACGCAAATATGGCAAGAACGCATATATGGGAAAAACGCAAATATGGCAAAACCGCAAATATGGGAAAAACGCAAATATGGCAAAAACGCAAATATGCGAAAAACGCAATAATGGCAAAATCACAAATATGGCAAAAACGCAAATATCGGAAAAACGCAAATATGGGAAAAATGCAATTATGGGAAAAACACGAATATGGGATAAACGCAAATATGGCTAAAACGCAACTATGGCAAATACACACACATTCCAAAAACGCAAATATGGCAAAAAAGCAAATATGGGAAAATCACAAATATGGGAAAAACGCAAATTAGGGAAAAACGAAAATATGGGTAAAACGCAAATATGGAAAAAACGCAAAAAATATGGTAGAAACGCAAATATGGTAAAAACCCAAATATGGTAAAACCGCAAAAATGGAAAACGCAAATATGGGAAAACGCAAATATGGGAAAAACGCACATATGGGAAAAACGGAAATACGGGATAAACTCAAATATGGGGAAAATGCGAATATGGGAAAATCGCTAATATTGGAAACTCGCAAATACGGCAGAAGAGACTTTTGTGGCACAACATGAGTAGAAGGAATCGGCTGGCAGGATGGGTTCATGAGTAATGGTAAAATGGCAAATATGGGAAAATGGCAAATATTGGAATGTGGCAAATATGGGAAAATGGCGAGTATGGGAAAATGGCTAATATGGGAAATATTAGCAAATCGCAAATTTGGGAAAATCGCTAATAAAAGAATAAGGCAAATATGGGAATAACGCAAATATTGGAAAACAAAAAATCGCAAATATGGCAGAAGAGAATTTTGTGGCACAACTTGACAAGAAGAAGGAATGGGTTGGTAGGATGGGTACGTGAGTAATGGGAAAACTGCAGATATGGGAAAACCGCAAATATGGGAAAACTGCAAATACAGGAAAAACGAAAATATGGAAAAGACGCATATATGGGAAAGACGCATATAGGGGAAAGACGCAAATATGGGAAAGACGCAAATATGGGAAAAACGCGAATATGGGGAAAACGCGAATATGGGAAAAACGCAGATATGGGAAAAACGCATATATGGGAAAAACGCAAATATGGGAAAAACGCATAAATGGAAAAAACGCAAATATGGGAAAGACGCAAAAATGGGAGAAATGCAAATATGGGAAAAACGCAAATGTGGGAAAACCGCAAATATGGGATAAACACAAATATGGGAAAAACGCAAATATGGGAAAAACGCAAATATGGGAAAATCGCAAATATGGGAAAATCGCAAATATGGGAAAATCGCAAATATGGGAAAATCGCAAATATGGGAAAAACGCAAACATGGGAAAATCGTTAAAAAGATAAAAAAGCAAATACGGCAAAATCGCGAATATGGGAAAAACGCAAATCTGGGAAAAACGCAAATATGGCAAAAACGCAAATATGGGAAAAAGGCAAATATGGGAAAAACGCAAATATGGCAAAAACGCAAATATGGCAAAAACGCAAGTATTGCAAAAAAGCAGGTATGGCAAAAACACAAATATGACAAAACGCAAATATGGCAAAAACGCAAATATGGCAAAAACGCAAATATGGCAAAATCGGAAATATACCTTAAACCCAAATATGGCAAAAAGGCAAATATGGCAAAAACGCAAATATACCATAAACCCAAATATGGGAAAAATGCAAATATGGCAAAAAACGCAAATATGGGAAAAGCGCAAATATGGCAAAAAACGCTAATATGGGAAAAAACGCAAGTATGGGAAAAACTCAAATATGGGAAAAACTCAAATATGGGAAAATCGAAAATATTGGAAAAACGCAAATATGGGAAAAACGCAAATATGAGAAAAAAGCAAATATGTGAAATACGCAAACAAGGGGAAATACACAAATATTGGAAATACGCAAATAAGGGAAAAACGCAAATAAGGGAACATTGCAAATATGGGAAAAACGCAAATATGAGAAAAACGCAAATATGGGAAAAAAGCAAATTTGGGAAAAACGCAAAAATGCGAAAAACGCAAATATGGGAAAAACGCAAATATGGGAAAAACGCTAATATGGGAAAAACGCAGATATGGGAAAGACGTAGATATGGGAAAAACGCAAATATGGGAAAAACGCAAATATGGGAAAAACGCAAATTTGGGAAAAACGCAAATATGGGACAAACGCAAATTTCGGAAAAACGCAAATTAGTAAAAAACGCAAATATGGGAAAAACGCAAATATGGGAAAAACTCAAATATGGGAAAAACGCAAATATGGGAAAAACACGAATATGGGAGAAACTGAAATATGGGAAAAACACAAATATGGGAAAAACGTAAATATGGGAAAAACGCAAAAATGGGAAAAACGCAAATATGGGAAAAACGCAAATATGGGAAAAACGCAAATATTGGAAAACACTAATATGGGAAAAAAGCAATTATGGGAAAAACGCAAAAATGGGTAAAACGCAAATATGGGAAATACGCAAGTATGGGAGAAACGCAAATATGGGAAACTCGCAAAAATGGGGAAAACGCAAAATACGGAAAATAAGAAAGTCGCAAATATGGCAGAAGACAAATTTGTGGCACAACCTGACTAGATGAAGGAATCAGTTGGTAGGATGGTTCGTGAGTAATGTGAATAAAGCAAATATGGGAAAAACTCAAATATGGGAAAAACAGAAAAATGGGAAAAACAGAAAAATGTGGAAAACGCAAAATACGGAAAATCAGAAAGTCGCAAATATGGCAGAAGACAATTTTGTGGCACAACCTGACTGGAAGAAGGAATCGGTTGGTAGGATGGTTCGTGACTAATGTGAAATACGCAAACATGGGAAAATCACAAATATGTGAAAATGGCAAATATGGGAAAATGACAAATATGGGAAAATGGCAAATATAGGAAATTGGCAAATATGGGAATATGGCAAATATGGGAAATGGCAAATATTGGACAATGGCAAATATGGGAAAATCGCAAATTTTGGAAAAACGCGAATATGGGAAAAACGCTAATATTGAAACTCACAAATATGGTAGAAGCGAATTTTGTGGCACAACATGAGTAGAAGGAATCAATTGGTAGGATGGGTTCATGAGTAATGGGAAAATCTCAAATATGGGAAAAAGGCAAATATGGGAAAATTACAAATATAGGATAATACAAATATGGGAAAATCGCAAATTTGGGACAACCGAAAATTTGGGAAATTCGCAGATATAGGAAAAGAGCAAATATGGAAAAAACTCAAATATGGGAAAACAGAAAATCGCAAATATGGCAGAAGAGAATTTTGTGGCACAACTTGACTAGAAGAAGTAATCGGTTGGTGGGATTGGTTCGTGAGTAATGGGAAAACAGCAGATATGGGAAAACCGCAAATATGGGAAAACCGCAAATATGGCAAAAACGCAAATATCGGAAAAACGCAAATATGGGAAAAATGCAATTATGAGAAAAACGCAAATATGGGATAAACGCAAATATGGCAAAAACGCAACTATGGCAAATACGCACACATACCAAAAACGCAAATATGGCAAAAAAGCAAATATGGGAAAATCGTAAATATGTGAAAAACGCAAATTAGGGAAAAACGAAAATATGGGTAAAACGCAAATATGGAAAAACCGCCAACATGGTAAAAACGCAAATATGGTAAAAACGCAAATATGGCAAAACCGCAAAAATGGAAAACGCAAATATGGGAAAACGCAAATATGGTAAAAACGCACATATGGGAAAAACAGAAATATGCGATAAACTCAAATATGGGGAAAATGCGAATATGGGAAAATCGCTAATATTGGAAACACGCAAATACGGCAGAAGAGACTTTTGTGGCACAACATGAGTAGAAGGAATCGGCTGGTAGGATGGGTTCATGAGTAACGGTAAAATGGCAAATATGGGAAAATGGCAAATATGGTAATGTGGCAAATATGGGAACATGGCAAATATGGGAAAATGGCTAATATGGAAAATATGGGCAAATCGCAAATTTGGGAAAATCGCTAATAAAGGAATAAGGCAAATATGGGAATAACATAAATATTGGAAACACAGAAAATCGCAAATATGGCAGAAGAGAATTTTGTGGCACAACTTGACAAGAAGAAGGAATGGGTTGGTAGCATGGGTACGTGAGTAATGGGAAAACTGCAGATATGGGAAAACCGCAAATATGGGAAAACTGCAAATACAGGAAAAACGAAAATATGGAAAAGACGCATATATGGGAAAGACGCATATATGGGAAAGACGCAAATATGGGAAAGACGCAAATATGGGAAAACCGAGAATATGGGGAAAACGCGAATATGGGAAAAACGCAAATATGGGAAAAAAGCAAATATGTGAAATACGCAAACAAGGGGAAATACACAAATATTGGAAATACACAAATAAGGGAGAAACGCAAATAAGGGAAAAATTCAAATATGGGAAAAACGCAAATATGAGAAAAACGCAAATATGGGAAAAATGCAAATTTGGGAAAAACGCATAAATGGGAAAAACGCAAATATGGGAAAAACGCAAATATGGCAAAACATAAATATGGTAAAAACGCAAATATGGTAAAAACGCAATTATGGTAAAAACGTAATTAAGGCAAAAACACAAATATGTGGAAAACGCAAATATGGCAAAAACGCAAATTGGAGAAAAAGGCTGATATGGGAAAAACGCAATAATGGGAAATACGCAAAAATGGGGAAAACGCAAAAATGGGAAACACGCAAAAATGGGAAAAACGCTATTATGGGAAAAACGCAAATATGGGAAAATCGCAAATATGGCAAAAACGTAGATATGGCAAAAAGGCAAATATGGGAAAAACGCAAATATGAGAAAAACGCAAATATGAGAAAAACGCAAATATGGGAAAGACTCAAATATGGGAAAAACGCAAATGTAAGTAAAACGCAAAATTGGAAAAAACGCAAATATGGGAAAAACGTAAATATGATAATAAGCAAATATGGGAAAAACGCAAATATGGGAAAAACGCAAATATGGCAAAATCGGAATTATGGCAAAAACGCAAATGTGGGAAATATGCAAATATGGGAAAAACGCAAATGTGGCAATAACGCTAATATGGGAAAAAACGCAAATATGAGAAAACGCAAATATGGGAAAAATGCAAATATGGGATAAACGCAACAATGGCAAAATCGCAAGTATGGCATAAACAAAAATATGGGAAAAACGCAAATACGGCAAAAACGCAGCTATGGTTAAAATGCAAATCTGGGAAAAACGCAAAAATGGGAAAAACGCAAATATGTGAAAAACGCAAATATGGGAACAACGCAAATATGGGAAAAACGCAAATATGGGAAAAACGCAAATATGGGAAAAACGCAAATATGGGAAAAACACAACTATGTGAAATATGCAAATAAGGGGAAATACGCAAATAAGGGGAAATACACAAATATGGGAAAATCGCAAATATGGGAAAAACGCAAATATGAGAAAAATGCAAATATGGGAAAAAACGCATAGATAGGAAAACGCAAATATAGGAAAAACGCAAATATGGGAAAAACGCAAATATGGGAAAAACGCAAATATTGGAAAAACACAAATATGGGTAAAACGCAAAAATGGGAAAAACGCAAATGTGGGAAACACACTAATATGGGAAAACGCAAATATAGGAAAACTAGAATATGGGAAAACGCAAATATTTGAAAACGCAAATATGGGAAAACACAAATATGGGAAAACGCAAATATAGGAAAAACGCAAATATGGGAAAATCGCAAATATGGGAAAAACGCAAATATGGGAAAAACGAAAATATGGGAAAAACGCAAATATGGGAAAAACGCAAATATAGGAAAACCGCAAATATGGGAAAAACGCAAATATGGGTAAAATTCAAATATGGTAAAAAAGTAAATATGGCAAAACCGCAAATATGGCAAAACCGCAAATATGGCAAAACCGCAAATATGGCAAAAACGCAAACATGGCAAAAACGCAAATACGGCAAAAACGCAAATATGGCATAAACCCAAATATGGGAAAAACGCAAATATAGCAAGAACGCAAATATGGGAAAAACACAATTATGGGAAAAAGGCAAAACTGGGAAAAACGCAAATAAAGGAAACACGCAAATAAGGGTAAACAGAAATATGCGAAAAACGCAAAAATGGGAAAAACGAAAATATGGGAAAAACGCAAATATGGGAAAAACGTAAAAATAGCAAAAACGCAAATATGGGCAAAATGCAAATATGGTAAAAACGCTAATATGGGAAAAACCCAAATATGGGAAAAACGCACATATGGCAAAAACGATAATATGGGAAAAACGCAAACATGGGAAAAACGCAAACATGGGAAAAACCTAAACATGGGAAACACGCAAATATGGGAAAACGCAAATATGGGAAAACGCTATTATAGAAAAAACGCAAATATGGGAAAAACGCAAATATGGGAAAAACGCAAATATGGGAAAAACGCAATAATGGGAAAAACGAAAATATGGGAAAAACCAAAATATTGGAAAAACATAAATACGGGAAAAACGCAAATATGGGAAAAACACAAATATGTGAAATACACAAATAAGGGGAAATACAAAAATATGGGAAGTACGCAAATATAGGAAAAAGGCAAATATGAGAAAAACGAAAGTATGGAAAAATACACAAATATGGAAAAACGCAAATATGGGAAAAACGCAAATATGGGAAAAACGCACATACGGCAAAGACGCTAATATGCGAAAAACGCAAATATGGGAAAAACGCAAGCATGGGAAAAACGCAAGTATGGGAAAAACGCAAATATGTGGAAAACGCAAATATGGGGTAAACGCAAATATGGGAAAAACGCAAATATATCAAAAACGTAAATATGGCAAGAACACGAATATGGGAAAAACGCAAATATGGGAAAAACGCAAATAAGGCAAAAACGCAAATTTGGGAAAAACGAAAATATGGCAAAAACGAGAATATGGGAAAAACGCAAATATGGCACAAACGAGAATATGGCAAAAACGCATATATGGGAAATACGGAAATATGGCAAAATCGCAAATATGACAAAAACGGAAATATGGGAAATACGCAAATATGAGGAAAATGCAAATATGGGAATTACGCAAATATGGGAAATATGCAAATATGGGAAAAAACGCAAATATGGGAAAAACGCAAATATGCGAAAAACGCAAATATGGGAAAAACGCAAATATGGGAAAAACGCAAAAATGGGAAACACGCAAATATGGGAAACACACAAATATGGGAAACACGCAAATATGGGAAAAACGCAAATATGTGAAAAACGCAAATATGGCAAAAACGCAAATATGGATGGAAAAACGCAAAAATGGGAAAAACGCAAATATAGGGAAAACGCAAATAAGCGAAAATCGCAAATATAGGAAAAACTCAAATAAGGGAAAAACGCAAATAAGGGAAAAACGCAAATATGGGAAAAACGCAAATATGGGAAAAACGCAAATATGGGAAAATGCAAGTATGGGAAAATCGCAAATATGGAAAACCGTAAATATGGCAAAACCGTAAATATGGCAAAAACGCAAATATGGGAAAGACGCAAATATGGGAAAGACGCAAATATGGCAAAGCCGCTAATATGGACAAAAACGCAAATACGAGGAAATCGCAAAAACAGGGAACAACGCAAATGTGGGAAAAACTCAAATATAGGAAAAACGCAAATATGGGAAAAACGCAAATATGAGAAAAACGCAAGTATGGGAAAAACGCAAACATGGGAAAGATGCAAATATGAGAAAAACGCAAATATGGGGAAAACGCAAATATGTGGAAAACGAAAATATGGGATAAACGCAAATATGGGAAAAACTCAGATATGGGAAAAACACAAATATGTGAAGTATGCAAATAAGGGAAATACGCAAATATGGGAAGTACGCAAATATCGGAAGAACGTAAATATCGGTAAAACGCAAATATGGGAAAAACGCAATTATTGGAAATATGCAAATATGTTGAAAACGCAAATATGGGAAAAACGCAAATATTGGAAAAACGCTAATATGGGAAAAACGCTAATATGGAAAAAACGCAAATATGGGTGGTGGTGGTTGTTAGGATGTTTAAGGGGGACTAAACAGCTAAGGTCATCAGTCCCCCATTCCAAAAACAGGCGAGACATTAAGGCGCGGAGCAGATAAAACCCCAAGGGGAAGGATACTCCCCCCCAAGGCTTAAAAGAACACAAATGCGGTAACGAATACGACAGACACGAAGAGGACAGATGAACACCAGACAAAAAGTAAAAACAGAAGAAAATAAGATGGCCGGAGAGAGGTTGACTGACCACGACAACAAAAAAGGGAAAGAGTCAACCAGCCGACTACACACTAAAATCTGCAACCAAATATGAGAGACTCGAGGACAAGAGACACACAAAAGGAAAGGTGCAGGACCACTCTAAATGGAAGCATAAAAAGGACTAGCACGGATAAAATGTAAAACACTGTCAGCCATTGAGGCATCGTCGCATAAAATCAAAGGCAAGGTGCCCGGGACATTAAAAGACTGCCGAAGGGTGCAAAGTCGGGGACACTCCAATAGAATGTGGGCGACCATCAGCTGGGACCCACACCGACACGGGGGGATCCTCCTGACGCAAAAGATGGCCGTGCGTTATGTATGTATGGCCGATGCGGAGCAGACACAAGATAACAGACTCCCTGCGAGAAGACCGCAGGGAGGAGCGCCACACATCGGTCGTCTCCTTGACAGCCCGCAGTTTATTCAGGGCTGTCATGCCACGCCACTCAACAGACCACACCCCAAGCACCTTACGGCGCAACTCCAGCTGCAGGTCGCGAGCTGTGAGGCCGATCTCCAAAGCTGGGGCTTCGATCGCCCCTTTGGCCAGCCTGTCAACACGTTCGTTCCCCGGGATGCCAACATGACCTGGCGTCCAAACCAAGACCACCGAACGACCAGAACGGGCAATGGCGGAAACAGACTCCTGAATAGAGGACACCAAAGGAGAAGAGGGATAGCAGCAGTCGATGGCCTGAAGGCTGCTCAGGGAGTCACTGCAGATGACGATGGACCTACCTGAGCAGAAATGCATATGCTCAAGAGCGTGCGAGATGGCCACCAGCTCTGCAGTAAAAATACTGCAGCCAGCCGGCAAGGAGCGTTGCGCAACATGGGCAGCGCGAGCAAAAGCGTAGGCAGTGCAACCATCAACCAGGGAACCATCAGTGTAGACAGGCTCACAGTCCGGAAATGATTCGAGGAGCGCAAGAAAACGGCGACGGAGGGCCACAGGCGGAACCGAGTCCTTAGGTCCCTGTGCCAAATCCAGACGGACGGACGGCCGGGACAAACACCAGGGAGGCGTAGGTGTACGGACCCGGAAGGGAGGCAGAAGAGGGAATGACCCCAGTTCTGACAGCAGGGACTGGACACGGACAGCTACGGAAAGCCCAGACCTAGGTCGCCGTTCGGGCAGATGGAGGACCATGGCAGGGAAAAGCAGGCGACGATTGGGATGGCCTGGCGAGCAATGCACGTGGACAGCATAGTCGGCGAGCAGACGATGGCGGCGAATCCGCAGCGGGGGAACCCCGGCCTCCACCAGTAGACTATCCACGGGGCTGGTGCGAAAAGCGCCGGTTGCAAGCTGAACCCCACAGTGGTGTATGGGGTCTAACAACTTCAACACTGAGGGTAACGCAGACCCATAGGCCAGGCTCCCATAATCAAGCCGGGACTGCACAAGGGCTCTGTACAATCACAGCAGCGTGCAGCGATCTGCACCCCAAGACGTGTAGCTAAGGCAGCGGAGGGCGTTGAGGTGCCGCCAGCATTTTTGCTTCAGCTGAGTAACATGAGGAACCCATGTGAGCCGGGCATCAAACACGAGTCCCAAGAAGCGGCAAGTGTCCACCACTTCAAGCAGGTGGCCGTCGAGGTAAAGTTCAGGATGAGGGTGGACCGTCCGACGCCTGCAGAAGTGCATAACTCGAGTCTTGGGTGCAGAGATCTGAAAACCATGAGTCAGAGCCCATGATGCTGCCTTGCGAACGGCGACTTGCTGCCTGCGGTCGGCGACTCCCACAGTCGTGGAGCTAAATGAGATGCAGAAGTCGTCGGCATACAAAGAAGGAGACACCGACGACCCCACTGCTGCAGCCAGACCATTAATGGCCACTAGAAATAAGGAGACGCTCAACACTGAACCCTGCGGGACCCCATTTTCCTGTATATAAGATGAACTAGAGGTGGCACCGACTTGCACCCGGAAAGAGCGGCACAATAAAAAGCTTTGAAGAAAAGCCGTGAGCCGACCACGAAGACCCCACTCATGCAACGTGGCGAGGATGTGATGCCTCCATGTGGTGTCATACGCCTTCTGCAGATCGATGCTGACGTCGGGCAAAGGCCGTACGGACAGCAGATTCCAGCCGCACCAAATTGTCCACTGCAGACCAGCCCCGACGGAAGCCACCCTGGGATGGAGCGAGGAGACCGCGTGACTCAAGGACCCAACACAAACGCCGCCCCACCATACGTTCGAGCAGTTTGCACAATGGGACGATAGCTGTCCACCGCCAGTGGGTGCGCACCGGGCTTCAAGATGGGGACAATAACACCCTCTCGCCATTGCGACGGGAACACACCTTCGCTCCAAATGCGATTAAATATCGCGAGAATGTGTCTCTGGCAGTCCCTGGAGAGATGCTTCAGCATCTGCGCGTGGATGCAGTCTGGGCCTGGTGCTGTATCAGGGCAATCGGCGAGGGCAGCGAGGAATTCCCTCTCGCTGAAAGGAGCATTGTATGTTTCAGAACGACGCGTGTGGAATGAGAACGGAGCCAGGACTATGTACAGCGGCGGTGCTGAAACCGCCGGAACGACCTTCTTCTTGGACACATGCCGTTCCTTCTTCTCACGTCGGCCCTTAAGGTGAGAGGGCTGGGAGAGCTTCTCTGAAGGAGCGTCGGCGGCTGAAGACGACGCAGAAGCCCTACGACCAACAGGTGGCGGAACCTTCAGCCACTGGCTGACATCTGGCTGGGAAGGAGAAGAAACGGAGGAAGGGAGAGCCCCGAGGGACCCCTTCCGTGAGAGAGGAACCGGCAGAGTCAACGCCGGCGGAGAAGGAGGGGGAGAAATCGAGCCTCCCGGTTGTGGAGCAGATGTCACTCCCGAAGTAAGCATGGGGGGAGCGACAGAAGAGGGTTTGCCCCCAACTGCTAAGGGGGCAACAGAGGAAGGCTTGCCCCCAGACACGAGGGGGGCAGACTGAGATACACGGCCCCGAGGGCCCTCTGAAGGCGGCACAGATGAGGCGACAACCGTCGCTGCAGCATAAGATGGTCGAATGGAAGCAGGATACAACCTTTCATATTTCAGTTTTGCCTCTCGATAAGTAAGCCGGTCCAGGGTCTTAAATTCCATGATCTTCCGCTCCTTATGAAAAACGGGGCAATCCGGCGAACATGGAGAGTGGTGCTCCCCACAGTTGACACATACAGGCGGAGGCGCACATGGAGAATCGGGATGAGAGGGGCGTCCGCAATCTCGACATGTAGCGCCGGATGGGCAACGGGAGGACATATGCCCAAACTTCCAGCACTGGAAGCACCGCATCGGGGGAGGGACGTATGGCTTTACGTCGCAACGGTAAACCATCACCTTGACCTTCTCGGGCAAGACATCACCCTCGAAGGCCAAGATAAAGGCACCGGTGGCCACCCTGTTAGTATTGGGCCCCCTATGTACACGACAGACAAAATGTACACCACGTCGTTCCAAGTCGGCTCTCAGCTCGTCATCGGATTGTAACAAGAGGTCACGATGGTAAATAATCCCCTGGACCATATTTAAGCTACTGTGGGGAGTGACGGTAACACAGCTTATTGCACAAGAGCAACGCTCGTGACTGGGCTGGGGAGGACGTCTTGAGGATGATGGACCCATTCCTCATTTTAGACAACCCCGCCACTTCCCCAAACTTATCCTCCAGGTGTTCCACAAAAAACAGAGGCTTTGTCATGAGAAAGGAGTCACCATCAGTCCTGCTGCAGACAAGGTATTGCGGTACGTAAGGCTCCCGCTTGGCACTAGATCGGCGTCCCTCCCATGGCGCAGCCAACGAGGGGAACGACTGAGGGTCATATTGTGCAGCATCAAAGTCTACTCTACCACGCTTAGAGACGCTGGTGGCCGTGCGACCACCAGCTTGGTGTGATTTATTGCGCTTCATTGCGCCACATCCGCCCAGATGCCACCTACTCCGAACGAGGGCTCTCCCCAAGGGCGCCACCCAGCCAAAGCAACGGGTACCTCGCCGATATCCCGTTGCCTGGAGTCCACGTGCCCCAGACAAGATGGGCACATACTCCTTGGCATGCATGGGGAGGAAACAGCTCTGGCATCTGTAGTGCGATTCCTGCATGGTCAGGGGGCTACCACCAAGAGGGTACATGACGACCCCACCACAACGGACTGGCTACCGTGCTGGATTTTAGGTGTGAAAAGGGTCCACAGTTGTCATAGGCGCTAAGAAGAAGAGTGCGCACAAGGCGAGAAGGAGACAACCCAGAAGATGTTGGGCGTAGTCCCACCCACACGACAATAGGTAACATGCAAGATGGTGGAGCATGACGGACCAATAGAAAAACACCACATAAGGTGTCCTTCACCAAATGGCACTCACTGACAACGGAAATTTGGAAAAAAAAGGAGGTCAAACCCAAGAGGGGACCATCACAGAAGACCGAAACGTTTGAGACTCCTTTTAGTCCCCTGTTACGACAGGCAGGAATACCGCGGGCCGATTCTTACCCCCGAACCCGCAGGGGGGGCAAATATGGGAAAAACGCAAATATGGGAAGGACGCAAATATGAAAAAAACACTAATATGTGATATAGCAAATATGGGAAGTACGCAAATATGTAAAAAACGCAAATACGGGTAAACTGCAAATAGGGGAAAAACGCAAAACAGGGGAAAACGCAAATATGGGTAAAAAGCAATTATGGGAATAACGCAATTATGGGAAAAACGCAAATATGGGAAAAACGCATATATGCGAAAAACGCAAATATCGGAGAAACACAAATATGGGAAAATGGCTAATTTGGGTACATGGCAAATATGGGAAAATGGCAAATATGGGAAAATGGCAAATATGGCAAATGGCAAATATGGCAAATAGCAAATATGGGAAAAACGCGAATATGGGAAAATCGCTAATATTGGAAACTCGCAAATATAGCAGAACATAATTTAGTCGCACAACATGAGTAGAAGGAATCGGTTGGTAAGATGGGTTCATGAGTAATGGGAAAATGGAAAATATGGGAAAATGGCAAATTTGGGAAAATGGCAAATAAGGGAAAATAGCAAATATGGGAAAAACAAATATGGGAAAATCGCAAATGGGAAAAACACCAATATGTTACATACCCAAATATGGGAAGTACACTAATATGGGAAAAACGGAAATGTGGGAAAAACGAAATTTTGGGAAAAACGCAAATATGGGAAAAACGCAAATATGGCAAAAAGGAAAATATATAAAAAACGCAAATATGGGAAAATTGCAAATATGGGAAAAACGCACATATAGCAAAAACGCTAAAATGGGAAAACGCAAATATGGGAAAAACACATATATGGGAATAATGCAAGTATGGGAAAAACGCAAATATGGGAAAAACGCAAATATGGGAAAAACGCACATATAGCAAATACGCTAATATGGGAAAAACGCAAATTTGGGAAAGACGCAAATATGTAAAAAACGCAAATACGGGAAAATTGCAAAAATGTGAAAAACGCACATATAGCAAAAAGGCTAAAATGGGAAAACGCAAATATGGGAAAAACATATATATGGGAAAAACGCAAGTATGGGAAAAACGCTAATAGCGGAAAAACGCAAATATGAGAAAAACGCAAATATGGGATAACTGCAAACATGGAAGAAACACGAATATGGTAAAAACGCAAATTTGGGAAAAACGCAAATATGGGAAAAACGTAAATATGGCAAAAACGCCAATATGGGAAAAACGCAAATATGGCAAAAACGTAAATATGGGGAAAATGCATATATGGCAGAAACGCAAATATGGGAAAAATGTAAATATGACAAATTCGCAAAATATGACAAATTCGCAAATATGACAAAAACGCAAATCTGAGAAAAACGCAAATATGGGAACAACACAAATATGGGAAAAACGCAAATATGGGAAAAACAAAAATATGGGATTAACGCAAATATGGCAAAAACCCAAGCTTGGAAAAAACGCAAATATGGCAAAAACGAAAATATGGGTAAAACGCAAATATGGGAAAAACGGAAATATGGCAAATACGCAAATATACGAAAAATGCAAATATGGGAAAAAAGAAAAATCGGAAAAACGCAAATATGGAAAAAACGCAAATAAAGGAAAAAAGCAAATATGGGAAAAACGAGAGTATGGGAAAAACGCAAATACGGGTAAAATTAAATATGGCAAAAATGTAAATGTGGGAAAATCGTAAATGTGCGAAAACCGCTAATATGGGAAAAAAGCAAATATGAGAGAAACGCAAATATGGAAGAAACGTAAATATAGTAAAAACGCAAATATGGGAAAAACGCAAATATGGGAAAAACGCAAATATGCGAAAAACAGAAGTATGGGAAAAACGCAAAAATGGCATAAACACAAACATGGGAAAAACGCAAACATGGGAAAAACGCAAACATGAGAAAAACGTAAATATGGCACAAATGCAAATATGGCAAAAACGCAAATATGGCAAAAACGCAAATATGGGAAAAACGCAAATATTGCAAAAACGCTAATACTGCAAAAACGCTAATATGGGAAAAACGCAAATATGAGAAAAATGCAAAACAGGGAAAAACGCAAATATTGGAATAACTCAAATATGGGAACAACCCAAAAATGAGTAAAACGCAAATATGGGAAAAACCCAAAAATGGGAAAAACGCAAATATGGGAAAAACGCAAATTTGGGAAAATCGCAAATATGGCAAAAACGCAAATATGGGAAAAACGCAAATATTGCAAAAACGCTAATACTGCAAAAACGCTAATATGGGAAAAACGCAAATATGAGAAAAATGCAAAACAGGGAAAAACGCAAATATTGGAATAACTCAAATATGGGAACAACACAAAAATGAGTAAAACGCAAATATGGGAAAAACCCAAAAATGGGAAAAACGCAAATATGGGAAAAACGCAAATTTGGGAAAATCGCAAATATGGCAAAAACGCAAATATGGGAAAAACGCAAATATGGCAAAAACGCAAATATGGGAAAATCGCATATATAGCAAAATGCAAATATGGGAAAAACGCAAACATGGCAAAATCGCAAATATGACAAAAACGCAAATATGGAAGATACGCAAATATGGGAATAATGCGAATATGGGAAAAAACGCAAATGTGGCAAAAACGCAAGTATGCAAAAACGAAAACATGGCAAAAACGCAAATGTGGCCACAACGCAAATATCGGAAAAACGCAAATATGGGAAAAATGCAAAAATGGGAAAAAGGCAAATGTAGGAATAACGCAAATCAGGGACAAACGCAAATATGGGAAAAACGCAAATATGGGAAAAATACATATATGGGAAAAACGCAAATATGGGAAAAACACATATATGGGAAAAACGAAAATATGGGATAAACGCTAATAGGTAAAAAACGCAAATATGGGAAAAACGCAAATGTGGGAAAAACTAAAACATAGGAATAACGAAAATATGGGAAAAATGCATATATGGGAAAATGGTAAATATGGGAAAATGGCAAATATGGCAAAATGGCAAATACGGGAAAATCGCAAATATGGGAAAAAACCCGAATGTGAGAAAATCGCTAATATTGGAAACTCACAAATATTGCAGAAGAAAATTTTGTGGCAAAACATGAGTAGAAGGAATCAGATGGTAGGATGGGTTCATGAGTAATGGGAAAATAGCAAATATGGGAAAATGGCAAATATGGGAAAATGGCAAATATGGGAAAATGGCAAATATGGGAGAATGGCAAATATGGGAAAATGACAGATATGGGAAAATGCAAATATGGGAAAATCGCAAATTTGGGAAAATCGCAAATTTGGCAAATTCGCAAATATAGGAAAAACACAAATATGATAAAAACGCAAACATGTGAAAAACGAAAATATGGGAAAAACGCAAATATGACAAAAAAGCAAATAAGGGAATAACGCAAAAATGGCAAAATCGCAAATATGGGAAAAACGCAAATATGGCAAAAACGCGAATATAGGAAAAACGCAAGTATGGCAAAAACGCAAACATGGGAAAAACGCAAGTATGGCAGAAACGCAAATATGGGAAAAACGTAAATATGGCAAATTCGCAAAAATGGCAAAAACCCAAATATGGAGAAAACGCAAATATGGGAAAAACTCAAATAAGGGAACTTCGCTAATAGGGGAAAAACACAAATATGGGAAAAACACAAATATGGGGAAAACACAATATGGGATAAACGCAAATATGGGATAAACGCATATATGGCAAAAACCCAAGTATGGCGCAAACGCAAATATGGCAAAAACGCAAATATGGGAAAAACGCATATATGGGAAAAACGAAAATATGGCAAATATGCAAATATATGTAAAACGCAAATATACGAAAAACGCAAAAATGGGAAAAACGCAAATATGGAAAAAACGCAAATAAAGGAAGAACGCAAATATGGGAAAAGCGCAAATGTGGGAAAAAAGCAAAGATGGGAGAAACGCAAATCTGGGAAAAACGCTCATATGGGAAAAACGAAAATATGGGAAAAACGCAAATATGGGAAAAACGCAAATATGGGAAAAACGCAAATATGGGAAAAACCAAATATGAGAAAAACGCAAAAATGAGAAAAACGCAAATATGACGAAAACGCAAATATGCGAAAAACGCAAATATAGGAAAAACGCAAATTTGGAAAAAACGCAAATATGGTAAAACACAAATATGCAAAAGATGCAAATATGGGAAAACGCAGATATGCCAAATCGCTAATGTGGAAAAACGCAACTATGGGAACAACGCATATATGGGAAAGACGCATATATGGGAAATACGCAAATATGGGAAAAACGCAAATATGGTAAAAACGCAAATATGGGAAAAACGCTAATATGGAATAACGTAAATATGGGAATAACGCAAATATGGGAAAAACGCAAAAATGGGATAAACGCAAATATGGTAAATACGCAAATATGGGACAAACGCAAATATGGTAAATACGCAAATATGGGACAAACGTAATTATGGCAAAAACGCAAATATGGGAAAAACGCAAATATGGGAAAAACGCAACTATGGGAAAAACGCAAATATGGGAAAAACGAAAATATGGGAAAAACGAAAATATGGGAAATACGCAAGTATGGGAAAAACGCAAATATGCGAAAATGGCAAATTTGGGAAAATGGCAAATATGGGAAAATGCCAAATATGGGAAAATGGCAAATATGGGAAAATGACAAATATGGGAAAATCGCAAATATGGCAAAAACGTAAAAATGCAAAACCGCAAATGTGGGAAAAACGGAAATATGGGACAAACGCAAATATGCCAAAGACGGTAATATGGGAAAAGACGAAAATTGACATAAATGCAAAACAGGGAAAAACATAAATATGGGAAAGACTCAAATATGGGAAAAACGCAAATATAGGAAAACGCAAAATAGGGAAAATAGCAAATTTGGGAAAAACGCAAATATGCGAATAACGAAAATATGGAAAAAACGCAAATATGGGAAAAACGCAAACATGGCAAAATCGGAATCATGGCAAAAACGCAAATATAAGAAAAACACAAATATGGCAAAAACGCTAATATGAAAAAACGCAAATATGAGAAAAACGCAAAAGAGGGAGAATCGCAAATATGGGTTAGACGCAAATATGGTAAAAACGCAAAAATGGGAAAAACGCAAAAATGGGAAAAACGCAAATATGGGAAAAACGCAAATATGGGAAAAACGCAAATATGGGTAAACGCAAATATGGGAAAAACGCAAATATGGGAAAAACGCAAATATGGGAAAGCGCAAATATGGGAAAGCGCAAATATGGGGAAAACGCAAATATGGAAAATACGTATATATAGGAGAAATGCCAATATAGGAAAAACGCAAATATGGGAAAAACGCAAATATGGGAAAAACGCAAATTTGGGAAGAATGCAAATATGGGAAAAACGCAAATATGGGAAAAACGCACATATGGCAAAATCGATAATAGGGAAAAAACGCAAATATGGGAAAAACGCAATTATGGGACAAACGCAAATATGGGAAAAACGCAAATATGGGAAAAACGCAAATATGGGAAAAACGCAAATATGGGAAAAACGCACATATGGCAAAATTGATAATAGGGGAAAAACGCAAATATGGGAAAAACGCAAATATGGGAAAAACGCTAATATGGGAAAAACGCAATTATGGGAAAAACGCTAATATGGGAAAACGCAAATATGGGAAAACGCAAATATGGGGAAAACGCAAATATGAGAAAAACGAAAATATGGGAAAAACGCAAATATGGGAAAAACGCAAAATAGGGGAAAAACGCAAAACAGGGGAAAAACGCAAATATGGGAAAAACGCAAATATGGGAAAAACGCTAATATGGGAAAAACGCAATTATGGGAAAAACGCTAATATGGGAAAACGCAAATATGGGAAAACGCAAATATGGGGAAAACGCAAATATGAGAAAAACGAAAATATGGGAAAAACGCAAATATGGGAAAAACGCAAAATAGGGGAAAAACGCAAAACAGGGGAAAAACGCAAATATGGGAAAAACGCAAATATGGGAAAAAAACGAACATGAAAGAAACTCAAATATCGGAAAAACGCAAATAAGGGAAAAACGCAAATATGGGAGAAACGCAAATATAGGAAAATCACAAATATGGGAAAATGGCAAATATGGGGAAATGGCAAATATGACAAATGTGGGAAAATGGCAAATATGGGAAAATGTCAAATATGGGAAAATGGCAAATATGAGAAAATAACAAATATGAAAAATACAAATATGGGAAAATTGCAAATTTGGAAAATTCGCAAATTTCGTAAAATCGCAAATATAAGAACAACACAAATATGGGAAAACCGCAAATATGGCAAAAGCGCTAATATGAGAAAAAGCGCAAATATGAGAAAAACGCAAATATGGGAAAAACGATATGGGACAAACGCAAACATGGGAAAACTAAAATATGGCAAAAACTCTTATATGCGAAAAAAAGCAAATATGAGAAAATCGCAAAACAGGCAAAAACGCAAATATGGGAAAAACTCATATATGGGAATAACGCAAGTATGGGAAATACGCAAAAATGGGATAAATGCAAATAAGGGAAAAACGCAATTATGGGAAAAACGCAAATATGGCAAATACGTAAATATGGCAAAAACGTAAATAGGGGAAAAACGCAAATATGGGAAAAACGAAAATACTGCAAAGGCGCTAATATGGGAAAAACGCAAATATGAGAAAAACGCAAAACGAAAAAAAACGCAAATATGAGAAAAACTCAAATAAGTGAAAAAAGCAAAAATATGAAAAATGCAAATATGGGAAAAAAGCAAAAATATGAAAAATGCAAATATGGGAAAAACCCAAAAATGGGAAACCGCAAATATGAGAAAAACGCAAATATGGCAAATATGGAAAAAACGCAAATAAGGCAAAAACGCAATTTTGGGAAAAACGCAAATATGGCAAAAACGCGAATATGGGAAAAACCCAAATATGGCAAATACGCAAATATGGGGAAAACGCATATATGGCAAAAACACAAATATGGGAAAAACGCAAATATGGCAAAATCGCAAATATGACAAACACGCATATATGGAAAATACGCAAATATGGGAAAAACGAAAAAATGGGAAAAACGCAAATGTAGGAAAAATGCAAATAAGGGAAAAACGCAAATATGGGAAAACCGCGAATATGGGAAAAACGCAAATATGGGACAAACGCAAATATGGCAAAAACATAAATATGGCAAAAACGCAAATATGGGAAAAACGCAGATATGGGAAAGACGCAAATATGGCAAAATCGCTAAATTGGGAAGAAACGCAAATATGAGAAAAACGCAAGACACGGAAAAACGAAAATATGGGAAAGACTAAAATATGGGACAAACGCAAATTTGGGAAAAACGCAAAAATGGGAATATTCAAATATGGCAATAACTTAAATATGGGAAAAACGCAAAAGTGGGTGAAATGCAAATATGGGAAAGAGGCAAATATGGGAAAAACGCAAATATGCGACAATGGCAAATATGTGAAAATGGCAATTATGTGAAAATGGAAAATATGGGAAAATAGCAAATATGGTGAAAACGCGAATATGAGAAAATCGCTAATATTGCAAACTCGTGAAAATGGCAGAAGAGAATTTTGTGGCACAACATGAGTAGAAGGAATCACTTGGTAGGATGGGTTCATGAGTAATGGGAAAATGGCAAATATGGGAAAATTGCAAATATGGGAAAATGGAAAATATGGGAAAATTACAAATAAGGGAAAATGGCAAATATGGAAGAATGACAAATATGGGAAAATACAAATATGGGAAAATCGCAAATTTGGGAAAATCGCCAATTTGGGAAATTCGACAAAATGAGGATAACGCAAATATGGCAATAACGCAAATATATAAAAACGTAAATATGGCAGAAACGCAAATATGGGAAAAACGCAAATATGGGAAAATGCAAATATGGAAAAAACGTAAATATGGCAAAAACGCAAATATGGGAATAACGCAAATATGGTAAAAACTCAATATTGCAAAAACGTTAATATAGGAAAAACGCAAATATGAGAAAGACGTAAAACAGGGAAAAACGCAAATATGGGAATAACTCAAATATAGGAAAACCGCAAAAATGGGTAAAACGCAAATACGGGAAAAAAACAAAAATGTGAAAAACGCAAATATGCGAAAAACGCAAATATGGCGAAACGCAAATACGGAAAAAACGCATATATGGCAAAAACGAAATATGGGAAAAATGCAAATATGGCAAAATCGCAAATATGACAAAAAGGCAAATATGGGGAATATGCAAATATGGGAAAAACGCAAATATGGGAAAAACGCAAATATTGGAAAAACGCAAATATGGGGAAAACGCAAATATGGGGAAAACGCAAATATGGGGAAACCCCAAATATGAGGAAAACGCAAATATGGGGAAAACGCAAATTTGGGGAAAACGCAAATATGGCAAAAACGCAAGTATGGCAAAAACGCAAATATGGCAATAACGCAAATATGGCAAAAACGCAAATATGGGAATAACGCAAATATGGGAAAAACGTAAATATGGGAACAATGCAAATATGGGAAAAACGCAAATATTGAAAAATCGCAAATATGGGATAAACCCAAATATGGGAAACACGCAAATATGGGAAACACGCAAATATGGGATTAAGGCAAATATGGCAAAAACGCAAATATATGGAAATGTAAATATGGCAGAAATGCAAATATGGGAAAAACATAAATATGGCATATTCGCTAATATTGCAAAAACGCAAATATTGCAAAAACGTTAATATTGCAAAAACGCAAATATGGCAAAAACGCAAATATGGGAAAAACGCAAATATGGGAAAAACGCAAATATGGGAAAAATGCAAGTATGGGGAAAACGCAAATATGGGAAAAACGCAAATATGGGGAAAATCGCAAATATGGGAAAAACCCAAATGTGAGAAAATCGCTAATATTGGATACTCGCAAATATAGCAGAAGAAAATTTTGTGGCAAAACATGAGTAGAAGGAATCAGTTGGTAGGATAGGTTCATGAGTAATGGGAAAATAGCAAATATGGGAATATGGCAAATATGGGAAAATGGCAAATATGGGAAAATGGCAAATATGGGAGAATGGCAAATATGGGAAAATGACAGATATGGGAAAATGCAAATATGGGAAAATCGCAAATTTGGGAAAATCGCAAGTTTGGGAAATTCGCAAATATAGGAAAAACACAAATATGATAAAAACGCAAACATGGGAAAAACAAAAGTATGGGAAAAGCGCAAATATGGCAAAAAAGCAAATAAGGGAATAACACAAAAATGGCAAAATCGCAAATATGGGAAAACCGCAAATATGGCAAAAACGCAAATATGGGAAAAACGCAAGTATGGCAAAAACACAAACATGGGAAATACATAAGTATGGCAGGAACGCAAATATGGGAAAAAGGTAAATATGGCAAATTCGCAAATATGGCAAAAACGCAAATATGGAGAAAACGAAAATATGGGAAAAACGCAAAACAGGGAAAAACGCAAATATGGAAAAACTCAAATATGGGAAAAACTCAAATATGGGAAAACCTCAAATATGGGAAATACGCAAAAATGGGAAAAAAGCGAAAATGGGAAAAACGCAAATATGGGAAAAACGCAAATATGGGAAAAACGCAAATATGGGAGAAACGCAAATATGGGAGAAACGCAAATATGGGAAAAACGCAAATATGGGAGAAAAGCAAATATGAGAAAAACGCAATTATGGGAGAATAGCAAATATGGGAAAAACTCAATTATGGGAAAAACAGAAATATGGGAAAAACGCAAATATGGGAAAAACGCAAATATGGGCACAACGAAAATATGGGAACAACGCAAATATGGGAAAAACGCAAATATGGGAAAAACGCAAATATGGGCACAACGAAAATATGGGAACAACGCAAATATGGGAAAAACGCAAATATGCGAAAAACGGAAACATGGGAAAAATGGAAATACGGCAACACCGCAAATATGGGAAAAACGCAAATATGGCAAAAACGCAAATTTGGGAAAAACGCAAATATGGCAAAAACGCAAATATGGGAAAAACGCAAATATGGGAAAAACACAAATATGGGATAAGCACAAATATGGGAAAACTGCAAATATGGGAGGAAAGCAATTATGGAAAAAATGCATATATGGGAAAAGCGCATATATGGGAAATACGCAAACATGGGAAAATCGCAAAAATGGGACAATCGCAAAGATGGGAAAATCGCAAAAATGGGAAAATCGCAAAGATGGGAAAATCGCAAAAATGGGAAAATCAAAAGATGGGAAAATCGCAAAGATGGGAAAATCGAAAAAATGGGAATTACGCAAAAATTTGAAATTCGCAAATATGGGAAAAGCACTAGCATTGGAATCTCGCAATTATGGGTAAATCGCAAATATGGCAGAAGAGAATTTTGTGGCATAACTTGAGTAGAAGAAGGAATATGTTTGTGGGATTTGTTCATGAATAATGGGAAAAACGCAAAAACGGTAAAAACGCAAATAAGGGAAAATCACTAGTATTGGAATCTCGCAATTATGGGAAAATCGCAAATATGCCAGAAGACAATTTTGTGGCACAACTTGAGTAGAAGAAGGAATCGGTTGGTAGGATGGGTTCATAAGTAATGGGAAAAACGCAAATATGGGAGAAATGCAAATATGGGAGAAACGCAAATATGGGAAAAACGCAAATATGGGAAAAACGCAAATATGAGAAAAGCGCAAATATGGGAAAAACGGAAATATGGGAAAAACGGAAATACGGCAAAACCGCAAATATGGGAAAAACGCAAATATGGCAAAAACGCAAATTTGGGAAAAACGCAAATATGGCAAAAACGCAAATATGGGAAAAACGCAAATATGGGAAAAACACAAATATGGGATAACTGCAAAAATGAAAATAACGCAAATATGGGAAAATCGGAAATGTGGGAAAATCGTAAGAATGGGAAAATCGCAAAAATGAGAAAATCGCAAAATGGGAAAATCGCAAAAATGGGAAAATCGCAAAAATGGGAAAATCGCAAAGATGGGAAAATCGCAAAAATGGGAAAATCGCAAAGATGGGAAAATCGCAAAGATGGGAAAATCGCAAAAATGGGAATTACGCAAAAACTTGAAATTCCGAAAAATTTGAAATACGCAAATATGGGAAAAGCACTAGCATTGGAATCTCGCAATTATGGGTAAATCGCAAATATGGCAGAAAAGAATTTTGTGGCACAACTTGAGTAGAAGGAGGAATCGGTTGGTAGGATGGGTTCATAAGTAATGGGAAAAACGCAAATATGGGAGAAACGCAAATATGGGAGAAACGCAAATATGGGAGAAACGCAAATATGGAATAAACGCAAATATGGGAAAAACGCAAATATGGGAAAAACGCAAATTTGGGAAAAACGAGAAAATGGGAATAACTCAAATATGGGATAAACGCAAAAATCGGAAAATCAGAAAAGCGCAAATATGAGAGGAGAGAATTTTTTGGCACAACTTGACTAGAAGTAAGAATCGGTTGGTAGGATGGTTCGTGAGAAATGGAAAAAACGAAATATGGGAAAAAAAGAAATATGGGAAAAACGCAAATATGGGAAAAACGCGATTATGGGAAAATCGATAATATTGGAAACTCGCAAATATGGCAGAAGAGAATTTTGTGGCACAACTTGAGTAGAAGAAGGAATCGGTTGGTGGCATGGGTTCATGAGTAATGGGAAAAACACAAATATTGGAGAAGCACAATTTTGGGAGAAACGCAAATATGGGAGAAACGCAAATATGGGAGAAACACAAATATGGGAGAAACACAAATATGGGAGAAACGCAAATATGGGAGAAATGCAAATATGGGAGAAATGCAAATATGGGAAATTCGCAAATTTGGGAAAAACGGAAATATGGGAAAACCGGAAAGTGGGAAAAACGGAAATGTGGGAAAAACGCGAATATGGGAAAATCAGAAAATCCCAAATATGGCAGAGGAGAATTTTGTGGCACAACTTAACTACAAGAAGGAATCGGTTGGCAGGATGGTTCGTGAAAAATGGGAAAAACGCATGTATGGGAGAAACGCTAATATGGGAGAAACGCAAGTATGGGAGAAACGCAAGTATGGGAAAAACGCAAATATGGAAAAATCGCAAATATGGGAAAAACTCAAATATGGGAAAAACGCAAATATGGGAAAAACGCAAATATGCGAAAAACGCAAATATGGGATAAACGCAAATATGGGAATAACGCAAATATGGGAAAAACGCAAATATGGGAAAAACGCAAATATGGGAAACACGCAAATGCAGGAAAAACGCAAATGCGGGAAAAGCGGAAATGCGGGAAAAACGCAAATGCGGGAAAAACGCAAATGTAGGAAAAACGCAAATATGGGAAAAACGCTAATATGGAATAACGTAAATATGGGAATAACGCAAATATGGGAAAACCGCTAATATGGGATAAACACAAATATGGTAAATACGCAAATATGGGATAAACGCAAATATGGTAAATATGCAAATATGGGACAAACACAAATGTGGCAAAAACGAGAATATGGGAAAAACGCAAACATGGAAGAAACGCAAATATGTTAAAAACGCAAATATGGGAAAATCGCTAATATGGGAAAAACCCAAATATGGGAAAACGCAAATATGGGAAAAACGAAAATATGGGAAAAACGCATATATGGGAAAACGCATACATGGGCAAAACGCATATATGGGAAAATGGTAAATATGAGAAAATGGCAAATATAATAAAATGACAAATATGGGAAAATCGCAAATATGGGAAAAAACCCGAATGTGAAAAAATCGCTAATATTGGAAACTCACAAATATTGCAGAAGAAAATTTTGTGGCAAAACATGAGTAGATGGAATCAGTTGGCAGGATGGGTTCATGAGTAATGGGAAAATAGCAAATATGGGAAAATGGCAAATATGGGAAAATGGCAAATATGGGAAAATGGCAAATATGGGAGAATGGCAAATATGGGAAAATGACAGATATGGGAAAATGCAAATATGGGAAAATCGCAAATTTGGGAAAATCACAAATTTGGCAAATTCGCAAATATAGGAAAAACACAAATATGATAAAAACGCAAACATGTGAAAAACGAAAATATGGGAAAAACGCAAATATGACAAAAAAGCAACTAAGGGAATAACGCAAAAATGGCAAAATCGCAAATATGGGAAAAACGCAAATATGGCAAAAACGCGAATATGGGAAAAACGCAAGTATGGCAAAACACAAACATGGGAAATACGCAAGTATGGCAGAAACGCAAATATGGGAAAAACGTAAATATGGCAAATTCACAAATATGGCAAAAACCCAAATATGGAGAAAACGCGATTATGGGAAAAACGCAAATAAGGGAACATCGCTAATATGGGAAAAACACAAATATGGGAAAAACACAAATATGGGAAAAACGCAATATGGGAAAAACGCAAATATGGGATAAACGCAAATATGGAAAAAACCCAAGTATAGCATCAATGCAAATATGGCAAAAACGCAAATATGGGAAAAACGCATATATGGGAAAAACGAAAATATGGCAAATTAGCAAATATATGTAAAACGCAAATATACGAAAAACGCAAAAATGGGAAAAACGGAAATATGGAAAAAAACGTAAATAAAGGAAGAACGCAAATATGGGAAAAGCGCAAATGTGGGAAAAAAGCAAACATGGGAGAAACGGAAATATGGGAAAAACGCTCACATGGGAAAAACGCAAATATGGGAAAAACGCTCATATGGGAAAAATGCAAATATGAGAAAAACGCAAATATGAGAATAACACAAATATGGCGAAAACGAAAATATGTGAAAACCGCAAATATAGGAAAAACGCAAATATGGGAAAACACAAATATGCAAAAAACGCAAATATGGGAAAAACGCAGATATGCTAAATCGCTAATGTGGAATAACGCAACTATGGGAACAACGCATATATGGGAAAGACGCATATATGGGAAAAACGCAAATATGGGAAAAACGCAAATATGGTAAAATTGTAAATATGGGAAAAACGCTAATATGGAATAACGTAAATATGGGAATAACGCAAATATGGAAAGACCGCAAATATGGGATAAACGCAAATACGGTAAATACACAAATATGGGACAAACGCAAATATGGTAAAAACGCAAATATGGGATAAACGCAAGTATGGCAAAAACGCAAATATGGGAAAAACGCAAATATGGGAAAAACGCAAATATGGGAAAAACGCAAAAATGGGAAAAACGCTAATATGGGAAAAACGCAAATATGGGAAAAACGCAAATATGAGAAAAACGAAAATATGGGAAAAACGAAAATATGGGAAAAACGGAAATATCGGAAAAACGCAAGTATGGGAAAAACGTAAATATGCGAAAATGGCAAATTTGGGAAAATGGCAAATATGGGAAAATGGCAAATATGGGAAAGTGGCAAATATGGGAAAATGACAAATATGGGAAAATGGCAAATATGGGAAAATCGCAATTAAGGCAAAAACGTAAATATGGCAAAAACGCAAATGTGGGGAAAACGGAAATATGGGACAAACGCAAATATGCCAAAGACGGTAATATGGGAAAAAATGCAAATTGACAAAAACGCAAAAAGGGAAAAACACAAATAGGTGAAAGTCTCAAATATGGGAGAAACTCAAATATAGGAAAAACGCAAAAATTGCAAAATTGCAAGTTTGGGAAAAACGCAAATATGCGAATAACGCAAATATGGGAAAAACGCAAATATGGGAAAAACGCAAACATGGCAAAAACGGAATTATGGCAATAACGCAAATATGGGAAAAACACAAATATGGGAAAAACACGAACATCGGAAAAACGCAAATATGGGATAAACGCAAAAATGGCAAAAATGTAACCATGGGAAAAACGCAAATATGGGAAAACCGCAAATATGAGAAATACGCAAATACGGGAAAAATGCAAATATGGGAAAAACGCAAATATGGGAAAAACGCAAATATGGGAAAAACCCAAATATGGGAAAAACGCAAATATGGGAAAAACGCAAATATGGGAAAAACGCAAATATGGGAAAAGCGCAAATATGGGAAAAACGGAAATATGGGAAAAACGGAAACATGGGAAAAACGGAAATACGGCAAAACCGCAAAAGGGGCAAAACGCAAATATGGCAAAAACGCAAATTTGGGAAAAACGCAAATATGGCAAAAACGCAAATATGGGAAAAACGCAAATATGGGGAAAACACAAATATGGGAAAAGCACAAATATGGGAAAACTGCAAATATGGGGGAAAAGCAATTATGGAAAAAATGCATATATGGGAAAAGCGCATATATGGGAAATACGCAAAGATGGGAAAATTGCAAAAATGGGACAATGGCAAATATGTGAAAATGGCAATTATGTGAAAATGGAAAATATGGGAAAATAGCAAATATGGTGAAAACGCGAATATGAGAAAATCGCTAATATTGCAAACTCGTGAAAATGGCAGAAGAGAATTTTGTGGCACAACATGAGTAGAAGGAATCACTTGGTAGGATGGGTTCATGAGTAATGGGAAAATGGCAAATATGGGAAAATTGCAAATATGGGAAAATGGAAAATATGGGAAAATTACAAATAAGGGAAAATGGCAAATATGGAAGAATGACAAATATGGGAAAATACAAATATGGGAAAATCGCAAATTTGGGAAAATCGCCAATTTGGGAAATTCGCAAAAATGAGGATAACGCAAATATGGCAATAACGCAAATATATAAAAACGTAAATATGGCAGAAACGCAAATATGGGAAAAACATATATATGGCATATTCGCTAACATTGCAAAAACGCAAATATTGCAAAAACGCAAATATTGCAAAAACGCAAATATGGCAAAAACGCAAATATGGGAAAAACGCAAATATGGGAAAAACGCAAATATGGGAAAAACGCATATATGGGAAAACCGCAAATATGGGAAAAACGCAAATATGGGAAAAACGCAAATATGGGATGAACGCAAATATGGGATGAATGCAAATATGGCAAAAACCCAAGTATGTAAAAAACGCAAATATGGCAAAAACTTATATATGGCAAAAACGATAATATGGGAAAAACGCTAATATGTGAAAAACGCTAACATGGGAAAAACGCTAATAAGGGAAAAACGCAAATATGAGAAAAACGCAAATATGAAAGAAACGCAAATATGGCAAAAACTCAAATATGGGAAAAACCCAATTATGGGAAAAACGCAAATATGCGAAAAACGCAAATATGGGAAAAACGCAAATATGGGAAAAACGCAAAAATGGGAAAAACACAAAAAATGGGAAAAGCGCAAATATGGGAAAAACGCAAATATGCGAAAACCGGAAGTATGGGACAACGCAAATATGCCAAAAACGCAAATATGGGAAAAACGCAAATATGGGAAAATGCAAATATGGAAAAAACGTAAATATGGCAAAAACGCAAATATGGGAATAACGCAAATATGGTAAAAACTCAATATTGCAAAAACGTTAATATAGGAAAAACGCAAATATGAGAAAGACGTAAAACAGGGAAAAACGCAAATATGGGAATAACTCAAATATAGGAAAACCGCGAAAATGGGTAAAACGCAAATATGGGAAAAAAACAAAAATGGGAAAAACGCAAATATGTGAAAAACGCAAATATGGCGAAACGCAAATACAGAAAAAACGCATATATGGCAAAAACGAAATATGGGAAAAACGCAAATATGGCAAAATCGCAAATATGACAAAAAGGCAAATATGGGGAATATGCAAATATGGGAAAAACGCAAATATGGGAAAAACGCAAATATTGGAAAAACGCAAATATGGGGAAAACGCAAATATGGGGAAAACGCAAATATGGGGAAACCCCAAATATGAGGAAAACGCAAATATGGGGAAAACGCAAATATGGGGAAAACGCAAATATGGGGAAAACGCAAATATGGGAAAGACGCAAATATGGCAAAAACGCAAATATGGCAAAAACGCAAATATGGCAAAAACGCAAGTATGGCAAAAACGCAAATATGGGAATAACGCAAATATGGGTAAAACGTAAATATGGGAACAACGCAAATATGGGAAAAACGCAAATATTGAAAAATCGCAAATATGGGAAAAACCCAAATATGGGAAACACGCAAATATGGGAAACACGCAAATATGGGATTAAGGCAAATATGGCAAAAACGCAAATATATGGAAACGTAAATATGGCAGAAATGCAAATATGGGAAAAACATAAATATGGCATATTCGCTAATATTGCAAAAACGCAAATATTGCAAAAACGTTAATATTGCAAAAACGCAAATATGGCAAAAACGCAAATATGGGAAAAACGCAAATATGGGAAAAACGCAAGTATGGGGAAAACGCAAATATGGGAAAAACGCAAAAATGGGGAAAATCGCAAATATGGGAAAAACCCAAATGTGAGAAAATCGCTAATATTGGATACTTGCAAATATTGCAGAAGAAAATTTTGTGGCAAAACATGAGTAGAAGGAATCAGTTGGTAGGATGGGTTCATGAGTAATGGGAAAATAGCAAATATGGGAATATGGCAAATATGGGAAAATGGCAAATATGGGAAAATGGCAAATATGGGAGAATGGCAAATATGGGAAAATAACAGATATGGGAAAATGCAAATATGGGAAAATCGCAAATTTGGGAAAATCGCAAGTTTGGGAAATTCGCAAATATAGGAAAAACACAAATATGATAAAAACGCAAACATGGGAAAAACAAAAGTATGGCAAAAGCGCAAATATGGCAAAAAAGCAAATAAGGGAATAACACAAAAATGGCAAAATCGCAAATATGGGAAAACCGCAAATATGGCAAAAACGCAAATATGGGAAAAACGCAAGTATGGCAAAAACACAAACATCGGAAATACATAAGTATGGCAGAAACGCAAATATGGGAAAAAGGTAAATATGGCAAATTCGCAAATATGGCAAAAACGCAAATATGGAGAAAACGAAAATATGGGAAAAATGCATAACAGGGAAAAACGCAAATATGGAAAAACTCAAATATGGGAAAAACTCAAATATGGGAAAACCTCAAATATGGGAAATACACAAAAATGGGAAAAAAGCAAAAATGGGAAAAACGCAAATATGGGAAAAACGAAAATATGGGAAAAACGCAAATATGGGAGAAACGCAAATATGGGAGAAACACAAATATGGGAAAAACGCAAATATGGGAGAAAAGCAAATATGAGAAAAACGCAATTATGGGAGAATAGCAAATATGGGAAAAACGCAATTATGGGAAAAACAGAAATATGGGAAAAACGCAAATATGGGAAAAACGCAAATATGGGAAAAACGCAAATATGGGCACAACGAAAATATGGGAACAACGCAAATATGGGAAAAACGCAAATATGGGAAAAACGCAAATTTGGGAAAAACGCAAATATGGGAAAAGCGCAAATATGGGAAAAACGGAAATATGGGAAAAACGGAAACATGGGAAAAATGGAAAAACGGCAAAACCGCAAATATGGGAAAAACGCAAATATGGCAAAAACGCAAATTTGGGAAAAACGCAAATATGGGAAAAACACAAATATGGGAAAAGCACAAATATGGGAAAACTGCAAATATGGGAGGAAAGCAATTATGGAAAAAATGCATATATGGGAAAAGCGCATATATGAGAAATACGCAAAGATGGGAAAATCGCAAAAATGGGACAATCGCAAAAATGGGAAAATCGCAAAAATGGGAAAATCAAAAGATGGGAAAATCGCAAAGATGGGAAAATCGCAAAAATGGGAATTACGCAAAAATTTGAAATTCGGAAAAATTTGAAATTCGCAAATATGGGAAAAGCACTAGCATTGGAATCTCGCAATTATGGGTAAATCGCAAATACGGCAGAAGAGAATTTTGTGGCATAACTTGAGTAGAAGAAGGAATATGTTTGTGGGATTTGTTCATGAATAATGGGAAAATCGCAAAAACAGTAAAAACGCAAATAAGGGAAAATCACTAGTATTGGAATCTCGCAATTGTGGGAAAATCGCAAATATGCCAGAAGACAATTTTGTGGCACAACTTGAGTAGAAGAAGGAATCGGTTGGTAGGATGGGTTCATAAGTAATGGGAAAAACGCAAATATGGGAGAAATGCAAATATGGGAGAAACGCAAATATGGGATAAACGCAAATATGGGAAAAACGCAAATATGGGAAAAACGCAAATATGGGAAAAGCGCAAATATGGGAAAAACGGAAATATGGGAAAAACGGAAATATGGGAAAAACGGAAATACGGCAAAACCGCAAATATGGGAAAAACGCAAATATGGCAAAAACGCAAATTTGGGAAAAACGCAAATATGGCAAAAACGCAAATATGGGAAAAACGCAAATATGGGAAAAACACAAATACGGGATAAATGCAAAAATGAAAATAACGCAAATATGGGAAAATCGGAAATATGGGAAAATCGTAAGAATGGGAAAATCGCAAAAATGAGAAAATCGCAAAATATGAAAATCGCAAAAATGGGAAAATCGCAAAAATGGGAAAATCGCAAAGATGGGAAAATCGCAAAAATGGGAAAATCGCAAAGATGGGAAAATCGCAAAGATGGGAAAATCGCAAAAATGGGAATTACGCAAAAACTTGAAATTCGGAAAAATTTGAAATTCGCAAATATGGGAAAAGCACTAGCATTGGAATCTCGCAATTATGGGTAAATCGCAAATATGGCAGAAAAGAATTTTGTGGCACCACTTGAGTAGAAGAAGGAATCGGTTGGTAGGATGGGTTCATAAGTAATGGGAAAAACGCAAATATGGGAGAAACGCAAATATGGGAGAAACGCAAATATGGAATAAACGCAAATATGGAAAAAACGCAAATATGGGACAAACGCAAATTTGGGAAAAACGAGAAAATGGGAATAACTCAAATATGGGATAAACTCAAAAATCGGAAAATCAGAAAAGCGCAAATATGAGAGGAGAGAATTTTTTGGCACAACTTGACTAGAAGTAAGAATCGGTTGGTAGGATGGTTCGTGAGAAATGGAAAAAACGCAAATATGGGAAAAAAAGAAATATGGGAAAAACGCAAATATGGAAAAAACGCGATTATGGGAAAATCGATAATATTGGAAACTCGCAAATATGGCAGAAGAGAATTTTGTGGCACAACTTGAGTAGAAGAAGGAATCAGTTGGTGGCATGGGTTCATGAGTAATGGGAAAAACACAAATATTGGAGAAGCACAATTTTGGGAGAAACGCAAATATGGGAGAAACGCAAATATGGGAGAAACGCAAATATGGGAGAAACGCAAATATGGGAGAAACGCAAATATGGGAGAAATGCAAATATGGGAGAAATGCAAATATGGGAAATTCGCAAATTTGGGAAAAACGGAAATATGGGAAAACCGGAAATGTGGGAAAAACGGAAATGTGGGAAAAACGCGAATATGGGAAAATCAGAAAATCCCAAATATGGCAGAGGAGAATTTTGTGGCACAATTTAACTACAAGAAGGAATCGGTTGGCAGGATGGTTCGTGAAAAATGGGAAAAACGCATGTATGGGAGAAACGCTAATATGGGAGAAACGCAAGTATGGGAGAAACGCAAGTATGGGAGAAACGCAAGTATGGGAGAAACGCAAATATGGAAAAATCGCAAATATGGGAAAAACTCAAATATGGGAAAAACGCAAATATGGGAAAAACGCAAATATGCGAAAAACGCAAATATGGGATAAACGCAAATATGGGAATAACGCAAATATGGGAAAAACGCAAATATGGGAAAAACGCAAATGCGGGAAAAACGCAAATGCGGGAAAAGCGGAAATGCGGGAAAAACGCAAATGCGGGAAAAACGCAAATGTAGGAAAAACGCAAATATGGGAAGAACGCTAATATGGAATAACGTAAATATGGGAATAACGCAAATATGGGAAAACCGCTAATATGGGATAAACACAAATATGGTAAATACGCAAATATGGGATAAACGCAAATATGGTAAATATGCAAATATGGGACAAACACAAATGTGGCAAAAACGAGAATATGGGAAAAACGCAAACATGGAAGAAACGCAAATATGTTAAAAACGCAAATATGGGAAAATCGCTAATATGGGAAAAACCCAAATATGGGAAAACGCAAATATGGGAAAAACGAAAATATGGGAAAAACGCATATATGGGAAAACGCATACATGGGAAAAACGCATATATGGGAAAATGGTAAATATGAGAAAATGGCAAATATAATAAAATGACAAATATGGGAAAATCGCAAATATGGGAAAAAACCCGAATGTGAAAAAATCGCTAATATTGGAAACTCACAAATATTGCAGAAGAAAATTTTGTGGCAAAACATGGGTAGAAGGAATCAGTTGGTAGGATGGGTTCATGAGTAATGGGAAAATAGCAAATATGGGAAAATGGCAAATATGGGAAAATGGCAAATATGGGAAAATGGCAAATATGGGTGAATGGCAAATATGGGAAAATGACAGATATGGGAAAATGCAAATATGGGAAAATCGCAAATTTGGGAAAATCGCAAATTTGGCAAATTCGCAAATATAGGAAAAACACAAATATGATAAAAACGCAAACATGTGAAAAACGAAAATATGGGAAAAACGCAAATATGACAAAAAAGCAAAAAAGGGAATAACGCAAAAATGGCAAAATCGCAAATATGGGAAAAACGCAAATATGGCAAAAACGCGAATATGGGAAAAACGCAAGTATGGCAAAACACAAACATGGGAAATACGCAAGTATGGCAGAAACGCAAATATGGGAAAAACGTAAATATGGCAAATTCGCAAATATGGCAAAAACCCAAATATGGAGAAAACGCGAATATGGGAAAAACGCAAATAAGGGAACATCGCTAATATGGGAAAAACACAAATATGGGAAAAACACAAATATGGGAAAAACACAAATATGCGAAAAACGCAATATGGGAAAAACGGAAATATGGGATAAACGCAAATATGGAAAAAACCCAAGTATGGCATCAATGCAAATATGGCAAAAACGCAAATATGGGAAAAACGCATATATGGGAAAAACGAAAATATGCAAATTAGCAAATATATGTAAAACGCAAATATACGAAAAACGCAAAAATGGGAAAAACGCAAATATGGAAAAAAACGCAAATAAAGGAAGAACGCAAATATGGGAAAAGCGCAAATGTGGGAAAAAAGCAAACATGGGAGAAACGGAAATATGGGAAAAACGCTCATATGGGAAAAACGCAAATATGAGAAAAACGCAAATATGAGAATAACACAAATATGGCGAAAACGAAAATATGGGAAAACCACAAATATAGGAAAAACGCAAATATGGGAAAACACAAATATGCAAAAAACGCAAATATGGGAAAAACGCAGATAAGCTAAATCGCTAATGTGGAAAAACGCAACTATGGGAACAACGCATATATGGGAAAGACGCATATATGGGAAAAACGCTAATATGGGAAAAACGCAAATATGGTAAAATTGTAAATATGGGAAAAACGCTAATATGGAATAACGTAAATATGGGAATAACGCAAATATGGAAAGACCGCAAATATGGGATAAACGCAAATACGGTAAGTACACAAATATGGGAGAAACGCAAATATGGTAAAAACGCAAATATGGGACAAACGCAAGTATGGCAAAAACGCAAATATGGGAAAAACGCAAATATGGGAAAAACGCAAATATGGGAAAAACGCAAAACTGGGAAAAACGCTAATATGGGAAAAACGCAAATACGGGAAAAACGCAAATATGAGAAAAACGAAAATATGGGAAAAACGAAAATATGGGAAAAACGGAAATATCGGAAAAACGCAAGTATGGGAAAAACGTAAATATGCGAAAATGGCAAATTTGGGAAAATGGCAAATATGGGAAAATGGCAAATATGGGAAATGGCAAATATGGGAAAATGGCAAATATGGGAAAATGGCAAATATGGGAAAATCGCAATTAAGGCAAAAACGTAAATATGGCAAAAACGCAAATGTGGGGAAAACGGAAATATGGGACAAACGCAAATATGCCAAAGACGGTAATATGGGAAAAAATGCAAATTGACAAAAATGCAAAAAGGGAAAAACACAAATATGTGAAAGTCTCAAATATGGGAGAAACGCAAATATAGGAAAAACGCAAAAATTGCAAAATTGCAAGTTTGGGAAAAACGCAAATATGCGAATAACGCAAATATGGGAAAAACGCAAATATGGGAAAAACGCAAACATGGCAAAAACGGAATTATGGCAATAACGCAAATATGGCAAAAACACAAATATGGGAAAAACACGAACATCGGAAAAACGCAAATATGGGATAAACGCAAAAATGGCAAAAATGTAACTATGGGAAAAACGCAAATATGGGAAAATCGCAAATATGGGAAATACGCAAATATGGGAAAAATGCAAATATGGGAAAAACGCAAATATGGGAAAAAACGCAAATATGAGAAAAACGCAAAACGGAAAAACGCAAATATGGAAAAACTCAAATATGGGAAAACCTCAAATATGGGAAAAACGCAAAAATGGGGAAAACGCAAAAATGGGAAAAACGCAAATATGGGAAAAACGCAAATATGGGAAAAACCCAAATATGGGAAAAACGCAAATATGGGAAAAACTCAAATATGGGAAAAACGCAAATATGGGAAAAGCGCAAATATGGGAAAAACGGAAATATGGGAAAAACGGAAACATGGGAAAAACGGAAATACGGCAAAACCGCAAATATGGGAAAAACGCAAATATGGCAAAAACGCAAATTTGGGAAAAACGCAAATATGGCAAAAACGCAAATATGGGAAAAACGCAAATATGGGAAAAACACAAATATGGGAAAAGCACAAATATGGGAAAACTGCAAATATGGGGGGAAAGCAATTATGGAATAAATGCATATATGGGAAAAGCGCATATATGGGAAATACGGAAAGATGGGAAAATCGCAAAAATGGGACAATCGCAAAGATGGGAAAATCGCAAAAATGGGAAAATCAAAAGATGGGAAAATTGCAAAGATGGGAAAATCGCAAAAATGGGAATTACGCAAAAATTTGAAATTCGGAAAAATTTGAAATTCGCAAATATGGGAAAAGCACTAGCATTGGAATCTCGCAATTATGGGTAAATCGCAAATATGGCAGAAGAGTATTTTGTGGCATAACGTGAGTAGAAGAAGGAATCGGTTTGTGGGATTTGTTCATGAATAATGGGAAAAACGCAAAAACGGTAAAAACGCAAATAAGGGAAAATCACTAGTATTGGAATCTCGCAATTATGGGAAAATCGCAAATATGCCAGAAGACAATTTTGTGGCACAACTTGAGTAGAAGAAGGAATCGGTTGGTAGGATGGGTTCATAAGTAATGGGAAAAACGCAAATATGGGAGAAACGCAAATATGGGAGAAACGCAAATATGGGATAAACGCAAATATGGGAAAAACGCAAATATGGGAAAAACGCAAATATGGGAAAAGCGCAAATATGGGAAAAACGGAAATATGGGAAAAACGGAAATATGGGAAAAACGGAAATACGTCAAAACCGCAAATATGGGAAAAACGCAAATATGGCAAAAACGCAAATTTGGGAAAAACGCAAATATGGCAAAAACGCAAATATGGGAAAAACGCAAATATGGGAAAAACACAAATATGGGATAAATGCAAAAATGAAAATAACGCAAATATGGGAAAATCGGAAATATGGGAAAATCGTAAGAATGGGAAAATCGCAAAAATGAGAAAATCGCAAAATGGGAAAATCGCAAAAATGGGAAAATCGCAAAATGGGAAAATCGCAAAGATGGGAAAATCGCAAAAATGGGAAAATCGCAAAGATGGGAAAATCGCAAAGATGGGAAAATCGCAAAAATGGGAATTACGCAAAAACTTGAAATTCCGAAAAATTTGAAATTCGCAAATATGGGAAAAGCACTAGCATTGGAATCTCGCAATTATGGGTAAATCGCAAATATGGCAGAAAAGAATTTTGTGGCACAACTTGAGTAGAAGAAGGAATCGGTTGGTAGGATGGGTTCATAAGTAATGGGAAAAACGCAAATATGGGAGAAACGCAAATATGGGAGAAACGCAAATATGGAATAAACGCAAATATGGGAAAAACGCAAATATGGGAAAAACGCAGATTTGGGAAAAACGAGAAAATGGGAATAACTCAAATATGGGATAAACGCAAAAATCGGAAAATCAGAAAAGCGGAAATATGAGAGGAGAGAATTTTTTGGCACAACTTGACTAGAAGTAAAAATCGGTTGGTAGGATGGTTCGTGAGAAATGGAAAAAACGCAAATATGGGAAAAAAAGAAATATGGGAAAAACGCAAATATGGGAATATCGCAAAAATGGGAAAATCGCAAAAATGGGAAAATCGCAAAAATGGGAAAATAGCAAAAAATGGAAAATCGCAAATATGGAAAAATCGAATATATGGGAAAATCGAGTATATGCGAAACTCGTAAATATCGGAAAATCGCAAAAATGGTAAAATCGCAAAAATGGGAAAATTGAATAATGGGAAAATCGCAAAAATGAGAAAATCGGAAAAATATAAAAACCGCAAAAATGGGAAAATCTCAAATATGTAAATCGTAAAAATGGGAAAATCGCAAATATGGAAAAATCGTAAAAATGGGAAAATCGCAAATATGGGAAAATCACTAGCATTGGAATCTTGCAATCATGGGAAAATCGCAAATATGGCAGAATAGAATTTTGTGGCACAACATGAGTAGAAGGAATCGGTTGGTAGGATGCGTTCATGAGTAATGGGAAAATGGCAAATTTGGGAAAATGGCATTTATTGGAAAATGACAAATTTGAGAAAATGACAAGTTTGGGAAAATGACAAATATGGGAAAATCACAAATTTGGGAAAATCGTAAAATTGGGAATATCGCAAATTTGGTAATATCGCAAATATACAAAAACGCAAATATGTGAAAAACAGAAAGTCGCAAATATGGCAGAAAGAATTTTGTGGTACAACCTGAATAGAAGAAGGAATCGGTTGGTAGGGTGGGTTCGTGTGTAACGGGAAAACTGCAAATACGGGAAAACTGCAAATATGGGAAAACTGGAAATATGGGAAAACCGCAAATATGGGAAAATCGCAAATTTGAGGAAATCGCAAATATGAGAAAATCGCTAATATGAGAAAATCGCTAATATGTGAAAATCTAAAATATGAGAAAATCGAAAATATTGGAAAATCGCAAAGCTGGGAAAATCGCAAAGCTGGGAAAATCGCAAAAATGAGAAAATCGCAAAAATGAGAAAATCGCAAAAGTGGGACAATCGCAATAATGGTAAATTCGCAAAAATGGTAAAATCGGATAAATAGGAAAATCGCAAATTTGGAAAATCGCAAATATGGGAAAATCGTAAAAAAGGGAATCGCAAATATGGAAAAATCGTAAAAACGAGAAAATCGCAAATATGGGAAAATCACTAGTATTGGAATCTCGTATTATGGGAAAATCGCAAATATGGCAGAAGAGAATTTTGTGGCACAACTTGAGTAGAAGGAATCGTTTGGTAGAATGGGTTCATGAGTAATGGGAAAAACGCAAAAATAGTAAAATGGGAAAAACAAAATATGGGAACATCGCAAATTAAAGAAAATCACAAATATGAGAATATCGAAAGTATGGGAAAATCGCAAAAATTGGTAAATCGGAAAAATGAGGATATCGGAAAAATGAGGAAATCGGAAAAATGAGAAAAACGGAAAAATGAGGAAATCGGAAAAATGAAGAAATCGGAAAAATGAGGAAATCGGAAAAATGAGGAAATCGGAAAAAATGAGGAAATCGGAAAAATTGGAAAATCGCAAAATTCGGTAAATCGCAAATATCGGAAAATCGGAAATATGGGAAAATCGCAAAACTGGGAAAATCACTAGTATTGGAATCTCGCAATTATGAGAAAATCGCAAATATGGCAGAAGAGAATCTTGTGGCACAACTAGAGTAGAAGAAGGAATCGGTTGGTAGGATGGTTCGTGAGTAACAGGAAAAACGCAAATAGTGGAAAAACGCAAATAGTGGAAAAACGCAAATATGGGAGAAGCGCAAATATGGGAGAAACGCAAATATGGGAGAAACGCAAATAGGGGAGAAACGCAAATATGGGAGAAGCGCAAATATGGGAGAAACGCAAATATGGGAGAAACGCAAATAGGGGAGAAACGCAAATAGGGGAGAAACGCAAATATGGGAGAAACGCAAATATCGGAGAAACGCAAATATGGGAGAAATGCAAATATGGGAAAAACCCAAATAAGGACAAAACGCAAATATGGGAAAAACGCAAATATGGGAACAACGCAAATATGGGAAAAACGCAAATATGGGAAAAATGCATTTATGGGAAAAACGCAAATTTGGGAAAAACGCAAATATGGGAAAAACGCAAATATGGGAAAAACGCAAATATGGGAAAAACGCATATATGGGAAAAACGCAAATATGGGAAAAACGCAAATATGGGAAAAACGAAAATATGGGAAAAACGAAAATATGGGAAAAACGCAAATATGGGAAAAACGCAGATATGGGAAAAACGCAGATATGGGAAAAACGCAGATATGGGACAAACGCAAATATGAGACAAACGCAAAAGTGAGAAAAACGCAAATATGGGAAAAACGCAAATGTGGGAAAAACACAATTATGGGAATAATGCAAAAATTGGAAAATCAGAAAATCGCAAATATGGCAGAAGCGAATTTTGTGGCACAACTTGGCTAGAAGAGGTAATCGGTTGGTAGGACGTTTCGTGAGTAATTGGGAAAAACTTAAATATTGGAAAAATGCAAATATGGGAGAAACGCAGATATGGGAGAAACGCAAATATGGGAAAAACGCAAATATGGGAAAAACGGAAATATGGGAAAAACGCAAATATGGGGAAGACGCAAATATGGGAAAAACGCAAATATGGGTAAAACGCAAATATGGGACAAACGCAAATATCGGAAAAACGAAAATTGGAAAAAACGCAAATATGGAAAAAATGCAAATATGGGCAAAAAACACAAATATGGGAAAAATGAAGTATGGGAAAAACGCAAATATGGGAAAAACTCAAATATGGGAAAAACGGAAATATGGGAAAAACGCAAATATCGGAAACATGCAGAAATGGGAAAAGCGTAAATATGGAAAAAGCACATAAAATGTGAAAAACGCAAAAAACGGAAAATCAGAAATTCGCAAATATGGGACAAATAAATTTTGTGGCACAATTTGACAGTAAGAAGGAATCGGTTGGTAGGATGTTTCGTGAGTAATGGGAAAAACGCAAATATGGGAAAACGCAAATATGGGAAAAACGCAAATATGGGAAAAACGGAAATATGGGAAAAACGCAAATATGGGAAAAACGCAAATGTGGGAAAAACGCAAATATGGGAAAAACGCAAATATGGGAAAAACGCAAATATGGGAAAAACGCAAATGTGGGAAAAACGCAAATATGGGAAAACGCAAATATGAGAAAAACGCAAATGTGGGAAAAACACAAATGTGGGAACAACGCAAAATTCGATGAATCAGAAAATCGCAAATATGGCAGAAGAGAATTTTGTGGCAGAACTTGACTAGAAGAAGGAATCGGTTGGTAAGATGGTTCGTGAGTAATAGGAAGAATGCAAATAATGGAAAAACGGAAATATGTGAGAAATGCAAATATGGGAGAAATGCAAATATGGGAGAAATGCAAATATGGCAGAAATGCAAATATGGAAGAAATGCAAATATGGGAAAAACGCAAATATGGGAAAAACGCAAATGTGGGAAAAACGCAAATTTGGGAAAAACGCAAATATGAGAAAAACGCAAATGTGGGAAAAACGCAAATGTGGGAACAACGCAAAATTCGGTGAATCAGAAAATCGCAAATATGGCAGAAGAGAATTTTGTGGCAGAACTTGACTAGAAGAAGGAATCGGTTGGTAGGATGGTTCGTAATTAATAGGAAGAGTGCAAATAATGGAAAAACGGAAATATGGGATAAATGCAAATATGGGAGAAACGCAAATATGGGAAAAACGCAAATATGGGATAATCGCAAATATTGGAAAAACGCAAATATCGAAAAACGCAAATATGGGAAAAACGCAAATATGGGAAAAAAGCAAATGTGGGAAAAACTCAAATATGGGAGAAACGCAAATATGGGAAAAACGCAAAAATCGGAAAATCAGAAATTCGCAAATATGGGAGAAGAGAATTTTGTGGCACAATTTGACTAGAAGAAGGAATCGGTTGGGAAGATGGTTCGTGAGGAATGCGAAAAACGCAAATATGGGAAAAACGCAAATATGGGAAAAGCGCAAATATGGGAAAAGCGCAAATATAGGAAAAGCGCAAATATGGGAAAAGCGCAAATATGGGAAAAGCGCAAATATGAGAAATGCGCAAATATGGGAAAAACAAAAATATGGGAAAAAAGCAAAAATGGGAACAAAGCAAAAATGGGAACAACGCAAAAATGGGAAAATCGCAAAAATGGGAAAATCATAAAAATTGGAAAATCGCAAGTATGGGAAAATCACTAGCATTGGAATCTCGCAATTATGGGAAAATCGCAACTATGGCAGAAGATAATTTTTTCTCACATCTTGAGTAGAAGAGGGAATCGGTTGGTAGGATGGGTTCATGAGTAATGGGAAAAACGCAAATATTGGAGAAACGCAAGTATGGGAGAAACGCAAACGTGGGAAAAACGCAAATGTGGGAAAAACGCAGATATGAGAGAAATGCAAATATGGGGAAAACGCAAATATGGGAAAAACGCACATATTGGAAAAACGCACATATGGGAAAATCGCACATATTGGAAAAACGCAAACATGCGAAAAACGCAAATATGGGAAAAACGCAAACATGCGAAAAACGCAAATATGGGAAAAACGCAAATATGGGAAAAACGCAAATATGGGAATAACTCAAGAATGGGAAACACACAGATATGGGAAAAACGCAAATATGGGAAAAACGCATATATGGGAGTTGCGCAAATATGGGAGAACCGCAAATATGTGAGAAACGCAAATATGGGAGAAACGCAAGTGTGGGAAAAACGCAAATGTGGGAAAAACGCTAATGTGGGAAAAACGCAAATGTGGGAAAAACGCAAATGTGGGAAAAACGCAAATGTGGGAAAAACGCAAATGTGGGAAAGACGCAAATGTGGGAAAACGCAAATGTGGGAAAAACGCAAATGTGGGAAAAACGCAAATACGAGAAAAACGCGAATATGGGAATAACGCAAATATGCAAAAACCGCAAAACTCGGAAATTCAGAAAACCGCAAATATGGGAGAAGAGAATTTTGTGTCACATTTTGACTAGAAGAAGAAATTGGTTGGTAGGATGGTTCGTGAGTAATGCGAAAAACGCAAATATGGGAAAAATACAAATATGGGAAAAACGCAGATATGGGAAAATGCAGATATGGGAAAAACGCAAATATGGGAAAAATGCAAATATGGGTAAGCACATTAAATGGGAAAAACGCATATATGCAAAAAACGCGAATATGAGAAAATCGCTAAAATTGGAAACTCGCAAATATGGCAGAAGAAAATTTTGTTGCACAACATGAGTAAAAGGAATCGGTTGGTAGGATGGGTTCATGAGTAATGGGAAAATTTCAAATATGGGAAAATGGTAAATATGGGAAAAACAAAATGTGGAAAATACAAAATATGGGAAAATCGCAAATATGGGAAAATCGCAAATTTGAGGAAATCGCAAATATGAGAAAATCGCTAATATGAGAAAATCGCTAATATGAGAAAATCGAAAATATGAGAAAATCGAAAATATGGGAAAATCGCAAAGCTGGGAAAATCGCAAAGCTGGGAAAATCGCAAAGCTGGGAAAATCGCAAAAATGAGAAAATCGCAAAAATGAGAAAATCGCAAAAGTGGGACAATCGCAATAATAGTAAAATCACAAAAATGATAAAATCGGATAAATAGGAAAATCGCAAATTTGGAAAATCGCAAATATGGGAAAATCGTAAAAAAGGGAATAGCAAATATGGAAAAATCGTGAAAACGAGAAAATCGCAAATATGGGAAAATCACTAGTATTGGAATCTCGTATTATGGGAAAATCGCAAATATGGCAGAAGGGAATTCTGTGGCACAACTTGATTAGAAGGAATCGTTTGGTAGAATGGGTTCATGAGTAATGGGAAAAACGCAAAAATAGTAAAATGGGAAAAACAAAATATGGAAACATCGCAAATTAGAGAAAATCGCAAATATGAGAATATCGAAAGTATGGGAAAATCGCAAAAATAGGTAAATCGGTAAAATGAGGAAATCGGAAAAATGAGGAAATCGGAAAAATTGGAAAATCGCAAAATTCGGTAAATCCCAAATATCGGAAAATCGGAAATATGGGAAAATCGCAAAACTGGGAAAATCACCAGTATTGGAATCTCGCAATTATGAGAAAATCGCAAATATGGCAGAATAGAATTTTGTGGCACAACTAGAGTAGAAGAAGGAACCGGTTGGTAGGATGGTTCGTGAGTAATAGGAAAAACGCAAATAGTGGAAAAACGCAAATAGTGGAAAAACGCAAATATGGGAGAAGCGCAAATATGGGAGAAACGCAAATATGGGAGCACCGCAAATAGGGGAGAAATGCAAATAGGGGAGAAACGCAAATATGGGAGAAACGCGAATATCGGAGAAACTCAAATATGGGAGAAATGCAAATATGGGAAAAACCCAAATAAGGACAAAACGCAAATATGGGAAAAACGCAAATATGGGAACAACGCAAATATGGGAAAAGCGCAAATATGGGAAAAACGCAAATATGGGAAAAACGCATTTATGGGAAAACGCAAATTTGGGAAAAACGCAAATATGGGAAAAACGCAAATATGGGAAAAACGCATATATGGGAAAAACGCAAATATGGGAAAAACGAAAATATGGGAAAAACGCAAATATGGGAAAAACGCAGATATGGGAAAAACGCAGATATGGGAAAAACGCAGATATGGGACAAACGCAAATATGAGACAAACACAAAAGTGAGAAATACGCAAATATGGGAAAAACGCAAATGTGGGAAAACACAATTATGGGAATAATGCAAAAATTGGAAAATCAGAAAATCGCAAAAATATGGCAGAAGCGAATTTTGTGGCACAACTTGGCTAGAAGAAGTAATCGGTTGGTAGGACGTTTCGTGAGTAATTGGGAAAAACTTAAATATTGGAGAAATGCAAATATGGGAGAAACGCAGATATGGGAGAAACGCAAATATGGGAAAGACGCAAATATGGGAAAAACGCAAATATGGGTAAAACGCAAATATGGGACAAACGCAAATATCGGAAAAACGAAAATTGGAAAAAACGCAAATATGGGAAAAATGCAAATATGGGCAAAAAACACAAATATGGGAAAAACTCAAATATGGGAAAAACGCAAATATGGGAAAAACGCAAATGTGGGAAAAACGCAAATATGGGAAAAACGCAAATATGAGAAAAACGCAAATGTGGGAAAAACGCAAATGTGGGAACAACGCAAAATTCGGTGAATCAGAAAATCGCAAATATGGCAGAAGAGAATTTTGTGGCAGAACTTGACTAGAAGAAGGAATCGGTTGGTAAGATGGTTCGTGAGTAATAGGAAGAATGCAAATAATGGAAAAACGGAAATATGGGAGAAATGCAAATATGGCAGAAATGCATATATGGGAGAGATGCAAATATGGGAGAAATGCAAATATGGGAGAAATGCAAATATGGGAAAAACGCAAATATGGGATAAACGCAAATGTGGGAAAAACGCAAATATGGGAAAAACGCAAATATGAGAAAAACGCAAATGTGGGAAAAACGCAAATGTGGGAACAACGCAAAATTCGGTGAGTCAGAAAATCGCAAATATGGCAGAAGAGAATTTTGTGGCAGAACTTGACTAGAAGAAGGAATCGGTTGGTAGGATGGTTCGTAATTAATAGGAAGAATGCAAATAATGGAAAAACGGAAATATGGGATAAATACAAATATGGGAGAAACGCAAATATGGGAGAAACGCAAATATGGAAAAAACGCAAAAATCGGAAAATCAGAAATTCGCAAATATGGGAGAAGAGAATTTTGTGGCACAATTTGACTAGAAGAAGGAATCGGTTGGGAAGAAAGTTCGTGAGGAATGCGAAAAACGCAAATATGGGAAAAACGCAAATATGGGAAAAGCGCAAATATGGGAAAAGCGCAAATATAGGAAAAGCGCAAATATGGGAAAAGCGCAAATATGGGAAAGGCGCAAATATGAGAAATGCGCAAATATGGGAAAAACAAAAATATGGGAAAAACGCAAATATGGGAAAAACGCAAATATGGGAAAAACCCGAATATGGGAAAAACGCAAGTATGGGAAAAACGCAAATATGGGAAAAACGCAAAAATGGGAACATAGCAAAAATGGGAACAACGCAAAAATGGGAAAATCGCAAAAATGGGAAAATCATAAAAATGGGAAAATCGCAAGTATGTGAAAATCACTAGCATTGGAATCTCGCAATTATGGGAAAATCGCAAATATGGCAGAAGATCATTTTTTCTCACATCTTGAGTAGAAGAAGGAATCGGTTGGTAGGATGGGTTCATGAGTAATGGGAAAAACGCAAATATTGGAGAAACGCAAGTATGGGAGAAACGCAAATGTAAGAAAAACGCAAATGTGGGAAAAACGCAGATATGGGAGAAATGCAAATATGGGGAAAACGCAAATATGGGAAAAACGCAAATATGGGAAAAACGCACATATGGGAAAAACGCACATATGGGAGTAACGCAAATATGAGAGAATCGCAAATATGGGAGAATCGCAAATATAGGAAAAACGCAAGTATGGGAAAAACGCAAAAATGGGAAAGCCGCAAATATGGGAAAGACGCATATATGGGAGTAACGCAAATATGGGAGAATCGCAAATATGGGAAACACGCAAATATGGGAAACACGCAGATATGGAAAAAGCGTAAATAAGGGAAAAGCAAATGAAATGTGAAAAACGCAAAAAACGGAAAATCAGAAAATCGCAAATATGGGAGAAATGAATTTTGTGGCACAATTTGACCAGAAGAAGGAATCGGTTGGTAGGATCGTTCGTGATTAATGCGAAAAACGCAAATAATGGAAAAACGCAAATATGGGAAAAACGCAAATATGGGAAAAACGCAAATATGGGAAAATCAGAAATTCGCAAATATGGGAGAAAAGAATATTGTGGCACAATTTGACTAGAAGTAGGAATCAGTTGGTAGGATGTTTCGTGAGTAATGCAAAAAACTAAACTATGGGAAAAACGCAAATATGGGAAAAAGCAAATATGGGAAAAACGCAAATATGGGAAAAACGCAAATGTGGGAATAATGCAAATGTGGGAAAAACGCAAATATGGGAAAACACAAATATGGGAAAAACGCAAATATGGGAAAAACGCAAATATGGGAGAAACACAAATGTGGAATTAACACAAGTATGGGAAAAACGCAATAATCGGAAAATCAGAAAATCGCAAATATGGGAGAAGAGAATATTGTGGCACAATTTGACTAGAAGAAGGAATCGGTTGGTAGGATGTTCGTGAGTAATGCGAAAAACGCAAATATGGGAAAAACGAAAATAAGGCAAAAACGGAAATATGGCAAAAACGAAAATATGGCAAAAACGCAAATATGGAAAAAACGCAAATATGGCAAAAACGCAAATATGGAAAAAACGCAAAAATGGGAAAAACGCAAATATGGGAAATACGCAAATATGGGAAAAACGCAAAAATGGGAAAAACGCAAAAATCGAGAAATCACAAAATCGCAAATATGGCAGAAGAGAATTTTGTGGCACAAATTGATTAGAAGAAGGAATCGGTTGGTACGATGGTGCGTGAGTAATGGGAGAAGCGCAAATATGGGAAAAACGCAAAAATGGGAAAAACGCAAAAATGGGAAAATCGCAAAAATGGGAGAATCGCTTATATGGGAAAATTACTAGTATTGGAATCTCGCAATTATTGGAGAATCACAAATATGGGAAAAACGATGATATGGGAATAACGAAAATGTGGGAAAAACGCAAATGTGGGAGAAACGCAAATGTGGGAAAAACACAAATGTGGGAAAAACGCAAATGTGGGAAAAACGCAAAAATCGGAAAATCAGAAAATCGCAAATATGGCAGAAGAGAATTTTGTGGCACAACTTGAGTACAAGAAGGAATCGGTTGGTAGGATGGGTTCATGAGTAATGGGAAAAACGCAAATATTAGAGAAACGCTAGTATTGGAGAAATGCAAATATGGGAGAAACGCAAATATGGGAGAAACGCAAATATGGGAGAAACGCAAATATGGGAGAAACCGAAATATGGGAGAATCACAAATATGGGAAAACACAAATATGGGAAAAACACAAATATGGGAAAACCGCAAATATGGGAAAAACACAAATATGGGAAAAACGCATATATGGGAAAAACGCAAATATGGGAAAAACGCACATATCGGAAAAACGCACATATGGGAAAAACGCACTTATGCGAAAAACCCAAACATGCGAGAAACGCAAATATGGGAAAAACGCAAACATGCGAAAACGCAAATATGGGAAAAACACAAATATGGGAAAAACGCAAATATGGGAAGAACTCAAGAATGGGAAACACACAGATATGGGAAAAACGCAAATATGGGAAAAACGCATATATGGGAGTAACGCAAATATGGGAGAATCGCAAATATGGGAAACACGCAAATATGGGAAACACGCAGATATGGAAAAAGCGTAAATAAGGGAAAAACAAATGAAATGTGAAAAACGCAAAAAACGGAAAATCAGAAAATCGCAAATATGGGAGAAATGAATTTTGTGGCACAATTTGACCAGAAGAAGGAATCGGTTGGTAGGATCGTTCGTGATTAATGCGAAAAACGCAAATAATGGAAAAACGCAAATACGGGAAAAACGCAAATATTGGAAAAACGCAAATATGGGAAAATCAGAAATTCGCAAATATGGGAGAAAAGAATATTGTGGCACAATTTGACTAGAAGTAGGAATCAGTTGGTAGGATGTTTCGTGAGAAATGCAAAAAACTAAACTATGGGAAAAACGCAAATATGGGAAAAAGCAAATATGGGAAAAACGCAAATATGGGAAAAACGCAAATGTGGGAATAATGCAAATGTGGGAAAAACGCAAATATGGGAAAAACACAAATATGGGAAAAATGCAAATATGGGAAAAACGCAAATATGGGAAAAACACAAATGTGGAATTAACGCAAGTATGGGAAAAACGCAATAATCGGAAAATCAGAAAATCGCAAATATTGGAGAAGAGAATATTGTGGCACAATTTGACTAGAAGAAGGAATCGGTTGGTAGGATGTTCGTGAGTAATGCGAAAAACGCAAATATGGGAAAAACGAATATAAGGCAAAAACGGAAATATGGCAAAAACGAAAATATGGCAAAAACGCAAATATGGAAAAAACGCAAATATGGCAAAAACGCAAATATGGAAAAAACGCAAAAATGGGAAAAACGCAAATGTGGGAAATACGCAAATATGGGAAAAACGCAAAAATGGGAAAAACGCAAAAATCGAGAAATCACAAAATCGCAAATATGGCAGAGGAGAATTTTGTGGCACAAATTGATTAGAAGAAGGAATCGGTTGGTACGATGGTGCGTGAGTAATGGGAGAAGCGCAAATATGGGAAAAACGCAAAAATGGGAAAAACGCAAAAATGGGAAAATCGCAAAAATGGGAGAATCGCTTATATGGGAAAATTACTAGTATTGGAATCTCGCAATTATTGGAGAATCGCAAATATGGGAAAAACGATGATATGGGAATAACGAAAATGTGGGAAAAACGCAAATGTGGGAGAAACGCAAATGTGGGAAAAACACAAATGTGGGAAAAACGCAAATGTGGGAAAAACGCAAAAATCGGAAAATCAGAAAATCGCAAATATGGCAGAAGAGAATTTTGTGGCACAACTTGAGTACAAGTAGGAATCGGTTGGTAGGATGGGTTCATGAGTAATGGGAAAAACGCAAATATTGGAGAAATGCAAATATTGGAGAAACGCAAATATGGGAGAAACGCAAATATGGGAAAAGCGCAAATAATGGAAAAACGCAAATATGGGAAAAACGCATATATGGGAGTAACGCAAATATGTGAGAATCGCAAATATGGGAAACACGCAAATATGGGAGACACGCAGATATGGAAAAAGCGTAAATAAGGGAAAAGCAAATGAAATGTGAAAAACGCAAAAAACGGAAAATCAGAAAATCGCAAATATGGGAGAAAAGAATATTGTGGCACAATTTGACTAGAAGAAGGAATCGGTTGGTAGGATGTTCGTGAGTAATGCGAAAAACGCAAATATGGGAAAAACGAAAATATGGCAAAAATGGAAATATGGCAAAAACGAAAATATGGCAAAAACGCAAATATGGAAAAAACGCAAATATGGCAAAAACGCAAAAATGGGAAAAACGCAAATATGGGAAAAACGCAAATATGGGAAAAACGCAAATATGGGAAAATCGCAAATATGGGAAAAACGCAAATATGGGAAACACGCAAATATGGGAAACACGCAAATATGGCAAACCCGCAAATATGGGAAACACGCAAATATGGGAAACACGCAGATATGGGAAAAGCGTAAATAAGGGAAAAGCAAATGAAATGTGAAAAACGCAAAAACGGAAAATCAGAAAATCGCAAATATGGGAGAAATGAATTTTGTGGCACAATTTGACCAGAAGTAGGAATCGGTTGGTAGGATCGTTCGTGATTAATGCGAAAAACGCAAATAATGGAAAAACGCAAATATGGGAAAAACGCAAATATGGGAAAAACGGAAAGATGGGAAAAACGCAACAATGGGAAAAACGCAAATAAGGGGAAAAACGCAAATATAGTAAAAACGCAAAAATCCGAAAATCAGAAATTCGCAAATATGAGAGAAAAGAATACTGTGGCACAATTTGACTAGAAGTAGGAATCAGTTGGTAGGATGTTTCGTGAGTAATGCGAAAAACGCAACTGTGGAAAAACGCAAATATGAGAAAAAGCAAATATGGGAAATACGCAAATATGGGAAAAACGCAAATGTGGGAAAAACGCAAATGTGGGAAAAACGCAAATATGGGAAAAACGCAAAAATCGGAAAATCAGAAAATCGCAAATATGGAGAACAGAATTTTGTGGCACAATTTGACTAGAAGAAGGCATAGTTCGGGAAGATGGTTCGTGAGTAATGCAAATATGGGAAAAACGCAAATATGGGAAAAACGCAAATATGGGAAAAACGCAAATATGCGAAAAACGCAAATATGGGAAAAACGCAAATATCGGAAAAACGCAAATATCGGAAAAACAAAAATATCGGAAAAACGAAAAAAAACGGGAAAATCGCAAAAATGGGAAAATCCCAAAAATGCGAAAATCATAAAAATGGGAAAATCGCAAGTATAGGAAAATCACTAGCATTGGAATCTCGCAAGTATGGGAAAATCGCAAATATGGCAGAAGAGAATTTTTCTCACATCTTGAGTAGAAGAAGGAATCGGTTGGTAGGATGGGTTCATGAGTGATGGGAAAAACGCAAATATGGGAGAATCGCAAATGTGGGAAAACGCAAATGTCGGAAACACGCAAATGTGGGAAAAACGCAAACGTGGGAAAAACGCAAAAGTGGGAAAACCGCAAAAGTGGGAAAACCGCGAATGTGGGAAAAACGCGATTGTGGGAAAAACGCAAATTTGGGAAAAACGCAAATGTGGGAAAAACGCCAATGTGGGAAAAACGCAAATATTGGAAAAACGCAAATATGGGAAAAACGCAAATATACGAAAAACGCAAATATGGGACAAACGCAAATATTGGAAGAATGCAAATATGGGAAAAAGCCAATTATGGGAAAAACGCAAATATGGAAAAAACGCAAATATCGGCAAAAACGCAAATATCGGATAAAACCAAATATCGGAAAAACGCAAATATCGTAAAAACGCAAATATCGGAAAAACGCAAATTTCGGAAAAATGCAAATATGGGAAAAACGCAAATATGGAAAAAACTCAGATACGGGATAAACGCAAATATGGGAAAAACGCAAATGTGGGAAAAACGCAAATGTGGGAAAAACTCAAATGTGGGAAAAGAGCACATGTGGGAAAAACGCAAATGTGGGAAAAACGCAAATGTGGGAAAAACTCAAATGTGGTTAAAACGCGAATGTGGGAAAAACGCAAATGTGGGAAAAACGCTAATGTGGGAAAAACGCGAATATGGGAAAATGCAAATATGGGAAGAACGCAAGTATGGGAAAAACGCAAATATTGGAGAAACGCAAATATACGAAAAACGCAAGTATGGGAAATACGCAAATATGGTATAAACGCAAATATGGTACAAACGCATATATGGGAAAACGCATATATGGGAAAAACACAATTCTGGGAAAAATGCAATTCTGGGAAAAACGCAAACATGGGAAAAACGCAAAAATCAAAAAATCACAAAATCGCAAATATGGCAGAAGAGAATTTTGTGGCACAAATTGATTAGAAGAAGGAATTGGTTGGTACGATGGTTTGTGAGTAATGGGAAAAGCGCAAATATAGGAAAAACGCAATTATGAAGAAAACGCAAAAATGAGAAAATCGCAAATATGGGAAAATTACTAGTATTGGAATCTCGCAATTATGGGAAAATCGCAAATATGGGAATAACGGAAATATGGGAAAAACGCAAGTGTGGGAAAAACGCAAATATTGGAGAAACGCAAATAAGGGAGAAACGCAAATAAGGGAAAAACGCAATTATGGGAAAATATCAAATATGGGAAAAACTGAAATATGGGAAAAACGCAAATATGGGAAAAAGGCAATTATGGGAAAAACGCAAATATGGAAAAAACGCAAATATCGGAAAGACGCAAATATCGGAAAAACGCAAATATCGAAAAACGCAAATATCGGAAAAACGCAAATATCGGAAAAACGCAAATATCGGAAAAACGCAAATTTCGGAAAAACGCAAATATGGGAAAAACGCAAATATGGAAAAAACTCAGATACGGGATAAACGCAAATGTGGGAAAAACGCAAATATGGGAAAAACGCAAATGTTGGAAAAACGCAAATGTGGGAAAAACGCAAATGTGGGAAAAACTGAAATGTGGGAAAAGAGCACATGTGGGAAAAACGCAAATGTGGGAAAAACGCAAATGTGGGAAAAACTCAAATGTGGGAAAAACGCAAATATTGGAGAAACGCAAATAAGGGAGAAACGCAAATAAGGGAAAAACGCAATTATGGGAAAAAACTCAAATGTGGGAAAAACTCAAATATGGGAAAAACGCAAATATGGGAAAAAGGCAATTATGGGAAAAACGCAAATGTGGAAAAAACGCAAATATGGAAAAACGCAAATATGGGAACAACGCAAATATGGTAAAAACGCAAATATGGGAAAAACGCAAAAATCGGAAAATCACAGAACCGCAAATATGGGGGTAAAGAATTTTGTGGCACAAATTGACTAGAAGAAGGAATCGGTTGGTAGGATGTTTCGTGAGTAATGCGAAAAAAGCAAATATGGGAAAAACGCAAATGTGGGTAAAACGCTAGTATGGAGAAGCGCAAATATGGGAGAATCGCAAATATGGGAGAAGCGAAAATATGGGAGAAGCGCAAATATGGGAGAAGCGCAAATATGGGAGAAGTGCAAATATGGGAGAATCGCAAATATGGGAGAAGCGCAAATATGGGAGAAGCGCAAATATGGGAGAAGCGCAAATATGGGAGAAGCGCAAATATGGGAGAAGCGCAAATATGGGAGAAGAGCAAATATGGGAGAAGCGCAAATTTGGGAGAAGCACAAATTTGGGAGAAGCGCAAATTTGGGAGAAGCGCGAATATGGGAGAAGCGCAAATATGGGAGAAGCGCAATTGTGGGAGAAGCGCAAATGTGGGAGAAGCGCAAATGTGGGAGAAGCGCTAATGTGGGAGAAGTGCAAATGTGGGAGAGCCGCAAATGTGGGAAAAACGCAAATGTGGGAAAAACGCAAATGTGGGTAAAACGCAAATGTGGGAAAAACGCAAATGTGGGAAAAACGCAAATGTGGGAAAAATGCAAATGTGGGAAAAACGCAAATGTGGGAAAAACGCAAATGTGGGAAAAACGCAAAATTGGGGAAAACGCAAATATGGGAAAAACGCAAAAATCGTAGAATAAGAAAATCGCAAATATGGCAGAAGAGAATTTTGTGGCACAGCTTGACTAGAAGAAGGAATCGGTTGGTAGGATGGTTCGTAATTAATAGGAAGACTGCAAATAATGGAAAAACGAAAATATGGGATATATGCAAATATGGGAGAAACGCAATATGGGAAAAACGCAAATATGGGAAAATCGCAAATATAGGAAAATCGCAAATATTGGAAAACGCAAATTCCGAAAAACGCAAATATGGGAAAAACGCAAATATGGGAAAAAAGCAAATGTGGGAAAAACTGAAATATGGGAGAAAAGCAAATATGGGAAAAACGCAAAAAACGGAAAATCAGAAATTCGCAAATATGGGAGAACAGAATTTTGTGGCACAATTTGACTAGAAGAAGGAATCGGTTGGGAAGATGGTTCGTGAGAAATGCGAAAAACGCAAATTTGGGAAAAACGCAAATATGGGAAAAACACAAATATGAGAAAACGAAAATATGGGAAAAACGCAAATATGGGAAAAACGAAAATATGGGAATAAAGCCAATATGGAAAAAACGCAAATATGGGAAAAACGCAAATGTGGGAAAAACGCAAATATGGGAAAAACGCGAATATGGGAAAAACGCAAATATGGGAAAAACGCAAATATGGGAAAAACGCAAATATGGGAAAAACGCAAATATGGGAAACACGCAAATATGGGAAACACGCAGATATGGGAAAAGCGTAAATAAGGGAAAAGCAAATGATATGTGGAAAACGCAGAAAACGGAAAATCAGAAAATCGCAAATATGGGAGAAATGAATTTTGTGGCACAATTTGACCAGAAGAAGGAATCGGTTGGTAGGATCGTTCGTGATTAATGCGAAAAATGCAAATAATGGAGAAATGCAAATATGGGGAAAACGCAAATATGGGAAAAACGGAAAGATGGGAAAAACGCAAAAATCCGAAAATCAGAAATTCGCAAATATGGGAGAAAAGAATATTGTGGCACAAGTTGAATAGAAGTAGGAATCAGTTGGTAGGATGTTTCGTGAGTAATGCGAAAAACTAAACTATGGGAAAAACGCAAGTATGGGAAAAAGCAAATATGGGAAAAACGCAAATATGGGAAAAACGCAAATGTGGGAAAATCGCAAATATGGGAAAAACACAAATGTGGAAGGAACTCAAATATGGGAAAAACGCAATAATCGGAAAATCAGAAAATCGCAAATATCGGAGAAGAGAATATTGTGGCACAATTTGACTAGAAGAATGAATCGGTTGGTAGGATGTTTGTGAGTAATGCGAAAAACGCAAATATGGGAAAAACGCAAATATGGGAAAAACGAAAATATGGCAAAAACGAAAATATTGAGAAAACGCAAATATGGAAAAAACGCAAATATGGCAAAAATGCAAATATGGGAAAAACGAAAATATGGCAAAAACGAAAATATGGCAAAAACGAAAATATGGGAAAAACGCAAATATGGAAAAAACGCAAATATGGCAAAAATGCAAATATGGGAAACACGCAAATATGCGAAACACGCAAATATGGGAAACACGCAGATATGGGAAACACGCAGATATGGGAAAAGCGTAAATAAGGGAAAAGCAAATGAAATGTGAAAAACGCAAAAACGGAAAATCAGAAAATCGCAAATATGGGAGAATGAATTTTGTGTCACAATTTGACCAGAAGTAGGAATCGGTTGGTAGGATCGTTCGTGATTAATGCGAAAAACGCAAATAATGGAAAAACGCAAATATGGGAAAAACGCAAATATGGGAAAAACCGAAAGATGGGAAAACGCAACAATGGGAAAAACGCAAATAAGGGGAAAAACGCAAATATGGTAAAAACGCAAAAATCCGAAAATCAGAAAATCGCAAATATGGGAGAAAAGAATATTGTGGCACAATTTGACTAGAAGTAGGAATCAGTTGGTAGGATGTTTCGTGAGTAATGCGAAAAACGCAACTGTGGAAAAACGCAAATATGAGAAAAAGCAAATATGGGAAAAACGCAAATATGGGAAAAAGGCAAATGTGGGAAAAACGCAAATGTGGGAAAAACGCAAATATGGGAAAAACGCAAAAATCGGAAAATCAGAAAATCGCAAATATGGAGAAGAGATTTTTGAGGCACAATTCGACTAGAAGAAGGAATCGTTTGGGAAGATGGTTCGTGAGTAATGCTATAAACGCAAATATGGGAAAAACGCAAATATGGGAAAAACGCAAATATGGGAAAAACGCAAATATCGGAAAAACGCAAATATCGGAAAAACGCAAATATCGGAAAAACGGGAAAATCGCAAAAATGGGAAAGTCCCAAAAATGGGAAAATCATAAAAATGGGAATATCGCAAGTATAGGAAAATCACTAGCATTGGACTCTCGCAATTATGGGAAAATCGCAAATATGGCAGAAGAGAATTTTTCTCACATCTTGAGTAGAAGAAGGAATCGGTTGGTAGGATGGGTTCATGAGTGATGGGAAAAACGCAAATATTGGAGAAACGCAAATATGGGAGAAACGCAATTGTGGGAAAAACGCAAATGTGGGAAAAACGGAAATGTGGGAAAAATTCAAATGTGGGAAAAACGCAAATGTGGGAGAAACGCAAATGTGGGAAAAACGCAAAAGTGGGAAACATGCAAATGTGGGAAGAATGCAAACGTGGGATAAACGCAAAAGTGGGAAAACCGCAAAAGTGGGAAAACCGCGAATGTGGGAAAAACGCGAATGTGGGGAAAAACGCAAATGTGGGAAAAACGCAAATGTGGGAAAAACGCCAATGTGGGAAAAACGCAAATATTGGAAAAACGCAAATATGGGAAAAATGCAAATATACGAAAAACGCAAATATGGGACATACGCAAATATGGGAAGAACAAAAATATGGGAAGAACGCAAATATGGGAAGAACGCAAATATGGGAACAACGCAAATATGGGAAGAACGCAAATATGGAAAAGCACAAATATTGCAAAATCGTAAATATGGGAAAAAAACAAATATGGGATAAACGAAAATATGGGAAAAACGCAAAAATTGGAAAATCAGAAAATCGCAACTATGGGGGAAGGAATTGTATGGCACAACTTGACTAGAAGAAGGAATCGGTTGGTAGGATGGTTCGTGAGTAATGCGAAATAAGGCAAATATGGGATAGACGCAAATATGGGAAAGGCGCAAATATGAGAAACACGCAAATATGGGAAAAACGCAAATATATGATAAACGCAAATATGGGAAAAACGCAAATATGGGAAAAACGCAAAAATGGGAAAATCGCAAATATGGGAAAATTACTAGTATTGGAATCTCGCAATTATGGGAAAATCGCAAATATGGGAATAACGGAAATATGGGAAGAACGCAAATGTGGGAAAAACGCGAATATGGGAAAAACGCAAATATGGGAAAAACGCAAATATGGGAAAAACGCAAATATGGGAAACACGTAAATATGGGAAACACGCAAATATGGGAATCATGCAAATATAGGAAACACGCAGATATGGGAAAAGCGTAAATAAGGGAAAAGCAAATGATATGTGAAAAACGCAGAAAACGGAAAATCAGAAAATCGCAAATATGGGAGAAATGAATTTTGTGGCACAATTTGACCAGAAGAAGGAATCGGTTGGTAGGATCGTTCGTGATTAATGCGAAAAATGCAAATAATGGAGAAATGCAAATATGGGGAAAACGCAAATATGGGAAAAACGGAAAGATGGGAAAAACGCAAAAATCCGAAAATCAGAAATTCGCAAATATGGGAGAAAAGAATATTGTGGCACAAGTTGAATAGAAGTAGGAATCAGTTGGTAGGATGTTTCGTGAGTAATGCGAAAAACTAAACTATGGGAAAAACGCAAGTATGGGAAAAAGCAAATATGGGAAAAACGCAAATATGGGAAAAACGCAAATGTGGGAAAATCGCAAATATGGGAAAAACACAAATGTGGAAGGAACGCAAATATGGGAAAAACGCAATAATCAGAAAATCAGAAAATCGCAAATATCGGAGAAGAGAATATTGTGGCACAATTTGACTAGAAGAATGAATCGGTTGGTAGGATGTTTGTGAGTAATGCGAAAAACGCAAATATGGGAAAAACGCAAATATGGGAAAAACGAAAATATGGCAAAAACGAAAATATGGCAAAAACGCAAATATGGAAAAAACGCAAATATGGCAAAAATGCAAATATGGGAAACACGCAAATATGCGAAACACGCAAATATGGGAAACACGCAGATATGGGAAACACGCAGATATGGGAAAAGCGTAAATAAGGGAAAAGCAAATGAAATGTGAAAAACGCAAAAACGGAAAATCAGAAAATCGCAAATATGGGAGAATGAATTTTGTGTCACAATTTGACCAGAAGTAGGAATCGGTTGGTAGGATCGTTCGTGATTAATGCGAAAAACGCAAATAATGGAAAAACGCAAATATGGGAAAAACGCAAATATGGGAAAAACGGAAAGATGGGAAAAACGCAACAATGGGAAAAACGCAAATAAGGGGAAAAACGCAAATATGGTAAAAACGCAAAAATCCGAAAATCAGAAAATCGCAAATATGGGAGAAAAGAATATTGTGGCACAATTTGACTAGAAGTAGGAATCAGTTGGTAGGATGTTTCGTGAGTAATGCGAAAAACGCAACTGTGGAAAAACGCAAATATGAGAAAAAGCAAATATGGGAAAAACGCAAATATGGGAAAAACGCAAATGTGGGAAAAACGCAAATGTGGGAAAAACGCAAATATGGGAAAAACGCAAAAATCGGAAAATCAGAAAATCGCAAATATGGAGAAGAGAATTTTGAGGCACAATTTGACTAGAAGAAGGAATCGTTTGGGAAGATGGTTCGTGAGTAATGCGATAAACGCAAATATGGGAAAAACGCAAATATGGGAAAAACGCAAATATGGGAAAAACGCAAATATGGGAAAAACGAAAATATGGGAAAAGCGCAAATATGGGAAAAACGCAAATATCGGAAAAACGCAAATATCGGAAAAACGCAAATATCGGAAAAACGAAAAAAACGGGAAAATCGCAAAAATGGGAAAATCCCAAAAATGGGAAAATCATAAAATTGGGAAAATCGCAAGTATAGGAAAATCACTAGCATTGGAATCTCGCAATTATGGGAAAATCGCAAATATGGCAGAAGAGAATTTTTCTAACATCTTGAGTAGAAGAAGGAATCGGTTGGTAGGATGGGTTCATGAGTGATGGGAAAAACGCAAATATTGGAGAAACGCAAATATGGGAGAAACGCAAATGTGGGAAAAACGCAAATGTGGGAAAAACGGAAATGTGGGAAAAATTCAAATGTGGGAAAAACGCAAATGTGGGAGAAACGCAAATGTGGGAAAAACGCAAAAGTGGAAAACACGCAAATGTGGGAAGAACGCAAACGTGGGATAAACGCAAAAGTGGGAAAAACGCAAAAGTGGAAAACACGCAAATGTGGGAAGAACGCAAACGTGGGATAAACGCAAAAGTGGGAAAACCGCAAAAGTGGGAAAACCGCGAATGTGGGAAAAACGCGAATGTGGGGAAAAACGCAAATGTGGGAAAAACGCAAATGTGGGAAAAACGCAAATGTGGGAAAAACGCCAATGTGGGAAAAACGCAAATATTGGAAAAACGCAAATATGGGAAAAACGCAAATATACGAAAAACGCAAATATGGGACATACGCAAATATGGGAAGAACGAAAATATGGGAAGAACGCAAATATGGGAAGAACACAAATATGGGAACAACGCAAATATGGGAAGAACGCAAATATGGAAAAGCACAAATATTGCAAAATCGTAAATATGGGGAAAAAACAAATATGGGATAAACAAAAATATGGGAAAAACGCAAAAATTGGAAAATCAGAAAATCGCAACTATGGGGGAAGGAATTGTGTGGCACAACTTGACTAGATGAAGGAATCGGTTGGTAGGATGGTTCGTGAGTAATGCGAAAAAAGGCAAATATGGGATAGACGCAAATATGGGAAAGACGCAAATATGAGAAACACGCAAATATGGGAAAAACGCAAATATATGATAAACGCAAATATGGGAAAAACGCATATATGGGAAAAACGCATATATGGGGAAAATACAATTCTGGGAAAAACGCAATTCTGGGAAAAACGCAAATATGGAAAAAACGCAAATATAGGAAAAACGCAAAAATCGAAAAATCACAAAATCGCAAATATGGCAGAAGAGAATTTTGTTGCACAAATTGATTAGAAGAAGGAATCGGTTGATACGATGGTTTGTGAGTAATGGGAAAAGCGCAAATATGGGAAAAACGAAAATATGGGAAAAACGCAAAAATGGGAAAATCGCAAATATGGGAAAATTACTAGTATTGGAATCTCGCAATTATGGGAAAATCGCAAATATGGGAATAACGAAAATATGGGAAGAACGCAAATGTGGGAAAAACGCATATATTGGAGAAACGTAAATAAGGGAGGGACGCAAATAAGGGAAAAACGCAATTATGGGAAAATATCAAATATGGGAAAAACTCAAATATGGGAAAAACGCAAATATGGGAAAAAGGCTTTTATGGGAAAAACGCAAATATGGAAAAAACGCAAATATCGGAAAAACGCAAATATCGGAAAAACGCAAATATCGAAAAACGCAAATATCGGAAAAACGCAAATATCGGAAAAACGCAAATATCGGAAAAACGCAAATATCGGAAAAACGCAAATTTCGGAAAAACGCAAATAATGGAAAAACGCAAATATGGAAAAAACCCAGATACGGCATAAACGCAAATGTGGGAAAAACGCAAATATGGGAAAAACGCAAATGTGGGAAAAACGCAAATGTGGGAAAAACGCAAATGTGGGAAAAACTCAAATGTGGGAAAAAAGCACATGTGGGAAAAACGCAAATGTGGGAAAAACGCAAATGTGGGAAAAACTCAAATGTGGGAAAAACGCGAATGTGGGAAAAACGCAAATGTGGGAAAAACGCAAATGTGGGAAAAACGCGAATGTGGGAGAAACGCAAATATGGGAAAAACGCAAGTATGGGAAAAACGCAAATATTGGAGAAATGCAAATATACGAAAAACGCAAATATGGGACATACGCAAATGTGGGAAGAACGCAAATATGGGAAGATTGCAAATATGGGAAGAACGCAAATATGGGAAGAACGCAAATATGGAAAAAAAACCAGATACGAGATAAACGCAAATGTGGGAAAAACGCAAATATGGGTTCAAAAATGGTTCAAATGGCTCTGAGCACTATGGGACTCAACATCTTAGGTCATAAGTCCCCTAGAACTTAGAACTACTTAAACCTAACTAACCTAAGGACATCACACACACCCATGCCCGAGGCAGGATTCGAACCTGCGACCGTAGCAGTCCCGCGGTGCCGGACTGCAGCGCCAGAACCGCTAGACCACCGCGGCCGGCGCAAATATGGGAAAAACGCAAATATGGGGTAAACGCAAATATGGTATAAACGCAGATATGGGAAAAACGCATATATGGGAAAAACGCATATATGGGAAAAACAAAATTCTGGGAAAAATGCAATTCTGGGAAAAACGCAAATATGGGAAAAACGCAAAAATCGAAAAATCACAAAATCGCAAATATGGCAGAAGAGAATTTTGTGGCACAAATTGATTAGAAGAAGAAATTGGTTGGTACGATGGTTTGTGAGTAATGGGAAAAGCGCAAATATAGGAAAAACGCAAATATGAAGAAAACGCAAAAATGGGGAAATCGCAAATATGGGAAAATTACTAGTATTGGAATCTCGCAATTATGGGTAAATCGCAAATATGAGAATAACGGAAATATGGGAAAAACGCAAATTTCGGAAAAACGCAAATATGGGAAAAACGCAAATATAGGAAAAACGCAAATATGGGAAAAACGCAAATATGGAAAAAACGCAAATATGGGAACAACGCAAATATGGCAAAAACGCAAATATGGGAAAAACGCAAAAATCGGAAAATCACGGAACCGCAAATATGGGGGTAAAGAATTTTGTGGCACAATTTGACTAGAAGAAGGAATCGGTTGGTAGGATGTTTCGTAAGTAATGCGAAAAAAGCAAATATGGGAAAAACGCAAATGTGGGTAAAATCCTAGTATGGAGAAGCGCAAATATGGGAGAATCGCAAATATGGGAGAAGCGCAAATATGGGAGAAGCGCAAATTTGGGAGAAGCGCAAATATGGGAGAAGTGCAAATATGGGAGAATCGCAAATATGGGAGAAGCGCAAATATGGGAGAAGCGCAAATATGGGAGAAGCGCAAATATGGGAGAAGCGCAAATATGGGAGAAGCGCGAATATGGGACAAGCACGAATATGGGAAAAACGCATATATGGGAAAAACGCAAATATGGGAAAAAAGCCAATATGGGAAAAACGCAAACATGGGAAAAACGCAAATATGGGAAAAACGCAAATATGGGAAACACGCAAATATGGGAAACACGCAAATATGGGAAACACGCAAATATGGGAAACACGCAGATATGGGAAAAGCGTAAATAAGGGAAAACGCAAATATGGGAAAAACGCAATAATCGGAAAATCAGAAAATCGCAAATATCGGAGAAGAAGGAATCGGTTGGTAGGATGTTCGTGAGTAATGCGAAAAACGCAAATATGGGAAAAACGCAAATATGGGAAAAACGAAAATATGGCAAAAACGCAAATATGGAAAAAACGCAAATATCGGAAAAACGCAAATATCGGATAAACGAAAATATCGGAAAAACGCAAATATCGGAAAACGAAAAAAACGGGAAAATCGCAAAAACGGGAAAATCCCAAAAATGGGAAAACCATAAAAATGGGAAAATCGCAAGTATGGGAAAATCACTAGCATTGGAATCACGCAATTATGGGAAAATCGCAAATATGGCAGAAAAGAATTATTCTCACATCTTGAGTAGAAGAAGGAATCGGTTGGTAGGATGGGTTCATGAGTGATGGGAAAACGCAAATATTGGAGAAACACAAATATGGGAGAAACGCAAATGTGGGAAAAACGAAAATGTGGGAAAAACGCAAATGTGGGAAAAACTCAAATGTGGGAAAAACGCAAATGTGGGAGAAACGCAAATGTGGGAAAAACGCAAAAGTGGGAAACACGCAAATGTGGGAAAAACGCAAACGTGGGAAAACGCAAAAGTGGGAAAAACGCGTATGTGGGAAAAACGCGAATGTGGGAAAAACGCAAATGTGGGAAAAACGCAAATGTGGGAAAAACGCCAATGTGGGAAAAACGCAAATATGGGAAAAGCGCAAATATGGGAAAAACGCAAATATACGAAAAACGCAAATATGGGACATACGCAAATATGGGAAGAACGCAAATATGGGAAGAATGCAAATATGGGAAGAACGCAAATATGGGAAGAACGCAAATATGGAAAAGCACAAACATTGCAAAATCGTAAATATGGGAAAAAAAATATGGGATAAACGAAAATATGGGAAAAACGCAAAAATTGGAAAATCAAAAAATCGCAAGTATGGGGGAAAGAATTGTGTGGCACAACTTGACTAGAAGAAGGAATCGGTTGGTAGGATGGTTCGTGAGTAATGTGAAAAAAGGCAAATATGGGATAGACGCAAATATGGGAAAGACGCAAATATGAGAAACACGCAAATATGGGAAAAACGCAAATATAGGATAAACGCAAATATAGGAAAAACACATATATGGGAAAAACGCATATATGGGAAAAACACAATTCTGGGAAAAACGCAATTCTGGGAAAAACGCAAATATGGGAAAAACGCATAAATGGGAAAAACGCAAAATGGGAAAATCGCAAATATGGGAAAATTACTAGTATTGGAATCTCGTAATTATGGGAAAATCGCAAATATGGGAATAACGCAAATATGGGAAAAACACAAATGTGGAAGGAACGCAAATATCGGAAAAACGCAAAAATCGGAAAATCAGAAAATCGCAAATTTGGGATAAGAGAATATTGTGACACAATTTAACTAGAAGAAGGAATCGGTTGGTAGGATGTTCGTGAGTAATGCGAAAAACGCAAATATGGGAAAATGCAAATATGGGAAAAACGAAAATATGGCAAAAACGCAAATATGGAAAAAACGCAAATATCGGAAAAACGCAAATATCGGATAAACGAAAATATCGGAAAAACGCAAATATCGGAAAACGAAAAAAACGGGAAAATCGCAAAAACGGGAAAATCCCAAAAATGGGAAAACCATAAAAATGGGAAAATCGCAAGTATGGGAAAATCACTAGCTTTGGAATCACGCAATTATGGGAAAATCGCAAATATGGCAGAAAAGAATTTTTCTCACATCTTGAGTAGAAGAAGGAATCGGTTGGTAGGATGGGTTCATGAGAGATGGGAAAACGCAAATATTGGAGAAACACAAATATGGGAGAAACGCAAATGTGGGAAAAACGAAAATGTGGGAAAAACGCAAATGTGGGAAAAACTCAAATGTGGGAAAAACGCAAATGTGGGAGAAACGCAAATGTGGGAAAAACGCAAAAGTGGGAAACACGCAAATGTGGGAAAAACGCAAACGTGGGAAAACGCAAAACTGGGAAAAACGCGAATGTGGGAAACACGCGAATGTGGGAAAAACGCGAATGTGGGAAAAACACAAATATGGGAAAAACACAAGTATGGGAAAAACGCAAATATTGGAGAAACGCAAATATACGAAAAACGCAAATATGGGACACACGCAAATATGGGAAGAACGCAAATATGGGAAGAATGCAAATATGGGAAGAATGCAAATATGGGAAGAACGCAAATATGGGAAGAACACAAATATGGAAAAACACCAATACTGCAAAATCGTAAATATGGGAAAAAAGCAAATATGGGATAAACGCAAATATGGGAAAAACGCAAAAATTGGAAAATCAGAAAATCGCAAGTATGGGGGAAAGAATTGTGTGGCACAATTTGACTAGAAGCAGGAATCGGTTGGTAGGATGGTTCGTGAGTAATGCGAAAAAAGCAAATACGGGAAAGACGCAAATATGGGAAAGATGCAAATATGAGAAACTCGCAAATATGGGAAAAACGCAAATATGGGATAAACGCAAATATGGGACAAACGCATATATGGGAAAAGCGCATATATGGGAAAAACACAATTCTGGGAAAAAAGCAATGCTGGGAAAAACGCAAATATGGGAAAAACGCAAAAATCGAAAAATCACAAAATCGCAAATATGGCAGAAGAGAATTTTGTGGCACAAATTGATTAGAAGAAGGAATCGGTTGGTACAATGGTTTGTGAGTAATGGGAAAAGTGCAAATATGGGGAAAACGCAAAAATGGGAAAATCGCAAATATGGGAAAATTACTACTATTGGAATCTCGCAATTATGGGAAAAGCGCAAATATGGGAATAACGGAAATATGGGAAAAACGCAAATGTGGGAAAAACGCAAATATTGGAGAAACGCAAATATACGAAAAACGCAAATATGGGACATACGCAAATATGGGAAGAAGGCAAGTATGGGAAGAATGCAAATATGGGAAGAACGCAAATATGGGAAGAACGCAAATATGGGAAGAACGCAAATATGGGAAAAACGCCAGTATGGGAAAAACGCAAATATTGGAGAAACGCAAATATAGGAAAAACGCAAATATGGGACATCGCAAATATGGGAAGAAGGCAAGTATGGGAAGAATGCAAATATGGGAAGAACGCAAATATGGGAAGAACGCAAATATGGGAAGAACGCAAATATGCAAAAACACAAATATTGCAAAATCGTAAATATGGGAAAAAAGCAAATATGGGATAAACGCAAATATGGGAAAAACGCAAAAATTGGAAAATCAGAAAATCGCAAGTATGGGGGAAAGAATTGTGTGGCACAACTTGACTAGAAGAAGGAATCGGTTGGTAGGATGTTTCGTGAGTAATGCGAAAAAAGCAAATATGGGAAAAACGCAAATGTGGGTAAAACGCTAGTATGGAGAAGCGCAAATATGGGAGAATCTCAAATATGGGAGAAGCGCAAATATGGGAGAAGCCCAAATATGGGAGAAGCGCAAACATGGGAGAAGCGCAAATATGGGAGAATCGCAAATATGGGAGAAGCGCAAATATGGGAGAATCGCAAATATGGGAGAAGCGCAAATATGGGAGAACCGCAAATATGGGAGAAGAGCAAATATGGGAGAAGCGCAAATTTGGGAGAAGCGCAAATTTGGGAGAAGCGCAAATTTGGGAGAAGTGCGAATATGGGAGAAGTGCAAATATGGGAGAAGCGCAAATGTGGAAGAAGCGCAAATGTGGGAGAAGCGCAAATGTGGAAGAAGCGCAAATGTGGGAGAAGCGCAAATGTGGGAGAGGCGCTAATGTGGGAGAAGTGCAAATGTGGGAAAAATGCAAATGTGGGAAAAACGCAAATACGAGAAAAACGCGAATATGGGAATAACGCAAATATGCAAAAACCGCAAAACTCGGAAATTCAGAAAACCGCAAATATGGGAGAAGAGAATTTTGTGTCACATTTTGACTAGAAGAAGAAATTGGTTGGTAGGATGGTTCGTGAGTAATGCGAAAAACGCAAATATGGGAAAAATACAAATATGGGAAAAACGCAGATATGGGAAAATGCAGATATGGGAAAAACGCAAATATGGGAAAAATGCAAATATGGGTAAGCACATTAAATGGGAACAACGCATATATGCAAAAAACGCGAATATGAGAAAATCGCTAAAATTGGAAACTCGCAAATATGGCAGAAGAAAATTTTGTTGCACAACATGAGTAAAAGGAATCGGTTGGTAGGATGGGTTCATGAGTAATGGGAAAATTTCAAATATGGGAAAATGGTAAATATGGGAAAAACAAAATGTGGAAAATACAAAATATGGGAAAATCGCAAATATGGGAAAATCGCAAATTTGAGGAAATCGCAAATATGAGAAAATCGCTAATATGAGAAAATCGCTAATATGAGAAAATCGAAAATATGAGAAAATCGAAAATATGAGAAAATCGAAAATATGGGAGAATCGCAAAGCTGGGAAAATCGCAAAGCTGGGAAAATCGCAAAGATGGGAAAATCGCAAAAATGAGAAAATCGCAAAAATGAGAAAATCGCAAAAGTGGGACAATCGCAATAATAGTAAAATCACAAAAATGGTAAAATCGGATAAATAGGAAAATCGCAAATTTGGAAAATCGCAAATATGGGAAAATCGTAAAAAAGGGAATAGCAAATATGGAAAAATCGTAAAAACGAGAAAATCGCAAATATGGGAAAATCTCTAGTATTGGAATCTCGTATTATGGGAAAATCGCAAATATGGCAGAAGGGAATTCTGTGGCACAACTTGATTAGAAGGAATCGTTTGGTAGAATGGGTTCATGAGTAATGGGAAAAACGCAAAAATAGTAAAATGGGAAAAACAAAATATGGAAACATCGCAAATTAGAGAAAATCGCAAATATGAGAATATCGAAAGTATGGGAAAATCGCAAAAATAGGTAAATCGGAAAAATGAGGAAATCGGAAAAATGAGGAAAACGGAAAAATGAGGAAATCGGAAAAATGAGGAAATCGGAAAAATGAGGAAATCGGAAAAATGAGGAAATCGGAAAAATTGGAAAATCGCAAAATTCGGTAAATCCCAAATATCGGAAAATCGGAAATATGGGAAAATCGCAAAACTGGGAAAATCACCAGTATTGGAATCTTGCAATTATGAGAAAATCGCAAATATGGCAGAATAGAATTTTGTGGCACATCTAGAGTAGAAGAAGGAATCGGTTGGTAGGATGGTTCGTGAGTAATAGGAAAAACGCAAATAGTGGAAAAACGCAAATAGTGGAAAAACGCAAATATGGGAGAAGCGCAAATATGGGAGAAACGCAAATATGGGAGCACCGCAAATAGGGGAGAAATGCAAATAGGGGAGAAACGCAAATATGGGAGAAACGCGAATATCGGAGAAACGCAAATATGGGAGAAATGCAAATATGGGAAAAACCCAAATAAGGACAAAACGCAGATATGGGAAAAACGCAAATATGGGAACAACGCAAATATGGGAAAAGCGCAAATATGGGAAAAACGCATTTATGGGAAAACGCAAATTTGGGAAAAACGCAAATATGGGAAAAACGCAAATATGGGAAAAACGCATATATGGGAAAAACGCAAATATGGGAAAAACGAAAATATGGGAAAAACGCAAATATGGGAAAAACGCAGATATGGGAAAAACGCAGATATGGGAAAAACGCAGATATGGGAAAAACGCAGATATGGGACAAACGCAAATATGAGACAAACACAAAAGTGAGAAAAACGCAAATATGGGAAAAACGCAAATGTGGGAAAACACAATTATGGGAATAATGCAAAAATTGGAAAATCAGAAAATCGCAAAAATATGGCAGAAGCGAATTTTGTGGCACAACTTGGCTAGAAGAAGTAATCGGTTGGTAGGACGTTTCGTGAGTAATTGGGAAAAACTTAAATATTGGAGAAATGCAAATATGGGAGAAACGCAGATATGGGAGAAACGCAAATATGGGAAAGACGCAAATATGGGAAAAACGCAAATATGGGTAAAATGCAAATATGGGACAAACGCAAATATCGGAAAAACGAAAATTGGAAAAAACGCAAATATGGGAAAAATGCAAATATGGGCCAAAAACACAAATATGGGAAAAAAGAAGTATGGGAAAAACGCAAATATGGGAAAAACTCAAATATGGGAAAGACGCAAATATGGAAAAAACGCAAATATCGGAAACATGCAGATATGGGAAAAGCGTAAATATGGAAAAAGCACATAAAATGTGAAAAACGCAAAAAACGGAAAATCAGATATTCGTAAATATGGGACAAATAAATTTTGTGGCACAATTTGACAATAAGAAGGAATCGGTTGGTAGGATCGTTCGTGAGGAATGCGAAAAACGCAAATAATAGAAAAACGCAAATATGGGAAAAACGCATATATGGGAAAAACGCAAATATGGGAAAAACGCAAATAAGGGAAAAACGCAAAAATCATAAAATCAGAAAACCGCAAATATGGGAGTAAAGAATTTCGTGGCACAATTTGACTAGAAGAAGGAATCGGTTGGTAGGATGTTTCTTGAGTAATGGGAAAAACGCAAATATGGGAAAACGCAAATATGGGAAAATCGCAAATATGGGAAAAACGCAAATATGGGAAAAACGCAAATATGGGAAAAACGCAAATGTGGGAAAAACGCAAATGTGGGAAAAACGCAAATGTGGGAAAAACGCAAATGTGGGAAAAACGCAAATGTGGGATAAACGGAAATGTGGGAAAACGCAAATGTAGGAACAACGGAAAATTCGGAGAATCAGAAAATCGCGAATATGGCAGAAGAGAATTTTGTGGCACAACTTGACTAGAAGAAGGAATCGGCTGGTAGGATGGTTCGTGAGTAATAGGAAGAATGCAAATAATGGAAAAACGGAAATATGGGAGAAATGCAAATATGGGAGAAACGCAAATATGGGAAAAACGCAAATATGGGAAAAACGCAAATATGGGAAAAACGCAAATATAGGAAAAACGCAAATATGGGAAAACCGCAAATATGGGAAAAACGCAAATATGAGAAAAACGGAAATGTGGGAAAAACGCAAATGTGGGAACAACGCAAAATTCGGTGAATCAGAAAATCGCAAATATGGCAGAAGAGAATTTTGTGGCAGAACTTGACTAGAAGAAGGAATCGGTTGGTAAGATGGTTCGTGAGTAATAGGAAGAATGCAAATAATGGAAAAACGGAAATATGGGAGAAATGCAAATATGGGAGATATGCATATATGGGAGAAATGCAAATATGGGAGAAATGCAAATATGGGAGAAATGCAAATATGGGAAAAACGCAAATATGGGATAAACGCAAATGTGGGAAAAACGCAAATATGGGAAAAACGCAAATATGAGAAAAACGCAAATGTGGGAAAAACGCAAAAATGGGAACATAGCAAAAATGGGAACAACGCAAAAATGGGAAAATCGCAAAAATGGGAAAATCAGAAATTCGCAAATATGGGAGAAGAGAATTTTGTGGCACAATTTGACTAGAAGAAGGAATCGGTTGGGAAGATGGTTCGTGAGGAATGCGAAAAACGCAAATATGGGAAAAGCGCAAATATGGGAAAAGCGCAAATATAGGAAAAGCGCAAATATGGGAAAAGCGCAAATATGGGAAAGGCGCAAATATGAGAAATGCGCAAATATGGGAAAAACAAAAATATGGGAAAAACGCAAATATGGGAAAAACGCAAATATGGGAAAAACCCGAATATGGGAAAAACGCAAGTATGGGAAAAACGCAAATATGGGAAAAACGCAAAAATGGGAACATAGCAAAAATGGGAACAACGCAAAAATGGGAAAATCGCAAAAATGGGAAAATCATAAAAATGGGAAAATCGCAAGTATGTGAAAATCACTAGCATTGGAATCTCGCAATTATGGGAAAATCGCAAATATGGCAGAAGATCATTTTTTCTCACATCTTGAGTAGAAGAAGGAATCGGTTGGTAGGATGGGTTCATGAGTAATGGGAAAAACGCAAATATTGGAGAAACGCAAGTATGGGAGAAACGCAAATGTAAGAAAAACGCAAATGTGGGAAAAACGCAGATATGGGAGAAATGCAAATATGGGGAAAACGCAAATATGGGAAAAACGCAAATATGGGAAAAACGCACATATGGGAAAAACGCACATATGGGAGTAACGCAAATATGAGAGAATCGCAAATATGGGAGAATCGCAAATATAGGAAAAACGCAAGTATGGGAAAAACGCAAAAATGGGAAAACCGCAAATATGGGAAAGACGCATATATGGGAGTAACGCAAATATGGGAGAATCGCAAATATGGGAAACACGCAAATATGGGAAACACGCAGATATGGAAAAAGCGTAAATAAGGGAAAAGCAAATGAAATGTGAAAAACGCAAAAAACGGAAAATCAGAAAATCGCAAATATGGGAGAAATGAATTTTGTGGCACAATTTGACCAGAAGAAGGAATCGGTTGGTAGGATCGTTCGTGATTAATGCGAAAAACGCAAATAATGGAAAAACGCAAATATGGGAAAAACGCAAATATGGGAAAAACGCAAATATGGGAAAATCAGAAATTCGCAAATATGGGAGAAAAGAATATTGTGGCACAATTTGACTAGAAGTAGGAATCAGTTGGTAGGATGTTTCGTGAGTAATGCAAAAAACTAAACTATGAGAAAAACGCAAATATGGGAAAAAGCAAATATGGGAAAAACGCAAATATGGGAAAAACGCAAATGTGGGAATAATGCAAATGTGGGAAAAACGCAAATATGGGAAAAACACAAATATGGGAAAAATGCAAATATGGGAAAAACGCAAATATGGGAAAAACACAAATGTGGAATTAACGCAAGTATGGGAAAAACGCAATAATCGGAAAATCAGAAAATCGCTAATATTGGAGAAGAGAATATTGTGGCACAATTTGACTAGAAGAAGGAATCGGTTGGTAGGATGTTCGTGAGTAATGCGAAAAACGCAAATATGGGAAAAACGAAAATAAGGCAAAAACGGAAATATGGCGAAAACGAAAATATGGCAAAAACGCAAATATGGAAAAAACGCAAATATGGCAAAAACGCAAATATGGAAAAAACGCAAAAATGGGAAACACGCAAATATGGGAAATACGCAAATATGGGAAAAACGCAAAAATGGGAAAAACGCAAAAATCGAGAAATCACAAAATCGCAAATATGGCAGAAGAGAATTTTGTGGCACAAATTGATTAGAAGAAGGAATCGGTTGGTACGATGGTGCGTGAGTAATGGGAGAAGCGCAAATATGGGAAAAACGCAAAAATGGGAAAAACGCAAAAATGGGAAAATCGCAAAAATGGGAGAATCGCTTATATGGGAAAATTACTAGTATTGGAATCTCGCAATTATTGGAGAATCGCAAATATGGGAAAAACGATGATATGGGAATAACGAAAATGTGGGAAAAACGCAAATGTGGGAGAAACGCAAATGTGGGAAAAACACAAATGTGGGAAAAACGCAAATGTAGGAAAAACGCAAAAATTGGAAAATCAGAAAATCGCAAATATGGCAGAAGAGAATTTTGTGGCACAACTTGAGTACAAAAAGGAATCGGTTGGTAGGATGGGTTCATGAGTAATGGGAAAAACGCAAATATTGGAGAAACGCAAATATTGGAGAAACGCAAATATGGGAGAAACGCAAATATGGGAAAAGCGCGAATATGGGAAAAACGCAAATATGGGAAAAACGCATATATGGGAGTAACGCAAATATGGGAGAATCGCAAATATGGGAAACACGCAAATATGGGAGACACGCAGATATGGAAAAAGCGTAAATAAGGGAAAAGCAAATGAAATGTGAAAAACGCAAAAAACGGAAAATCAGAAAATCGCAAATATGGGAGAAAAGAATATTGTGGCACAATTTGACTAGAAGTAGGAATCAGTTGGTGGGATGTTTCGTGAGTAATGCGAAAAACTAAACTATGGGAAAAAAGCAAATATGGGATAAACGCAAATATGGGAAAAACGCAAAAATTGGAAAATCAGAAAATCGCAAGTATGGGGGAAAGAATTGTGTGGCACAACTTGACTAGAAGAAGGAATCGGTTGGTAGGATGGTTCGTGAGTAATGTGAAAAAAGGCAAATATGGGATAGACGCAAATATGGGAAAGACGCAAATATGAGAAACACGCAAATATGGGAAAAACGCAAATATAGGATAAACGCAAATATAGGAAAAACACATATATGGGAAAAACGCATATATGGGAAAAACACAATTCTGGGAAAAACGCAATTCTGGGAAAAACGTAAATATGGGAAAAACGCATATATGGGAAAAACGCAAAATGGGAAAATCGCAAATATGGGAAAATTACTAGTATTGGAATCTCGTAATTATGGGAAAATCGCAAATATGGGAATAACGCAAATATGGGAAAAACACAAATGTGGAAGGAACGCAAATATCGGAAAAACGCAAAAATCGGAAAATCAGAAAATCGCAAATTTGGGATAAGAGAATATTGTGACACAATTTGACTAGAAGAAGGAATCGGTTGGTAGGATGTTCGTGAGTAATGCGAAAAACGCAAATATGGGAAAACGCAAATATGGGAAAAACGAAAATATGGCAAAAACGCAAATATGGAAAAAACGCAAATATCGGAAAAACGCAAATATCGGATAAACGAAAATATCGGAAAAACGCAAATATCGGAAAACGAAAGAAACGGGAAAATCGCAAAAACGGGAAAATCCCAAAAATGGGAAAACCATAAAAATGGGAAAATCGCAAGTATGGGAAAATCACTAGCATTGGAATCACGCAATTATGGGAAAATCGCAAATATGGCAGAAAAGAATTTTTCTCACATCTTGAGTAGAAGAAGGAATCGGTTGGTAGGATGGGTTCATGAGTGATGGGAAAACGCAAATATTGGAGAAACACAAATATGGGAGAAACGCAAATGTGGGAAAAACGAAAATGTGGGAAAAACGCAAATGTGGGAAAAACTCAAATGTGGGAAAAACGCAAATGTGGAAGAAACGCAAATGTGGGAAAAACGCAAAAGTGGGAAACACGCAAATGTGGGAAAAACGCAAACGTGGGAAAACGCAAAAGTGGGAAAAACGCGAATGTGGGAAACACGCGAATGTGGGAAAAACGCAAATGTGGGAAAAACGCGAATGTGGGAAAAACACAAATATGGGAAAAACACAAGTATGGGAAAAACGCAAATATTGGAGAAACGCAAATATACGAAAAACGCAAATATGGGACACACGCAAATATGGGAAGAACGCAAATATGGGAAGAATGCAAATATGGGAAGAACGCAAATATGGGAAGAACACAAATATGGAAAAACACCAATATTGCAAAATCGTAAATATGGGAAAAATGCAAATATGGGATAAACGCAAATATGGGAAAAACGCAAAAATTGGAAAATCAGAAAATCGCAAGTATGGGGGAAAGAATTGTGTGGCACAACTTGACTAGAAGCAGGAATCGGTTGGTAGGATGGTTCGTGAGTAATGCGAAAAAAGCAAATACGGGAAAGACGCAAATATGGGAAAGATGCAAACATGAGAAACTCGCAAATATGGGAAAAACGCAAATATGGGATAAACGCAAATATGGGACAAACGCATATATGGGAAAAGCGCATATATGGGAAAAACACAATTCTGGGAAAAAAGCAATTCTGGGAAAAACGCAAATAGGGGAAAAACGCAAAAATCGAAAAATCACAAAATCGCAAATATGGCAGAAGAGAATTTTGTGGCACAAATTGATTAGAAGAAGGAATCGGTTGGTACGATGGTTTGTGAGTAATGGGAAAAGTGCAAATATGGGAAAAACGCAAATATGGGAAAAACGCAAAAATGGGAAAATCGCAAATATGGGAAAATTACTACTATTGGAATCTCGCAATTATGGGAAAAGCGCAAATATGGGAATAACGGAAATATGGGAAAAACGCAAATGTGGGAAAAACGCAAATATTGGAGAAACGCAAATAAAGGAGAAAGGCAAATAAGGGAAAAACGCAATTATGGGAAAAACTCATTTATGGGAAAAACTCAAATATGGGAAAAACGCAAATATGGGAAAAAGGCAATTATGGGAAAAACGCAAATATTGGAAAAACGCAAATATCGGAAAAACGCAAATATCGGAAAAACGCAAATATCGGAAAAACGCAAATTTCGGAAAAACGCAAATATGGGAAAAACGCAAGTTTGTGAAAAACGCAAATATTGGAGAAACGCAAATATACGAAAAACGCAAATGTGGGACATACGCAAATATGGGAAGAAGGCAAGTATGGGAAGAATGCAAATATGGGAAGAACGCAAATATGGGAAGAACGCAAATATGGGAAGAACGCAAATATGGGAAAAACGCCAGTATGGGAAAAACGCAAATATTGGAGAAACGCAAATATAGGAAAAACGCAAATATGGGACATACGCAAATATGGGAAGAAGGCAAGTATGGGAAGAATGCAAATATGGGAAGAATGCAAATATGGGAAGAACGCAAATATGGGAAGAACGCAAATATGCAAAAACACAAATATTGCAAAATCGTAAATATGGGAAAAAAGCAAATATAGGATAAACGCAAATATGGGAAAAACGCAAAAATTGGAAAATCAGAAAATCGCAAGTATGGGGGAAAGAATTGTGTGGCACAACTTGACTAGAAGAAGGAATCGGTTGGTAGGATGTTTCGTGAGTAATGCGAAAAAACCAAATATGGGAAGAACGCAAATGTGGGTAAAACGCTAGTATGGAGAAGCGCAAATATGGGAGAATCTCAAATATGGGAGAAGCGCAAATATGGGAGAAGCCCAAATATGGGAGAAGCGCAAACATGGGAGAAGCGCAAATATGGGAGAATCGCAAATATGGGAGAAGCGCAAATATGGGAGAAGCGCAAATATAGGAGAAGAGCAAATATGGGAGAAGCGCAAATTTGGGAGAAGCGCAAATTTGGGAGAAGCGCAAATTTGGGAGAAGTGCGAATATGGGAGAAGTGCAAATATGGGAGAAGCGCAAATGTGGAAGAAGCGCAAATGTGGGAGAAGCGCAAATGTGGGAGAGGCGCTAATGTGGGAGAAGTGCAAATGTGGGAAAAACGCAAATGTGGGAAAAACGCAACTGTGGGAAAAACGCAAATGTGGGAAAAACGCAAATGTGGGAAAAACGCAAATGTGGGAAAAACGCAAATGTGGGAAAAATGCAAATGTGGGAAAAACGCTAATGTGGGAAAAATGCAAATGTGGGAAAAACGCAAATTTGGGAAAAATGCAAATATGGGAAAAACGCAAACATCGTAGAAACAGAAAATCGCAAATATGGCAGAAGAGAATTTTGTGGCACAACTTGAGTAGAAGAAGCAATCGGTTGGTATGATGGTTCGTAATTAATAGGAAGAATGCAAATAATGGAAAAACGGATATATGGGATAAATGCAAATATGGGAGAAACGCAAATATGGGGAAAATGCAAATATTGGAAAATCGCAAATATGGGAAAATCGCAAATATTGGAAAAACGCAAATATCGAAAAACGCAAATATGGGAAAAACGCAAATATGGGAAAAAAGCAAATGTGGGAAAAACTCAAATATGGGAGAAACGCAAATATGGGAAAAACACAAAAATCGGAAAATCAGAAATTAGCAAATATGGGAGAAGAGAATTTTGTGGCACAATTTGACTAGAAGAAGGAATCGGTTGGGAAGGTGGTTCGTGAGGAATGCGAAAAACGCAAATATGGGAAAAACGCAAAAATGGGAAAAGCGCAAATATGGGAAAAGCGCAAATATGGGAAAAGCGCCAATATGGGAAAAACGCGAATATGGGAAAAACGTAAATATGGGAAAAACGCAAATATGGGAAAAACGCAAATATGGGAAAAACGCAAGTATGGGAAAAAAGCAAATATGGGAAAAACGAAAATATGGGGAAAACGCAAATATGGGAAAACGCAGATGTGGGAAAAACGCAAATGTGGGAAAAACGCAAATGTGGGTAAAACGCAAATGTGGGAAAAACGCAAATATGGGAAAAACGCAAATATGGGAAAACTGCAAATATGGGAACAATGCAATAATGGGAACAACGCAAAAATGGGAACAACGCAAAAATGGGAACAACGCAAAATGCGAACAACGCAAAAATGGGAAAATCGCAAAAATGGGAAAATCTCAAAAATAGGAAAATCATAAAAATGGGAAAATCGCAAGTATGGGAAAATCAATAGCATTGGAATCTCGCAATTATGGGAAAATCACAAATATAGCAGAAGATAATTTTTTTCTCACATCTTGAGTAGAAGAAGGAATCGGTTGGTAGGATGGGTTCATGAGTAATGGGAAAAACGGAAATATTGGAGGAACGCAAGTATGGGAGAAACGCAAATGTGGGAAAAAACGCAAATGTGGGAAAAACGCATATGTGGGAAAAACGCAAATGTGGGAAAAACGCAGATATGAGAGAAACACAAATATGAGAGAAACGCAAATATGGGAAAAACGCAAATATGGCAAAAAAGGAAATATGGGATAAACGCAAATATGGAAAAAACGCAAAAATTGGAAAATCAGAAAATCGCAAGTATGGGGGAAAGTATTTTGTGGCACAACTTGCCTAGAAGAAGGAATCGGTTGGTGGGATAGTTCGTGAGTAATGCGAAAAATGGCAAATATGGCAAAGACGCAAATATGGGAAAAACGCAAATATGGGAAAGACGAAAATATGGGAAACACGCAAATATGGGAAAAACGCAATTTTGGGAAAATCGCATATTTGGGAAAAACGCAAATATGGGGAAAACGTAAAAATGGGAAAAACGCAAAAATTGGAAAAACGCAAAAATGGGAAAAACGCAAAAATCGAAAATTCACAACATCGCAAATATGGCAGAAGAGAATTTTGTGGCACAAATTGATTAGAAGAAGGAATCGGTTGGTACGATGGTTCGTGAGTAGTGGGAGAGGCGCAAAAATGGGAAAAACGCAAAAATGGGAAAAACGCAAAAATCGGAAAATCGCAAAAATGGGAAAAACGCAAAAATGGGAAAATCGCTAATATGGGAAAATTACTAGTATTGGAATCTCGCAATTATGGGAAAATCGCAAATATGGGAAAAACGCAATTGTGGGAAAAACGCGAATGTGGGAAAAACGCAAATGTGGGAAAAACGCAAATGTGGGAAAAACGCAAATGTGGGATAAAAGCAAATGTGGGAAAAACGAAAATGTGGGAAAAACGAAAATGTGGGAAAAACGCAAATGTGGGAAAAACGCAAATGTGGGAAAAACACAAATGTGGGAAAAACGCAAATGTGGGAAAAACGCAAATATAGGAAAAACGCAAAAATCGAAAAATCAGAAAATCGCAAATATGGCAGAAGAGAATTTTGTGGCACAACTTGGCTAGAAGAAGGAATCGGTTGGTAGGAATGCTTCATGAGTAATGGGAAAAACGCAAATATTGGAGAAACGCAAATATTGGAGAAACGCAAATATGGGAGAAACGCAAATATGGGAGACACGCAAATATGGGAGAAACCCAAATATGGGAGAAACGCAAATATGGGAGAAACACAAATGTGGGAAAAACACAAATATGGGAATAACGCAAAAATTGGAAAATTAGAAAATCGCAAATATGGCAGAAGCGAATTTTGTGGCACAACTTGGCTAGAAGAAGTAATCGGTTGGTAGGACGTTTCGTGAGTAATTGGGAAAAACGCAAATATGGGAAAAACGCAAATATGGGAAAAACGCAAATATGGGAAAAACGCAAATATGGGAAAAACGCACATATGGGAAAAACGCAAACATGCGAAAAACGCAAATATGGGAAAAACGCAAATATGGGAAAAACGCAAATATGGGAGGGACTCAAGAATGGGAAACACGCATATATGGGAAAAACGCAAATATGGGAAAAACGCATATATGGGAGAAACGCAAATATGGGAGTAAAGCAAATATGGGAGAATCGCAAATATGGGAAAAACGTAAGTATGCGAAAAACGCCAATATGGGAAAAACGCAAATATGGGGAAAACGCAAATATGGGAAAAACGCAAATATCGGAAAAACGCACATATGGGAAAAACGCAAAAATCGGAAAATCAGAAATTCGCAAATATGGGAGAAAAGAATATTGTGGCACAATTTGACTAGAAGTAGGAATCAGTTGGTAGGATGTTTCGTGAGTAATGGGAAAAACGGAAATATTGGTGAAACGCAAGTATGGGAGAAACGCAATGTGGGAAAAACGCAAATGTGGGAAAAACGCATATGTGGGAAAATCGCAAATGTGGGAAAAACGCAGATATGAGAGAAACGCAAATATGAGAGAAACGCAAATATGTGAAAAACGCAAATATGGGAAAAAAGGAAATATGGGATAAACGCAAATATGGGAAAATCGCGAAAATTGGAAAATCAGAAAATCGCAAGTATGGGGTAAAGTATTTTGTGCCACAACCTGCCTAGAAGAAGGAATCGGTTGGTGGGATAGTTCGTGAGTAATGCGAAAAAAGGCAAATATGGCAAAGACGCAAATATGGGAAAAACGCAATTTTGGGAAAATCGCATATTTGGGAAAAACGCAAATATGGGGAAAACGTAAAAATGGGAACAACGCAAAAATTGGAAAAACGCAAAAATGGGAAAAACGCAAAAATCGAAAATTCACAACATCACAAATATGGCAGAAGAGAATTTTGTGGCACAAATTGATTAGAAGAAGGAATCGGTTGGTACAATGGTTCGTGAGTAGTGGGTGAAGCGCAAAAATGGGAAAAACGCAAAAATGGGAAAATCGCTAATATGGGAAAATTACTAGTATTGGAATCTCGCTATTATGGGAAAATCGCAAATATGGGAAAAACGCAATTGTGGGAAAAACGCGAATGTGGGAAAAACGCAAATGTGGGAAACACGCAAATGTGGGAAAAACGCAAATGTTGGGAAAACGCAAATATAGGAAAAACGCAAATATAGGAAAAACGCAAATATAGGAAAAACGCAAAAATCGGAAAATCAGAAAATCGCAAATATGGCAGAAGAGAATTTTGTGGCACAACTTGGCTAGAAGAAGGAATCGGTTGGTAGGAATGCTTCATGAGTAATGGGAAAAACGCAAATATTGGAGAAATGCAAATATTGGAAAAACGCAAATATGGGAGAAACGCAAATATGGGAGAAACGCAAATATGGGAGAAACGCAAATATGGGAGAAACGCAAATATGGGAGAAACGGAAATATGGGACAATCGCAAATATGGGAAAATCACAAATATGGGAAAAACACAAATATGGGAAAAACACAAATAAGGGGAAAACACAAATATGGGAAAACCGCAAATGTGAGAAAAACACAAATATGGGAATAACGCAAAAAATGGAAAATCAGAAAATCGCAAATATGGCAGAAGCGAATTTTGTGGCACAACTTGGCTAGAAGAAGTAATCGGTTGGTAGGACGTTTCATGAGTAATTGGGAAAAACGCAAATATGGGAAAAACGCAAATATGGTAAAAACGCAAATGTGGGAAAAACGCAAATGTGGGAAAAACGCAGATGTGGGAAAAACGCAAATGTGGGAAAAACGCAAATATGGCAAAAACGCAAATATGACAAAAACGCAAATATTGCAAAAACGCAAATGTGGGAAAAACGCAAATGTGGGAAAAACGCAAATATGGCAAAAACGCAAATATGGCAAACACGCAAATATGGCAAAAACGAATATATGGGAAAAACGCATATACGGGAAAAACGCAAATATGGGAAAAGCGCAAATATGAGAAAAGTGCAAATATGGGAAAAACGCAAATATAGGAAAAACGCAAAAATTGGATGAACGAAAAATCGGAAATTCGCAAAAATGGGAAAATCGCAAATATGGGAAATCACTAGTATTGGAATCTCACAATTATGGGAAAGTCGCAAATACGGCAGATGTGATTATTGTGGCACAATCTGACCAGAAGAAGGAATCAGTTGGTAGGATGGTTCGTGAGTAATGCGAAAAACGCAAATATGGCAAAAACGCAATTATGGCAAAAACGCAAATATGGTAAAAACGCAATTATGGCAAAAACGCAAATATTGCAAAAAAGCAAATATGGGAAAAACGCAAATATGGGAGAATCGCAATATGGGAAAAACGCAAACATGAAAAAATCGCAAAATTGCGAAAATCGGAAAAATGGGAAATTCGGAAAAATGGGAAAATCGAAAAAATGGGAAAATCGGAAAAATCGGAAAATCGGAAAAATGGGAAAATCGGAAAAATGGGAAAATCGGAAAAATGGGAAAATCGGAAAATAGGGAAATTCGTAAAATAGGGAAAATCGCAAAAATGGGAAAAACACAAATATGAAAAAATCACTAGCATTGGAATCTCGCAAATATGGGAAAATCGCAACTATGGCAGATGAAAATTTCTTCGCACAACTTGATTAGAAGAAGAAATCGTTTGGTAAGATGGGTTCGTGAGTAATGGGAAAAACGCAAATATCGGAAAAACGCAAATTAAAGAAAAACGCAAATATGGGAAAAGAGCAAATATGGGAAAACCGCAAATATGGGAAAAACGCAAATGTGGGAAAAACGCAAATGTGCGAAAAACGCAAATGTAGGAAAAACGGAAATGTGGGAAAAACGCAAATGAGGGAAAAACGCAAATGTGGGAAAAACGCACATGTGGGAAAAACGCAAATGTGGGAATAACGCAAATGTGGGAAAAACGCAAATGTGGGAAAAAAGCAAATGTGGGACAAACGCAAATATGGGAAAAACGCAAAAATCGGAAAATCAGAAATTCGCAAATATGGGAGAAAAGAATATTGTGGCACAATTTGACAAGAAGTAGGAATCAGTTGGTAGGATGTTTCGTGAATAATGCGAAAAACACAACAATGGGAAAAACGCAAATATGGGAAAAAGCAAATATGGGAAAAGTGCAAAAATGGGAGAAACGCAAAAATGGGAAAATCGCAAATATGGGAGAAACTCATTATGGGAAAAACGCAAACATGAAAAAATCGCAAAAATGGGAAAACGGAAAAATGGGAAATTCGAAAACTGGGTATATCGGAAAAATCGGAAAATCGGAAAAATGGGTAAATCCGAAAAATGGGAAAATCGGGAAAATCGGAAAAATGGGAAAATCGGGAAAATGGGAAAATCGCAAAATAGGGAAAATCGCAAAAATGGGAAAAACACAAATATGAAAAAAACACTAACATTGGAATCTCGCAATTATGGGAAAATCGCAAATATGGCAGATGAAAATGTCTTGGCACTACTTGAGTAGAAGAAGGAATCGTTTGGTAAGATGTGTTCGTGAGTAATGGGAAAAACGCAAATATTGGAAAAACGCAAATATGGGGGAAACGCAAATATGGGAAAAACGCAAATGTGGAAAAAACGAAAATATGGGATAAACGCAAATATGGGAAAAACGCAAATTAAAGAAAAACGCAAATATGGGAAAAGAGCAAATATGGGAAAAGAGCAAATATGGGAAAAACACAAATATGAGAATAACGCAAATATGGAAAAAACGCAAATGTGTGAAAAACGTAAATATGGGGAAAACGCAAATATTGGAAAACGCAAATATTGGAAAAACGCAAATGTGGGAAAACCGCAAATATGAGAAAGACGCAAATATGGGAAAAACCCAAATATGGCAAAAACGCAAATATGGGAAAACGCAAATATGGGAAAAAAGCAAAAATTGCAACATCGGAAAAGCGCAAATATGGGACAAGAGAATTTCGTGGCACATATTGACTAGAAAAAGGCATCGGTTGGTAGGATGGTTCGTGAGAAATGCGAAAGATGAAAATATGGGAAAAACGAAAAAATTGGAAACTCAGAAAATCGCAAATATGGCAGAAGACAATTTTGTAACACAACTTGACTAGAAGAAGGAATCGGTTGGTAGGATGTTTCGTGAGAAAGAGCAAAAACGCAAATACAAGAAAAACGCAAATATGGGAGATACTCAAATATGGGAGAAACTCAAATATGGGAGAAACTCAAATATGGCAGAAACTCAAATATGGGAGAAACGCAAATACGGGAAAAACGCAAATACGGGAAAAACGCAAATATGGGGAAAACGCAAATATGGGGAAAACGCAAATATGGGAAAAACGCAAATATGGGAAAAAGGCAAATATGGGAAAAACGCAAATATGGAAAAAACTCAAATATGGAAAAAACGCAAATATGGAAAAAACGCAAATATGGAAAAAACCCAAAAATTGGAAAATCAGCAAATCGCAAATATGGGAAAAGAGAATTTTTGCGGCACATATTCACTAGAAAAAGGATTCGGTTGGTAGGATGGTACGTTACTAATGCGAAAAACGCAAATATGGGAGAAACGCAAAAATCGGAATATCAGAAAATCGCAAGTATGGCAGAAGAGAATTATGTGTCACAAATTGAGTAGAAGAGGGAATCATTTGATAGGATGGTTCGTGAGTAATGGGAAAAACCCAAATATTGGGAAGACGCAAATATGGGAGAAACGTAAATATGGGAGAATCGAAAATATGGGAGAAACGCAAATATGAGAAAAACGGAAATATGGGAAAAAAGCAGAAATCAGAATACCAGAAAATCGCAAAAACGGCAGAAGAGAATTTTGTGGCACAACTTGAGGGGATCGGTTGATAGGATGGTTCGTGAGTAATGGGAAAAATGCAAATATTGGAAAAAAGATAAAATGGGAGAAACGCAAATATGGTAGAAACGCAAATATGGGCAAACGCAAATACGGGCAAACGCAAATATGGGAAAAACGCAAATATGGGAAAAACGCAAATATGGGAAAAACGCAAATATGGGAAAAACGCAATTTGGGAAAAACGTAAATATGGGAAACACACAAATATGGGAAAAACGCAAATATGGGAAAAACGCAAATATGGGAAAAACGCAAATATAGAAAAAACGCAAATATGGGAAAATCAGAAAATCGCAAATTTAGGACAAGAGAATTTTGTGGCACATATTGACTATAAAAAGGAATCGGTTGGTAGGACGGTTCGTTACTAATGCGAAAAACACAGATATGGAAAAATCGAAAAAATGGGGAAAACGCAAATATCGGAAAAACACAAATATGGGAAAAACGCAAATATGGGAAAAACGCAAATATGGGAAAATCGCAAATATGGGAAAAACGCAACTGTGGGAAACACACAAATGTGGGAAACACACAAATGTGGGAAAATGCAAATGTGGGAAACACACAAATGTGGGAAAAACGCAAAAATGGGAAAAACGCAAATATGGAAAAAACGCAAATATGGGAAAAACGTAAATATGGAGAAAAGGCAAATATGGGAAAAACGCAAATATGGGAAAACGCAAATATGGGAAAATCGCAAATATGGGAAAAACGCAAATATGGAAAAAGGCAAATATGGGAAAATTGCAAATATGGGAAAATTGCAACTATGGGAAAGTTGCAAATTTGGGAAAAACGCAAATATGGGAAAAACGCAATTATGAGAAAAACGCTAATATAAGAAAATCGCAAATATAAGAAAATAGCTAACATGGGATAATGGCAAATATGGGAAAATGGCAAATATGGCAAAATGGTAAATATGGGAAAATAGTAAATATGGGAAAATGGCAAATATGGGGAAATGGCAAATCTGGGGAAATGGCAAATATGGAAAAAATGGCAAATATGGGAGAATGGCAAATATGGGAAAATGGCAAATATTGGAAAATGGCAAACATGGGAAAATGGCAAAGATGGGAAAATGGCAAAGATGGGAAAATGGCAAAGATGGGAAAAAGTCAAATTTGGAAAATGTCAAATATGGGAAAATACAAATATGGGAAAAACACAAATTTGGGAAAATCACTAGTATTGGAATCTTGCAATTATGGGAAAGTTGCAAATATGGCCGAAGACAATTTTGTGGCACAACTTGAGTAGAAGAAGGATTCGGTTGGTAGGATGGGTTCATGAGTAATGGGCAAAACGCAAATATTGGAGAAATGCAAATATGAGAGAAACGAAAATATGGAAAAACACAAATATGGGAAAAACGCTAATATGGGAAAAACGCAAATATGGGGAAAACGCAAATATGGGGAGAACGTAAATGTAGGAAAAAAGCAAATGTGGGAAAAATGCAAATATGGGATAAACACAAATATGGGAAAAACGCAAATATGGGAATAACGCAATTATGGGAAAAACGCAAATATGGGAAAAACGCAAATATGGGAAAATCGCAAATATGGGAAAAACGCAAATATGGAAAAAACGAGAAATGGGAAAAACGCAAATATCAGAAAAACGCAAATATGGGAAAAACGCAAATATGGGAGTAATGCAAATATGGGAAAAACGCAAATATGGGAAAAACGCAAATATGGGAAAAACGCAAATATGGGAAAAACGCAAACTGTGGAAAAAACGCAAATATGGAAAAACGCAAATATGGAAAAAATGCAAAAAATGGAAAATCAGAAAATCGCAAATATGGGAAAGAGAATTTTTGCGGCACATATTGACTAGAAAAAGGGTTCGGTTGGTAGGATGGTACGTTACTAATGCGAAAAACGCAAATATGGGAAAAACGTAAAAATAGGAATATCTGAAAATCGCAAGTATGGCAGAAGAGAATTATGTGTCACAAATTGAGTAGAAGAGGGAATCGGTTGATAGGATGGTTCGTGAGTAATGGGAAAAACCCAAATATTGGAAAGACGCAAATATGGGACAAACGCAAATATGGGAGAATCGAAAATATGGGAGAAACGCAAATATGAGAAAAACGGAAATATGGGAAAACGCAGAAATCGGAATATCAGAAAATCGCAAATATGGCAGAAGAGAATTTTATGGCACAACTTGAGTAGAAGAGAGGATCGGTTGATAGGATGGTTCGTGAGTAATGGGAAAAACGCAAGTATTGGAAAAACGATAATATGGGAGAAACGCAAATATGGGACAAACGCAAATATGGGAGAAACGCAAATCTGGGAAAAAGGCAAATATACTGAAAACGAAAATATGGGAAATACGCAAATATGGGAAAATCGCAAATATGGGAAAAACGCAAATATGGGAGAAACGCAAATATGGGAAAAACGCAAATAAGGGGAAAAACGCAAATGTGGGAAAAACGCAACTATGGGAAAAACGCAAATATGGGAAAAACGGAAATATGAGAAAAACGCAAATATCGGGAAAACGCAAACATGGGACAAACGCAAATATGGGAAATACGCAAATATGGGAAAAACGCAAATGTGGGAAAAACGCAAATGCGGGAAAAACGCAAATGTGGGAAAACCGCAAATGTGGGAGAAAAGCAAATATGGGAGAAAAGCAAATATGGGAGAAAAGCAGATATGGGGAAAACGCAAAGATCGGAAAATCAGAAACTCGCAAATATGGAAGAAGAGAATTTTGTGGCACAATTTGACTAGAAGAAGGAATCGGTTGATAGGATGGTTCGTGAGTAATGCGAAAGATGCAAATATGGGAAAAACGCAAAAATTGGAAAATCAGAAAATCGCAAATATGGAAGAAGACAATTTTGTGCACAACTTGACTAGAAGAAGGAATCGGTTGGTAGGATGTTTCGTGAGAAATGGCAAAAACGCAAATATAGGAAAAACGCAAATATGGGAGAAACTCAAATATGGGAGAAACTCAAATATGGGAGAAACTCAAATATGGGAGAAACTCAAATATGGGAAAAACGTAATTATGGGAAAACCGCAAATATGGGAAGAACGCAAATACGGGAAAAACGCAAATATGGGAAAAACGCAAATACGTGAAAAACGCAAATACGGGAAAAAAGCAAATATGGGAAAAACGCAAATATCGGAAAAACGCAAATGTGGGAAAAATGCAAATATGGGATAAACGCAAATATGGGATAAACGCAAATATGGGAATATCGCAAATATGGGAAAATCGCAGAAATGGGAAAAAAGCAAAATGTGGAAAATCAGAAAATCGCAAATATGGGAGAAGAGAATTTTGTGGCACATATTGACTAGAAAAAGGAATCGGTTGGTAGGATGGTTCGTTCCTAATGCGAAAAACGCAGATATGGGAAAATCGAAAAAATGGGAAAAACGCAAATATAGGAAAAACGCAAACATGGGAAAAACGCAAATATGGGAAAAGCGCAAATGTGGGAAAAAAGCAAATATGCGAAACACACAAATGTGGGAAAAATGCAAATATGGTGAAAACGCAGGTATGGGAAAATAGCAAATATGGGAAAATAGCATATATGGGAAAATGGCAAATATGGGAAAAACGCAAATATGGGAAAAATGTAAATATGGGAAAATCGCAAATATGGGAAAATTGCAAATATGGGAAAATAGCAAATATGGGAAAATCGCAAATATGGGAAAACGGCAAATATGGGAAAACGCCAAATATGGGAAAATGGCAAATATGGGGAAATGGCAAATATGGGAAGATGGCAAATATGGGAAAAACGCAAATATGGGAAAAACGCAAATATGGGAAAAAAGCAAATATGGGAAAAAAGCAAATATGGGAAAATCGCAAATATGGGAAAATCGCAAATATGGGAAAATCGGAAAAATGGGAAAATCGCAAAAATGGGAAAATAGGAAATATGGGAAAATAGCAAATATGGAAAAATGACAAATATGGAAAAAGAAAAATATGGAAAAATGAGAAATATGGAAAAATGGCAAATATGGGAAAATGACAAATATGGGAAAATGACAAATATGAGAAAACGACAAATATGGGAAAATGACAAATATGGAAAAATACAAATATGGGAAAATACAAATATGGGAAAATACAAATATGGGAAAATCACAAACTTGGGAAAATCGCTAGTATTGGATCTTGCAAGTATGGGAAAATCGCAAATATGGCAGAAGACAATTTTGTGTCACAACTTGAGTAGAAGAAGGAATCGGTTGGTAGCATGCATTCATGGGTAATGGGAAAAACGCAAATATGGGAGAAACGCAAATTTGGGAAAAACGCAAAAATGGGAAAAATGCAAAAATGGGAAACATGCAAAAATGGGAAAATTGCAAATATGGGAAATTCACTAGTATTAGAATCTCGCAATTATGGGAAAATCGCAAATATGGCAGAAGAGAATTTTGTGGCACAACTTGAGTAGAAGAAGGAATCGGTTGGTAGGATGGGTTGATGAGTAATGGGAAAAACGCAAATACGGGGAAACGCAAATACGGGCAAAACGCAAATACGGGCAAAACGCAAATACGGGGAAAACGCAAATACGGGGAAAACGCAAATACGGGGAAAACGCAAATATGGGAAAAACGCAAATATGAGAAAAACGCAAATATGGAAAAAACGCATAAATTGGAAAATCAGAAAATCGCAAAAATGGGAGAAGAGAATTTTGTGGCACAATTTGACTAGAAGAAGGAATCAGTTGGTAGGATGGTGCGTTACTAATGCGAAAAACGCAAATATGGGAAAAACGCAAATATGGGAAAAACGCAAATATGGGAAAAACGCAAATATGGGAAAAACCCAAATATGGGAAAAACGCAAATATGGGAAAAATGCAAATATGGGAAAAACGCAAATATGGGAAAAACGTAAATATTGGGAAAACGCAAATACTGGAAAAACGCAAATGTGGGAAAAATGCAAATATGGGAATAACGCATAAATTGGAAAATCAGAAAATCGCAAATATGGCAGAAGAGAGTTTTGTGGCACAACTTGACTAGAAGAAGGATTCGGTTGGTAGCACGATTCGTGAGTAATGGGAAAAATGCAAATATTGGAAAAACGCAAATATGGGAGAAACGCAAATATGGGAGAAACGCAAATATGTAAAAAACGCAAATATTGGAAAAATGCAAATATGGGAAAAACGCAAATATGGGCAAATGTAAATATCGGAAAAACGCAAATATGGGAAAAACGCAAATATGGGAAAAATGCAAATATGGGAAAAACGCTAATATGGGACAAAAGGAAAATATGGGAAGGACACAAATTTGGGAAAAACGCAAATATGGCAAAAACGCAAATATGGGAAACACGCAAATATGGGAAACAGGCAAATATGGGAAAACTGCAAATATGGGAAAACGCAAAAATTCGGAATTACGCAAATAAGGGGAAAACGCAGATATGGGAAAACGCAAATATGGGTAAAACGCAAATATGGGTAAAACGCAAATATAGGTAAAACGCAAATATGGGTAAAACGCAAATATGGGAAAAATGCAAATATGGGAAATACGCAAATATGGGAAAAACGCAAATACGGGAAAAACGCAAATACGGGAAAAACGCAAATATGAGAAAAACCGTAAATATGGGACAATAGCAAACATGGGGAAATGGCAAATATGGGAAAATGACGAGTATGGGAAAATGACAAATATGGGATAATGACAAATATGGAAAAATGACAAATATGGGAAAATACAAATATGGGAAAATACAAATATGGGAAAATACAGATATGGGAAAATCACAAATTTGGGAAAATCACTAGTATTGGAATCTTGCAATTATGGGAAAATCGCAAATATGGCAGAAGAGACTGTTGTGGCACAACCTAAGTAGAAGAAGGAATCGGTTGGTAGGATGGGTTCATGAGTAATGGGAAAATCACAAATAGTGGAGAAACGCAAACATGAGAGAAATGCAAATATTGGAAAACACAAATATTGGAAAAACGCAAATATGGGAAAAAAGCAAAAATTGGAAAATCAGAGAGTTGCAAATATGGGAGAAGAGAATTTTGGGGCACATATTGACTAGAGAAAGGAATCGGTTCGTTCCTAATCCGAAAATCGCAGATATGGAAAAATCGAAAAAATGGGAAAAACGCAAATATAGGAAAAACGCAATTGTGGGAAAAACGCAAATATGGGAAAAGCACAAATGTGGGAAAAAAGCAAATATGCAAAACACGAAAATATGGGAAAAACGCAAGTATGGGAAAATGGCAAATATGGGAAAATGGCAAATATGGGAAAATCGCAAATATGGGGAAACGGCAAATATGGGGAAACGGCAAATATGGGGAAACGGCAAATATGGGGAAACGGCAAATATGGCGAAACGGCAAATATGGCGAAACGGCAAATATGGCGAAACGGCAAAAATGGGGAAACGGCAAATATGGGGAAACGGCAAATATGGGGAAATGGCAAATATGGGGAAATGGCAAATATGGGGAAATGGCAAATATGGGGAAATGGCAAATATGGGATAATCGCGAATATGGGAAAATCGCAAATATGGGAAAAACGCAAATATGGGAAAAACGTCAATATGGGAAAATCGCAAATATGGGACAATCGCAAATATGGGAAAATCGCAAATATGGGAAAATCGCAAATATGGGAAAATAGCAAATATGGAAAAATAGCAAATATGGAAAAATGACAAATATGGAAAAATGACAATTATGGGAAAATGACATATGCGAAATTGACAAATATGGGAAAATCACAAACTTGGGAAAATCGCTAATATTGGATCTTGCAATTATGGGAAAATCACAAATATGGCAGAAGACAATTTTGTGTCACAACTTGAGTGGAAGAAGGAATCGGTTCATAGGATGCGTTCATGGGTAATGGGAAAAACGCAAATATGGGAGAGACGCATATATGGGAGGAACGCAAATATGGGAGGAACGCAAATATGGGAGAATCGTAAATATGGGAGAAACGCACATTTGGAAAAAACGCATAAAATGGGAAAAACGCAAAAACGAGAAAAATGCAAAAATGGGAAAATTGCAAATATGGAAAATCCACTAGTATTAGAATCTCGCAATTATGGGAAAATCGCAAATATCGCAGAAGAGATTTTAAGGCACAAATTGAGTAGAAGAAGGAATCGGTTGGTAGGATGGGTTCATGAGTAATCGGGAAAACGCAAATATTGGAGAAATGCAAATATGAGAGGAACGAAAATATGGGGAAAACTGCAAATATGGGGAAAACTGCAAATATGGGGAAAACTGCAAATATGGGAAAACTGCAAATATGAGGAAAACTGCAAATATGAGGAAAACTGCAAATATGGGGAAAACTGCAAATATGGGGAAAATTGCAAATATGGGGAAAACTGCAAATATGGGGAAAACTGCAAATATGGGGAAAACTGCAAATATGGGGAAAACTGCAATTATGGGGAAAACTGCAAATATAAGGAAAACTGCAAATATGGCGAAAACTGCAAATATGGGGAAAACTGCAAATATGAGGAAAACTGCAAATATGGGGAAATCTGCAAATGTGTGGAAAACTGCAAATGTGGGAAAAACGCAAATATGGGAAAAACGCAAATATGGGAAAAACACAAATATGGGAAAAACGCAAATATGGGAAAAACGCAAATATGTTGAAAACGAAAATATGGGAAAAAAGCAAATATGTTGAAAACGAAAATATGGGAAAAACGCAAATATGGGAAAATCGCAAATATGGGAAAAACGCAAATATGGGAAAAACGCAAATATGGGTAAACGCAAATATGGGTAAACGCAAATATGGGAAAACGCAAATATGGGAAAACGCAAATATGGGAAAAACGCAAAAATCGGAGAATCATAAAATCGCAAATATGCAGGAAGAGAATTTTGTGGCACAAACTGACTAGAAGAAGGAATCGGTTGGTAGGATGTTTCGTGTCTAATGCGGAAACTGCAAATATGGGAAAAACGCAAATATGGGAAAAACGCAAATATGGGAAAAACGCAAATATGGGAAAACGCAAATATGGGAAAAGCACGTAAAATGGGAAAAACGCAAATATGCTAAAAACGCGAATATAAGAAAATCGCTAATATTGGAAACTCGCAAATATGGCAGAAGAGAATTTTGTGGCACAAAATGAGTAGAAGGAATCGGTTGGTACGATGGGTTCATCAGTAATTGGAAAAAACGCATAAATGGTAAAATGGCATACATGAGAAATGGCAAACATGGGAAAATGACAAATACGGGAGAAACAAAATATGGGAAAAACAAAGTATGGGAAAACCACAAATATGGGAAAACCGCAAATATGGGAAAATCGCAAATATGGGAAAATCGCAAATATGAGAAAATCGCAGAAAAGGGAAATTCGCAAAAATGAGGAAACCGCAATAAAGGGAAAATCGCAAAAATGGGAAATTCGCACAATTGGAAATTCGAAAAATGGGAAAATCGCAAATATGGGAAAATCGCAAAAACGGGAAAATCGCAAATATGGGAAAATCGCAAATGTGGGAAAATCTCATATATTGAAAAATCGCATACATTGGAAAATCGCAAAAATGGGAAAATCGCAAACATGGGAAATTCACTACTATTGGAATCTCGCAATTTTGGGAAAATCGGAAATATGGCAGAACGGAATTTTCTGGCACAACTTGAGTAGAAGAAGGAATCGGCTGGTAGGATGGGTTCATGAGTAATGGGAAAAACGCAAATATGGGAGAAACGCAACTATGGTAGCAACGCAAATATGGGAGAAACGCAAATATGGGAGAATCGCAAATATAGGAGAAACGCAAATATGGGAGAAACGCAAATATGGGAGAAACGCAAATATGGGAAAAACGCAAATATGGGAAAAACGCAAATATGGGAAAAACGCAAATATGGGAAAAACGCAAATAAGGGAAAAACGCAAATATTGAAAAAACGCAAATATGGGAAAAACGAAAATATGAAAAACCGCAAATATGGGAAAAATGCAAATGTGGGAAAAACGCAAATGTGGAAAAAACGCAAAAATCGGAAGATTAGAAAATCGCAAATACGGGAGAAGAGAATTTTGTGGCACAACTTGACTAGAAGAAAGAATTGGTTGGCGGGATGGTTCGTGAGTAATGGGAAAAACGCAAATATGGGAAGAACGCAAATATAGAAGAAACGCAAATATGGGAAAATGCAAATGTGGGAGAAACGCAAATATGGGAAAAACGCAAATATGGGAAAAACGCAAATATGGGAAAAACACAAGTAGAGGAAAAACGCAAATAGGGGAAAACGCAAATAGGGGAAAAACGCAAATAGGGGAAAAATGCAAATATCGGCAAATGGCGAATATGGGGACATGGGAAATATGGGAAAATGGCAAATATGGGAAAATGGCAAATATAGGAGAAACGCGAATATGGGAATATTGCTAATATTGGAAAATCCCATATATGGCAGAAGAGAATATTGTGGCACAACATGAGTAGAAGGAATCGTTTGGTAGGATGGGTTTATAAGCAATGGGAAAAACGCAAATATGGGAGAAACGCAAATATGGGAGAAACGCAAATATGGGAAAAACGCAAATATGGGAGAAACGCAAATATGAGAGAAACGCAAATATGGAAAAACGCAAATATGGAAAAACGCAAATATGGGAAAACGCAAATATGGGAAAAACGCAAATATGGGAAAACGCAAATGTGGGAAAAGCGCAAATATGGGAAAAACGCAAATATTGGAAAATCGCAAATATGGCAAAAACGCAAATATGGGAAAAATGCAAATATGGGGAAAACGCAAATATGGGAAAAGCAATAAAATGGGAAAATCGCAAATATGCTAAAAACGCGAATATGAGAAAATCGCTAATATTGGAAACTCGCAAATATGGCAGAAGAGAATTTTGTGGCACAACATGAGTAGAAGGAATCGGTTGGTACGATGGGTTAATCAGTAATTGGAAAAAACGCATAAATGGTAAAATGGCATACATGAGAAATGGCAAACATGGGAAAATGACAAATATGGGAGAAACAAAATATGGGAAAAACAAAGTATGCGAAAACCGCAAATATGGGAAAACCGCAAATATGGGAAAATCGCAAATATGGGAAAATCGCAAATATGAGAAAATCGCAGAAAAGGGAAATTCGCAAAAATGAGGAGACAGCAATAATGGGATAATCGCAAAAATGGGAAAATCGCAAAATGGGAAAATCGCAAATGTGGGAAAATCGCAAATATGGGAAAATCGCATATATTGGAAAATCGCATATATAGGAAAATCGCAAAAATGGGAAAATCACAAATATGGGAAATTCACTAGTATTGGAATCTCGCAATTTTGGGAAAATCGGAAATATGGCAGAAGGGAATTTTGTGGCACAACTTGAGTAGAAGAAGGAATCGGCTGGTAGGATGGGTTCATGAGTAATGGCAAAAACGCAAATATGGGAGAAACGCAAATATGGTAGCAACGCAAATATGGGAGAAACGCAAATATGGGAGAATCGCAAATATGGGAGAAACGCAAATATGGGAGAAACGCAAATATGGGAAAAACGCAAATATGGGAAAAATGCAAATGTGGGAAAAACGCAAATGTGGGGAAAACGCAAAAATCGGAAAATCAGAAAATCGCAAATATGGGAGAAGAGAATTAAGTGGCACAACTTGACTAGAAGAAAGAATTGGTTGGTGGGATGGTTTGTGAGTAATGGGAAAAACGCCAATGTGGGAAAAACGCAAATATAGAAGAAACGCAAATATGGGAAAATGCAAATGTGGGAGAAACGCAAATATGGGAAAAACGCAAATATGGAAAAAACGCAAATATGGAAAAACGCAAATATGGGAAAAACGCAAATGTGGGAAACACGCAAATATGGGAAAAACGCAAATTTGGAAAAAACGCAAATATGGGAAAAACGCATATATGGGAAAAACGCAAATATGGAAAAAACGGAAATACGGAAAAAACGCAAATATGGGTAAAACGCAAATGTGGGAAAAACGCAAATGTGGGAAAAACGCAAATGTGGTAAAAACGCAAATGTGGGAAAAACGCAAATGTGGGGAAAACGCAAATGTGGGATAAACGCAAATGTGGAAAAAACGCAAAAATCGGAAAATCAGAAATTCGCAAATATGGGAGAAGGGAATTTTGTGTCACAACTTGAGTAGAAGAAAGAATTGGTTGCTATAATGGTTCGTGAGTAATGGGAAAAACGCAAATATGGGAAAAACGCAAATATAGAAGAAACGCAAATATGGGAAAATTGCAAACATGGGAAAATTGCAAATATGGGAAAAACGCAAATATGGGAAAAACGCAAATATGGGAAAAACTCAAAAATGGGAAAACAGCAAATATCGGAAAATGGCGAATATCGGAAAATGGCAAATATGGGAAAATGGCAAATATGGGAAAATGGAAAATATGGGAAAATCGCGAATATGGGAAAAACGCAAATATGGGAAAAACGCGAATATGGGAAAAACGCGAATATGGGAAAACGCAAATATGGGAAAACGCAAATATGGGAAAACGCAAATATGGGAAAACGCAAATATGGGAAAAACGCAAATATGGCAAAAACGCAAATATGGGACAAACGCAAATATGTGACAAACGCAAATATGGGACAAACGCAAATATGGGACAAACGCAAATATGGGATAAACGCAAATATGGGAAAGCTGAAAGTATTGGAAGAAACGCAAGTGTGATAGAAACGCGAATATGGCAAAATCGCTAATATTGCAAACTCGCAAATATGGCAGAGGAGAATTTTGTGGCACAACATGAGTAGGAGGAATTGGTTCATAGGATGGGTTCATGAGTATTGGGAAAAGCGCAAAAATGGTAAAATGGCATGCATGGGAAAATGGCAAATATGGGAAAATAACAAATGTGGTAAAAACAAAATACGGGAAAAACAAAATATGGGAAAAAATAGGGGAAAAACAAAATATGGGGAAAACAAAATATGGGAAAAACGCAAATATGTGAAAAAGCAATTATGGGAAAAACGCAAAGGAAACCTCAAATATGGAAAAACGCAAATGTGGGAAAAACGCAATTGTGGGAAAAATTGCAAAAATGAGGAAATCGCAAATATGAGAAAATCGAAAATTTGGTTACATCGCAAAAATCGGAAAAGCGCAAAAATGAGAAAATCGCTAAATTGGGAAAATCGCAAAAATGACAATTGCAATAATGCGAAAATCGCAAACATGGGAAAATCGCAAAAATGGGATAATCGCAAAAATGGGATAATCGCAAAAATGGGATAATCGCAAATATGGGATAAACGCAAATATGGGACAATCGCAAATATGGGAAACTCGAAAAAATGGGAATATCGCAAATATGGGAAATTGCCAAAAACAGGAAAGTGGAAAATATGGGAAAATGGCAAATATGGAAAAACGGCAAATATGGGAAAATGGCAAATATGGGAAAATGGCAAATATGGGAAACTGGCAAATATGGGAAAACGGCAAATATGGGAAAATGGCAAATTGGAGGAAATGACAAATATAAGGAATTGGCAATTATGGGGAAATGCAAATATGGGAAAATCGCAAATATGGGGAAATCGCAAATATGGGAAAAAGGCAAATATGGGCAGAAGGTAAAAATGGGGAAAATAGCAAATATGGGAAAATGGCAAATATGGGAAAATGGCATAAATGGGAAAAAGGCAAATTGGGGCTAATGGCAAACATGAGAAAATGGCAAGTATGGGAAAATTGCAAATATGGAAAAACAGCAAATATAGGAAAAAGGCAAATATGCGATAATGGCAAATATGGGAAAATGGCGTAAAAGGGGAAAAAGGAAAATTGGGGCAAATGGTAAACATGGGAAAATGGCAAACATGGGAAAATGGCAAACATGGGAAAATGGCAAACATGGGAAAATGGCAAACATGGGAAAATGGCATACATGGGAAAATGGCAAACATGGGAAAATGGCAAACATGGGAAAATGGCAAACATGGGAAAATGGCAAACATGGGAAAATGGAAACATGGGAAAATGGCAAACATGGGAAAATGGTAAACATGGGAAAATGGCAAACATGGGAAAATGGCAAACATGGGAAAATGGCAATATGGGAAAATGGCAAATATGCGAGAATGGCGAAGATGCGAAAATGACGAAGATGCGAAAATGGCGAAGATGCGAAAATGGCGAAGATGCGAAAATGGCGAAGATGTGAAAATCGAAAATACGAGAAAATCGAAATTACGGGTAAATCGCAAATACGGGGAAAACGCTAATACGGAAAAACGCAAATATGGGAGAAACACATATACGGGAAATACACAAAGATGGGAAAAACGCAAATTAATGGATAAATGCAAATAAATGGAAAAACGCAAATATGGGAAAAATGCAAATATGGGAAAATCGCAAAAATGGCAAAATCGCAAAAATAGCCAAATCGCCAAAACGGAAAAATCGCAAAAATGGCAAAATCGAAAAAATGGGAAACTCGAAAAAATGGGAAAATCGAAAAAATTGGAAATTCGAAAAAATGGGAAAATCGAAAAAATGGGAAAATCGCAAATATGGTAAAATCATTCGTATTGGAATCTCGCAATTATGGGAAAATCGCAAATATGGCAGAAAAGAATTTTGAGTCACAACTTGAGCAGAAGGAGGACTCAATTGGTAGGTGGGTTCATGAGCAATGGGAAAAACGCAAATATGTGAGAAACGCAAATATGGGAGAAACACAAATATGGGTGAAACGCACATATGGGAGAAAGGCAAATTTGGGAAAAACGCTAATATGGGAAAAACGCTAATATGGGAAAAACGCTAATATGGAAAAACGCAAATATGGGAAAAACGAAAATATAGGAAAAACGCAAAAATGGGAAAAACCCAAATATGGGAAAAACGCAGATTTGGGAAAAACGCAAATTTGGGAAAAACGCAAATTTAAGAAAAACGCATATTTGGGAAAAACCCAAAATGGGAAAAACGCAAATTCGGGAAAAACGCAAAAATGGGAAAAATGCAAATATGGGAAAAACGCAAATATGGGAAAAACGCAAATATGGGAAAAACGCAAAGGAAACCTCAAATATGGGAAAAACGCAAATGTGGGAAAAACGCAATTGTGGGAAAAACGCAAATGTGGGAAAAACGCAAAAATCGGAAAATCATAAAATCGCAAATATGGCAGAGTAGACATTTGCGGCACAACTTGACTAGAAGAAGGATCGGTTGGTAGGATGGTTCGTGAGTAATGGGATAAATGCAAGTATGTAAAAACGAAAATATGGGAAAAACGCAAATATGGCAAAAACGAAAATATGGGAAAATCGCAAAAACGGGAAAATCCCAAATATGGGAAAAGCTCTAGTGTTGGAATCTAGCAATTATAGGAAAATCGCAACTATGGTAAAAGAGAATTTTGAGGCGCAACTTGAGTAGAAGAAGGAATCGGTTGATAGGATGGGTTCATCAGTAATGGGAAAAACGCAAATATTGGAGAAACGCAAATATGGGAGATACCCAAATAGGGGAGAAATGCAAATATGCGAAGAACGAAAATATGGCAAAAACGCAAATACGGAAAAACGCAAATACAGGAATATCGCAAATACGTGAAAATCGCAAATACGTGTAAATCGCAAATGCGGGAAAATCGCAAATGCGGGAAAATCGCAAATGTGGTAAAATCGCAAATGTGGGAAAATCGGAAATGCGGGAAAATCGCAAAAGGGGAAAATCACAAGTAAGGGAAAATCGCAAATAAGGGAAAATCGCAAATAAGGGAAAATCTCAAATAAGGGAAAATCGTAAGTACAGGAAAATCGCAAATACGGGAAAATTGCAAATACAGGAAAATTGCAAATACGGGAAAATCGCAAATATGGGATATCGCAAATACGGGATATTCGCAAATATGGGATAATTGCAAATACGGGATAATCCCAAATACGGGGAAAAAGCAAATACAGGGAGAAGGCAAATACGGGGAAAAAGACAAACATGCTGAAAATGGATAATGTGGGAAAATGGCTCTTTTGTTAAAATGGCAAATATGGGAAAATGGCAAATATGGGAAAATGGCAAATATGGGAAAATGGCAAATATGGGAAAATGGCAAATATGGGAAAATAGCAAATATGGGAAAAGGCAAATATGGGAAAATTCGAATATGGGAAATTGGCATATATGGGATATTGGCATATATGGGAAAATGGCATATATGGGAAAATGTCATATTTTGGAAAATGGCATATTTGGGAAAATGGCATATTTGGGAAAATGGCATATTTGGGGAAATGGCATATATGGGAAAATGGGAGATATGGGAAAATGGGAAATATGGGAAAATGAGAAATATGGGAAAATGGGAAATATGGGAAATTGACAAATATGGGAAAATACAAATATGGGAAAATACAAATATGAGAAATACAAATTTAGGGAAAATGCAAATATGGGAAAAACGCAAATATGGGAAAAACGCAAATGTAGGAAAAACGCAAATGTGGGAAATATGCAAATATGGGAAAAAAGCAAATATGGGAAAAACGCAGATATGGGAAAGACGAAAATATGGGAAAAACGAAAATATGGGAAAAACGAAAATATGGGAAAAACGAAAATATGGGAAAAACGAAAATATGGGAAAAACAAAAGTATGGGAAAAATGCAAATTTGGGAAAAACTCTCATATGGGAAATTCGCACATGTGGGAAACACACAAATATGGGAAAAACGCAAATATGGAAAAACCCAATAATGAGAGAATCCCATATAAGGGAGAATCCCAAATACGGGGGAATCCCAAATATGGGAGAATTGCAAATATGAAAAAATGGAAAATATGAAAAAATGGAAAATATGGGAAAATCGCAGATACGGGAAAATGCAAAATACGGGGAAATGCCAAATACGGGGAAATGGCAAATACTGTAAAATTGCAAACATGCGAAAATGGCAAATATGGGAAAATGGCAATCATGGGAAAATGGCGAATATGGGAAAATGGCAAATTGGGGGAAATGGCAAATATGGGGATATGGCAATATGCGGAAATGCCAATAAGGGGATACCGCAAATATGGGGAAATCGAAAATACGGCGAAAAGGCAAATACGGGGAGAAGGCAAATAAGGGGAAAATGGCAAATATCAGATAATGGCAAATATGGGAAAATGGCAAATATGGGAAAACGGCAAATATGGGAGAATGGCAAATATGGGAGAATGGCAAATATGGGAGAATGGCAAATATGGGAGAATGGCAAATATGGCAAAATTGCAAATATGGCAAAATTGCAAATATGGCAAAATGGCAAATATGAGAAAATGGCAAATATGGGAAAATGGGATATATGGGAAAATGGCAAATACGGCAGAAGATAATGTTGTGGCACAACTTAAGTAGAAGAAGGGATCGGTTGGTAGGATGGGTTCATGAGTAACGGAAAAATGTAAATATGGGAAAAACGCAAATATGGGGCAAGTCGCAAATACGGGGAAGTCACAAACCTGGGGAAGTCGCAAACCTGGGGAAGTCGCAAACCTGGGGAAGTCGCAAACCTGGGGAAGTCGCAAACCTGGGGAAGTCGCAAACCTGGGGAAGTCGCAAACCTGGGGAAGTCGCAAACATGGGGAAGTCGCAAACCTGGGGAAGTCGCAAACCTGTGGAAGTCGCAAACCTGGGGAAGTCGCAAACCTGGGGAAGTCGCAAAACTGGGGAAGTCGCAAACCTGGGTACGTCGCAAACCTAGGGAAATCGCAAACCTGGGGAAGTCGCAAAACTGGGGAAGTCACAAATCTGGGGAAGTCGCAAACCTGGGGAAGTCGCAAACCTGGGGAAGTCGCAAACCTGGGGAAGTCGCAAACCTGGGGAAGTCGCAAACCTGCGGAGGTCGCAAACATGGGGAAGTCGCAAACATGCGGAAGTCGCAAACATGGGGAGGTGCAAACATGGGGAAGTAGCAAACATGGGGAAGTCGCAAACATGGGGAAGTCGCAAACATGGGGATGTCGCAAACATGGGGAAGTCGCAAACCTGGGGAAGTCACAAACCTGGGGAAGTCGCAAACATGGGGAAGTCGCAAACCAGGGGAAGTCGCAAACATGGGGAAGTCGCAAACCTGGGGAAGTCACAAACCTGCGGAAGTCGCAAACCTGGGGAAGTCGCAAACCTGGGGAAGTCGCAAACATGGGGAAGTCGCAAACATGGGGAAGTCGCAAACATGGGGAAGCCGAAAACATGGGGAAGTCGCAATCATGGGGAAGTCGCAAACATGGGGAAGTCGCAAACATGGGGAAGTCGCAAACATGGGGAAGTCGCAAATATGGGGAAGCCGCAAATATGGGGAAGCCGCGAATATGGGGAACTCGCGAATATGGGGAAGTCGCGAATATGGGGAAGTCGCGAATATGGGGAAGTCGCGAATAAGGGGAAGTCGCGGATATGGGGAAGTCGCGAATATGGGGAAGTCGCAAATATGGGGAAAGCGCAAATATGGGGAAGTCGCAAATATGGGGAAGTCGCAGATATGGGGAAGTCGCAGATATGTGGAAGTCGCAGATATGGGGAAGTCGCATATATGGGGAAGTCGCAAATATGGGGAAGTCGCAAATATGGGGAAGTCGCAAACCTGCGGAAGTCGGAAATATGGGGAAGTCGCAAATATGGGGAAGTCGCAAATATGGGGAAGTCGCAAATATGGGGAAGTCGCAAATATGCGGAAGTCGCAAATACGGGGAAGTCGCAAATACGGGGAAGTCGCAAATACGGGGAAGTCGCAAATACGGGGGAAGTCGCAAATACGGGGCAAGTCGAAAATACGAGGGAAGTCGCAAATACGGGGGAAGTCGCAAACCTGGGGAAGTCGCAAACCTGGGGAAGTCGCAAACCTGGGAAAGTCGCAAACCTGGGGAAGTCGCAAACCTGGGGAAGTCGCAAACCTGGGGAAGTCGCAAACGTGGCGAAGTCGCAAACCTGGCGAAGTCGCAAACCTGGGGAAGTCGCAAAACTGGCGAAGTTGCAAACCTGGGGAAGTCGCAAACCTGGGGAAGTCGCAAACCTGGGGAAGTCGCAAACCTGGGGAAGTCGCAAACCTGGGGAAGTCGCAAACTTGGGGAAGTCGCAAACCTGGGGAAGTCGCAGACCTGGGGAAGTCGCAGACCTGGGGAAGTCGCAAACTTGGGGAAGTCGCAGACCTGGGGAAGTCGCAGACCTGGGGAAGTCGCAAACATGGGGAAGTCGCAAACCTGGGGAAGGCGCAGACCTGGGGAAGCCGCAAACCTGGGGAAGTCGCAAACCTGGGGAAGTCGCAAACCTGGGGAAGTCGTAAACCTGGGGAAGTCGCAAACCTGGGGAAGTCGCAAACCTGGGGACGTTGCAAACCTGGGGAAGTCGCAAACCTGGGGAAGTCGCAAACATGGGGAAGTCGCAAATCTGGGGAAGTCGCAAACCTGAGGAAGTCGCAAACCTGGGGAAGTCGCAAACCTGGGCAAGTCGCAAACCTGGGGAGGTCGCAAACCTGGGGAAGTCGCAAACCTGAGGAAGTCGCAAACCGGGAGAAGTCGCAAACCTGTGGAAGTCGCAAACCTGGGGAAGTCGCAAACCTGGGGAAGTCGCAAACCTGGGGAAGTCGCAAACCTGGGGAAGTCGCAAACCTGGGGAAGTCGCAAAACTGGGGAAGTCGCAAACCTGGGGAAATCGCAAACCTGGGGAAGTCGCAAACCAGGCGAAGTCGCAAACCTGGGGAAGTCGCAAACCTGGGGAAGTCGCAAACCTGGGGAAGTCGCACTCCTGGGGAAGTCGCAAACCTGGGGAAGTCGCAAACCTGGGGAAGTCGCAAACCTGGGGAAGTCGCGAACCTGGGGAAGTCGCAAACCTGGGGAAGTCGCAAACCTGGGGAAGTCGCAAACCTGTGGAAGTCGCAAACCTGGGGAAGTCGCAAACCTGGGAAAGTCGCAAACCTGGGGAAGTCGCAAACCTGGGGAAGTCGCAAACCTGGGGGAGTCGCAAACATGGGGAAGTGGCAAACATGGGGAAGTCACAAACATGGGGAAGTCGCAAACATGGGGAACTCGCAAACCTGGGGAAGTCGCAAACCTGGGGAAGTCGCAAACCTTGGGAAGTCGCAAACATGGGGAAGTCGCAAATCTGGGGAAGTAGCAAACCTGCGGAAGTCGCAAACCTGGGGAAGTCGCAAAACTGGGGAAGTCGCAAACCTGGAGAAGTGGCAAACATGGGGAAGTCGCAAACATGGGGAAGTCGAAAACATGGGAAAGTCGCAAACATGGGGATGTCGCAAACATGGGGAAGTCGCAAACATGGATAAGTCGCAAACATGGATAAGTCGCAAACATGTATAGGTCGCAAACGTGGGGAAGTCGCAAACACGGGGAAGTCGCAAATATGGGGAAGCCGCGAATATGGGGAAGCCGCGAATATGGGGAAGTCGCGAATATGGGGAAGTCGCGAATATGGAGACTTCGCGAATATGGGGAAGTCGCGAATATGGGGAAGTCGCGAATATCGTGAAGTCGCGAATATGGGGAAGTCGCAAATATGGGGAAGTCGCAAATATGGGGAAGTCGCAAACCTGGGGAAGTCGCAAATATGGGGATGTCGCAAATATGGGGTAGTCGCAAATATGGGGAAGTCGCAAATACGGGGAAGTCGCAACTATGGGGAAGTCGCAAACCTGGCGAAGTCGCAAGCCTGTGGAAATCGCAACCCTGGCGAAGTCGCAGACCTGGGGAAGTTGCAAACCTGGGGAAGTAGCAAACCTGGGGAAGTCGCATACCTGGGGAAGTCGCAAACATGGGGAAGTCGCAAACCTGGGGAAGTCGGAAACCTGGGGAAGTCGCAAACCTGGGGAAGTCGCAAACATGCGGAAGTCGCAAACATGGGGAAGTCGCAAACCTGGGGAAGTCCCAAACCTGGGGAACTCGCAAACCTGGGGAAGTCGCAAACCTGGGGAAGTCGCAAACCTGGGGAAGTCGCAAACCTCGGGAAGTCGCAAACCTGGGGAAGTTGCAAGCCTGGGGAAGTCGCATACCTGGGGAAGTCGCAAACCTGCCGAAGTGGCAAACCTGGGGAAGTCGCAAACCCGGCGAAGTCGCAAACCTGGGGAAGTCGCAAACCTGGCGAAGTCGCAAACCTGGGGAAGTCGCATACCTGGAGAAGTCGCAAACCTGGGGAAGTCGCAACCTGGGGAAGTCGCAAACCTGGGGAAGTCGCAAACCTGGGGAAGTCGCAAACCTGGGGAAGTCGCAAACCTGGGGAAGTCGCAAACGTGGGGAAGTCGCAAACCTGGGAAGTCGCAAACCTGGGGAAGTCGCAAACCTGGGGAAGTCGCAAACCTGGGGAAGTCGCAGACCTGGGGAAGTCGCAGACCTGGGGAAGTCGCAAACTTGGGGTAGTCGAAAACCTGGGGAAGTCGCAAACCTGGGGAAGTCGCAAACCTGGGGAAGTCGCAAACATGGGGAAGTCGCAAACATGGGGAAGTCGCAAACATGGGGAAGTCGCAAACCTTGGGAAGTTGCAAACCTGGGGAAGTCGCAAACTTGGGGAAGTCGCAAACCTGGGGATGTTGCAAATCTGGGGAAGTGGCAAAACCTGGGGAAGTGGCAAACCTGGGGAAGTCGCGAATCTGGGGATGTCGCAAACCTGGGGAGTCTCAAACCTGGGGAAGTCGCAAACCTGGGGAAGTCGCAAACCTGGGGAAGTCGCAAACCTGGGGAAGTCGCAAACATGGGGAAGTCGCAAACCTGGGGAAGTCGCAAACCTGGGGAAGTCACAAACATGGGGAAGTCGCAAACCTGGGGAAGTCGCAAACCTGGGGAAGTCGCAAACATGGGGAAGTCGCAAACATGGGGAAGTGCAAACATGGGGAAGTAGCAAACATGGGTAAGTCGCAAACATGGGGAAGTGGCAAATATGGAGAAGTCGCAAACATGGGGAAGTCGCACACCTGGGGAAGTCGCAAACCTGGGGAAGTCGCAAACCTGGGGAAGTCGCAAACCTGGGGAAGTCGCAAACATGGGGAAGTCGCAAACCTGAGGAAGTCGCAAACCTGCGGAAGTCGCAAATCTGGGGAAGTCGCAAACCTGGGGAAGTCGCAAACCTGAGGAAGTCGCAAACATGGGGAAGTCGCAAACATAGGGAAATCGCAAGCATGGGGAAGACGCAAGCATGGGGAAGTCGCAAACATGGGGAAGTCGCAAATATGGGGAAGTCGCAAACATGGGGAAGTCGCAAACCTGGGGAAGTCGCAAACCTGGGGAAGTCGCAAACCTGGGGAAGTCGCAAACCTGGGGAAGTCGCAAACATGGGGAAGTCGCAAACATGGGGAAGTCGCAAACCTGGGGAAGTCGCAAACCTGAGGGAGTCGCAAACTTGGGGAAGTCGCAAACCTGGGGAAGTCGCAAACCTGCAGAAGTCACAAACCTGGGCACGTAGCAAACCTGGGGAAGTCGCAAACCTGGGGAAGTCGCAAACCTGGGGAAGTCGCAAACCTGGGGAAGTCACAAACATGGGGAAGTCGCAAACCTGGGGAAGTCGCAAACCTGGGGAAGTCTCAAACCTGGGGAAGTCGCAAACCTGGGGAAGTCGCAAACATGGGGAAGTCGTAAACATGGGGAAGTCGCAAACATGGGGAAGTCGGAAACCTGGGGAAGTCGCAAACCTGGGGAAGTCGCAAACCTGGGGAAGTTGCAAGCATGGGAAAGTCGCAAACCTGGGGAAGTCGCAAACCTGCGGAAGTCGCAAACCTGGGGAAGCCGCAAATCTGGGGAAGCCGCAAACCTGGGGAAGTCGCAAACATGGGGAAGTGGGAAGCATGGGGAAGTCGCAAACATGGGGAAGTCGCAAACATGGGGAAGTCGCAAACATGGGGAAGTCGCAAACATGGGAAAGTCGGAAACATGGGGAAGTCGCAAACATGGGGAAGTCGCAAACATGGGGAAGTCGCAAACATGGGGAAGTCACAAACATGGGGAAGTCGCAAACATGGGGAAGTCGCAAACATGGGGAAGTCGCAAACATGGGGAAGTCGCAAATATGGGGAAGCCGCAAATATGGGGAAGCCGCGAATATGGGGAAGTCGCGAATATGGGGAAGTCGCGAATATGGGGAAGTCGCGAATATGGGGAAGTCGCGAATATGGGGAAGTCGCAAATATGAGGAAGACGCAAATATGGGGAAGTCGCAAATATGGGGAAGTCGCAAATATGGGGAAGTCGCAAATATGGGGAAGTCGCAAATATGGGGAAGTCGCAAATATGGGGAAGTCGCAAGTATGGGGAAGTCGCAGATATGGGGAAGTCGCAGATATGGGGAAGTCGCAGATATGGGGAAGTCGCAAATATGGGGAAGTCGCAAATATGGGGAAGTCGCAAATATGGGGAAGTCGCAAATATGGGGAAGTCGCAAATATGGGGAAGTCGCAAACCTGGGGAAGTAGCAAATATGGGGAAGTCGCAAATATGGGGAAGTCGCAAATATGGGGAAGTCGCAAATCTGGGGAAGTCGCAAATATGGGAAAGTCGCAAATATGGGGAAGTCGCAAATATGGGGAAGTCGCAAATATGGGGAAGTCGCAAATATGGGGAAGTCGCAAATATGCGGAAGTCGCAAATATGGGGAAGTCGCAAATATGGGGAAGTCGCAAATATGGGGAAGTCTTAAATATGGGGAAGTCGCAAATATGGGGAAGTCGCAAATATAGGGAAATCGAAAATCCGGGGAAATCGCAAATATGAGGAAATCGCAATTCCGGGGAAATCGCAAATCCGGGGAAATCGCAAATCTGGGGAAATCGCAAATCCGGGGAAATCGCAAATAAGGGGAAATCGCAAATCTGGGGAAATCGCAGATCCCGGGAAATCGCAGATCCGGGGAAATCGCAGATCCGGGGAAATCGCATATCTGGGGAAATTGCAGATCCAGGGAAATCGCAAATCCGGGGAAATCGCAAATCCGGGGTAATCGCAAATCCGGGGAAATCGCAAATCTGGGGAAATCGCAAATCCGGGGAAATCGCAAATCCGGGGAAATCGAAAATCCGGGGAAATCGCAAATCCGGGGAAATCGCAAATCTGGGGAAATCGCAAATCCAGGGAAATCGCAAATCCGGGGAAATCGCAGATACGGGGAAATCGCAAAGCCCTGGAAATCGCAAATCCGAGGAAATCGCAAATCCGGGGAAATAGCAAATCTGGGGAAATCGCAAATCCGGGGAAATAGCAAATCCGGGGAAATCGCAAATCCGGGGAAATCGCAAATCTGGGGAAATCGCAAATCTGGGGAAATCGCAAATCTGGGGAAGTCGCAAATTTGGGGAAATCGCAGATCTGGAGAAATCGCAAATCTGGGGAAATCGCAAATCTGGAAAATCGCAAATCTGGAAAATCGCAAGTAAGTAGGCTGTTTATGTTTTCTTATTCGCAACGTTACATAGTGCTCTGTATGAAAATCACTGGCTGTGCTCTTTGTTGTCTGTGGCTAGTTTGCATTGTTGTCTGCCACTGTAGTGTTGGGCAGTGGCAGCTGGATGTGAACAGCGCATAGCATTGCGGTGTTGGATGTGAGCCGCCACCAGTGGTAGATTTGGGCAGAGATTTGGAGGAGTTTTGAAATTTGTAAGACTTGTTGTCGTGAACTGCTATATATATTATGACTTTTGAACACTAGTAAGGTAAATACATTGTTTGTTCTCCATCAAAATCTTTCATTTGCTAAATATACATATTGGTAGTTAGTGCCTTCGGTAATTTGAATCTTTTATTTAGCTGGCAGTAGTGGTGCTCGCTGTATTGCTGTAGCTTGAGTAACGGCGATTTTTGTGAGGTAAGTGATTCGTGAAAGGTATGGGTTAATGTTAGTCAGGGCCATTTTTTGTAGGGATTTTTGAAAGTCAGATTGTGTTGCACTCTAAATATTGTGTGTCAGTTTAAACACAGTCGTGTATAATTTTTCAAAAGGGGACCCTTTATATGGTGACCCTGCCAGAATACCTCACTGGAATCTTCTGATTTTTTTCTTGTAGTTTGTGTAATTAGTGTAGATTTTGTATATTGCTAGTGCATAATTGTAGAGAGAATCTTCTTTGTAGTTGCAGTCTTTGATTGTTGTACAGTAAAACAGGTGTGGCACGCATGTAAATTTGCACCAAGTATTTCGCAGTTGCGCTTGCAATTAACTAGATATTATTTTCAGTGCTATGTTAATGTGTTCTCTTATTTTTGCTCTTCAAATTGTGTTTTTCTGTGTTGTGTGTAATATTGTGACAATAATGGCGTGTGAAAAACGTAATACTAGGCTCCAAAGTAAACTGAGAAATGACAGTGAAGACGAAAGCAGTGTGTTAGCGGCACCATGTAATGAATAAACTAATATTCAAAGTAGTAATTTGGTAACTGTGAATAGGGAAATGGAGATGGCGTCAAATAATGGTGTAGACAGTGAAACAGGTAGTGAACAGGGAAGCATTATCGATCGATCGGTCGGCAACAGCTCGCCTCAGGAATCAGGAATGACAGAACACAATATTGCTAATACTGTAGACACAGTTTTTGGGTTCTCACCATTTTCTCAAATGAGTCAAGACACTTTTCCCAGTTGTCAAAATGTGAATGTTGCCCGTGCAAATTCACTGCCGAAAAGCACTGAGGAACATGTTTCAGACACCAGTGATTTGTTATTACAGTTAATGCAACAAATGGGACAAAAGCTTCAAAAGTTAGACACAATGGAACAATACAAGAGACAAACACTGCAACAGTTAGACGCAATAGAACAAAATCTTCAAAAGTTAGACACCACACTTGAATAAACACGTGAAGATTTAACTACAGAGGTACATAAAGTCGAATCGAAATGTAAAAAAGTCTGTAATGACGAAAAACACAAATTTGTTAGCCTTTTCAACCTATTTTTTCGCGGCATGAAAATGCATTACACAATCACGAAGCAGCCATAAAAGAACTGCAAACCATTGTTCAGGAAAATCACGACACCTTGCAAGCTAAAATTGACTTAGTTGCATCTACCGATTTGGTTACACAACTTGCAAAAACTCAGGAGAACTTAAAGGACACAGTAGATACGATTTCAACACAAATGGACACTCTGAAATTTGGTTCAGAAAAACACACACAGGAAATAATTTCACTAACGGATAAAGTAGCCGAACTTTCAGATCAGTTCACTAACTTATCTACAAAGGTAGATGATGATCTGAATGACACAAGACCTGTAGCCTTCACAGACACTGAAGAGTATGAACTAATTAAAAAATTCAAACAAAAACAAAATCAAATCAATACACAGTACAAAAGAGAAATCTGGGAAGTACAAGATCAGTTGGCACAAGTAATACAAGAAATACATATTTCAGAGGACACTCGCGCTCCAGTACGGGAAGAGGGACATAGAAATACGGAACAACCACAAAATAATAACACAGCGTATTTCGGAAATTATGAAAGAAATTGGCAAGGTGCACCGAATTTTGAAATGGTGAAACGTCCCCTTTGAACAATTATACATGACTGTGCTTAAACTGACACACAATATTTTGTTAGCGCAACGCAATCTGACTTTCAAAATTCCCTACAAAAGAATGGCCCTGACTAACATTAAACTATACCTTTCACAAATCACTTACCTCACAAAAATCTTCGCTGCTCAAGCTACTGCAATACAGCGAGCGCCACTACTGCCAGCTAAATAAAAGATTCAAACTATGGAAGGCAATAACTACTGATAGGGATAGTTAGCAAATCAAAGATATTAATAGAGAACAAACAATGTATTTACCTTGATATCATCATATATAAATATAGCAGTTCATGACAAATTTCAAAACTCCGCCATCTCTCTCCCCACATCCACCACTGCTGGCGGCTCACCTCCAACTGCGCAACGCTATGCGCTGCTCACATCCAGCTGCCTAACACTACAATGGCGAGTATTACAACAATACAAAGCAGACACAGACTGCACACAGCACAGCCAGTGATTTTCATACAGAGGTGGCGTTACCAATAAAAAACCTAAACAGCCTACTTACAATGGAACCGCCGAAACGACGTAACAATGTCCGATATGCGACTCACTGACATGATTTTGACTATAAGCTGTTCATTACTACACGTAAATTTAAAACATTTAAGAATTCTAGCAACGACATTCATCCACAAGCGTGGCTCCATCAATTCTATCATTGTTTTCCTCCCAACCGGTCAATAGAGCACAGATTACAATTTATGTGTGGCTACTTAGAGAATGAACCAGCTGAAAGAAGGCGATCGGTCATTCATGATTGTCACAGTGAAGGAGAATTTTATCATGCCTTCCTCTCAGCGTACTGGTCTCAAGCTGCACAAGACTGAGTAAAACATAGCATCATAATGATGAAACGTTTCGAACAATCTGAATTTTCCACTCTTATGAAATATTTTGAAGACATGTTGCATAAGAATCAATATCTTTCAAACCCATACAGCCCCTCAGAAATCATCCGCATTTGCTTAATCAAATTACCCGAACATTTATGACATATTATTTTGGCAGGACGTTGCAAAGACGACATTGAAGCTTTTCAGGGACTGTTACAAGAACTGAAAATTGACACTGGGAATCGCGAAACGCGAAAACAGGAACACAACAATTACAGGTCACATCCGTCGCAATTCCGCGATGAAAGAAATAATAACTGGACACGACAAGGCTATTCTCACAACACAAATCGTGACCAAAACAGACACCACCCGTATGACAACCGTTGGCAGAGTAGCAATAATTACAGGGAAAGATCACCTCTCTGCGGTAGTGACTATCACAGAGACAATCAGAGAAACAGACAATATGGGAACCAAAATAATTATTATCAAGGGAGACAGAATAACTTTAGATGCAACGGTCCAGCGCGCAGTTACGATTCAGGGAGAAATTCTCCTCCACATGACCGACAAGAAAGAAACTATGGAATCTACCGACATGACGACAGACGATATGATAGTAATGACAGATCTGAATTGCATCAGAACTGGCGGGATTCAAACAGAGCAGGGCCCTCTCGACAAGGTGAATTTGTAGGAGTTAGGTCTCCAAATCCCAATAATTACGCGCGCCAACAAAGACACAATAGGCTATGACTCATACCGCTGGCAGCCACAAAACGTACTTATGAAACTGGCGATGCAGCTGCCGTAGCTAGTAATTACGTAAAAATGGAAGACATTAGGGGCATCTTACTCCAGGAACACGACGTAAAACATAACAACATTGCATATCCTGTGATTCACATTACTGTAAATGACGTAAAATTTACGGCAGTACTTGACTCTGGCAGTCCCATTTCAGTAATTAGTGAAACAGCTTTTAGCAAATGCAACAAATCGAACGATTGCCCCACACTTCCGTTACGTAAGATTAAATTTCAAGGTGCAATCATTGGAAAAAGTGTAGATGTACTCCAACAAACCAACTTAGAATTCTTTTGCAAAGCCACAGCTTCTCTATGAACTTTCTTATTGTTCCATTATTGTCGACGGAAATTATATTGGGAGTAAACTTTTTGAATGAATACAAAGAAATCTTAAACTTTTACGATGCTGAAATAAGTTTAGAGGAAGAAGGTAAGTCAATAGCTTTGAAATTTGAAGATTGGCTCTCAAACCATGACGAGGAAATTAATCGGCTTTACCTTCTGTTAGACAACAGTTCGGAATTTTCTACGGAAATAGACACTAACAATCACTCTGCAAGTATTGACAGGGATGATATCGACGACATATTTGATACTAATGAGTTAATTCAGAATAAAATTCAAACAATTGCGAATTGTAATGACACTGATAGGCAGGACCTTTTTGAGATTTTACAAGCACATTCTACAGTTTTTACTCACAAAACAGGAATAATCAAGGGATTTCAATACCAATTTCGTGTTCGTGAGCATACTAAATTTTGTGTTAGACCATATGTAATTCCAGCACATTATAGGGACCGTGTTAGAACATAAATACAATCTATGCTTGACGAGGGCATTATTGAGCCTGCAGTAAGCTCATACAACAATCCATTACATGTTGTTGAGAAGAAAAATGGATCGATCAGGCTTGTCTTAGATTCGAGACAAAACAATACTATCATTATTCCTGAAACATACAGGCCGCAAACGTTGGAAGAACTTCTTCAAAATTTTAATGGTGTAAAAGTGTTGTCTTCCATTGATCTCAGATCCAGCTTTTATCAGATCAAACTTCATCCAGAATGTAGAAAATACACAGCTTTCCTTTGTTTCGGCGTTTGTTATCAATTTCGGAAACTTCCTTTTGGTTTGAACATTTCTTCGGCTGCGTTCATTCGCGGGCTAAATTCTATATTACCTGAGTTCTTAAAACGTCACATCACCTTATATGTGGAGGATATTCTGATAGCAGAAGCCTCATGGGGACAACATAATCGCATCCTCAACAGTTTGTTACGTATTTTTGCAGAATCTGGAATTACAGTTAACTTGGAAAAGTCTGAATTCGGTAGGTCAAAGGTGAGGTTTTTGGGACATATTTCTTCTGAAGGCATTCAGCCGGATCCTGAAAAGTTAGAAGCAATCAGAGCCATTCCAGTTCCATCCACAAAAAAACAAGTCTGTAGTTTTCTAGGTCTCGTAAATTTTTACCGTCGTTTTCTGAATATGCAAATTCTTGTTACACCAAAACTTTGTTCTCTCACTGGAAAAAATACTATTTGGAGCTGGGACGAACAAGCACAGTTGGAATTCAATTCTTTGAAAGAATCGCTACTTAACGCGCCAATACTAGCTCATCCAGATCTGTCTCAAGATTTTTGCCTTAGCACGGATTCTCCTAAAGTCGGTCTTGGTGCCCATTTATTTCAAGAAGCCATAGAAAATGACACTATTTTTCAGAAAACCATTGCTTTTGCTAGCCGAGTGCTAACAAAATCTGAAAAAAATTATTCCGTTACTGAATTAGAAGCTTTAGCTATCGTTTGGGCATTTAACAAATTCCGTTTCTTTCTTTCTGGCAAGCACGTAAAAGTATACAGTGATCATCGTGCATTACAATTTCTTATGTCTTCAAAATTAAATCATGACAGGTTAAAACGTTGGGCATTGTTTCTGCAAGAATTCCACTTCACAATAGTCTTCATTCCCAGCAAGGAAAACATTGTTGCGGACGCACTGTCACGCGCACCGGTGGGCTTGAGAAAAGTAACACAGAAGGCAACCTCGAGAAAAATTTCAGTATTCTTTACATTCAGAAAGTCGCCTTTGAAAACTTCATCACCACATCTTTAAAGGACATTGCTCATGAACAAGATAAAGATCCGATTTGGAAAGACATCAAAAGCAAATGGCATGAAAAGACACACACACAGATTCGGCATTATTATCTGGTTAGAAACAACATACTGTTCAAACGCTGCACTGTTGATGACAAGCTATGGGTACTTTGCATTCCTGACGATTTTGTTAATAAGCTCATTTGGTACATTCATTTCAGCTATGCACATTTTGGCCCGCGAAAATGTTATCATATTCTTCGAACGACTTGTTATTTTAACAATATGGAAAAGAGAATTCGAAGAGTCTTGTCTATTTGTGAACTTTGTCAAAAGGCGAAACCATCTACTATCTCCCATCGTGCTCCACTGTTTCCTATCATTCCTTCTAAATTAAAAGAATTTGCTGCTGTTGATCTCTTAGGACTGCTTGTCAGAACATCTAATGGATTTTCGTACGTTCTAGTCGCTGTTGAACTTACTTCAAAATTTGTTTCTTTCACTCCGTTACGTAAAGCCACTGGACGGTCTGTATCCAACGCCTTTGTTAAAAATTTCTTACGTGAAGTTGGACACGTTAGTAAAGTCATTTCAGGTAACGAACCGCAATTCAGATCTGCTGTTTGGTCACACATGCTTCGGAATCATAAAATCAAACTTGTTTTTATTTCATTGTACTCACCACATTGTAACCCCTCCGAACGGATTATGAAAGAAATCAATAAGCTTTGCAGACTTTATTGTCACAGAAAGCATCAGCATTGGGACAGATATTTACACTTATTTCAAAACGTGCTGAATGAAATGCCTCATAACTCCACTGCTTTACCACCTACTCTTGTACTGAAAAACGAAGAACCACCGAACAGAATCAGAGAGCTTGTACCTTTCCCGAATACACGTAAACTTCGACACAAAGACATAATTGATTTGGCTATTAAAAATATAAAATCTGCAGCAGACAAAAGGAGAAAACTAAATGGTAAAGCAAATGCAAAGAAATTATATATTGGTCAGAAAGTTCTCATTAAAGCTCATTCATTGTCATATAAGAAGAAACACTTGAGTCACAAATTCTTTCTAGTTTACAATGGACCTTACAGAATCCGACGTATACCACATGATAATTGCGTTGAAGTTGAAACTCTGCGTACTAGGAAGAGTGAAGGTTTACACCACATTTCACATGTAAAACCGTTTATTGAAAGATAATCTGCTTTTTAACTTTGTCTTTGCCATATAACTTTTCACTTCACATTTCTAGTATGCATTGTCAGACTTAGAAACTGTTACCATGCAACAATGTTTGAAGTTAAATATCCAATCAAGAACCAAGAGAACCTATTTATACAGAAATTACGAATGCATTGTTATAGTGAACAGACGTCACAGTGTTATTGTGTGTGTGCACTCTTGCTTGTTAGTTGCACGATTACGTAACGACTATAAGGCTCACATACATAGAACATTTACCAGTACTGCTAATGAGATTTTAATGCAACATTTTGGTTTACTTGAAAATACATTCTGGATTTAAAGTACTTTCTGTGAGATACCAGATGACACAGTGGTTAGTTTATGTGACAGCTACACGATTTTATCACGACGCTACTAACGAGTGACAATTTACAATGTTGCTTTTGCGCTGTATCTGTTTTATATCTGCACAGTTTTTCTGAATTATTCTGGAAAGTAAAACATGTTTTAGTAGTAACTTTTGTGGTATAGCTACTATGAGGCAGCCTTTTTCGTAGCACAACAATACGTTACATTATAGTACTTTCTTGATCACAGTAAGGTACGTAATAACTACGGTGTCTATACGCAAAGCATTTCACTTTCGTTTATGATGAGGTAAGTACATTGACTTCAGCGGAACTTTGCTTACAGAGGACGATAACTACGACAGTTCCACAGAATTATCTTACAGCAAGACGCACATTTAGCGCTACAGGACACGCATTTGAGTGATTAATTTTGTACTTAAACCATTTATTTTTCAATATTTTTGAATTACAAAGAAAGTTTTCCGTGATACATTTCATTCCATTGCTGTAATCTGTAACACCTGAGGGTATAATTACATTAATCCTCAGGGGGGTACACGCTTACTTTGTGTATCATGTGTCTGGCAAACACAAGGAGCCCTAGCTAATATGGTATTTGCTTATACAACTTTACACATCGGTACCATATTTCTCTAACACATAAATTACACAGCTATCTGATCATTTGACTGAGAGAGACAAACATTTATTTTACTACATCAGTGACAGATGTTTACGCAATTACACCGTTGGCTAACTTCACACTTATGAAATTGTATTTTGTCTGTACTTTGTGAACTGTTCATATTTTTTTGGAACCATTGTGATACTATGAGAGCTTAGAATGATTTATTTGGTAAGGGATCATGATTTTTGAAGTAAGTTTGAGGTAGATGACTTTATTGAAGGTCTTGAAATTATTGAAAGAAGCTGCAACGATTCTGAGATGTGATTGATCTGTTATGATGTTATTATTGCGATGACGATGTGTATTATGCTGTTGAGGTACGTTTATGATCAATAAGCTGAGAATCGTACTTTAAAGAGTTATGAAATGTGTGTACATGCATGAATGTACCACAATGCCTCTGAAAATTTTTTGGACTCTATTATATTGATAGGATTTTGTTTCTACACATTTGTAACACAAATTCTCTACCTGTGAAATTTTTATATGAGACTGTTACTGCTGTCGTAAATATTTCGGTAAGACAGTTAAGTGACCACCTTCACGTAATGCGTCGTGGGCACCCAGCTGCACGACAATCGCCTGGAAAAAAGCCATTAGTGTGTGCCTTTCAGAGGCAAAGGTGGAGAAAAAAAAAGACGCCATTATCCTCACTATTGACATTTCTTTGTAGAAAGCATCGCAAATACGACACGCTCAAACTTGAAAACATATGATTACACTGTGAAGCCCTTAATTTATGATAATTACTAAAATGCCTAATGAAATGATGAGAAACATTTTACATCTATTGTCTTTCTAGTTGAGAGATTGCTCATTTTGTTTAATATCTGGTTTCCAGCTGTGTTGCAGCATTGGTTTTATAAAATAAAATTAAATGCATTTGCTAATGTGAACACTTTCTGTCAACAGATCTATTAAATAATTACTTTATGATCCACATTCTTCGAAAAAGGAGCTCTTGGAATGGAAAGAACAATAAGAAGGGACTAATAACAGTAACTGCATATATAATTTTCTTTTCAAGTACTTGGTAATTTTTGTAGAATTAGTTTTTGTGGTGCACCACTTTAATGACATAGATATTAAGATGTGAATAGACATTTCCCTTATCTGCGTTGTCTTTAGTGTACTATATTGCTACTTGAGCTTTGTCATGTTTAGGTATAAGTTATTGCATTTGCTGCTGCTGCTTGCCAGGCATAGTGTTACTGAATTTGGCTTTGTATTACGCTGTTAAGCCAGTTTTACTACGGATTTATTTTTCTTGTTTGCTGCACAGTGCCTTATATTAGTTGTAACATTGCAATTGCTTTGCCAATTTGAATTTTTTGTCATTGCTGTTTGTGTTAATTGTTTTGTGCTGCTGCATTGCCTCGTCCCTTAGTTTAGCATCTGAGCTCAGTAGATTTAAGTTAGCTTAAGATGGGGTAGGCCATATGAGAGAACAAGTTGTGATGAATGGAATGAAATGCATTGAGAAGCTATAAGAAAATGGTTTGGCCAAAAAAGTATTTTGAAAGAGGATATGAACCAAAAAAGTAGGGTTTAAAGACAACAAATTTAGGTAGGATTTTCTTGGAAATAAATGATGTAAAATAATGGAAAATAAATAACAAGGTAAGAAATATGTGAACATATAAATACAGAAAGCGTGTTTGAATAGGATGTTTTGGTGAAAACAAATGTTGAAATAAGACGAAAGATCTATGGAACGAAGTTTTGGGTTGGACTGCAGTACCAAATGTTACACTGAAAATGAACCCTGTCATTCCTTTTGTATTATTCCGCTATGTGTTTATGTATCCTTGTGTATTTGTCTTTTTTCCTGTCTTTATGTGTTTAGCTAATAAGATTTATGTTGTAGAATTTTTCAAATACTATGTTATTTTCTCTGTAAAGATGTTTAGACATTATTTATTCTGTTCTGTTTCAATGCTCATATGTGAAATTAATGTTTCGGAAACTATTCTCATTATATTATATATTCACTTATGTCATAATTCCTGTAACACTGATGTATCTGTTTATTTCCATTCTTTTGTAAAGCCTGTACTACTACAAATTTATCTGTATTGTTATGTTCTTTAATAATGTATTTTGTACCTTTGTTATTGTATTCTCATGTTATAAAATTGTAATTGACACCAGTTCATCAAATTTCTGATGGTCATAGTATATGGACAATATGTGAGAAGTAGGGACTGTAAGGTTTGGATGTGTGTTGATAATTCAGCAAGGGACTGGTTAACAGCATTGCTGGTTCTAAGGACATTTCAGAAACTTTGTGAGTGCACAAGTGGTGGTTTATGGACTTGCTATATTGCCTGCAAAACTCTTCTATGGTGATTGTACACCTGCACAGTCGCAACAGATGGCTTCTGGCCGCTTCTACAAGGACTAAAGTGGGTCTACACCTTTGATGACTCACCAATACCATTATTTCTACAATGACTGCAGTGGGTCTGCACCTCAGGTGGCCCACCAATACCATACTCTCTACCAGGACTACAGTGGTCTGCTCTGTGATGACCTACCTACCAATATTCTTCAAAACTTCGAATGACTCTGCTGTGGGTTTGCTCTGTTGTGGCCCATTACCTGTCGGCATGTCGAGAGTCAGCACTGTCTTTCTGTTGGAAGGACAACACTACTTCTTTAAGACTGCATGGAAATCCACTACTTCCGTGTGAATTCTCTTTTATTGCTCAGACTTTGAGAAAAACACTGCAATTTTACTGTGATGAATGATCAGGACTGTCTTTATGGACTGTGAGAAAATTTTAGCTTTTGACCAACATTGTGTCAGTAAGTGTGTGCATTTGATATCTCTGTTATTGTAATCATGAAAAATTTTATCAAATCATTATTGGCCACTCCCCAAAACAATTTGTAAAATTTTTTGTGGGGACCATGGGGGCTATGTAAGTAGGCTGTTTATGTTTTCTTATTGGCAACGTTACGTAGCTCTCTGTATGAAAATCACTGGCTGTTTGTGTGCAGTCTGTGGCTAGTTTCCATTGTTGTCTGCCATTGTAGTGTTGGGCAGCGGCAGCTGGATGTGAACAGCGCGTAGCGTTGTGCAGTTGGAGATGAGCTGCCAGCAGTGGTGGATGTGGGGAGAGAGATGGCGGAGTTTTGAAATTTGTAAGACTGGTTGTCATGAACTGCTATATATATTATGACTTTTGAACACTAGTAAGGTAAATACATTGTTTGTTCTCTATCAAAATCTTTCATTTGCTAACTATGCATATCAGTAGTTAGCGCCTTCGGCAGTTTGAATCTTTTATTTAGCGGGCAGTAGTGGCGCTCGCTGTATTGCTGTAGCTTGAGAAACGAAGATTTTTGTGAGGCAAGTGATTTGTGAAAGCATTGACTAGAAAAAACACGCCATGGGTTTGGGATCAACAAGCCAACGAAGAATTTTTAAAAGTGAAAAACGCACTAACAACAGCACCGATTTTAGCACATCCTGATCTAAGACAAAATTTTTGTATGGCCACTGATAGCGCGAAAACAGGTTTAGGGGTTGTTTTATTCCAAGAATACGAACAGGCAGGGCTAAGATCATATAGAACAATTGCATTTGCCAGTCGTGTACTCACAAAAAGCGAAGAAAACTATTCAGTCGCGGTGCTGGAAGCATTGGCTATTGTATGGGGCTTCCAACGTTTTCGATACTTCCTATTCGGAAGAAAAACAAAAGTATACACTGACCACAAAGCATTAGAATTTCTGATTTGCGTCAAACTAACTCATGGGAGGTTAGCCAGATGGATGTTAATACTACAAGAATTTGACTTCACTATTACACACATACCAGGACCAGCGACTGTATTAGCAGATGCTTTATCACGATGTCCACAGGGTGCATCCAAAAACATAGGTTTGGAAGCAGCAGAAGACCAGTTTACAATGTACTATATGAAACAAGTACCTTTCGAAAACTACGACAGCATTGAAAAACATAGGCAAAGTACAGGACAAGGATCCTGAAATACTAGGAATCAAACACAAGTGGAGAAGTAAGGATTTTCCAGACATTCAACAGCACTGTCTCGTTAAAAACAATGTTTTATTTTTAGACGAAATGTTGCAACGAATGAATGGTTAATTTATATCCCAGATAAGTACATATGGTATACAGATTTAAGTAATGGCCACTTTGGACCAAAGAAATGCTTTTTAAAAGTAAAACAAACAAGCCATTTTCCTAATATGGAAAGACGAATTAGAACAGTATTAGTCAAATGCAAAAAGTGTATGAGGGCTAAACACGTCACTTTCCAAACCAAACCACCTGTGCTCCCAATAATCCCTAAAAAAATTAAAACAAATAGCTGCAACAGATTTGATGGGGCCCCTCCCACGCACAAAAAATGGATATATTTTCATATTTGTCGTTTTGGAACTTACTTCTAAATATGTTACCTTGACACCATTAAAACGGGCAACAGGTCTTATTATAAGTAAAGCATTTAGACAAGATTTTCTCAGACATGTAGGTCAAGTGGAACGAATAATTTCGGATAATGGCCCACAATACAAATCAGTGCAACGGCAGAACATGTTAAAAGAACACAAAATAAAACCCATCTACATATCTAAGTACAAACCTAGCGTAAATCCAGCAGAACGATCTATGAAGGACATAGGCACTTTATGCCGATTATATGCAGGCAAAAGACACAACACTTGGGATATATACCTTAAAGATTTTCAAGAAGTGGTAAATGAAATGCCACATAGCACTACACTACTACCTCCAGTTACTGTACTTAAAAATATTGAACCCCCAAACATAACCAGAGAAAATGTTAGATTTCCTGTTGTACCACGTAGACAGCACAAACAAGTCATAGCAACAGCATCTTCAACATCAGAAAGGCAGCCATTAAAAGAAAAGAAAGAGGAGATAGAACAGCAATTAAAAGAACATTCTCAGTAGGCCAGAAAGCATTTGTAAAAACACACCATCTCTCCATCAAACAGAAACACAAAATACATAAGTTTTATGCTGCATACAAAGGACCTGTCATAATTAGCCGAATTGCTCATGATAATGCTGTGGAACTAATGAACCCAAAAACAGGCAAAACCTTAGGACTTCACCATGTGAGTCATATCAAAAAGTTTGAAGATTAATTTTATTACTGGTAAATAATCAGCACAATATTTCAAGATTATGTTGCAGATAAGATCGTCAGGAGAAAGAAGAATGAAGAGAGAGGAAGGTGGGAAAAAGAAAGTAGTTCCAATAAAAACAAAAACAAAAATAACACCAATAGTACCATAGATTAAGGTGAAGGGATAAAACGTAGATAGTATTACAGCATGTAATACTAAAATGCTATACACCACGACACTACACAAAAATAAAAAACGAATTTGAGAATTCTTGTAGAAGACTCAGAATATCTTAGAATTGTAACATGGAAAGGGCGCCGAAATTTGTAAAGCTTTTTAAGAAGGCGTAAAACAATGTAGGTACTAGACATATGTTAAATGATTATAAGTAAAACTTTTTGTAAGAACCATTGTAAAAACTCCAGCAAAGACCAGATGCTACGACCCACAAGTTGCAACGCGAGAAGTACCAAGAAAGAAAAGGACATAATTAGCAAATATTATATGTTCAGGATTCGCTTCCTGCTGACCTGCCAGCAAGAGAGCTCCGGAATTTCTTCCTCGAATGGATGTGGACAATGTTCGGCCTTGGAACATCCTGTGGAGAGATGAAACGGATTTCCTTCTCTAACGACATGTCAATACGCAGAATTGCAGAATATGGGCAACGGAAAAACTGAGGCCCCATCAACCGCTGTGTCTGTGTTGAGGGTTGACATCATCGTAGGGCTCTATTTTTTCGATGTGCTGAATCCTGCAGGTCGTGATGGTAAACGGTATGAGAGTCTTTTGCGCACCAACGTCATTCCAACCCTTCAACAGCGTGGATGGGTAGGATCATTTTTATGTAAGATGGCGCTCCTAAGCCCATTGCACGACCACTGGAGCGGCTGCTGCAGGGGCATTTCGGAAATGCTAGAATTACCAGCCATCATTCCCCTACAGGCTGACCGTCCAGGTCATCAGATCTTAATCCGTGTGACGACTGGCTGTGGAGTTATCTAGAAGATGTTGTGTTTAGTGCTCCAATTACGAACGTAGCTGAACTGAAGTCACGCATTGCGCAACGCATTCTGAACGTGACCCCTGAGGCACTCCGGTCTGTTGTGGAACATGCTGTTTCTGCCAAGAAACGGTGACGGCGTACTGAACATGTCTTGCGCCAGTCTCAGGAAAATTAGAAACGGATACGCCTATTTTTTGCCTCTTTGAGGTTTCTGGCCGCAGGATATTTCAAATCCGACGTAATTTTGCTTGTGTGGGGTTTTTCGCCTCAGGACAACTAAAACCCACTTTTTTCCATCCGCTGTGATACGACAGTTCAGTGATAGATGGGCTTAGTTACCTGACAGTGCCACAGCTGTTGGCTACCTAACTTACGCAGTCATCCAGATTGAGCAGCACAGGTGATATAATGTGCAACTCAAACCATACCGATAGTATTGCGATTCGACTGTCACTTGTAACCGATGGCGTTTCCCACTGCGTCAATAACATGCTGTTCAAATTTGACATCATTCTGAGCACTGGTTCTCTTCCTACAGCGTTTTGAGACTGTAACTTCAACTATGGACACGCTGCACTTCTGGCTGTAGAGCGGCAAATCTTTCACTGCCAGCCTATACACGTCCGTGAGGCCAAGGGAATGAAACTACAATAAAGGAAACATAACAAAAGTTGCGATGTGGATCATGCAGTTCGTCTGTACCTACTTTTTGCATAATATCGCAAACTGTGAATGATATCTTGCTACTTTGTGTATGCATATAAATTGGAAACTGTATTATAGACAAAGAATTATCTGCAGGTATTCCGTTGTATTCCCTTATGTTGGTGACCGCCCCTAACATAGGATACAGAAGCCTTTAGCAGCCGACCGCTCCGGGTCAGATTCTGCATTGCCGTTTTGTATGCGGGAAGCGTTTCACTTCCCTTCCACCACCCATATCTGGGACACATTCTCCGATCCGCCACCTGGGTACGCGTCTAGGCGTTACAGGCTCCACCGAGTAATGTACTCGCATGTCAGTGTATACATTATGATAAAATATGTTCTTGATCTATACCAGTAGATTGCTAAGCGGACGCAATTAGCTATTTACGAATGAAATAAAGCATTCGTTTCAAGTAAAAACACAATCTGATGCAGTAAAAATTTCGTACAAGAAATTTAATGTGGCTGTGGATCCGAACATTAAAAACGTGCATCAAAGGCTCTTATTCTGTAGTACAGTCCCGCAAAGTAGGTATGAAGATTTTCACACGACGCGCCTGCGATGGTCAAGGTCATTCAGTCATGTAGATATACGTTGCATGAGCTGCTCGAATAAACGACTGAAATCTCGTACGGACTCTAGAAGTGCTGGATCGTTATCCTTCGTAGCATTACGGACCACACAGGCTGCAGATTACGTGGTGCTGTTCCGATCCCTCATTTGAGGGCAGCGGTAGACCTAGGGCGTAAGACAGGTCGATTTCATCGTTATAATTTGAGCGTAATTCTTCTGGAAGGGGGATAGGGCATGTACTAAACACTGATGTGAGGCCGTGCGTTGGTAGTGAACTCAAAATCTCCCAGAATTTAAAAGAACAATTCAGTTTATATACGACCACCGGAAGTGTAGTCGACATACTCGGTGCAGCTGGCTCTATAATTCCTTAAGCTTCTAAGCAATAGGCGAAAACTCATTAACAAAACTTTTGATTTGCGGTGACGTATGTTTCAAAATATTGTGCAGAACATACGTATTGAAAATGATGGTCATAAGTCATCAAGGTATCTTCTTTTCGGTATACATGCAACATCTCTTCGAATAATGGTCTCACTTTTTTCGACAGCTGCTCCCACCACCGTCTTCATAACTACAGGCTGGCACGGCTGTTAAGTTCTTGGAACTGATTTTTTTCCCAAAGACATGGACTTTTTCCTGAATGGAAAGTGAAAACATACGCTGTTAACAATTAAACTGCAACACCAGAGACGGAAAATATCTCATTTTCGCTTATTGTGTGTATTCTTATAGAATGAATAATGAATCACTGAATATAAAAAATATTGAAATAGATAAGTGAGACGGAATTTAATTGAGATCAGGGATGGATATAGCGTAGCAGGAAAAGGACGAGTGGAATAGGTAGTAGGGGTGCACAGACTGGGAGGGAGGAATGACGGGGGAAGTTACCTGCTAGAACTTCGCACTGAGCACAATTTAATCATTGCTAACGCTTCGGTCCAAGATGATAAAAGAAGCTTTTTACACGTGGAGTAGACTTAAAAACACTGAACGGTTTCAGAAAGATTACGTTACGATAAAGAAGAGATTTCGAAACAAAATTTGAATGCTTCCAAAGTAAATGTGTAGTTTGACCATATTTTACTGGTAATGAACTGCGGATTCAAACTAAGAAACAGCAGAAATGTAGTAAATAAGGCATACGGGACTGGATAATTGAAAGTACCAGAGTGTGAAAACTGAACATTAGACGACGATTAAAAGAGAAGTAACGAACGCAAGGGAAGACCAAAGGGTAGCATTAACAGAAGAAATAGTGAAGGTAGCAGAGAATCAAATAGGCGAAAAGACAACGCTCAATAGAAAGCCTTAGAAAACGCGGGGTATTTTGAATCTAATGGACAGATAAAGAAAATATAAAAATGTGGCAAATGAAGCTGACAAAAGGAAAAAAATACGGATAAAAATGAGATTAATAGTGGTTCAAAACGGCGAAGCAAGTATAGCCAAGTATAGCTAGAAGAGAAACGCAGGGTAGTAGGAGTATGTATGATTATAGGAAAGACAGATGCAGCGAATAGACTTTCAAAGAAAAGACCAGAGCTTGTATGAATATTAAAAGCTCAGATGAGGAGCCCACACTCAGAAAAGAGAATTAACGTGGAGACAGTATTATAGATAGAGAAAGGAAAGTAAATGTAGACGAAACGGGAGATATGATTCTGCGATAAGAATTTGACGGAGCACTGAAAGATCTAAGTCGAATAAAACCCCTGAGCGGACGACGTTGGGAGAGCCAGCAATGGAAAAACTGTGGCGCCTTGTGTGCAAGACGTATCGGACACCCTAAATACAATCACACATCAAAACAAAATGTAAGAATACCCGTTCCAAATAAATCAGGTGGTGAGGTATATGAATATTCCCAAACAATCAGTTTAATAATTCATAGTTATCTTAGAAGGTAAGTGAAAGAACAGCAAACCTACATTTATAGCATTTGTAGATTTAGAGAAAGCTTTTGAAAATGTTGATTGTAATACATTCTCTGAAATTTTGAAGGAATCAGGGATAAAACGGAGGGAGTGAAACGTTATTTACAACTTGTACAGAGCCCAGACTACATGTATAAGAACCGAATGACATGAACGGTATGCAGTGGTTGTGAAGGAAACCAAACAGAGTCTTAGCCGTTCCCCGACTTTATTCAGTCTGTACACTGAGCAAGTAATAATGGAAAAGACGAAATTTGAAAATAGAATTAATTTTAAGGGAGAATAAACAGAAACTTTGAACTACGCCGATGACCCTGTAATTCTCCGAGACGGAAAATTACTTGCAATGGTGGTCGAATGAAATGGGGGTAGTATCTTGAAAAGATATAAGAAAAATATCAAGCACAATAAGGGCAATGGAATGTAATCGAACTACATTCCTGTTGATTTTAAATTATGTCAGAAAATGAGACACTAAAAATATTATATGACTTTTGCTACGTAGTCAGAAAAATAACTTACAATGGTCGAAGGAGAGTTGATACAAATTGCGTGCTGACAATAGCAAGAAAAGTAATTCTGAAAAAGATAAATTTTGTTAGTGTCAATATAAATTTAAGTTTTCAAGTTTTGTACATGGCAGGAGCAGCAACCGTTGAATGAAATCTTCTTGTAGAAATAGCGAACAACCAATTAGTTGCAACTGATTGGGAGTTTACCGAAACTTCCTGGCAGATTAAAACTGTGTGCCGGACCGAGTCTCGAACTCGGGACCTTTGCAAGGTTCGCAGAAGAGCTTCTGTAAAGTTTGGAATCTAGGCGACGAGGTACTGGCGAAGTAAAGCTGTGAGGATGGGGCGTGAGCCGTGCTTGGGTAGGTCAGTTTACTGATTTCTTCCAGACCACACTCGTCTGCAGTTCGTGCAATGTCATCCTCTTGGTGGCACACACGCTCTACTTTGCCCTAAGTTTAGACTGCATAATGGAGGAATGCCACGCATTCAGGAGGGTCACGCGGAGGTGGCATGTTTACCAAGCAATTTATTTTATTCAAGTTGGGGAAGATTTATTATTATATCACTTTATCTCTAGAAAAGCATGAGCTGTTGACTATTTGGAAGATTTTGTAGGACGTGGAAATGTGTGTGACGGATCTGAATATTTGCAATTCAATTTCGTCCAAAACAAGAGTTTGTTACAATAACCTGAATACCAACACAAGCCACATCAAATTTTAACGAAAGAAAAATGGTGCATTAACATCTGTAATTATTACACTCTGCCAACAAACAGTAGGAGTGCGAGTGCACGTGATCTGCGTAGGGCTGGATATGAAAACTAGGAAAACTTCGTAAAGGGAGAATAACTTAGTTTTCCATGGACGCAGTCAAACTCCCATACGAGATCTAACAATTTTAGGACCATATACCAACGCAGTTCAATCACACAGACCAAAGACAAATGACGTAACGACAGTTGGATAGAGCTGGACATCAAATCTTGCCCACAAAATTTAATAAATTCAGTAACTCTATTTAAATTGGTTTCCTACCACACAAATAGGGGTTCGTTCTGCATAGAACACTTCAGTCAATTCGTTGGTGCTACCTATGGTTACACGAGGCGACCACACAACACCAAGGTTGAGATACTAATACGCAGGAAATTATTACAAAATCCCTAATAAAATTAACTGAAATGTAGATCACTGGAGGTGATCATGCTAAACAGCTACAGAATTTACGCAACACAGGTATGGCAGAGATTCATCATTGAAGATCACCGGCTTGCTAAAGTCCCAAAAATTCAATTTAAAATACTTAATCTAACGAAATCTGATCTTCACGGGTTGAGGAACATTAATTCTAAGAGGCACACAAAGAGATCAAGGTAACAGGCACTAGTGCTGATGGCATGTGGCTTTCTGCAGTTAGAACAAAGAGAAACATTAAGTTCATTTATTTCTCAGTAAATGAATCGGAATGGCACTACGAATAAAATCACAAACATACCCGTTTGCGTAACTGAAATAGCTGAATTATTTGCTGACAACGCTCACCATTAAGTGCAAATAACTCAAATGAATAAAAAACAGTCGTGTTTAGGAGAAGAAGCGCATACCCACAGATGGGCAACGCGTTCCAGAGTGACGTAAAGAAAGCACTGTCTAATGGCCGTTGCCTCGAGGACTCATATTTTTCGGCAGGGTGGTGGGGGGGGGGGGGGGGGGGGACACCTCTAGCCAACTGCACAGACGAAAAGAGTGGGAAAACTCAGAACCGAAAGGTAACAACTTTGTCACACACCTGCAAAGGAACTTTAAAAAGTTGGCAGCTCAACAAGAGAACATAAATTCTCCGGCCCACCACCAGCATATGTGAAAACTACTCACTCACATATTCACTGTTACAAACACCACACAGGGACAAGGCGAGGGGGTAAAGAGTTTCCTGGTTATCAAAATGAATAAAACATATTCGTTCCATACGTATGCCCTTTCCAACGACTTGATAAGTAGCACGGAAAACTCCTGTGTAACCTATAATTGTTATAACAACGATATGCGAGTGGTTAAAAATAAGAGTCGACTGCTTTCACTCTAACTGGTTTTTCCATAGCTACGCAAATTACTTTCAAGCAAATAAATCTTTTTCTGCAAAACTAGATCTCACGCTGATCAGTTTGATAGCTCCATTTTCCACCTGCCGTTCGTCTACGAAATTCCTGACAAGAATTTTCGCTCGATGAACATTCAAACAAAAGCCCATTGTAGGGAGTCTTGTTTCCACTCCGCTCAAAAATTTGACCAAAAAATGAAAATTACTCATGGAGATGTTTTTAACATATTGCACGACATTCTAAACATGGAAACTATCCCCTCCACTCTGTTCCCCATCTCTTCACACTCACTCAAAAATAACGATGGACGGAAGCAGCAGTGGAATGGTCACAGCATAGTCAGACCAATCCGGGTTGATTCTTTAGACATCCAATAACCACGAAGGAAATCACTACGACCTCCAAAGGAGCTAAGCCATCCAGGAAACATGTGAATTCACCACCGCCAAAAATGGTAAGGATCCAAAAATTACTGGACAACGTTTTGCTAAAAATAATTATTATTATTTTTTGTTTCGGAATTGTCATGGTGTGGCGCTCACAAATTACGCTGAGGATTAAACCATCACAGAAGCATTCTGCTAAAATTTTATGACGTCGTTACAGAAAACTGTCAAGACGAAGTGTGGCGGGACATAGCCCAAGGAAGCGTTTTTCTCGGCGATAACGCCCCATCCCACTCTGTACAGGACACAAACACACAGTCACACATGCTGCTTCTTTGGACTGTCGAATTTCACCTCATTCGCCGTATTCTTAGATGTCACTCAGTGACTTGTTCCTCTTCCCTCAGATGAAGCAGCCCTTACTTGGCAAATATTTCCAGTGTGATGACTAGGTGAATTTAGGGGTGTAAAGTATCCTGAACAACCAAGACAGAGAATTACAAAACTAAGGTTTCCGCCAAGTCGTCCATAGTTGGGAAAAGTGTTTCGCATTCAGGAATGGATATGTCACTAATTTCCTGGTCGCACTCTGGTTTTTCCGTAACGATAATTAAAACTTTTTGATTACTTCTCGTAGAAGTAACATTAAATCCGTTCTAAGACAGCCCTGTTTTATAAGTAAGGAGTACATAAACTAAAACAAGAGAAGTTGAGCACCTTATGGAACCCCACAGGCGTATTGTTTATCGGTCACGCATGCACGAAGCACAAAGAAACCGGTTCGGCTGGGCTGATAAAACCAACGTAGCAACTCGCTAAGCAATAACCAAGCCTGTCGCAAGAAACCTACACTTGTCGCGAGCTTATTGCAGTACCTTGCGGCGCGAAGCGGTTCTAATCGTTAAAGAGCGATGAAGTTACTGACACGACGAGAGCGTTTCGGTATTTGTTCCCTTATTGTGAGCACGGAAGTTTTTTGTTGCGCAACCACCTCCTAACACTACGTACTGCCCAAGCACATTCTTGTTGTTTACAACATATGTAGTATTCTGCTAAAACCAGAAGTTTCTTGTTTTCCTACGACCGTTAACTTACTTTCGCAACGTTGTAAAGATAATGAGCGTGTCAACTTCAAACCACAAACGGATCCCGTCAACCTTGAAGGAGGTTCTAAGCAGAAAAAGTAGCATAAATAATTAAGGAGAAAGGAGAAATATGTGGACTAACAACATCGCTGTCCTTGCCAAAGCCACAAGACGCAATTAACTACGAGTGTGTAGGACCAGCTATTGCTGCGTTAATCCTAGTGGATTTCTGTTAGCTCTTACTTTGATACAGAGGAGACGAAATTCATCTGCGTTCATTCCGAAGCAAACTGAATAGCTGTTGCCGGGTGTTTAGTTTTTTATCACGCCAAATCAGCCAGATCATCTGATTTTATTTTAACAACACTGTCATAACTTAGTCTCTCCCTATAAGAGCGTCACCACGTTGATAGCGTCGTCTTCATTCAGCCATCGTCGAAAACGAAAGTTCCGAATCTACATCACATGAAACAAGGATCGACCGTCGCGGTACATGTACAACACATTACCGTCGCCACATCATACTCAGGTGCGTACAGTTCGCCAAGCATCCGTCAGATCAACAGTCGCTCAGTTGTGTGCCACATCATGAGCCATACATCATCACTGCAAAAAAAGAAGCGCACAGATTTATGGAGCAATGACGTCGGAGTTTCCATCCGTTTCGGCGACGCCACGCAACCGTTATTGTGATCAGTGCGTTCTAGGTAGGGGTACGAATGTAAAAACTGTGTTCTATCGCCCCACCACGAATGTTAGTGTGCCTGGCCGCTCTGCCTGATCCCTACTAGCGTGATGGCGGAGTTCTATCACACTGGACTTGCATTCGCGTATCTGCGCCTCAAATATCTCTCCAGCCGTCCGTATTTAGGTTTCCCGCGACTTCTTTAAACCACTTAAGGCAAATGCCCAGATGGTTAGTCTATATCATGTCAATCTGTCGACTGGAGACGAATGTGGATAGGGGTGTTGATAATGTCTGTGTGACTGATAGTTCCGCTTTCCGCTGCGGAAAATATCTCACATTGGGATGACCACCGGCCAGCTACGGGAAATACACACCAGAGCCGGCGGCTGCATTTCTGGATCGTATCTTGTTGAAATGTTCAAATGTGTGTGAATTGCTAAGGGACCAAACTGCTGAGGTCTTCGGTCCCTAGACACACACTACTTCAACTTACTTATACAAAGAACAACACACACACACACACACACACACACATGCCCGAGGGAGGACTCGAACCTCCAGCGGGAGGGGCCGTGTAATCCATGACATGGCGCCTGAAACCGCGCGGCCGTATCTTCTTATTGAAGACTATGCATATGTCTGTCCCCAAATACAACTGTTACCTCGCTTTCCGGACCGAGATCCTGATTTGGAACTCTGAGTTTGTGTGTTGTTTAAAACGATTCCGACTGTTCGCGGTACTGATTTGAACTCACGTTGCTTGCAGTCGCTGGGTTCGTTCCGTACACTGTTATCGGTCACCTATTCAGCCTCACTCTTGTTATCGACGCGGTACGTATTTCGCTGCAGTGACCTGCTGACTTTGTGTTAGTGTAATGTTTCTGGCTTTACAGCCATCATATTTGGCTATAACAAGTTCTTCTTAGAGCAGTTGAGAAGGCAGCAGTGGCAAGATGTAATGTGGGATGAGGTACCAGTGACAGATGCTTTGTTCGGTACGGATATCGTAAGAAAGATCGCCTAAACTGTGTTTCTTCTCTGCTATCGACTGGTGCGTTCGGAAGTTGCGTGCCAAAATTTTATTAATATTAGAAAAACTAAACTAATTTATTTGCTTGTATTTCATATTATACCATCTCTCAATAGCGCGCTATCATTCCAATATTTCACAAGTCTTAACAACCAGCAGAATAATAAACATCTGCTAAACGAAAAGGCAGACGAAGCACTTGGGTGATCTTCGGACTGCGCGTAACTTGGATGGCGGGAGAAGTGGTCCGGCTGTAAGATCAGAACTGGTTCGGCAGTCTCGGTGGACAGACATGTTGCCTGACGTGGTTGGCGTCAGTTAAGACTTTGTTAGCAATTTGTGGTTACGTAGACATGTAAATGAGAACAATTTGATAGTAATTACGCAGATACGCAGTTCATTGTTTGGTTTTTACGAATGTGTGGAGATTGGAGATTATTTGTGACTCATAAAGTGGAATATGATTGTGTGGTTTTTCGTATCCTGGTAATAAAAATCGAATGGCACCCCATATAAACAAATCAACTGGAAATTTAATTATTTATAAAATATCAGTTCCTCTCAGAGTTTATTACAGTCTCAAGATACGGATTCAGGACCTGCTTGCTGCTTTCTGTGCAGGGGGAAACAATTACAGAAGACTGCAGATCAATTAGAACTTATGCTTTTCAACCATGGAGGTGGAAGCAAATAGGCGCCTCGGGTGTACTGCAGTCTTAATGCAAATGAGATCAGTGACACTCAATATGTGACAGCACAAAGGAGATATGAAGGAGAGAAATTTCCGTGGGAAGGGGTTTATCACAGGCACGTATATATCAGCTCTCTCTCTTTTCAACCTGTCGCATTAGGATGCGACACAAAAGTTCCTTTGATGGAAAAACAACCGATTTCTTCCTCCGTCACGCCCCAAAGTGCTCCTGTACTTCGTCTCTAATGACCTAGTCCTCTGACTTTCTTTTTCCTACTTGAGTTGCAAACGAATTTCTCTGAAACAGATGTCAAAGATGTCTGTTGTTCGTATGGTACGCTTAAGAGTTGGCAACCCCTGTCAGTTATTCCCTTAAGCCTTCGAGAGCGATGACTGAATTTATCAGTAACGTTGCTGATAGCATAACTGGGTTCTTAGTTTCTGAAATCAGCCACTACTCGCATAGAGTGTTTTTTAATAACGGTTTCGTTCTTCAAATGAAGCAGAACGTCACCAGAATATACACTGTAGAAGATCCAAATTGAGATAACAAAATGGTTCAAATGGCTCTGAGCACTATGGGACTTAACATCTATGGTCATCAGTCCCCTAGAACTTAGAACTACTTAAACCTAACTAACCTAAGGACATCACACAACACCCAGTATTGAGATAACACCGAAAGCTTATACTGACGTTATCTGAAGTACATACTCTATTTCCGTTATGGCGACTTACTTTTGAAGTTGGCTGACAGCATTAAGAATTAAACTAGCTGTACTGTAGTACCTAAACTTCCGTTTAAAGTACGTTTGAAGTACAGTAGTAAATGGTGACACTGACAACGCCAAATATTAAATTGACTGTACAACACTACTTGTAACGTCCGTGGTACAATATAACTAACATAATTTACAACTACACGAAGCGAAATTTAAATTTGAATCTCATCTTTCACGGGTGTGTGCAGACGTCTCATATCTGCGTGTATCTGCTTTGTTTCAAAACATACATGTAATAAATTGCAATATCTTTCAAAATACATTATAAAAATGCATATTTAAAATGTCTTTACAAACATGCATTCAAAATTACCGTTTTTAAAATATTTCGTTTAGATAGTACGGCAGGTATTATATTTTGGTTGCTTCTCTACAGCACTTTATCAAATAACTGGGAGGAATTAAATTCGTTTCGTTCGTGTAATAAATTTTGTGGGTTTTTCTTCTTTTCGTCGAAAATTTCCAATTCTTCCAAATCTACGGTGTGAATATTTTACCATGCTATCCTGAATCTCATGTAATGTACAAGATGTCTCAAAAACCTGTACACTCGTTTTCAGAAAATACAGAACATCTTCCACAACTGAAGAAAGCAAGTTCATACTCACAGGACTTGTACATTAGTATGTTCTGCAGAAATGATTATCTTTTCAACCATATCGGCCCGCTTGTTCAGGGACAACGTTCATACCGCGGCGCAGCACCACCTACCGGTAAAATGCGCCTGCGGTTCTCGTTGTCTCTATAAACCGAAGGTAATGGATCAGTGTGACTTGAGCAGACGAGGAGGTTGCTTTGCAGACGTATGTGCGAACCATACCCAAAAATCAGTGAGTTTGAAAGACGGCGCATTATTGGCATGAGAGAGTGTGGTTCATCAACCCGGGAACTTGCTGCTCGTATGGGACGAAGTGTTTCGGCCGTGCAACGGGTGTGTTCAGAATGGTTCTTGAAAGGTCGTAGAACACGACGAGATGGATCAAGTCTCACCACCCAGACCACCCCCTAGACGATCGACACTTCATCCGAATGACATTGCAGGAGAGATCTGCGGCCGGCCGCTGTGGCCGAGCGGTTCTAAGCGCTTGATTCCGAAGCCGCACGCCTGCTAGGGTCGCAGGTTCGACTCCTGCCTCGGGCATGGATGTTTGTGATGTCCTTAGGTTAGTCATGTTTAAGTAGTTTCTAAGTCTAGGGGACTGGTGACATCAGATGGTAAGTCCCATAGTGCTTAGAGCCATTTTTGAACAGATCTGCGTCCTTCTCTGGCGCTAACACGTCGTACAGTATCAGGAGCGACAGCCCGTCGCCGTTTATTACGGCATGGATTACGTCCGCGTGTCGGCCGGGGTGGCAGTGCGGTTCTAGGCGCTACAGTCTGGAACCGCGTGACCGCTACGGTCGCAGGTTCGAATCCTGCCTCGGGCATGGATGTGTGTGATGTGCTTACATTAGTTAGTTTTAAGTAGTTCTAAGTTCTAGGGGACTGATGACATCAGAAGTTAAGTCCCATAGTGCTCAGAGCCATTACGTCCGCGTCGTCCACTTCTCCCCCTACGTTGCGAATGTGCACAAACATGTTAGACGGCAATGGTGCAGGGAATGATGTCACTGGGGACAAGAATGGCATCATATAGCGTGGATTAGATTATATTAGATTAGATTAGTACCTACCCGCCAGGGTAGCCGAGCGCGCTAACGCCCTGCTTCCTGGACTCTGGTAGACGCGCCGGCCCCAGATCGAATCCGCTCGGCGGATTAACGAAAAGGGCCGGTGTGCCGGCCAGCCTGGATGTGGTTTTAGGCGGTTTTCCACATCCCGCTAGGTGAATACCGGGCTGGTTCCGACGTTCTGCCTCAGTTACACACGTCGCAGACATTTGAAACACGTTCCCACTATTTCACGATTTACACTAGACGCAGACAGTTGGGGTACACTGATTCCGTCGTGTGGGGGGTATGGGGTGGCGGTAGGAAGGGCATCCGGCCATCCCTAACACTAACATTGCCAAATCCGTTGTGACCACATCGACCCTGCCATCGCTGCAGGACTATGGCGAAAGCGCAAAAGCGAAAGAAGGAAAGAAAGATTAGATTAGTACTTCTTCCACAGATCATGAATATGACACTTCGTAATGATGTGGAACGTGTCAAGTTAATAAAAGGTGTCTATACAAGCTATTACATTACACAAAATGTTACATGACGCTTAATTAATTTTTTTTTTTTTTTTTTTTTTTTTTTTTTTTTTTTTTTTTTTTTGTGGAGGGTGGGGTATTAACCGACTTACCCACTTACTACATCCAAAATTTCATGTAATGAGTAGAGGGAGTTGCCATTCAGAAATTCTTTTAATTTCGTTTTAAATGCTATATGGGTATCTGTCAGACTGTAGATGCTATTAGGTAAGTGACAAAAGACTTTTGTGGCACCATAATTTACCCCCCTCCGAGCCAAAGTTAGATTTAACCTTGAATAGTGATGATCATCCTTTCTCCTAGTGTTGTAGCCATGTACACTGCTATTACTTTTTATTTCGTTCGGATTGTTAATAACAAATTTCATAGGTGAATATATATATTGAGAGGCTACAGTGAAGATCCCTAGATCTTTAAGTAAGTGTCTGCAGGATGATCTAGGATGAGCTCCAGCAATTATTCTGATTACACGCTTTTGTGCAATGAACACTCTTTTACTCAATGATGAGTTACCCCAGAATATGATGCCATACGAAAGCAGAGAATGAAAATAGGCGTGGTAAGCTAATTTACTGAGATGTATATCGCCAAAATTTGCAATGACCCTAATAAGTAGCTGAACTCAAACGTTTCAGCAGATCTCCAGTGTGTTTTATCCAGTTCAACGCCTCATCAATGCATACACCTATAAATTTTGAATATTCTACCTCAGCTACCGATTTTTGATCGAAGTCTATATTTATTAATAGCGTCATTCCATTTACTCTGTGTAACTGTATATACTGTGTTTTGTCAAAGTTTAATGAGAGCTCATTTGCAAAGAACCACTTAATGATTTTCTGAAAAACACCGTTTACAATTTCATCAGTTAATTCTTGTCTGTTGGACTGTCTGTCGGACGACTCCCAGGTTATGTTTGAAAATGGTGGCCATATTTTCGTTCACCGCAGATAGTGGGAGCGGCATCACGATGAATGCATTCGCACAGGACATAGAGCACCAACACCTTATGGTGCCGGGTGTTACTGGGTATAACCAAAAATCACAGGTGGGTCATGTCCAGGGCTGTGTGACCTATGTAAATGATACGCTGTGACAATACCCATACCGTTACTGCACAACATCCCAGACGCCATTTTTCAGCAAGACGATACACGACCACATGTTGCTACACGAACACGTGCCTTCTTGATCTCACAGGACGTAAGCCTTTTGTACCGGCCTGTCTGGTCACCAGACTTGTTGCCAATCTAAAATGTGCAGTATGGTGAAACGACGGGTGCAGCACTATGACCCAAAGCCAACCACCGCAGATGAAATTTGGAACCAGGTGAAGGCAGCATGGATGATTATGCTACAGGATGCCATTCGCGCAGTATATGCGTCTTTGCCATCACGCATGGACCAAGTAATCAGGGCCGATGGCGGACGCTGTGCCTACTGCCCAACAAGACACGCGCTGAACTGAGGCGACTGAAATGCTAATCATTTCTGTAGAGCATATTAATGTACTTGTCCCTTGAATATGAACGTCCTGTCTCTATTCGTCCAAGGTGGTCTGTTTTTTTTGTTTTTCGCGTATAACTGATGGAACAGAATGACAGGAGAACAACTTAGCTTTGAAGACTAAGATTGTCCTTAAATGTTATTGGAAAACCTAAAACGCCAGGGAATTGCAAATAAAGTTCAGAAGGGAGTTCGTTCAACCGCCAACGGACGACTGCTCGCGTCAGAGATAAATTTGAAGCGCGTGGAAACGTTCACAACGTCAACAAGAAACGTTCTGGACGACAAAGGACATCCACCAGTCCTAGAAAAGAAAGACAGCGTTCATCGAATCTTCAAGCACCTGCACTGGAAATACTACGTACCAACATTAATTCATGCTCTCAGTGCAGACGGGAGAGTTCAGTTCAGTGAATGGTACGTGACAAAATGGGCAGAAGATGCAGAGTTTCCCGACAAAATTTCCTGGAGCGACGAGGCCACCTTTAAATTATTGTACCTACTGGAATCACGTAAATCCCCATGTTACAGGTGAACAGCATTTAAGCTAATCAGGAGTAACAGTATGGTGTGGGATAGTGGCATATGAAGACATTCATGTCATAGGAACTTTTCTTTTTTAAACGAAGCTGTCACTGGTGACAGGTACCTAACCTTGCTCCAGGAGTCTGTCGGTCGACTCATAGAGGAGATGTTTGGTGATGACGAGATTTACTTTCAGCAAGATGGTACGTGCCGAGTAAAACTGTGAGGGACGGGAAAAACCCACCGTGGTTCAACAACAAAGTTAGGGAACTACTGCGAAATCAAAGAGAGCTTCACTGCAAATTTAAACGCACCCAAAACCTCTCAGACAAACACAAGCTAAACGATGTCAAAGTTAGCGTAAGGAGGGCTATGCGTGAAGTGTTCAGTGAATTCGAAAGTAAAATTCTATGTACCGGCTTGACAGAAAATCCTAGGAAGTTCTGGTCTTACGTTAAATCAGTAACTGGATTGAAGCAGCATATCCAGACACTCTGGGATCATAATGGCACTGAAACAGAGGATGACACACGTAAAGCTGAAATACTAAACACCTTTTCCCAAAGCTGTTTAGCAGAGGAAGACCGCACTGCAGTTCCTTCTCTAAATACTCGCACGAACGAAAATATGGCTTACATCAAACTAAGTGTCCAAGGAATAGAAAAGCAACTGAAATTACTCAACAGAGGAAAGTCCACTGAACCTGACGGGATACCAATTCGATTCTACACAGAGTACGTGAAAGAACTTGCCCCCGTTTTAACAGCCGTGTACCGCAAGTCTCTAGAGGAACAGAACGTTCCAAATGATTGGAAAAGAGCACAGGTAGTTCCAGTTTTCAAGAAGGGTCGTCGAGCAGATGCGCATAACTATAGGCCTATATCTCTGACATCGATCCGTTGTAGAATTTTAGAACATGTTTTTTGCTAGCGTATCATGTCATTTCTGGAAACCCAGAATCTACTCTGTAGGAATGAACATGGATTCCGGAAACAACGATCGTGACTTCCGGAAGGCGTTCGATATAGATCCGCACTGTCGCCTGATAAACAAAGTAAGAGCCTACGCAATATCAGACCAGCTGTGTGGCTGGATTGACGAATTTTTAGCAAACAGAACACAGCATGTTGTTCTTAATGGAGAGACGTCTACAGACGTTAAAGTAACCTCTGGCGTGCCACAGGGGAGTGTTATGGGACCATTTCTTTTCACAACATATATAAACGACCTAGTAGATAGTGTCGGAAGTTCCATGCGGCTTTTCGCGGATGATGCTGTAGTATACAGAGAAGTTGCAGCATTAGAGAATTGCAGCGAAATGCGGGAAGATCTGCAGCGGATAGGCACTTCGTGCAGGGAGGGGCAACTGACCCTTAACATAGACAAATGTAATGTATTGCGAACACATAGAAAGAAGGATCCTTTATTGTATGATTATATGATAGCAGAACAAACACTGGTAGCAGTTACTTCTGTAAAATATCTGGGAGTATGCGCACGGAACGATTTGAAATGTAATGATTTTTAATTGTCGGTAAGGCGGGTGCCAGGCTGAGATTCATTGGGAGAGTCCTTAGAAAATGTAGCCCATCAACAAAGGAGTTGGCTTACAAAACACTCGTTTGACCTATACTTGAGTATTGCTTATCAGAGTGGGATCCATACCAGGTCGGGATGACAGAGGAGATAGAGAAGATCCAAAGAAGAGCGGCGAGTTTCGTCTCAGGGTTATTTGGTAAGCGTGATAGCGTTACGGAGATGTTTAGCAAACTCAAGTGGCAAACTCTGCAAGAGAGGCGCTCTGCATCGCGGTGTGGCTTGCTGTCCAGGTTTCGAGAGGGTCAGTTTCTAGAAGAGGTATCGAATATATTGCTTCCCCCCCCCCCCCCCCCCTCCTACTTATACCTCCCGAGGAGATCACGAATGTAAAATTAAACAGATTCGAGCGCGCACGGAGGCTTTCCGGCAGTCGTTCTTCCCGCAAACCATAAGCGACTGGAGCATGAAAGGGAGGTAATGACAGTGACGCGTGACACGTAAAGTGCTCTCCGCCAGACACCGTTGGGTGGCTTGCGGAGTATAAATGTAGATGTAGAGGACCTGCCTGCTGCCACCGTAGTGTAAGAGCTCACCTCGATGCAGCTTTTCCATACGCATGGATCACACGAAGCGGGGCCGGCCGGTGTGGCCAAGCGGTTAAAGGCGCTTCAGTCTGGAACCGCGCGCCTGCTACGGTCGCAGGTTCAAATCCTGCCTCGGGCATGGATGTGTGTGATGTCCTTAGGTTAGTTAGGCTTAAGTAGTTCTAAGTTCTAGGGGACTGATGACCTCAGATGTTAAGTCCAATAGTGCTCAGAGCCATTTGAACAACACGAAGCGGTATCGCTGAATGACCTGCGTGTTACCCAGACCTCATGCCAATGGACTTCTTTGTATGGGGATACATCAAGGACAGAGTTTATCGCACAAAAACCAGGACAACTGTTGCCCTGAAATTGGAAACTGAACGACAATGTCGCGGAAATTCCAAAAGAACTGTGTCGTGACGTTTGCGAATGCACTCGTTCCCATTATCAGCTTTGTCTTGACAATTGTGCTCATCAGTTTGAACATTTGCGAATTTGATTCCTTAAGTACATTTTTCTTCTGTAACTCAAGCCTTGAAACTTGTGTCTTTGTTCATCAATAAAGTTTTTGTATTCATTAAAAGAGTTAGTACATTTTTGAGACACCCTGTATGATTAGTCGTTTTCAAATGTTCACCCAACTGGGCTCATCCAATTCCTCTCAAGTCTTCCATTAGGAACTAAGCAGTGCGTCCATCCAATCGTAAACGTTCGACTCAACTCTGTCTTTTGATTCACTGAATCATAATTAGTGTTCGAATCGATATGCACTTAAAACCGACGAAATATGCGCCAAAACTCCTCGAAATATGCAGTTAAAATATGCTCTTACTGCCAGTATATGCCGTTAAATATGCAGCTCAAATTCTTTAAGTATGCATTTCTCTTAGATAAATTCATTAAAATTTGCATCTTACTTGGGAAAATTAATGAATAACAATCATATTTTCAATAATTGCTATAATTCAATGAATAAAATGAAGTATAACATAGGTACTTACACGATAAGTTTGGTAAATTCTAAAAATTATAGTTTGTTTGCACTACCAACATTTTTTCCATACTCTCTACATGAAAAGTTTTCCTTTGGTTAGATAATAACATTTGCAAACTTGAAAATAATCGTTCAACATCACATGACACAACAGGTAAAAATTTGAGGGCAGCGACATCAGGTGACGTGAAATCAATTTTTATAAACTTATTTGTAGTCTTAATTCACTTTTTTGAGTGACCACCTCGCGGTACGCATTTACATTTTTGTACAGTTGTACGTAATTATAGATGTTTATTCACTTCTCCAACGCTTTCGGTCAGGATTGAGAAACAACTAGATTAGCACAAAAAGACATCGCTGCACCAGAACAACGTAACCAAGACACGATTAAAAACTTCACAGCAACCATTGATCTCCTCATTTTCGAATCATACGGACGACAAAAATGAGATCTTTGCGAGGCTTTAATAAAAGCAAACATCCCCTTGAATAAGCTGGATAATAAAGGATTAAGGACCTTCCTAAAAAAATACACAGGAAAAGATATTCCTCACGAGTCAACGCTCAGAAAGAACTATGTGGACCCATTGTATGAAAAGGTAAGGTTTTTCTGTATTTTTTATGAATGTAGGTATGTGAAAATCAATGGATACAATTTGGTATATACATGGGCCAAAATAATAGTCGTTTAATTTTAAAAAACCCGAAAAATAAATTTAAATTATGTTTGAATGTACATTTTTGTAAAATAAACATTGTTACTTGAAGATTAAAAAAGCTAAATTTAAAGTGAGTGAAGTTTTTCAAGATAGGAAAAGACAAATGAAGAAAGGACTTGAGAAGAAGAGTCTGTGTCGAAACGTTCATTGCAAAAAAGGAAGTAAGTTTATTTTTAAAGAATATAATATTTTTGTGCAAATTAAACTACTATTATTTTAGTCAATATATATACATAAGAAAAGAGTCAAAATATAGGTAGGTTCTAAATCGTATATAGTTTGTTTTCATGTGTATATCTCCTATGTAGTGTCCAAATGTTTATGTATATTTTTTAATTTAGTTTCTCTGTTACAGACATTGGAGAATATTAGGAAAGACATTGGCGATTCTCAATTCTGGCTATCCATTGACGAAAACTGATTGTTGTGGTCGGTATATGGTGCAAGTCATAGTTGGAAAACTCTCTGCTGTGGAAAGAAGTTGAACGAACGATACACGCCACGATTGCACGCACAGTGTAGTAAGCATTTGTAAATTGCGCCAATGTTGAATAGTTTAAAATAAATTATAGGTAATATAAGAGTGCAGTTTTTCACGTCACATCCCGACCCAACAATCAGTTTTTCACATCATGTCCTGGGCCAATAATAAAATAATAAAAAAATTGTAAAATTTGTAAAATCCTTTCATTTTCTTTCAGGTTGCTACGGAGAAGCGAAGAGATCAGAAACGTGGGAAGAACAAGGTTTTGGCCATTGTTACGGATAGTGCCGCAGAGTGTCTATGGCTGTTTTACCCTAAAATTATTCACTTCACGTGTCTGGCTCCATAGAGTCGCTGAAGATATCAGAGTCACATTGCCAGAGGTCAACAGCCTTTCATCTTCGGCAAAGAAGGTTATCATGAAGGCACCAAGTCGAGTGAGAGCTTTCAAGACTGCTCACCCTGGCTGTCCTCTGCGAGCTGAACCAGTCTTAACGAGGTGGGGAAAGTGGATTTCAGCTGCAAACTATTAGGCAGACGAACACAGAAAAGTTGAAGAGGTATGGGTGCGTATGTAGTTCTGTATGAATTGAATAAGTAAAGAAAACGAACGCAACGTAGAATTCCAATATTAAGCTTATTTCTCTGTACATTATTTAGTGCGATGTTGGATCTTTTGAAGAATATGAAGTCTATCGTGCTACATCCTGAGTGTGCGAAGTACGTTCGTTCGTCTGCCTTGTCGCACAGAGTGAATCCTTCCCCTATCATCATGTCTAGCAGCTCGTTGTTCTATGACTAATGACATCTAATGTGCAGGTGAGATCTCCGGCAACGATGGTGCTTCGTTCTGGCGTCACGTGCGTTAAGGTAGTCATAATGGTTGATATTATGTCTTCTATTGCCGCTAGTGGTTCTACGTACATGGTTATTACGGAGAGGAGCCACTTAGCTAACAACATATTACGATACTCGTATCTCTCACTATTGAAACAAATTTATGTAAGCACATGCAGGGCTGATAACATTTAATACAAACACATTATAGTAACAGGTAAGAAATACAAACAACAGACTTTGGTATGGCCGTGAGTAATGCTCGTATAGCCTAATAGTGAGGCGACCGCTAGCGATAAGCGGGAAAGCTAGGCTGGAGTCTCGGTCCGGCATAAATTTTCACTGTCGTCATTCCATTATACAGCTGATCGAGTCCATATTCGCAACTGAATACATTTCGTGTGTTTTATAACAGTTGTAGCCGCCGCAGCGCCTTTTCCTTTGGTCATGTATGCAAGTCCCAAGGAACATTCCATCGTAATTCGGAGTAATACAGGCACTGCTATATCATATTTATACACCGGGCAAGCGACTTTAAATTGTCTCGCCAGTACGCAAATATACATATATATTATGACATACGGAAGTGTGTGTCTGGCAGTGAGTCATTCTCGGATAGCCCAATTTTTTAAGGCGACCGCTCGCGATGAGCGGGAAATCCGGGGTCGAGTCCCGGTCTCGCACAAATTTTCACTGCCATCATTCCATTTTATAACTGATGGTTGTCGATATTCACAATTGCGAATGCATTTCATGCACTTAACTTCGGTGATCTGACGGGAAGCGGTGTTAGCACTGTAGTAAGGCCATTAGCACTGTCTTCCCAACTGGCACTTAAGTATAGATGCAGCTTGATGGAACTGAAACTGAGAGGAAGGAAGTTGAAGCACTGGTATCAGCTATGTTATCCTGTACAACGTGTTGTACACATTGTTACGCAGTAATTAAAAGCCGAACGTAGCTTTGCGTTCCTGAAAGGAAGAGGAGATGAAGACAAATTTTTTATGTGCTTATCGTGGTAACATAAAGGCTAATGTTGCAAAATAGAAAAGGGTTTTAATGTAAGCTTGACAATATTTTCAGAGATTTGCAAAGGGATACATCTAACGTTACCCGAGGAAAGAGGACTTCCTTTAATGATAGAGAAATGATCGTTTATAAGGAAGTAGACGTTCTCAAATTCCTTTTTGACACCTACTTCCTGTACAACATTTATCGGTGTTATTCCCAAACGATTTTTTTTTTTTGTTTACCTTGGTAGCTTCCCGTTCTCTTTTCAATTTGATGTTCGCCGTTAATATGTGAATTGCTCATACGAATCAAAGCATACTGTGCACACTGTTATCTTTCAGTATCAAATATTTAATAAAAAGCGATGGAACTGCTGTATATGAGCACTGCGCGTCTCATCAAAATCTTGCTGGCTCCACCCACAGCATCGTAGCATCGTCGTAGTCAGAGCCGACTCTACCAAAAAGAACCAAAAAGTTGTCTTCAGAGAGAAAAAGGAATTCATCTACAGATATAATTTTTATCTGTGTCAGCTGGCAGCACTGTCCCTATTTGCAATCGCGGTTTTTCTATTTTATTTATTGGCTTTCAGAAATTTCCATTTAGCGATCCAAACACAGAAAAGTTTGATTTATAGTTGGTCCTGACAGTTCTGCAACATTTTAAGTCACAGTCAGGTAAGATGTAACGTAGTATTAACAACGGACTGATTCGACATTAAACAAGTTTTATCACCAGAGTATCGTAAAACGAGTAAACAACACTTGACTGGAACTCTGGGTACGCAGTCGTAGTATACTATAAAAATCGTACTGCTAACACAAGAAGAAAAGACAAAGCGCCGTTGGTACACATTTGGGACACTCCCAATTCAATCCAAATTAATAACTGTAAAGGCAAATTAACAATAAAATGTTCTTAACATGTACCGCGAGATTTGCCTCAAAAACTAGGCGTAGAGAACTGAATATTTGTCCAAGTCTGCAAGTACCTATTATGTCTCTATGCTCGTCGTCAAACATGTGGCTTCTAGGAAGCCTGTGCGCTCGGTTTGCTCGACGAACACTCAAACAAATATTATTAACGAGTTTTGTTACAAAATGAAAAGATACAATACTTAATCTTATTTATGGATTTTTCCGTCGCTTCTTGATAGGACATGTCCATATTGAGGGTTGAATAACACTTAGGCGTTTTCTTGTTCTATTGATTTTTATTTGTATGAACTAGTTTCCGCCTTATTAGGCCATCTACAGATAACTACTGGCTATTGTTTACAAGGAGCTTGTGTTCATACGAACCAAACATTCTGGAATAAGATACAACGCACTTACATAAGATCTTTAGTTGTGGTACTGTCTTTGGAATTGTTAAACGGATCTGTCGACTTTTTGTTCTGTAAAACTGTTCTTTAACATAATAAATCACACTTTATGGTTTGTCAGTACCATGTGTGACAACAATTAGATTTATTTAGAACACACATTATTACAAAATTACAATTTTTTTTGTATTTATTGTGAACAGTTGCACTGGACACTAATTGTTGGTTGTACAGTTTACATACCTAACTGTAAGTCAACTGTAAAAATGTAATATTTGGTATTTATTAATGCACAATTTTCTAATAACAAAATGTAATCCCCAAAGAAAACATCGCTGTTGTACAACCAACAATTAGTGTGCAGTGCAACTGTTCACAACAAATACCGAAAAATTGTACTTTTGTAATAATGTGTGTTCTAAATAATTCTAATCGCTGTCATACATGGTACTGACAAACCATAAAATGTGATTTATTATGTTAAAGAACAGTTTTACAGATCAAAAAGTCAAAAGACCCGTTTGACAATGCCAAAGACAATTCCACAACTGAAGATCGTATATGTAGGTGTGTTTTATCTTAGTCCAGGATGATCGGTTCGTAAGAACACAAGCTCCTTGTAAACAATAGCCAGTAGTTACCTGAAGATGTGAAACATCCCCTTTGAAAAATTAATGAGTTACTGTGCTGATAAACCTCTTACGTTATTTGATTTTCAGTCAGCTGACATTTCTCCATTTACTTATTCTGCTCACCACTTAACTGACACACAATATTTTTTTAGCGCAACGCAATCTGACTTTCAATAATCCCTACAAAAGAATGGCCCTGACTAACAATAATCTATACCTTTCATGAATCACTTACCTCACAAAAATCTTCGTTACTCAAACTACTGCAATACAGTGTCCGCCAATACTGCCAGCTGAATAAAAGATTCTAACTACTGAAGGCACTAACTACTGATAGGCATAGTTAGCAAATGAAAGATTTTGACAGAGAAAAAACTATGTATTTACCTTAATAATGTTCATGATATCCAATATTACAAATTTACTCTTTCTGATGGACACACGTCCAGATCGTCCGCTCTCAAAATTCTCCCATCTCTCTCCCCACATCCACCACTGCTGGCGGCTCACCTCCAACTGCGTAACGCTATGCGCTGTTCACATCCAACTGCCCAACACTACAATAGTGAATATTCCAACAATGCAAACCAGCCACAGACTTCACACAGCACAGTCAGTGATTTTCATATAGAGCGCTACGTGGCGTTACCAACATAAAAACCTAAACAGCGTACTTACAGATGGCTTAATAAGCCAAAAACTAGTTCATACAAATAAAAAAAAATCAGTATAACAAGAAACCGCCTTAGTGTTATTCAACCCTCAATAACAATACTTAACCTTGCATAACACAGATGTGCCGCAAGCAAAGGGCAACTTACGAAATAATCAAGCTTCTTCAGTATAAACAATTCCAAGTCTGTGATACATAGAGAAGTAACGAGCGTTGACGCTTCTGCCCAAGTTGTTGGTCTTGAAGCTGCTGTTCAACTGGGCCGCGACCAGTCGGGTGCAGCCCTTATGTCCTCCTCGCACAGGGGCCCCTGCTGTCGCATTTTCGCCCTGGAGAGCGATTGGCTGATGTCTTCTCACAGCCCTCTCTTCTCTATCGTTCCTGACTGGCGTGCCGTCGTATGACTTAACGCCGTAACAGTACCATCTAGAAGCAATGGAACAGGTAACAAGAACCAGAAATGTGCGTTACAGCCACACATACAGATACACCAGTATTCAATTGCGAGATTCATAACGCTCCCTCAACACTTATGGAAAGTCGTGAGTGCCTTTAAGGGTGGCAGCATTGACACGTAAACATTATCGCGTTACGCTTTCGGTAGTGATAGACAAACGATGCAACCGTGCCAAACCCAAACGCGGTATGTCTCATATCTTTTACATCCGAACAAGCCACACCTGTGCTCTCCAGTAACATCGAGTAGATGACCATTTCAACCAGTACTATCTATCTATCGCTTGCGCCTTGTCCCGCGGATTTGGCATGTTAATTTTAAGGGGTGGCCGGGTGCCCTTCCTGCCACCACCCTGTACCCCCCAGGACGGAATTAGAGTACCCGAACTGTCCGTGTCTAGTGGAATCCATGAAATAGTGTGAATGTGTTCAGATGTCTGCGAGCTGTGTAGCTGAGGCTGAACGTGGGGACCAGCCCGGTATTCACCTAGCGGGATGTGGAAAACCCCCTAAAAACCACATCCAGGCTGGGCGGCACACCGGCTCTCGTCGTCAATCCGCCGTGCGGATTCGATCCGGGGCCGGCGCGCCTACCAGAGTGCAGGAAGCAGCGCGTTAGCGCTCTCGGCTACCCTGGCGGGTCATTTCGACCAGTACTCTGACATGAAAAACTAGCCATGATCTGAACTTGGAAAGAGGCAGTACTGGTTTCCTTTTAACTATACAGATCGGAAAAAGAACTCGAACTTCAGTACTATGGAAGTAGCGGTTGGAGACAATTTGTGACATTGCCATTTCGTCCGTCCTCCGTAGCTGAGTGATCAGCGCGACATGATGTCAATCCTTAGGGCCCGGTTTCGATTCCCGGCTGGGTCGGAGATTTTCTTCGCCCAGGGACTGGGTGTTGTGTTGTCCTAACCATCATCATTTCATCCCCATCGACGTGCAAGTCGCCGAAGTGGCGTCAAATCGAAAGAGTTGCACCCGGCGAACAGTCTACCCGACGGGAGGCCCCAGTCACACGACATTTACATTTTTATCGCTATTTCATTTCATTATCTCCAAATTACGAAAAACAATCAGTTTTTTCCCTTATCCCTCGAAATTTTTGTAATCAAACTCGATCCTATTTGAATCTATTCAAACTTGATCCCAGCTGACAGCTAAAATTTGCGGTTAACGTTTATCATACTTACATTCCAGAGTTCCTTCTTGTGCTAATCTGCTTCACAGAATGGGCTAAGAGCGACTGAGGGCGCAGTAAACCTGCAGCGTCGCTGCTCGTCGCGGTCCGCCCTAGACGAGAAGTTGAAAGGGTCCTGTAGCCACCTTTCATTGCCAACTCTCGTAGTGGTCAAGTCGGCAAAGAGGTTTCCGCTACTTGTGAGAAATCCACCTGCGTTAGATTGGTGGCGGAAATGGCGTCCTGGGGTTTTCCGGTCCACGCGGAGCGTGGAAGAGGCTGAAGAAGCGGGAGGCAGTCTGCCGCCGGTACGGGAAGCGTACACACCTGTGCTCCAGTCGAAGAAGGGTGAGTTGGACTGACCGCGTGGCGCGTTGTCACATAGAGAGGGGAGCTTTTAGCTTTTGGTCTCGAATTTCGTCTTATAAAGATTTATTTGCTGGGTTGCAGCAGGGAATGCAAGGCTTTTGTAGACTTTCAGTTTGATTCCCAATGCAGTCTTGACTTTGATCCGTGAGAGGAACGCAGCACAAAGGAGTTGCATATGTTGAAGTGCCCTCAGTTCAGTGTGAATGTTTATGTGCCTACAACTGTGTGTGTATGCTTCTAATCTTTTCCGGATCTTGGTAATTTTTGTGTATTTGTGAATTTTCTTTGTCTCATGTGATTAAAATTTGGCCACGGTCCATAGAAATTGTCTCCGCTGACCGAGTGGGCACGCGAGTCTGTTATGAAACGTGTAGCATTTCACAAGCAATTGTACATAGTTAGCATGCAACAGCAGTCTATAGATGCACTACATCAATGTTTTAAGGAATAAATAATTTTGCCTTCAATCTTATCTTGTGTACCGATGTTACGTCGCCGTTACCTTAGCCATTTACCTTGTAGTTTTCCTTGTTGGCCCACCTATAGCGTTTCCATGTGCACGGGTGTAGTGATTAGTGTCCCTTTTTTTTATCTGAAACAAATGCTCTGGAATAGATCGTGTTTTCACGAATCTTGCTGCAGGCTGCACTTACGGATGGTGTTCACGCCCTCTTTACTTTACTCAATATTTGATTCACGGGAAGAATGCCTGGATCATATTAATAACTACATCCCATTCTTTATCAATGACTTTACAATGAATGTTCTTTTGTGAGTTTTTCTTATTAATAAATTAAGTAATTTTCCGACTCAGTGCTACCTCTTCTTTGTCGTGTGGCTGGAGTTGGTGGCGACCCTATCTTTCATATTGATTTCAGTGTCAAATAGCATTTTCTTATTCAAAGTGCGCGTGGCTCTTTTAGCTATAAGGATACATTCAAAGGGCGCTTCATGCTTCTTGCACATAGCACATGCACATGCACATAGCACGCTACTTACAAAGTGACCACGGCACGCGCCCTCAAAACTGACGTCACCGGCTAGACTGAAGTTCAGAGGGTGCGCCGCCACCCCACATTCTAGCGGGCTGGCTGTCTGCTGCTCGTTGCGCGGTTTCTCGGCCACCTAGCACCTAGAGCAGCGTGAGTGGTGAGCACTGGAGGTAATCTCAGGATATGGAGCAACGGGTGACGATTTTATCGTTAAAGCCGTTTTCTGACATGAAGGTGCCTGCGATCGGAGTCATCCGGACTCTCACTGCTGCTTCCTATTCGATAACACTGGGTGTAATGGATCTTGGAAACTGGGATCATTTTGTCTGCTACGTATTACAACAGAAATCTACATGTGGCAGATGTAGCAAACGAGGATCGTAGGTAAAAAATGACGAAATATCTGAGTACCAACTGCCCTTCGACAGAAAATGTGTTAGCAGTGTTGGATCGACTATTTCTAATTCACTGAGATTTAAAATATACTGCAAAGTTTGTTGCGGGATTCTCGTGTTTGAAAATGGGTTGGGTTAGGTTGTTTTGGGGGAAGAGACCAAACTGCGAAGTCATCGGTCTCATCGGATTAGGGAAGGACGGCGTGGGAAGTCGGCCTGGAGCGATTTAGGGAAATGACTGAAAACCTAAATCAGGATGGCCGGACGCGGGATTGAACCGTCGTCCTCCCGAATGCGAGTCCAGTGTGCTATCCACTGCTTGAAAATGGGCTCTAAGTAATTGATCAGCTGTTGACAGAGTATGTGATAGTTTCTGTAGAGTGAACGCTCTACTTCGAAAATGAGCACTCATTCCTTTATATTTACCCTTTCTCCTTTCCGAGAACTTCATTTTTTTCCGTGAACAAATCACTGTCGCTACCGTCAGATGGTACAACGAATGTCGCTTTCTGAACAGATGACGCACCTCGCGGTCAGTGGACGTTTTATTGTGCAAGAAGCAACGTTCCGGGATAGAAGCTGTAGGCCAACCAACCAGAAAAAGAGAAATAGTCAACATTCAATAGCAATTGACTGTCAATCATCTATGCTGCACTGACTTGTCCAAATTCCCACACTGCGTTAATGTGTTACCGTTGGACGCATGCATTTTTTAAAAAATCTCTAATGCTTTCGTAACTGCTGTATCAAACATCACAACAGTACACTTGAGTTTTTAGCGGAGGTACTCTGTGACTGCACGCTGTTCGCGGCTGCTGCGCGCTTTACGTGCCTTGTTTTATTTAGTTACGAGACAGAGAGAGAGCAGACACCAGAGAAGAAAGCCTGCGACAGGTGGGGTGGTGACTGCAAAAAGGGGGGCGGGAATCGTGGAGGAAACAATCCCTCCCCTCGCCCCCTTCCACACCCTGTAACTCCGTGAAGTGTGTCGCTAGCCGTCCGAAAAATATTGTTGCTTGCTACTAGATCTGAATGCAAGCATTGTGTGTCATTGTTCAACCCGTTATGATCTCAGAACAGACATTGGCTACATTTTGAGTGAATACAACGCAACGTGTATTATAGTGGAAATATGGAATTACACATTTCAATAGTTGCATGCACAACTTGATCGACATTATTTCAGAAGTATCAGTGCACGGAAGATGTTGGGCGATTCAATCAGCACTTTAATTTTCACGTAGTGGCACTCATGAAAGTGTTCTTCAGAACGCCGCATACTATCCTTGGTAGACCACTTGCAAGCCACGTTCGAGCTGCGCACATTCGTTTCGTCTCAGCTGCAGAGATTTCCATCGTTGCTGGCTGAGTAGTGCGGGGGAGGGTGGAGGAAGGGGTGAGGTAGAGGGAGAGGGCGGTGGATGATCTTCTGAAACGTCACCTGCATCCTGCGCTTACATGCCAGGTTGTGCACCAGACACCAACTATGTGCTGTTTATCTCGACAGGGCAGAGCAATACTAAGTTTTTTTTTAATGTAAAAACGTTTAAAATTAATATCTCACTTCTATTCACCATGTCAGCTATGTCATTTCCGATTTTCGACGCCCGCATCTCGTGGTCGTGCGGTAGCGTTCTCGCTTCCCACGCCCGGGTTCCCGGGTTCGATTCCCGGCGGGGTCAGGGATTTTCTCTGCTTCGTGATGGCTGGGTGTTGTGTGCTGTCCTTAGGTTAGTTAGGTTTAAGTAGTTCTAAGTTCTAGGGGACTGATAACCTTAGATGTTAAGTCCCATAGTGCTCAGAGCAATTTTGAATTTTCGACGCGGTTCGGTTACTCTTAAATTACAAGAAAATATTGGTTGATTTTATAATCATATAATATATTCTTTCAACCGTGGCAAATCCTGAAATATTTTCTTTTACGAGTATTAGATAAAGGAGGAAACACATTACGTCAGTTATCGAAAGATTTGTGCTTTTGTAAGTGGGCTGCTTCTGTGTTGGCAGCGCTGTGTAGCGCTTTGCATTGGATGTCTGACTGCGCTTTCTTTGTAAGAGACCCTATGGCTGGTTGGACTCGTTGTTGGAAGTTAATCTCCAATAGTGTTGGGCAGTTGGAAGTTAGTCGCCAGCAGTGATGGATGTACTGTTGGGCAGTTGGAGGTGAACAGTAAACAGTAATAAGTGATGGATGTTAGATGTGAGAAGTTAGCATTGATGGAGGGTAAAGGTGAGCAGTGTTAGCGTAGGCTAACGATCTGTACATGTTCGACTTGGAGATTGAATAGTATCCACGATTATACAGGGTGAGTCACCTAACGTTACCGCTGGATATATTTCGTAAACCACATCAAATACTGAAGAACCGATTCCACAGACCGAACGTGAGGAGAGGGGCTAGTATAATTGGTTAATACAAACCATACAAAAGTGTACGGAAGTATGTTTTTTAACACAAACCTACGTTTTTTAAAATGGAACCACGTTAGTTTTGTTAGCACATCTGAACATATAAACAAATACGTAATCAGTGCCGTTTGTTGCATTGTAAAATGTTAATTACATCCGGAGATATTGTAACCTAAAGTTGACGCTTGAGTACCACTCAGTAGCCTAGATCTTAGAGTTAATTAAACCTAACTAACCTAAGGACATCACACACATCCATGCCCGAGGCAGGATTCGACCCTGCGACCGTATCGATCGCTCGGTTCCAGACTGTAGCGCCTAGAACCGCACGGCCACTCCGGCCGGCTAGGGGACTGATGACCTCATAGTTAAGTCCCACACTGCTCAGAGCCATTTTTTGAACAAGTACCATTTCTGCAGTAAACAGCCTTCTGTGGAATAGCAACAATTGCCTAGAAGAAATCATACCTGCTTATTTTCAAATACAGCATCTTCGATCTGGATACCTACAAATTGTTGGTAACTTTTACTGTCGGAGATTGATTATAGTCTGAAGTCCTCCGCAGACTGTAATCGGCCTGTAAACGTCGTCCTGTGCATGCTGTAATCGGCCTGTAAACGTAGCGACGTGGGGCAGACAGCAGCAATGCATTCGTAGAAAGCGTGCGAGATATTGTGTGACCGGTGCCGCAACTATGGCAGTCGACCTGCAGTCTTTGGGAATGACTCATAAACAGCCCACAGCACATTTTGCGAACAGTATGTTCGCGTAAACTCGAAGAATCAAATGTTCCTGCGCATATCAAAATTTAAGCATATTTTGTTACTACCACTAGTCTCTAGATGTACGAGAGTAATTCCAAAAGTAAGGTCTTCTATTTTTTATAAATACAGAACTCTGTTTGTTTGGCAGGTGGTCATACTTTTATGAAGAGTGCTTCACGCGCTGTGTGTAAACATCAGCACACCGCGCTGAGGCGCTCAGTCTTGGCTTGGCAGTCGTTGAGAATCGAGCTCCCGTTGGATGTTACCGCAGAGTGCAAATTCCACGCAGTTATTTGGTTTTTGAAAGCAAAGGGCACTGAGCCGATTGAAATCCATCGCCAATTGACGGAAGTGTATAAAGAGCCCTGCATGGATGTCAAAAATGTTCGTAAGTAGTGTAGAGAGTTTGCAGCTGGTCGCACCGAAATTCACGACGAACAAAGAAGCGGGAGACTGTCAATTTCTGAGGAGACAGTGTTGAAGGTTGAGCAAAGCATGCATGAAGATCGGCGGATCACCCAGGATGATCTCTGCACGTTGGTTCCTGAGGTTTCCCGAAGCACTGCTCACAGAATTTTAACGGAAACATTGAACTACCGGAAGGTGTGCCCAAGATGGGTGCCACGCATGCTGACTGAGGACCACGTGCGGCAACGAGTTTCTTCACCGCGTTGCACCCGAACAGGACAACATTCTGGACTCAACTATCAACGGTAACGAAACCTGGGCATACCACTTTACACCTGAGACCAAGCAACAACCACGCCAGTGGTGGCATCCTTCTTGGCGAACGCTGCGGAAATTCAAACAAACACAAGTTATGACAACCGTTTTTTGGGATCTGAAAGGGGTATTGTTGGTCGACTTTATGCCAACTGGGACCACAATTAACGCTGACAGGTACTGTGAGACTCTGAAAAAACTCAAACGGGCAATGCAGTACCAGAGAAGAAGAATGTTGAACAATGGCGTACTCATACTACAAGACAAAAAAAAAGGCTCTGAGCACTATGCGACTTAACTTCTGAGGTCATCAGTCGCCTAGAACTTAGAACTAATTAAACCTAACTAACCTAAGGACATCACACACATCCATGCCCGAGGCAGGATTCGAACCTGCGACCGTAGCGGTCACGCGGTTCCAGACTGAAGCGCCTTTAACCGCACGGCCACACCGGCCGGCTTCTCCATGACAACTCTCGCCCATACATCGCTGAGTAAACCGTTGTTCTCCTGCAACAGTTTCGGTGGAACATAATCACCCACCCACCCTATAGTCCTGACTTGGCGCCCAGTGACTATCACCTGTTCCCTAGGTTAAAAGAACATTTGGCTGGAAAGCGATTCAGCTCCGAAGATGAGGTGAAAGAAGAGGTTCATAAGTTTCTGAAGAGCATGGCGGCGAGCTGGTATGAAATGCGCATACTAAAACTGCCACAGCGTCTACAAAAATGCACCGACAAAAATGGTGATTATGTCGGAAAATAGTTAAATGTTCAAGCCGTAAACTGATGTTAACCACTGTAGAAATAAACAGGTATATGTACTTATAAAAAAATAGGTGACCTTATTTTGGGATTACCTTCGTATCTAGCAGGCAGTTCGTCGATTCTGATGGTTTTCTTAACAGTTCTGCTCTTCAAACAATAACGGCTTTTGTCAGAGATGGAAACGGTTGCCCGCATCTCGTGGTCGTGCGGTAGCGTTCTCGCTTCCCACGCGCGGGTTCCCGGGTTCGATTCCCGGCGGGGTCAGGGATTTTCTCTGCCTCGTGATGGCTGGGTGTTGTGTGCTATCCTTAGGTTAGTTAGGTTTAAGTAGTTCTAAGTTCTAGGGGACTGATGACCATAGATGTTAAGTCCCATAGTGCTCAGAACCATTTGAACCATTTTTTGGAAACGGTTGTTGTTGTTGTTGTGGTCTTCTGTCCTGCAGCTCTCCATGCTACTCTATCCTGTGCAAGCTTCTTCATCTCCCAGTACTTACTGCAACCTACATCCTTCTGAATCTGCTTAGTGTATTCATCTCTTGGTCTCCCTCTACGATTTTTACCCTCCACGCTGCCCTCCAATGCTAAATTTGTGATGCCTTGATGCCTCAAAACATGTCCTACCAACCGATCCCTTATTCTAGTCAAGTTTTGCCACAAACTTCTCTTCTCCCCAATCCAATTCAATACCTCCTCATTAGTTACGTGATCTACCCACCTTATCTTCAGCATTCTTCTGTAGCACCACATTTCGAAAGCTTCTATTCTCTTCTTGTCCAAACTAGTTATCGTCCATGTTTCACTTCCATACATGGCCACACTCCATACAAAGACTTTCAGAAAGGACTTCCTGACGGTATAAACGGTATAAAATTGTATATATGCAATCAGCGAGAAGACAGTCGTGCTTGGGCACTGAGACTGATTCAAGTAACACGTTTTCTATGGATTTAATTTTCGGTCGTTTAAAGTATGGTTTCAGAACACCAAACGGAATAACTGAATAGCTGCCGGCCGTAGTGGCCGAGCGGTTCTAGGCGCTACAGTTTGGAACCGCGCGACCGCTACGGTCGCAGGTTCGAATCCTGCCTCGGGCATGGATGTGTGTGATGTCCTTAGGTTAGTTAGGTTTAAGTAGTTCTAAGTTCTAGGGGACTGATGACCTCAGAAGTTAAGTCCCACAGTGCTCAGAGCCATTCGAACCATTTTTTTAACTGAGTAGCTCCTAAACTTTTATCTCGATGCACGTGAGGAGGAGGAAGAATGTTCTTTAATCACTATTCTTTATAATTACTTTAATAAGTCTTATCGATACTTCAGTTTGACGATAGATTGAAGAAAACTGTAAATGATCCATTTGAGTTTCCTCCAATGAACCATCCGACGTCTCTTTCTACTACGGGAAAAGTAAGTTATGTAGCTTATCAGCGCCGTTAAATGTTGCAGATTTTCTCGCAACGGAACAGTTCGCCTCGCAGTTGCTTCTGAGAGGTCGCAGTTGCTCGCGTTCCAGGGGGCTGCAAGTGGGTGCACGTTTGCCCCCATCTCCTCCCTTTCCAATTTACATAAGGTCTCGGCCTGAGCAGGTCACAGAGATCATTAACTACTATTGGATATAAAGTGCTATAGTAGTCGTTACGAAAGTAGGCAGGTCATCTCTGTCACTTTCAATATTGCCAGTTAATGATATTTCCAAATGTTAGCAAAAATTTCCAAAAAATAACACAGGCCTTTATTTTTAGTCAAGAATATGATGGAGTACTTTCCAAGACAAAATTTTTGCATTTGTTAAGCAAAAAGGTAAAAGTTTATAGATGCACCTGATACGTACTTTACCATGAAAACGTAGAACTACTCAGGGTACTTTCAAGCTACCATTTTCCTTGCAGTCTTCGCAAATATCTTTGCTTGAATGGTTTTCCAAACGCTAGTTTAGCCCAGATAAAGCACAGGTTTTAGTCCTCTGTAAGAGGTCCGTGATTAAGGAATTTGTTGCTAGCGCACTCGAGCAGGTGTAATTTCGATGCATTGCTCACGCGCTGCCTGCGATATGTATGCTATAAGAGAATCTCAGACCAGAGAGCAGTGTTGTATGCAGTAGGAACTGTGTAGCAGTAGGAGTAGTTGAAGCGAGCAGTCTGGTGTATGGAGCTGGATGGGCCGCTCGTGGGGAGCGATGGCGGTGCCTGAGCGATGTAGTATAAGGTAAAAGCAGCCTCGCGCGTATGTCCTATTGTTATACCAAGTCCCATGTAAACGTTTTTAAAAAGAAATCTCTTAATAATAATCTTTCTTGTAAAAATTAACTTTTGACAATCATTCATCGCAATTTAAAATTTGCTAATTTCTCCAATCCATGGTCATCCCGATTATTGTAAAGAAAAATCAGTTGTTTCTTTTTATACATGACAAATCTATTGACCAGCACTGCACTTGGCTGTACCAGAAAAATTTCTTGTAGGAGCAGATATATATGCGTTATCCGGCGACCTTATTGAGGTAAGAATTTTCAATTTATTCAGTATGATCTTCCAGGGCCATGACGCAGCACTGCTGACATCCAAAATTTACCAGTTTATATTCACAGTCAGTTAATTATTGAAAGTTTATATAAGTGAGCCACAATTTTATTCAGAGATTAGTCACGTTATTATTCCAAGGTTACGGAAGTAAACTGTTGGTAGGTTACGCTGAATGTGAATGATATTATATTTTTTGTGGGGAGGTTACACTAGTGTAACTGAATAAATTGAAAATTCTAACCTCAATAAGGTCGCCGGATAACGCATATATATCTGCTCCTATAATAAGTTTTTCTGGCACAGCCCAGTGCAATACTGGCCGATAGATTTGTCATGTATAAAAAGAAACAACTGATTTTTCTTTACAGTAATCGGGATGACCATGGATTGGAGAAATTAGTAAATTCTTTAAATTGAGATGAATGATTGTCAAAAGTTAATTTTCGTAAGAAAGATTATTATTAAGAGATTTCTTTTTAAAACATTTACGTGGGACTTGGTATAACAATAGTACATATGGGCGAGGCTGCTTTTACCTTATACTACAACGCTCAGGCACCGCCATCGCTCCCCACGAAAGGCCCAGCCAACTAGATACACCAGACTGCTCGCTACTTACTCCTACTGCTACACAGTTCCTACTTCTGACAACACTGCTCTCTGGTATGAGATTCTCTTATAGCTTACATATCGCAGGCAGCGCGTGAGCAATCCATCGAAATTACGTCTGCTTGAGTGCGCTAGAGCAACAAATTCCTTAATCATGGACCTCTTACACCTTCCTATGCTATAAATGCATTATGCGCGAATCTGTACCTCTCGGGAAGCAAATATCCTTTCGTTCTATACGAAATTTGTCCATTGTCTTTCAGAATGCGAATAACGGACGTTCCCGACCTCTCATACTGAATTTTGTGTTGTGGTTGGGCACAAGCGTTACTGCCGGTAGGATACTCTCCTATACTGTAGTATTCTAACACAGTCCTGCAGACCAATTCTTTATTAAAGTCGTTTGAGTAAATGTACTTTCCCGTTTACATCCCTTTCGAGGCGAATCAAAGACTGAACTCACACTTACGCCTTCTGAAGTTACGATAATTCAAACACGTTACGGTGCCCTCTGTGAGAATCCATATGCTCTCCGCCAATTTTTATGCTTGGACAAAGTTAATCTTCGGTCGTGTTTCATCATGAGCAAGATTGTTGAAATTTAGGGATATTAGATATCACATATTTATAGAGGCACGATTTTTTTCGTATTAAAAACGATAAGCGCGACAGAAGATATTTTGAACTTTGACTTTAAGAGTCATATATTTCTGGTTGCGAAAATGATTACCTTATTTATGAGAATTAAAGCGATAAGGTCGTTTCATTGCGAAATTTACTCTTTCGCCATAAACGCGATATTACAACGATATTGATAGAGGATGACGAGCTTGAAATTTTGTTCGAAGATTCTATTTATGAAGAGAAAGGAAAGAGAGAACAAAGATTCGTCAACAGGAGAGAAATATCTGTTATTTTTAATATTCCGGAAAATCTCTTTAAGGCATGACGCCAAAGACTGGAAGACTTTACTGAGAAACGAGGGAAACCTCCCAACCCCCCCCCCCCCCCTCTTCCACCCCCGTTAGATTTAATGGTAAGTTGGCCCATTGGATAGCCCGCAAAAAACTATACACAGATCAAGCATGAAAGCAGGAAGAATGTGTACTGAACTGTGAAAGAAGGAGCAAAACAGAAACAGTCTATACCGAATATGTGCAATATCGAGAAATGTAACTCACAGTATTTAGTTGGTTGTGTGGTTACGGTATTGGACTCCCAACGGGAAAGTCCGTGTTCGTATCTCTCCCGTATAGTAAATTTTTTTCATAATATTACGAACCGTCCGACCGGTCACTGACGTGTGTGTTCGCTTTATTCAGATCTGTATATGCGTCTGAATATTGCAACAGCGACGTGTAACGAAGAGACCTCCAGACGTATGTACTTCCTGTTTGTTCTACGCAAGTACCCCATGTTATGCCTCTTGCGTTCCGTTTTGGAAGTTTTGATTATTGAATTCTTTCGTTGTACCATAGGTCAGACTGACTCAATTTTTTTTTTAATTTCTGTGGGAAGGGAGTGAGACAGGGTTGTAGCCTCTCCCCGATGTTATTCAAGCTGTATATTGAGCAAGCAATAAAGGAAACAAAAGAAAAATTCGGGGTAGGTATTAAAATCCATGGAGAAGAAACAAAAACTTTGTAATTCTGTCGAAGACGGCGAAGGACTTGGAAGATCAGTTGAACGGAATGGATAGTGTCTTGAAAGGAGGATAATAAGATGAACATCATCAAAAGCAAAACGAGGATAATGGAATGTAGTCGACATAAGTCGGGTGATGCTGAGGGAATTAGATTAGGAAATGAGACACTTAAAGTAGTAAAGGAGTTTTGCTATTTAGGGAGTAAAATAATTGATGATGGTCGAAGTAGAGAGGATATAAATGTAGACTGGCAATGGCAAGGAAAGCATTTCTGAAGAAGAGAAATTTGTTAACATCGAATATAGATTTAAGTGTCAGGAAGTCGTTTCCGAAAGTATTTGTATGGAGTGTCACCATGTATGGAAGTGAAACATGGACGATAAATAGTTTGGACAAGAAGAGAACAGAAGGTATCGAAATGTGGTGCTACAGAAGAATTCTAAAGATTAGATGGATAGATCACATAACTAATGAGGAGGTATTGAATAGGATTTGGGAGAAGAGAAGTTTGTGGCACAACTTGACTAGAAGAAGGGATCGGTTGGTAGGACATGTTCTGAGGCATCGAGGGTCACCAATTTAGTATTGGAGGGTAGCGTGGAGGGTAAAAATCGTAGAGGGAGACCAAGAGATGAATACACTAAGCAGATTCAGAAGGATGTAGGTTGCAGTAGGTACTGGTAGATGAAAAAGCTTGCACAGGATAGAATAGCATGGAGAACTGCATCAAACCAGTCTCTGGACTGAAGACCACAACAACAACAACAATTTCTGTGAGAAGTCTATGAGGCCTCTCGCCTGCTCTTACTATTTATCACAGAATATGAGCCGGCCGCGGTGGCCGTGCGGTTCTGGCGCTGCAGTCCGGAACTGCGGGACCGCTACGGTCGCAGGTTCGAATCCTGCCTCGGGCATGGGTGTGTGTGATGTCCTTAGGTTAGTTAGGTTTACGTAGTTCTAAGTTCTAGGGGACTTATGACCTAAGATGTTGAGTCCCATAGTGCTCAGAGCCATTTGAACAGAATATGAGTCATGTGGTAAGAATATTTACAGTCGAAATTAATGGTAATGAAGAGTGGAGCAGGCAAGATGCCGTATAGACCTCTCACAGGAATGAAAAACAACAAATAAACAGGTGTAAACAGTGTTACAACGAAAGGATACAAGAGTCAAATTTCCAAACCGGAGCGAATGTGGCGTAACACTTGATACCTCTGTAGAACAAATAGGAGGTACGTGCATCTGGAGGTGTTTCGCTACACGTCGCTCTTGCAAGCGGACATTACGCCACAAAGTACACACAAATTTGAATACAATGAACAAACACGTCATAAATTTAGCACACGAGTGAGATTTTAACCCGTGTCTTCCGCTTTGGAGTCTAACACCGTCACCACACAACCAGGAGATTACGATGAACTACGATACATAATTTGTACATGTTAAATATGGACAGTTTTCTGTTTCTATTTTGCTTTATTTTTCCACACCTTCTTCCTGTTTCCATCCTCGACCTGTGTTCAGTTTTCGACGAGTTATCCAATAGGCCAATTTACTACTAAACCTAACGGGGGTGCGATGGGGATTTTCCCTTGTAAGTAATTCGGCACAAATATTGCCGATTTTGACTCCAGGCTTCTTGCGAAACGAAATGTTTGAAATGTAGTTATGGGGTGACTGGAAATCACACCTCACCCTGTCTTCTCATACTACAGTGCTAATATTCTTGGAAATCCCTAATGACATCTACTGGCTGCAGGCTGACTGCACAAAGGTTGGCGTATTTCGGCGTCCTGGTTCATGTAAAATAAAGTGACCAGAAGTGCTAGTTCTTTAAGGTTCGCAGGAGAGCTTCTGTGAAGTTTGGAAGGTAGGAGACGAGGTACTGGCGGAATTAAAGCTGTGAGGACGGGGCCTGAGTCGTGCTTGGGTAGCTCAGTTGGTAGAGCACTTGCGCGCGAAAGGCAAAGGTCCCGAGTTCGAGTCTCGGTCCGGCACACAGTTTTAATCTGCCAGGAAGTTTCAAAGTGACCACAGTCAGTACTAGGTGGGAACCATGGTTCCGCACACGGAATCTGTACTTACGATCGGTAGCAGTCGGCAGTAGCCTGGAGATTTCGTACCCTAGTGATTTGCAGATATTCGTTGCCAAACTGATCAGCGTACCATTTGCATTTTTAAACTACATTTCCATCTGCTCTGTTGCTGATCTGTAATGTCACTGTTTGTGTTCTGTTGTGCTACTTTCATTGTAATTTTTTCGAAAATGAGTGATGATGCGGTTGTTGGCGCATTCCATTGTTACCTTCTACTCCTGTTCAGAAAAGGAAGCCGATTATCAGAAGCTCTGGGAAACTCAAAACAGAAGTTTCAGTTGCCTGCACTGCATACAAGTACTTATAGTACAGTACACTCCCCCCACACCCCGGCATCATACCTCCCCCACAGCATACCCTATCCGTTTTCCTGCTTCTTGCAACCATTAGTCACTAAACACAAAGTTATACTTCGCTAGTAGTGACGAAGACGAGTGAAGACAGCAGAGTTGAACAGTTTGTGTATGGTTCATTTGGCTCTAAGCACTATGGGACTTAACATCTGAGGTGATCAGTCCCCTACTTAGAACTAATTAAACCCAATTAACCTAAGGACATCACACACATCCATGACCGAGGCAGGATTCAAACCTGCGGCTGTAGCAGCAGCGCACCTGTGGACTGAAGCGCCTAGAACCGCTCGGCCACAGCGGTCGGCTAGTTTGCGAATGGAGGCAGACACTAAAACCAAACTCAGACATGGTACAGGATGAAAGTTGTGTCGACACTCGAGCAGTTTCCAAACGCCTGCATTTCTCATATGACTATCAGTAACGACAAGACCATCTTAGCACAAGGTAACACACTTTTTTGTAGACAGTGGATGGGAAAACACGATTACGTCCAGACAACAAAACCCATAATGTCAAAAAAATTCTTGTTGTTAGGAATTTTGTGAAAGAGTAATTTCATGGTTTCTGTGATGCCAACCCTGAAGGAAACAGAGAAGGAATGTTTATTTTGTTTACAGATGAGTCTCCAGTAGAGCTTTACCAAAGGAACATCAAATAAAACGCCAAAGTGTGTTCAAATGAATTGGAGAAAATTTTCCCAGTGCACAGACCAAAATAAGGATTGAAGGCAATGATCGCTGGTCGTATCGCTGATTATGGAAATACAAAATTGACTGTGGTTGATACAAAAAAGATCATCAGTTGCGATTAGTATCTGGAAAGGATTGTTCCTCTCTATGTTCAAGCAATTCTGAATGGTTTTTCGAAGATCAAGACAATGCTGTTCTCATGCAAGATGGAGCAATAGCTCACATGGCAAAACAAACAGTAATACTTCTGTTGACAAAATTCCTTATTGTTTAGGATGACTAGGCAGCGAACAGTCCACACCTAAACCCTTTAAAGAACCTGCGGGCCAGACTCCCTGATGCGGTTTTCAAAGAACCTCATCCACAGTCAATGGAGGCCAGCTTGTTGCATGTGTACAGGAGGACTGGAACTCTGTCACCCAAAAGAGACAGCAGTGCTTGCGGAGTGTTGTGACAGACGAGACGAAGAATGTGCTAAAGTTTTTCCCAGTCACATCTGGCCAGTTGACTGCTAAAAAAAGAAACAAGGAAACAGATAGTCGCTCTGAGACTCAATAAAAGTTCTTATGCACGATTTTTAAAATTGTTTAAATAGCAACCTGTGTCTCAGTTAAATATAAATGGAGATGCAGTCAAAATTTTAGTAGCAGTAGTAGTAGTTCTATCCACCCATGGATAAAAAAGGAAGTTACATGATTCTTATATACATCCACACATACAATTGACGATTTAGTTCGACAGTAATTTGACAAGTATTTGGCCCTGGCCTCATAATAGGAAATATCCCTACATTTGCCTGCAGTAATTTAAGGAAACTGTGAGAAACCTAAACTGGGATGTCCAACTGCTGATCAGAGTCTTCATATTCCTGAACACAAAGCCAATCTGTTTATACCAGTGCTACCTCTATAATGAGTGAGATGTTGAGATGATGAACTTGATGAGCTGTCAGTAATATCCACTGTAGATCTGTAGTGTAAATTAAACAAACAAAATTAAATTAAAGGGTTTTTAATGAAAATTGTGTTTCATTATTATTTGTAACATTTTTTGTCCCCAAGTGTCTTGATCACACTTGATGGACTTAATAACAGTAACAGATTTTGACACATATGAAACAATCAGAATTAAAAGAGAAGCCAAATTCAAAATTACACTTAAACAAAACTAATTAGAATGTGCTAGATAAAGAGAATAAAATAAAATAATTTGTACCTAGTATTGGGTTGCAAAATGAAACATAATTCAGTCACATAGCACTTATCTTGGACACTTGGTCACTGGGATTATTAATAACTGATTTTGTACTAGCTATTTCCACTTGGTTTCTCCTGCCAGTGCATTTGACACAGATACTGAACACAGCATCTCCCCTTCTCTGTGTCCACCTCTTCCTCCCTTTGTCTTGTCACCTCATTGTCTCACCTCTCTCTCTCTCTCTCTCTCTCTCTCTCTGTCTCTGTCTCCTCCTCCATGCTCCCTCTGTTTCTTCATCTCCTCATTGCCCTCTGTTTGTCCATTTCCTCGTCCCATTCTCTCATTTCATCTCTCCCTCCCCTCTTCCCTTTTCCACTTGTACACCATCCCTCTACACCTTCCACCTACCTCAGGCATCTCATCCTTCTATCAGCTCTCTGTCAGCTTCCTCCTACTCCTCACTTTATCCATCCTCCCTTCTATATTCCTCTCAACATGTCCCTAGCCATGCTCATCGCCACATATGTGCAGTTCAGTAAAGTAGGCCAATACTGCCCCCACAACATACAGGGTAGGTACACATCAAGGGCACAGAAATAGTTTATTTGCCTCTGACATACAGGCCTCCACGCAAAGCAGGTAGATAAAGCAAGCCAGTTGTACACCATCACAATACACCTGTCATACAGGACAGCCTACATGGCAGGGCCTGGAAACCTGTGTCTCGCCCCTAAGATGTAGACTGTCATGCAAAGCAAGTTGATTCGGCAGATCGATACCATTCTCACACAACAAGCCTGTTATGCAGGTCAGCCTATATGCCAAGGGCTAGGAAAAAATACAGTTTTGCCTGTAGCTCTACTCATTTTGGAGCAAGGAGTTTATAAGCCCGACAGTGCTGATGTTCATGAGGCCTGTTGTTTTATTCAAAAATTTGCTTGAAATCGATCCAGGGGTTTGGAGGGATATCCTGTACATACAGATATATCCTGGTCAGCAACCTACTGTCAATATAAGTCCAGCCAGGTGATAGCAGCATCACATGGCAAGGAATGACTGTTAATCAGACGCATGCATGGTGCATGAAATATAAGTTAGTGTGCAGTCTGTGTGTTGCCAGCTCCCTCCAGCGACCTACCAGGCCCTCATTGCTTCCATGCCATGACACGACGCCACCATTATCTGTGTCAAAGGTGGGCATACTGACTATTGAGAAGATGGTCATAATGTTCTGGCTGATCAGTGTGTGTGTGTGTGTGTGTGTGTGTGTGTGTGTGTGTGTGTGTGTGTGGTTGTGTGTGTATCTCCAGAAGCATTTCCTCTGGTGTTTCATCAGATATTTGCAACTTCAATTTTGTGAAGTGTAGTTGGAGTTAAGTCCAAACAAATAATGCTCATCACGTCTTTCGTGCAACGCCCAGTGTCGATGGATTGCATCAGCTTGCTTCCCGCTACATACTCGTACTAAATGATTGTTTAATCGTTTTACTTGCCCATTCGGTAGAGCAGTCGTAAATTAGTTTAGTCCGATATTCGTTTTATCAGTATATGTTAAGAGGGACCGTTAAACTCAAATAATAATCAGTACTCCAGCAGCGTTATCACTACCCTGGCTCATGCTGACTGCTAACGCCTAGCATCAAGCATTATTGAGTCGCTGCTGAAATATTATTTATTCTTCGTGTTTTCCGTTCCTGTTAATACATTATCGACAAAAAAATGGTTCAAATGGCTCTGAGCACTATGGGACTTAACATCTTAGGTCATCAGTCCCCTAGAACTTAGATCTACTTAAACCTAACTAACCTAAGGACATCACACACATTCATGCCCTAGGCAGGATTCGAACGTGCGACCGTAGCAGTTCCGTTTCGGGACTGAAGCGCCTAGAACCGCACGGCCACCGCGGCCGGTCATTATCGACAAAACGAATATCGGAATAGACTGATTATGGAGCGTTCTATCGAATGGGTCAGTGAAATTCCGATTTAACAATAGTCTTGTTTATAATGGGAAACAAACCGATGCTTTCTGTTGTCATTGATCGTAGCATGAAAGATACGACGAGTCGTAATAGTTTGAGCTGATGTGAGCTAAAGCAATGCAATAAGGAATCGCAGGTATCCTCCGAAACACCATAGAAAACGCGCGTGACGGCTGTTAGGAGAGACATCCGGTATAACAGACTTATTTTTATATTTATCGTACTTTTAATTTTTTATACTAATGGTAATTTTACAGTTTATCTTCCCTGTTTTTAGTTATGATGATGACTCATAAGATTCGAAACTGGTGAATAGCTATAAATCTCACAAAGTGCGATCAAGATAATTCTGAGTTTAAAATTGTCTTTCAAAGTATACAGTTTGAAAATTTCACATTTCAATGATTTGCGGCACTTTCGTTCAGATAACGGTTACTGGTTTATTCACTGACTAAAACAGGACGAACCACGTACTCTGAGACAGTTCCAGTATGTTCAAGTGACCCATATTATTCCACGTGACCTTACCCACGCGGTAATTGTTCTGCCATTGACATTGCACTGTTGGCGAGCGTAAGTGTCTTTGGTGCACTCGTACCCTGCAAACGATGTGTAACAAAAGTGTCCTGCAACTCATATGCATAGGTCACTGTTCTCCATTTTTTGAGTTTCCAGTGGTAAATTTCTTGCTCCTACAGTAATTTCTGTACTCTGTGAAGTTGGCTCAGCAGAGGCACAAATAAGTAGCGTTGCGAAGCGATGGTCGCCGGTTTTTTTTTTTTTTTTTTTTTCCACTCCCCCTCCTTCCCCCCCCCCCCCCCTCCCCTCTCTCACCCTTCCGAGTAGTTTCCCGCACTGTGACTAACCTATCCACTGTTATTATCAGCAACAATCGACCTCGACCCCTGTCATCAACGAGTTGTTGAATCTTGACAGTGGCTGTTTTCTTCTAATAGAGGGTTTCGCGCTGCTAAATGTGCCAATTTTCCGCTGAGATCAACGCTATTCCCGAATCAGTAAATGCTACAACATACAAAAAATCATGGACTTTTGAAACGGTACTCACGTTACTTAGTATCTCTTCCTACGTAGATCTTCTGTGCAGCACTACGAACTGTGTCAGATGATTCTGCCATGGTGCCACATTTCTTAATCTTTACTTTTAGATACTACGATATAACCAAAAGATAATGTCACAGTATAATTCAGAACAAATTAGTCTATTTATACTATCATTTATTTTTTCCTGAATAATCTATGCCAATTTCTTGTCTTTTTTATGTATTATTTTTCTGTGTACGTTGGTATTTCGTTATTGTTATTATTAATTCTCCTTACGGAGAGCTCTAAAACACAATCAGTTTCTATAGCATTTTTCTATTCCTTTCTTTTTCCTTTCGAAAAAAGTTTCATATAAGCGCTGTGCTTTTCTTCCCCTCTATCCACTTTTTTCCTGTTTTCTTCGCTTTGGGCGTTTGGTGAAATTTCTGTTTTCAGATATTTTTCTGTGTTTTTCCTTGTCTGTCATGGCTTCTGTGGAGATGTATTTCATCCTATGTATATGTTCTTAGAACTTTGTCCTTTTCCTTATGTTATTTGTAATCGTCTCTCTCTGTTTGCACAGTCCTTTTGTCGGTCTCTGTATCCAGATCTCCTCTTTCCGCACCGGCTCGTAGATCCTTCTGAGTATTTTTCTCTCTTGTTTTTCCATCTCCTCGTTCTTCTCTTGATTACTGTTGTTTCTCAAGCACTCAAGGTCTCTAGTAAGACTTCTGTACTGTATTGTCTTAATTTACCATTGATGGATATTCTTTTGTTGCAATGGTTCCATGTAGGTCTGTATCCTTTTTGTAACTTTGCGATCGTTTCTTCATTAGATATCGAGTTCAGTATTTGAAACTTACTGCTTGTGTTATCTTTCCATTCTTAGTTACCGGTTGGTGACCGTCTGTGGATTTTGCGTCCATGTACTGTTTTTTCGTAAGAGATTTTCAGCCTTGTTTTGGCCGAGATTTCGTGTACTGTCTTTAGATCTTCTTTGGCTTCTATACTGTTACTTGTTATTATGGCTATATCATCTGCAAAGGCCAGACATCTAATGCTGACTGTTCTGTCCTTGTGTTTCTCCATCTTTATCCCAATGACTGCTTTGTCCCATGTCCTGATTACTTCCAACAAAAGCGAGTTAAATGGAATGGACGACAGGTCATCTCCCTGTCTCACTCCTGTCTTGATTTAGAATGGTTCCGAGATCTCTCCTATGAACTTCACTTCAGATATTTCTCTTCTTAATGTTTCCTGGGTTAACTTGCCGGTATTGTTGTCCACCTTCATTTCTTCCAGTGCGATGAAGAGTAGTTCTCTATTTATGGAGTCGTAGGCCTTCTTAAAGTCGACGAATGATTTCAAATATTTCACTAACGATGAATATTTATCACGCCTGTGTCTACTATAGTGAAACGTGAAAATAAAGGTTAATGTTACACTGCAAATAAAATATTTGTTGCAAATATCTCTGAATTTTAGTACACATTTTCTTTACGTGGTGCGTAGGTAATAACCTTCCCCTACATGAATAACAGAATAAAAGGACCATCTGGAAGGAAAGAAACAGCCAGGAATCGTATATGCGGTCTATTGAACTTTCAGACGAAATGAGGAGAAGACGGGTGAAGTTTACCCGGCATTTCTGGAGGACGAGCAACCACTGGCTGACTGGGAGGGTCTGTGAACAGACTAAGGAGTTACGGACCACTGTAATATGGATGAAATAAATTACAAAAGACTTGAACGAGGACTAACCATAGAAGACATTATAGTCAAAGATATGTACAGAAGAATAACAGCCATTAATATAACTTTTAAAAGAAGAAAACAAGCGAACGAGGAACGTAAAGCTTATGAATCAGTAAGCCAGAACACCGAGAGATTTGACAGCGATGGAGAACAAAGAATCATACACCAAGTGTGATCCAAATACGGACGAACCGTACAAGAAAATATTTCATTAAGCCTCTCTTGAGCCCAAATGATACTCAGTTCTCCTGTGGATTCCAAATTTGATGTTTTTATTTATTTATGTATCTTCGATACTAATATTTGTGGCGTCTTGCCCACTCGTCACTAATATGGGATGCAGCGTTCTCGGAATGCTATACAACAATTCAAACAAATATCGTTAGTAGTTTTATTTCTATAAAGCAACTGACAATACTTAGGAGATTTACAAGTAGTAGTCGCAACCGAGGGGCGACAGGCAATATAATTTAGAGTCCTTGAAATGTGAACTGTTCAGGCAGGTTGACACACGTCACTGATAACTAACGTCCGCAATCCGATGCCGATCTGAGCGGCCGAGGCTGGCAGGAGCGTCGCTTATACTCCGTTCTTCCACGTGTCGCCCTTGACGTGGCGCGGTCGAACTCCGCGCACCATTGGCCGCCGTTTCCTCACTGCCTTCTCTGCTCTTGCGTTCCGCGTCTTTGTTCCAGCGCTTGTGGTTATCCCAGAACGTTCTTCCCCCCAAAGTGCTGGACCGTCGTCATGTATGGGTTCGAACACGGCGGGGGATGCAGGAGCGTGGACGCTCTGATGGATCAGAAGCTGTGGCTGCAGGGGACGTCCAGCTTCCAGCCGTACTCCGCCATCCGGCCTGCGCTCTGGCGGGAAAGTCCCCCGGAAAACGACCATCTACATCTACATGGATACTCTGCAACTCATATTTAAGTGCCTGGCAGAGTATTCATCGAACTACCTTCACAATTCTAAAAAATTGTTCAAATGGCTCTGAGCACTATGGGACGTAACTTCTGAGATCATCAGCCCCCTAGAACTTACAACTACTCAAACCTAACTAACCTAAGGACATCACACACATCCATGCCCGAGGCAGGATTCGAACCTGCGACCGTAGCGGTAGCGCGGTTCCAGACTGTAGCGCCTAGAACCGCTCGGCCACTCTGGCCGGCCTTCACAATTCTCTATTATTCCAATCTCATATAGTGCACGGAAAGAAAGAACAGCTATATCTTTCTGTGCGAGCTCTGATTTCCCTTATTTTATCGTGGTGATCGTTTCTCCGTATGTAGATCGGTTTCAACAAAATATTATCGTATTCGGAGGAGAAAGTTGGTGATTGGAATTTCGTGAGAAGATTCTGCCGCAACGAAAAACGCCTTTCTTTTAATGATGTCCAGCCCAAACCCTGTATCATTTCTGTGACACTCTCTCCCATATTTTGCGATTACACAAAACGTGCTGCCCTTCTTTGAACTTTTTCGATGTACTCAGTCAGTCCTAGCTGTTAAGGATCCCACACCGCGAAGCAGTATTCTAAAAGAGGACGGACAAGCGTAGTGTAGGCAGTCTCGTTAGTAAATCTGTTACATTTTCCAAGTCTCCTGCCAACAAAATGCAGTCTTTGGTTAGCCTTCCACACAACATTTTCGGTGTGTTGCTTCCAATTTAAGTTGTTCGTAATTGTAATACCGAGGTATTTAGTTGAATTTATGGCTTTTAGATTAGACTGATTTATTGTGTAAACGAAGTTTAACGAATTTCTTTTAACATTCATGTGGGTGACCTCACACTTTTCGTTATTTAGGGTCAACTACCAATTTTCGCACCATTCAGATATCTTTTCTAAATCGTTTTGCAGTTTGTTTTGATCTTCTGATGACTTTATTAGTCGACAAACGACAGCGTCATCTGGAAGCAACCTAAGACGGCTGCTCAGATTGTCCCAAATCGTTTATACAGATAAGGAACGGCAAAGGGCCTATAGCACTACCTTGGGGAGCGCCAGAAATCGCTTCTATTTTACTCGATGACTTTCCGTCAGTTACTACGTACTATCACCTCTCTGACAGGAAATCACAAATCCATTCACATAACTGAGACGATATTCCATAAGCACGCAGTTTCACTACAAGCCGCTTGTGTGGTACAGTGTGTAAAGCCTTCCAGACCAGAAGGGTACGCGTCCATCTCCTGCTGCCATGAACCAGATGAAGGCGGCGACTGCTGAGGTGTGGGCAGGTCCAGCTCCATTGGTAGGACGAGAGGAGGAGGCGAAGGCTCCGCCTCCATGGGATCGACCCGCAGTGTCGTGAAGACACCCCCTGGCGCTGCTGTGGCTGTGCTATCCTCTGGACCTGTGAATCTGGGGGAAGAGAGACTGAAAGATCAACGTGTATGTGACAGAGGTGAAGTTGATTTTGATTGCGGCGCTGCAAATCATTTGGACCTGAAAGGAAGATACATGCAAGCGCCAAGTCGACGGACGATCTTTCCCCGCGCCCACCGTCTGCTGCCGCTAAAAACCCTATAAAAGACAATATCATGCGGCGCGAAGCGATACTTGCGGCCTTCCTTCGGCCCTGGATGCTGAGGAGGGTGGAGCAGTGTTCGATGGTGGCGGCCGTGAAGCAGTTCCGCCGGCGATGGTCCATCTCGTGGATGCGAACGATACAAGGCGAGAAACTGTTGCAATGCTTGTTCCCTGCTCTGTGCTGGACGAAGTTTGGCCATCTGCTGCTTGAATGTTCTGACAAAACGTTCCGCTTCGCCGTTTGACTGTGGATGGTATGGTCCACTAGTTAACCCTTTGTTTCCTGACATAAGAAAAAATTTGCTTTTTAACATTTTCTTTGCAGAATTTATGCTATTGTGGCCTCAAATGACGGTAGGATTTTTTGTAAAATTTTATTTTATTTTGCACAACTTTTTTCTCTCCTGTTACTCAGAAGTACCGTCAGACCCCATGGACAGAATCACAACATGCGCAGAAAAATGCTTCAATTTTTATAACTTGTACTTTATTCCACATAAATATTAAATATTTTTACATTAGAAAATTAATTAACAGAAATATGATATTTCTGATTTTTTTTTTTAAATTTCGCAATAATTTATTCTAGAGCAACTTCACAATGCATAGTAACTTAGCTATACATTTTTGACAGTGTATACATATCACATATTTAGTGATACCTCATGAAATTGTAGGAAACAGTTCTTTTTTTCATTGCAGCACAAATACACTTTACATGTACTACATTGTGAATGTGGTCTCCACTGAATTTTATTTTCGCACACATTTCGCATCGTCCTCTTTTACAACTGAACACTACAAAATGGTTTCCTCGGTTGCCAAGACGTACATCCTTCGGTCCAGAAAAGTTATCCTTCGTTCTCTTTGGGAGAGTTATTTCATCTTTACCAGAGTTTCTCTTTTTGAGATTTGGCACTTGCTGTTCATTCATTAGCCCTAGTGCCACAGCACGCCCGAATTTCAGCAGTGGCAGTGCCCCATGTAGATCACTGAAAATGACGTAAGCATTGACAAAAGCAATTTCTATTGCTCCACAGAAGAGACGGTGCCACCATTTCTTTCATCGCTTGTCAAGACCATAAGTTGAACGTAATCTGTCTGCATGATCCACACCACCCATGTTTTTATTGTAATCACATACAATAACTGGACATGGTATAGTCATCTTAGTTCCATCTTTCTGATTTTTTGTCACTACGCTCTGTTCAGTGCCATGGAAGTTTGACGCAAAATACACTACTTTATTTTCCTTCCATTGAAATACTGTTAGGTCTAAAGATGACTCTCTGTGATTTGATTTAGACATTTTTCCTTAGGTAAATTCCATGGCAAACCTTTCCTGTTTGTTCTAATTGTTCCACAGGCAAATGTATTTACGGTTTTCTGTGTGAGAAAAAGTGGACAGAACAACTAGTGAGAGGTAACGCATTGTTCCTACAATAAAGTGTTCGCACAACCTGATGGTACTAATAAGTCCGCCTTATATTTTCCACTTTATCTCATTCACATGTAACGTAATGCTTCAAACTATTATAAAAAAACAAAGAAGGTAAGTACGTACAATGGAAAACTCAACGGAAGTTTCAATAAATTGCGCACAAATTCAGGCAACACCATGGAAACAAGCACATACAATCTTCTGCTTTCACAGCAGCGCGCGAAAAACAATTTCAAGCTCTGACCGCCAGAGAGGTCTATGTATTGCACAATAACATCTATGAAACAGTAGAGCAGAGTTACTGTTACGTACCGACAGGCTCTCAGATTACGAAACTGCACCACGAGAAAATAATGAAAGTCAAAACTTACTGGTACTTTTAAGTACCGTCAAGCAACAAAGGGTTAAATGCTTTATGCCATTGCGCTCATAGAACGTTTCAAATGTGACGTCAACTGAGGGCTGTTGTCTGACACTATTACTGCAGGTAAACCTTCAAGGCAAAAAATCGAAGACAACACCTGAATTGTGCTACGGGATGTTGTCGAGTTCATTGGCACAGAAAAAGAAAACTTGCTATACGAGTCAACCACAATTAGCCAGCGAGTGTTCCAAAAAGGTCTCGCAAAGTCTATGTGCACACGTTCTATTTGGGCATCCATACCTTGCCAAGTACAGTGTCGACGCGCTAACTGTTTCGTACGAACAATCCCCCAGTGTCCTTGGAGAAGGAACACTTCTTTTTGCAAAGCTTTAGGGATCAACGCCCCCTTGACTGTCCACTGTCATTTTGAATAAGAATCACACTTTTCTGTACAGTGAGGCTATGCCGATGTGCAAAGTATCAGCGCACAACGAAGTTCTTTATGCTACGCATTGAATGAGGCCAAGATGTGCGAATGTAGTTGAGCAAAATGTTCAAATCGGGATCAGCTCCCGTGGCCTGTGTAATTTTCTTATAGTACAGCGGAAAAGACTGAAGCAATTCAGAATCCTGACAACAAGATGCCGCAAAAGCTTCGAAGTCTGTATCAGGGCCAATCTGAGGACGTGAAAGTGCATCCACATTTCCATGTTGAGCTGTCGATGATACACACTCTCGTACTGGTATTGAGACAACGACAAAGCCCGTCTTTGCATTTTTTTAAGCAGTTCGTTCAGGGACCGGTTTCGTCGGATGAAACTGGGAATGCAATGGGTTGTGATCCGTTACTAAGTTGAATTTTCGGCCATGCAAATAGTGATGGAATTTGGTCACACCATACATAATAGCCAATGCCTCTTTTTCAATTTGTGAATAGTTACACTGAGCTTTGGACAACACTTTTGATGCGAAAGCAATAGGTGTGTCTTTATCACCATTCTGTGCGAAAGCACTGCATCGAGTCCACATGAGGAAGCGTCAACTTGCAATTCAACCGGTTTTTCAGAATCAAAGTGAACTAAGCATCGATCACTGAGCAATACATCTTTAAATTTTTGAAAAGCTACTTGGCACTCATCTGCCCAAACAAAGGGGACATTCTTGCAACGCAAACGATGCAATGGAGCCGTGATTTGTGCAGCATTCGGTATGAACCGAATGTAATAGTTCATTTTCCCTAAAACTGACTGCAGTTCTATGATATTACGGGGAACTGGCAAATCTTGTATGGCTAACAAATGCGACTGCAGATGATGTACGCCTTGACTGTTTATAACATGACCAAGATACTGTAACTCAGACTTGAAAAACAATCATCGAGCAAGACACAAGTTATTTCTGGCGTTCCCCAAGGTAGTGGTATAGGCCCTTTGCTGTTCCTTATCAATAAAAAACATTTAGGAAACAATCTGAGCAGCCGCCTTAGGTTGTTCGTAAATGATGCTGCATTTATCGTCTAGTAGACTCATGAGGAGATCAAAACAGATTGCAAAAGGATTTAGAAAAGATATATGTATGGTGCAAAGATTGTCAATTGACCCTAATTAATGAAAAGTATGAGGTCATCCATATGAGTACTAAAAGGAATCCGTTAAACTTCGGTTACACAATAAGTCAGTCGAATCTAAAGGCCGTAAGTTCAACTAAATGCCTAGGAATTACAATTACGAACAATTTAAACTGGAAAGAACTCATAGACAATGTTTTGGGGAAGGCGAACCAAAGACTTGGTTCTATTGGCAGAACACTTAGAAAATGTAACAGATCTACTAAAGAGACTGCCTACACTAAGCTTGTCCGTCCTCTTTTGGAGTACCGTTGCACGGTTCGGGATCCTTACCAGATAGGAATGGTATAGAATTTGGGACATCATTAAAACGAAGGCGTTTCTGTTGCGGCGGTATCTTCTCACGAAATTTCATTCATTAACTTTCTCCTCCGAATGCGAAAACATTTTGTATACGCCGACCTACGTAAGAAGAAACGATCATCATACACTGAACAGCCAAAGAAATCGGTAGACTTGCCTAACGTCGCGTAGATCCCCCGCGAGCACACAGAAATGCCGCAGCATGATGTGGTATGGCCCCGACTAATGTCTGAAGTAGTGATGGAGGGAAATGACACCATGAATCATGGAGGGGTGTCCACAAATTCGTAAGAGTACGAGGGGGTGCATTTATCTTCTGAACAGCACGTTGCAAGGCATCCCAACTACGCTCAACAGTGCTCTTGTCTGGGAGTTTGGTGGCCACCGGAAGTGTTTAAACTCAGAAGAGCGTTCCTGGAGCGACTCTGTAGCAATTCTGGACGTGTGGGGTGTCGCATTGCCTTACTGAAATTTCCCGAATCCGTCGGAATGAACAATGGACATGAATGGATGCAGGTGATCAGATAGGATGCTTACGTGCGTGTCATCTGTCAGAGTCATATCTAGACGTATCATGGATCCCATATTACTCCAACTGCACACACCCCACATCATTATATAGCCTCCACAAGCTTTAACAGTCCCCTGCTGACATGCAGTGTCCATGGATTCATGAGGCAGTCTCCATACCCGTAGACACAGATGCGCTCAGTACAATTTGAAACGAGACTCGTCCAACCAGGCAACATGTTTCCAGTCATCAACAGTCCAGTGTCGGTGTTGATGGGCCCAGGCGAGGGGTAAGACTGTGTCGTGCTATCATCAAGGGTACTCAAGTGGGCCTTCGGCTCCGAAAGCCCATATCGATGATGCTTCGTTGAATGGTTCGCACGCTGACACTTGTTTGTGGCCCAGCACTGAAATCTACAGCAATCTGTGGAAGGTTTGCACTTCTGTCACGTTGAACTATTCTCTTCTGTCGTCGTTGGTCCCGTTCTTGCAGGATCTTTTTCCGGCAGCAGCGATGTCGGAGATCTGATGTTTCACCTTATTCCTGTCCTTCACGGTACACTCGTGAAATAGACGTACGGGAAAATCCCCACTTCACCGCTACCTCGGAGATGCTGTGTCGCATCGCTCGTGCGCCGACTATAACACCACGTTCAAACTCATTTAAATCTTGATAACCTGCCATTGTAGCAGCAGCATCCGATCTGACAATTGCGCCAGACACTTGTTGTTTAATACAGGCGTTTCCAACTGCAGTACCGTGTTCTGCGTGTTTATATATCTCTGTATTTGAATATACTCATGCCTTACCAGTTTCTTTGGAGCTTCAGTGTAATAAAATAAGGGAAAATTAGAGCTCGCACGGAAAGATATATGTGTTCGTTTTTTCCGCGCGCTGTTCGAGATTCGAATAATAGTTATTGTGAAGGTGGTTCGATGAACCCTCTGCCAGGCAATTAAGGGTGATTTGCAGAGCATCCATGTAAATGCAGGTGTATATGAAGAACTGTAGCGCCGATGGGTGACCAGTATACAGAATAAATGGACATTCCTAAGGTGGTATTGTCTGACAACGTTCCCCAGCTCATTCCAAAAGAATGGAAAAATATGCTAGCAGCACTCAGTAACAAAATATTACGTACTACATCCTACTATGCAGCAAGTAATCCATCTGAACGCTGTACTACAGAAATATGTCTAGCCAAAACCAACTCTTTGGATAGGAATACCACCTGGGAAGAATACTTCCAAATTTTTGAAAATGTCATTAATTGTATGGCTCATGAAAGTACTTGTCAGACGTCACATCTGTTGATGAAAGGAGAACTACCGCACGATTTAATGAAAAATAACGTGAACACGCCTCCGCAAAAAAGAATACAAAATCAACAGCTGAAGGCCGCTATCAGGACAGGTTGTGGGAAGGAGCCCTCGGCGGAAAATACATCACGATCAGAAAATGAGACGTGCAGAATCCCAAATTAGAGAATGGATTTTGGTTTGAAATTATAAGAAATCCAGTGAAGAAGCCTAAGAGATTGAGAAATTTTCTAATTTTTCTGAAGGATCTTTTACAGTAACAGGAAACCAGTGAAAAATGTGTGCAGTCTAATCGAACCTGACTTAGGCAGAATTTATGGAGCTAGAAACAACATTAAGTTATAAAAATACCTCACAAATTAGGTTAAGCAAGATGATGATTTATCTAAATATTTTGTTCCGAAAGAAGAATTTTATATTGTTACTTTATTAGAGTGTTTGCTAATGTGCTCTACGTTTATTTTGGTGAGTCAGTATAGCAATGTTGAGAGAGAAAGTGAATGAAGTAATATTAGTTTTGAGACTGCGCTGCAGTTGATACAGTCAGCGCAGTGACTAGTTCGGAAGAACCAGACCTGACTGCTGAAGAGGAGAAGTTGGGTTATCTGCACACTGGAGAACCAGAAGCAGCAGACGGAGAATGTTTACAAACAAGGAAGCAGACCTACAAGAAACATGTTGTTCTAGGAAAGGTGGAACAACTGAGAAGAATCACGTCGCGCCGTGTTTATAAACAAGACCGCGGACAACCGACTAAAACGTGTGCGTGGTGCTGCAGATTTCGTTGTGCAGGGATTGAATGTGCGAGCATGCGGTTTTCGATTCAGTACAATAAACAACATTATGTATGTATTTATATAACGTTAGGCAAATCTAATAGTAACAAAAAAATATTTTTAGAAATGGGGAGGCACGTGTAATGGGCATATTTTCTGCCTTTCCTGTAATTACACTACAGCCTTTCATTAGTGTAATGTATTACACGAATGCATTATAAAGTTACATATATTCTTTCAGTTTTACTTCATTTTCTTTATTGTTTCATAATTTATGCTGTAAGGTTTTCATATTTTTCTTTTGCCGCTGTAAATACTTCACTTTTACTGTACTGGGACAAGGACGCATAAGTGAGCTGCGCGAGTAGTGGATAAAATCTTTGACATCCTTGATTGTGTGTTTAAGGTAATATGTGGTGTGCTTCATCGCCAGCTAGCTGTGCAGCGTTAGGCATTCTTATTATAGGCATTGTAGCGAGCAGTAGAGTTTTAGCGGAAATCTGATATTTGTAAATCTGGGAGAAATCATCTGGAATACTGTATCATGGAAATGAAAACTTTTTTGTAAGCATATTTTCTTGACTGTCTGGCTGCAGAAGGTTTTCGGAGGAATATTTCAAGTTTAGCAACGCACAGACAAGAATGATATGTTTACAAAATGTATGTTGGCTTCTGTCTCGGGTTCTTCGGCCGACGTTTGTCTGATGATTTTTCTGACGTTACGCCAACGCGAGTGGCTGGCATTCTCTGCCCTGAGGGGGCAGAGGGGGCTGTTTTAGGGCTTGCTATTTGCCCTTTCCAGCCATAGGTTTCAACAGTTTTATTTTTAAACATTTATTACATTTTTCTTGCTACATAGTGCAAGTTTTCTTTAGATTGTTAAAAATTAACAATGATTTTTTAGGTAATATTACAATACAGTTTGTTCTTTTAACTAATTTTTCAATGTAATTTGTTCTTTACCATTTATAGTTCAAATTTATAGATAGTTTACGATACAGGTAATTTCTTAATGTTACTATACATACATTTTACAGTTTTAATTTTTACATGGGAAGCTAGGTGGGGAACATAACATGGGAAACTGGGGTCATCAAGAGCAATAGTAAGAACAGTAATAGTAATAAGAGAATTTTTTTTCCTTTTTGTTAATTAGAGTGCAGAGCGAGGTTCAAATGGTTCAAATGGCTCTGAGCACTATGGGAATTAACCACTGCGGTCATCAGTCCCCTAGAACTTAGAACTACTTAAACCTAACTAACCTAAGGACATCACACACATCCATGTCCGAGGCAGGATTCGAACCTGCGACCGTAGCAGTCGCGCGGTTCCGGACTGCGCGCCTAGAACCGCTAGACCACCGCGGCCGGCTGCAGAGCGTGGGAGGGGGAGTGGAGGGAGTCAAGATTTCATTTGGTATGTCTTGGTGGATCTTTTTGTGGGCCATGTTCCTGTTTGTATGGTAGTTTTTGTGGTTTATTCGTGTGTTCTTTCGTTAGGTGCGGGAGGATGGTGGTATTTGTTGTGAGTGGTGCCAGGATGGGAGCGAGATCGAGGCATGTCTTTGCCGTGTAGTGTGCGATTGTGTGGGAGGGTGTCGTGTTTTTAAATTTAGGTTTCCTGTGTGTTCTTTGGTTGACTGTGATAATGTCTTCCATGTCCGGTCTTTTGTTTAGGATATGATTTCCGTATCAGGCTCTCAGTCTGGCTCCATTCAGGTTGCCTCATAGACTTCGTTGCTGGGTGCTATATATGATATCCTTGCGATACTGCATAGGAGTCTGCGTTCCGTGCTGAACAGTCTTTGCGCATGTATGCCTCCCAGGGGGGATGTTGCATACTCTTGTGTGTGTAGTACGGTTCGAGTGTTGCAGCCATAGAAGCGTCCATGCACCTGTCGTATTTGGTTTTGTCTGAGTCGGGTTTTGTTAAGGAGGTGCGTCAAGTGGATCTTCCATTTGAGATGTTTGTCTAAGTATACTGCTAGGAATCTGGCTGTGTCGTTTAGTTGTAAGGAGCTATTCCAGGGTGTTTGTCGTATGTCATGTTCGTTCCATTGTTTCTTCTTTGTTACGTGTCTGTGTCTGAAGAGGACTGTCTGTGTCTTGGTTGGGTTATGTCGTATCCTCCGTTTTGCCATCCAAGTTTCTAGACGGTGGAGGTATGTGGTCGTTTTTCGTTGCAATGTCGTTGTACGTAATTCTGTACACCAGTATGCCGTGTCGTCTGCATATAGTCCAATTTCTTCGTGGGGAGTCGTTACAGTGGGTATGTCAGCAGTGTAGAGTGTATACAGTAATGGGGACAAGATGCCACATTGGGGGACGCCAGCTTGCGAGTATACAGTGTCCCTGGTTGAACCCTTTGGTAATACTGTCTGTCAGTTTGAGGAGGGGGTCGTTAGTCGAGTGGTTGTGTCTGAATCTCGCTTGTATGAGGGGGAGAAGGTTTTCCGTCCCAACGTAAGTCCTTATGCGGTCAGTTATTATTCGTTCGTATGTTTTTCCTATCACGTCCAGTAGGGATATGGGTCTGTATGATTTTGGGTCTGTCCTAGGTTTGCCGGGTTTGGGGATTACGATAGTCTTGTTTGTCTTCCAGTCTGTTGGTATTGTCTCATTGTGTAGGCAGTAGTTAAAGATGAGGGATAGGATGGGGATTATGATGTGGAGGGGGGCTTTTTGTAAGTGAATGCGCCTGATTTCATTCGGTCCTGGGGCGGAGTTGCGTCCTGAAAACATCGCGTCTTCTATTTCCGCGTCTGTGATGTCTTTGGTGAGGGCCTGCTGTTCTTCGGTTTCAATTGTTGGGGAGTTTATCAGGGTTTCTAGTTGCGTGTGTATGTGAATGTGTCGTCGAATCTGTTGTCATTTGGGAATGAGTATACAGCTTGTAATGTTTCTTTGAAGGCTGTTGCTTGCTCAAGTGGGTCTGATGTAGGTTCATTATTTACTATTAAGGAGTTAGTGTGTGTCTGGCGTTGCCCTGTGAGTGTTTTGAATCTGTTCCAGAACTTGCCCCCATTCCTGTAGTCCAACCTGCTGCATGTGTCGTCGCATTGTTTTTATCTGTGTTGAGATATTAGTCTTTTGATTCTAGCGTTTATTCTGTTCCATTGTCTCCTTAGGTCTGGATTGTCAGCTCGTCTCATCTGTTGCTGTAGTCGTTTCTTCTGTCGTATTAGGTCTAGCGCTGCTTCTTGGACGGAGGGTTTCCAATTTTCTATTACTTTGGTGGGGACTGTTGCTTGTACTGCTTTGGTGATGGCTGTTTCAAGCTTACTGGTGATCTCATGGAGGTCGTCTTCGTCAGTAATTATTACTGGAATAGATAGTTCGTGGTTGAGTGTATCCTGATATTTTTCCCAATCTACTCTGTTGTATTGGCATATTATTCTTCTGTGTGGGTGGGGTGGAGGGGGGAGGTTTGCGGATGTGGAAAAGAGGATGGTTAGGTGGTCGCTAGTGATGGAGTCTCCGATTCGGGGTAGGTGAAGTGAGTTGTCTAAGTCAGGGCTGTGTTGGATGTGGTGTGGGGCTGAGGTTCCTCTATGGGAGTCACGCTCGCGGCCGCAGGCTATATGTACTTGGCGAGCCAATGTCCAAGGGTTTTTCCGTCGTCATTTCCGGTGCAGTTCTCCCCTTACTACCTGCAACGGTCGTTGTCTGCAGCGGGGCAATCCAGGATCCGTTCACCTTGAGGCTTTCATCTTTCTCGTTGAAGCCATTCTCATGTTTGTGTGTTTCTATAACGTCTCTAAACAAATGGGTTTGGTAACTCCATTCTACAGCAAGAACTTCCATGTCGGCGAGTCTTACTGTGTGGTCGGTGTCACACAGCGCGTGTTCTGCCACGGCCGATTTCTCCGCCTGCCCCAGCCTGGAATGTCGCGTACGTTCTTTGATCCGGATGTTGATTGATCGTCCAGTGAGTCCAACATAATCTTATCCACATGTACATGATATGCTGTATATTCCCGACATTCCAAGTGAGTCCCTTTTCTCCTTTGCCGATCTGTGATAAACTTATATCTTCTTTGTCAGTTTATAAGTAGTCTTTACGTAGTGTTTGCCCAATATGCGGCCGATTCTGTCCGTCACTCTAGGACTACATAGCAGAAAGGCTGTACCTGATATTTCTTTCTCCGATGTCTCACTTCACCGAGTGTTTGACTCCATGACACTTCTCACGTAACTTGTAGAGTACCCGTTGCTCCTCAGAACGGTTTGCAGGCGTTGCATGTGACGTCTGAGCTGTTACGGCTCACGTATTAGCCTTTCTCGCGTTACAGGAGAATTAATTACACCTCTTTTATATCTCGGGAGGTATCAATCCTTGCGTGTCTTTCTCGAATACACCCTGTGTCCCAGGTTTTCAAAACAGTTTCGTAGCCGAAGAGCCCGAGACAGAAGCCAACAGGCAGTTTGTCAACAAGTCGCACGAAAGCAGTAACAGTTTAGTACTACGCCTCTACGGGGAGGAGATTTGCAGATTGCACCGGCGGCTTAACCAACTACGGAAGAAGAAAGCGCGATTGATGTCCTCTCTCGCCTTTCTTTTGCGGTGCCGGGATGAAGGAGCTACCCCGAAGTTTTTGAAATATAAGCGCCTATTCACCACCGCCCAAGAACATCGTGTCTACCACAGAATGGAACGAGCTTTGATACCTGAGTAAATTCGTACATGTAGATACTTGGCCAGAACGGATGAGGAACTTTTGGGCATTTTCTATCAACTAAGTAGCAGGATGCACCGAGACGACTGGGATAAGATCGACAGCATCACTCACAGGAGTTTACAGAACGATCTCGAGCGCTGCACTGAGCGACAGAAGAAAAAGTTTGTAAGACGACGGAAGCAGACTGACAAGGCGATTCACAACATGTCACGTACAGTGGTCAATCTCACTGAATGACAACTGACCAAAGAGGAACTAAAAAATGGTTCAAATGGCTCTGAGTACTATGGGACTTAACATCTGAGGTCATCAGTCCCCTAGAACTTAGAACTACTTAAACAATGAGGAACAGTCCGTCCTTCTAAAAAGAGGGAATTCCGCCACCATCCCAAGAACTATATCTATGGAGTATATCATTACTAATATCGAAGCCGCCTATCCTTGTAAAAGAGTTGAGGAAATACGCACTGAAACAGCGTCGAGCAAAACCAGCAGCTTGCAACTAAAGGATGAAGAGATACAAGCTATCAAGAGTCTTAATGCCGACAAGAGTACATTGGTACTGCCTGCCGATAAGGGAAATGCGCCCGTCGTAATGAAGACCTAAGATTATGAGCAGATGATCGAGGACCTATTAGATCCGACGACTTACCGAAAACTAAGCGCAGATCTGACGCACTGGAACACACGGAATACGATCGGCTAGTCGAGGCACCTTCTCTCTCGGCGGACATACAGAAGATGCAACGTAACACAGAAGCCCTACCACTTCAGCTGCATGGATTACCAAAGGTTCATAAGAAGACTGACACATAAAGGATTCAGACAGGAAATTACATTCAGAAACTGAAGAAACTAAAACTTGGTGTAAACGACGTGCTGATCGGCTTTCATGTTGTTTCATTGTCTGTCAAAGTGCCACACAGTGAGTCTTCAGAGCATATCGGTTCCCTCGAGACATCAAGCTCTTGCATGCATGTGTCACGATGGAACGGCAACTTCTGCGAACAGCTGGAAGGCGTCGCCATGGGTAGTCCTCTTAGTCCAGTGGTAGCCAACCTCTTCAGGGAACATTTCGAAGCACAGGCATTGGACTTGGCACCTTGTAAACATAACGTGTGGTTCAGATACCATCGTTGAGTGGATCCATGGTGAGGAACACTCTCCATGCTAGCACAAAATATAACTTGGAGGTGGAAATGGAAATGAGCGTTTGGCGTCATTGGCCGGGAGACCACTTACGGGGCAGATCTGGCCGCCTTTGTGCGGGTCTTATTACACTCGACGCCACATTGGGAGACCTGCGCGCCGGATTGGGATGAAATGATGATGAACACAACACCTAGTCCCTGAGGGGAGAAAATCCCCGACCCAGCCGGGAATCGAACCCGGGCGCGTAGGACGGCAATCCGTCACGCTGACCACTCAGCTATCAGGGCGGACAACTTGGAGGAAGAAAAGGACAAACAGCTACCCTTTCTAGAGGTGCTGGTCACAAAGGATGGTGAAAATCTGAGACACTGCGTCAATCGGAAGCCGACACGCAAGGACCGATACCTGAACAAACTGTCAAGTCACCAAGCGAGACAGGTAAGAGACATGATTAATACGTTCGTAACGCGAACGAGACGAATATGTGATCCGCAGCACCTCAGATGCGAGATGCAGCACCTGGAAACCGTCCTGAGGAGACGTGGGAACTCCACCATTTACATGAGAAGTGTCACAGTCGAGCAGTAGGTGAAGTGACACATCGGAAAAAGAAATATTGAGTACGGTCTTTCTGATATATATTTCTAGATATACGGACAGTGTCGGCCGTATATTTCACAAACACTGTGTCGGCCGTATATTGCCCAAACACTGTGTAAAGACTATATATAAACAGAGAAAGAAGATAAAAGAGTGTCTCAGATCGGCAAAGGAGAAAAGGAACCCACTTGCAATATCAGCATACCATGTACATGCAGAAAAGATTATGTCGGAATTACTGGACGATCAATCAACATCAGGATCACAGAATTTATTCGGCATTGCAGGCTGGGGCAGGTGGAGAAATTGGCTGTGGCAGAGCACGCGCTGTGTGAGACCGATCACATAGTAAAATTCGCCGACACGGAAGTTCATTATGTAGAGAAGAGCTATCAGACCCGCTTGTTCAGAGAAGCTATAGAAATACAGAAACATGAGAATAGCTTCAACAAGAAAGAAGAAAACCTTAAGTTGAACGTACCCTTGATTTCCCCACTGCAGAGAACGACCGTTGCGTGTAGCAGGGGGAGAACCGCACCAGAAATGACCACGGAAAAGCCGTTGGCCGTTGGCGCGTCAGGTAGAGACAGTCTGCAGCCGCGAGCTCGACTCCAGTTCACCACCCGAGCTCGACTCCAGTCCACCACCAGCAGTGGAGGGTGAAGCTTTGGCAACGCCAGTCACTCCTGCTGGACCTCCGAAAAATCATCAATCAAAGCTAACAAGCAGTTTGTCAACAAGAAGCCACGAAAGCCTTAACCATTTTTAGTGAAATATTTGTTTGTTAGAACTATTGATTCAGTGAAATCTTTGTCCCTTCGATAACTAATCAGTGTTAATTTGATTTGTTTTCATTCTGTCACAAATAACACAATTGGTTTAAACGTCTGTCATTTCGGTAATGACTGAATTTCGTAACTGTTAGAGTCATCTTATTTTGTATAGTCTTTTTAGACAATAATCAGAGTTTAATTTTCCAAGAATGCTTTTCTTTAAAGTAACACCCTCCTCCACCATTCTCGGTAAAGTTTAATATTTTGTAGTGTGTGAGTTGCATCTTAGGCCCCTTGCAGCAACAGATTGTTTCTGCCAAACAAAGGAAAATTTGACAGCGTGTAGATTATTTTTCTGTAGCTGCTGTATTTTCTGATTTAAATTTGCTTTCGCGAACTTCAGTATATCAGACACAAGACTGTATGGTGAGCATGAGGTAAGTTAATTTTCTTTCAGCGCAGTCTCACTGTCAGTTTGCGCTATTGTGAGCAAACAGTACTTTACCAAAACTTTCAGAGGTTGGCCTTAATAAGCAGATTAATTTACATGGAACAGCGTAGATAATTTTCAACAACCATTTTCTTTCGAGTTGAGCAGTATTTTGTTTTGCAGATATTTATAATCAGACATTGCACTTCATGTTACGTAATTTTCATAACGTACTTCAGTACAGAATTTCAGTTACACCATTCCCACTGAGTACACAATTAGTTTATTTTGGGATTTAATTACATTCATTTTCATTACTTTAAATTCATCATTTCACTGAGATTAAAGTTTTGTTTCACTACACTGTTCACAAGCGCAATAAAGGGGCAACCAAAAGTTCAAATGGTTCAAATGGCTCTAATCACAATGAGACTTAACACCTGAGGTCATCAGTCACCGAGACTTAGAACTACTTAAACCTAACTAACCTAAGGGCATCCATCACACACATCCATGCGCGAGGCAGGATTAGAATCTACGACCGTAGCAGCAGCGCGGTTCCGAACTGAAGCGTCTTGAACCGCTCGGCGACAGTGGCCGGCGCAGAGCAACCAAAAGTTAGTATTGCTCAGCATTCGAATATTATAATTTAACGACACTTACCACCACGAGAAAGTATTTTGAAAAGAATATTCATTATATGATATATAGATAAACTATACAGGGTAGTCCATTGATAGTGACCGGGCCAAATATCTCACGAAATAAGCATCAAACGGAAAAACTACAAAGAACGAAACTCGTCTAGCTTGAAGGGGGAAACCAGATGGCACTATGGTTGGCCCGCTAGATGACGCTGAATAAGGTCAAACGGATATCAACTGCGTTTTTTAAAATAGGAACCCCCATTTTTATTACATATTCGTGTAGTACGTAAAGAAATAGGGATGTTTTAGATGGACCACTTTTTTCGCTTTGTGATAGATGGCGCTGTAATAGTCACAAACGTGTAAGTGCGTGGTGTCACGTAACATTCCGCCAGTGCGGGCGGTATTTGCTTCGTGATACATTGCCCGTGTTAAAATGGACCGTTTACCAACTGCGGAAAAGATCGATATCGTGTTGATGTATGGCTATTGTGAACAAACTGCCCAACGAGCGTGTCCTATGTATGCTGCTGGGTATCCTGGACGACATCATCCAAGTGTTAGGATCGTTCGCCGAATAGTTACGTTATTTGAAGAATCAGGAATTGTTCAGCCACATGTGAAGCGTCTACCACGACCTGCAACAAATGATGATGCCCAAGTAGGTGTTTTACCTGCTGTTGCGGCTAATCCGCACATCAGTAGCAGACAAATTGCGCGAGCATCGGGAATCTCAGAACGTCGGTGTTGAGAATGCTACATTGCACCAGTACCATATTTCTATGAACAAGGAATTGCATGGCGACGACTTGAACGTCGGTACAGTTCTGCCACTGGGTACAAGAGAAATTACGGGACGATGACAGATTCTTTGCACGCATGTCATTTAGCGACGAAGCGTCATTCACCAACAGCGGCATAATATGCACTATGGGGCAACGGAAAATCCACGATGGCTGCGACAAGTGGAACATCAGCGACCTTGGCGGGTTAATGTATGGTGCGGCGTTATGGGGAGAAGGATAATTGGCCCCCATTTTCTCGACGGCAACCCAATTGGTGCATTATATGCTGATTTCCTACATAATGTTCTACCGATGTTACTACAAGATGTTTCACTGCATGACAGAATGGCGATGTACTTCCAACAGGATGGATGTCCGGCACATAGCTCGCGTGCGGTTGAAGCGGTATTGAATAGCATATTACATGAAAGGTGGATTGGTCGTCGAAGCACCATACCATGGTCCGCACGTTCACCTGACCGGACGTCCCCGGATTTCTTTCTTTGGGGAAAGTTGAAGGATATTTGCTGTTATGATCCACCGACAACGGCTGACAACATGCGTCAGTGCATTGTCAATGCATGTGCGAACATTACGGAAGGCGAACTACTCGCTGTTGAGAGGAATGTCGTTACACGTATTGCCAAATGCATTGAGGTTGACGGACATCATTTTGAGCATTTATTGCATTAACGTGGTATTTACAGGTAATCACGCTGTAACAGCATGCGTTCTCAGAAATGCTAATTTCACAAAGGTAAACGTATCACATTGGAACAACTGAAATAAAATGTTCAAACGTACCTACGTTCTGTATTTTAATTTAAAAACCTACCTGTTACCAACTGTTCGTCTAAAATTGTGAGCCATATGTTTGTGACTATTACAGCGCCATCTATCACAAAGCGAAAAAAGTGGTCCAACTAAAACATTCATATTTCTTTACGTACTACACGAATATGTAATAAAAATGGGGGTTCCCATTTTAAAAAAAAACGCAGTTGATATCCGTTTGACCTATGGCAGCGCCATCTGGTTTCCCCCTTCAAGCTAGACAAGTTTCGTTCTTTATTGTTTTTTCGTTTGACGCTTATTTTGTGAGATGTTTGGCCCGGTCACGATCAATGTACCACCCTGAACATAAAGCTTACAGTGCAAATGGATAGGTTTTCAACAGTTTTGCGTCAATTTGTAACACTATTCTTTCAATGTGTTTGTTAACTTCTGTGCATCTTTGGTAGCAGTACCCTGGCAGGAAACATTTTAGCTATCCAAAAATATTGCCAACAACAGATCAACAGTTGATGAGCAAAGGCAGTTGAGGAGTAAAGGAATGTACATTTGGACGCTCGTGTAACTGGACGAATGAGCGCAGATGCGAAGTTAATTAGTGGAAAGATAAACTAGTTTGGTAGAAGGCAGATCACTTTGTGGGTTGTGAAAAGTGAAGAAACTTGGAAGATTTCAGGAAAAATGTATTGAGATTGAGAATGCAGTAATTTATGAGGAGAACAAAGAAGTGTACAGAACCTTCTGGGAAGTGATTGCTCGCTACTGTTACAGTAATGTACCAACATTTAAAGATCGCGATTTTATTGTGAGACTCGAAGCAGAAGAGGCTAGCACAAGTGGTGAAGGCTGAAAAAGAGAAGGAAAAGAAGAATCAAGAATTACAAGAAAGAAGACATCAGAAAGAAGAAGCAGACGATTTCCAGCTCAGTCCAGTACCCGAAGCAATCTCATCAAGAGGAAACAAATATATCAGGACTCTTTCAAGCTCCCGAGTTATTTTCTGTGTTAATCTGGATAAGTCAGACACTGTGAAGTGTATTAAGTATTAATCTACACTACTATAACATAACTTTTGGTAAGCGTCACGCATTCATACGTAGTTGATATGTATAACAGTCAACATTTTGTTATTACGTCCGATCTCAATATCTTGCACAACACTGAACAGCTAATTCGTTTCAGTAGAGCTTATCTAGTCACTTTCTCCTCGCGTAACACTATATCTGCCTTAACTGATATCATTGACGATGTAGCTATTTTCAATAACAGATAGTTAACTTCTCATTAATCATTAAAATAGCTCATCTAGTATATGTATATTTATATCTATGCATGTAAATATTTGTATTCCTTATTTGTAAGAGTTTATGTCAATATGTGTGCCGCCTTGCTCATCCCAGTCATTTGTCAGAGGACAGGTAGCCACAAGAGCATTTCATAGGTATATCCATTGGGGCTTGAGGAATCCTGTGTTAAGATGAATCGATCAAAACAGGGCAAGGTATTCTGGATTAGTTTTTATCAGAAAGGTTTTGTTGTGGAGACGTTGTGCATTAAAGTGTCAGTTACTGGCGACAGTATTGCGATCTCTTTCTATCATCAAAACACCAGAACGTTTACTGGCTTACGTCAACAATTGTCATATTTAATACCTGTGATATAGTCTTAATTAATATTAGTACAATCGCAGCCGTGAGAGTAAGTCAAAAGAAGGTAGTAGATAGGAATGTTTTAACACTAGGGTCCAAGCAAAGCATCCCTGACAGGTTCGGCAGTATATCTACATCAGCATCTACATCTACGTGGATACTCTACAATGAAAGGTGGCTACACTGAGCCACAGCGCCAGAATTGCGCCAAAGAGTATTATTCAGCCGCCTCCACTGGCAGTGTTTGTTGAGATGTGGTAGTGGAGAGTTCTTATCGAGAAGTCGTGGTGGAGAGTGCTTGTTGAGATGTAGCAGTGGTGAGTTGTTGTTGAGAAGTTCCCATGGAGAGTGTTTGTTCAGATGTTGTCATATTGTTTTGATGGGCTAGACACCAGATGTTGTTGGATTGGGGATGCTGTAATGATCAGAGTGTACCTTTTCATCAATATATATGAAGGTAAAAAATTCCTTTTTTTTCATTATTTCAATGTCTTAAACAATAATGCCTATTGGTCACAGGTTCAGTCAACAAAGCATCTGGCTCGTGTTCTTGTATTAGACTGTATTTCTGGTTTCTATGTGTAATTATAGTATTTGTTTATTTTTTTTTATTACTTCAGTATAGATGGTATTTAAAATATCTTGTCGTATTGAGGAAGAACCGTGCCAGATGTGTACGTTGAATCACACTTCCACACATAGAACAGCGACACTTGTGCCTTGTTGTTTCGTAGCTTTCATAGTTGCTGGGGACTTAAATAATTAATTGTGTTAACGCAAGTTTTCTTTCATTCTTTGTTGTTGTTCTATGCAGTCAGATTGCGTACAAATACTAGTCAGGGCCCACCGGTTGCGAGACTTCGTAATCGGACATACAGCTACTAAAATTAAAAAAGTATTTGCATTCTAAATATATAATTAGGCCCCCATGCAACATATCAAATGCGAGACTTCGTAATCGGACATACAGCTACTAAAATTAAAAAAGTATTTGCATTCTAAATATATAATTAAGCCCCCATGCAACATATCAAACTTAAGTGTCCGGCGGAGAGTTCACTGAACCACCTTCGCACTAATTCTCTGTTATTCCACTGTCGAACAGCGCGCGGAAAAAGAGAACACCTGTATCTTTCTGTACGAGCTCTGATTTCCATTATTGTGTTATTATGATCGTTTCTCCCTACCTAGGTCGGCGTCAACAAAATATTTTCGCATTTGAGGGAGAAAGCTGGTGATTGAAATTGCGTGAGAAGATCCCGCTACAACGTGAAACACCTTTGTGTTAATGATGTTCACCCCTAATCCTACATCATGTCTGGGACACTCTCTCCCCTATTTTTCGAAATTACAAAACGTGCTGCTCTTCTTTGCACGTTCTCGATGTACCCCGTTAATTCTATCTAGTAAGGATCCCAGACCGCGCAGCAGTACTCCAAAAGAGGACGGACAAGCGCAGTGTAGACTGCGCCTTAATAGACCTGCTGCATGTTCTAAGTGTTCTGCCAATACATCACAGTGTTTGGTTGGACCTCCCCTCAACATTTTCTCTGTGTTCTTTCCAATTTCAGTTGTTCGTAATTGTAACTCCTAGGTACTGAGTTGAATTTACGGACTCTGATTTGATTGATTTATCGTGTGGCCGTGGTTTAACGGATTCCTTTTAGCACTCATGTGGGCAACCTCACACTTTCATTATTTAGCGTTAACTGCCAGATTTCGCACCATACACATATCTTTTCTGAATCGTTCTGCAATTTGTTTTGATCTTCCGATGGCTTTACTAGACGATAAAGGACGCCATCACCTGTAAACAACCTAAGACGGCTGCTCAGATTGTCTCCTAAATCGTTTATATAGATAAGGAACAGCAGAGGGATTATAACACTACCCTGAGGAATGCCAGAAATTACTGGTTTAACTAGATTACTTTCCGTCAATTTCCACGAATTGCGACCTGCTGTGATACTTGTTTTTGTCGACACATAAACTGAGAACCGCTTTTGACACACATGTTGTTGATGTGGTCTTCAGTCCTGAGACTGGTTTGATGCAGCACTCCATGCTACTCTATCCTGTGCAAGCTTCTTCATCTCCCAGTACCTACTGCAACCTACATCCTTCTCAATCTGCGTAGTGCATTCATCTCTTGATCTCCCTCTACGATTTTTACAATCCACGTTGCCCTCCAATACTAAATTGGTGATCCCTCGATGTCTCAAAACATGTCCTACCAGCCGATCCCTTCTTCTAGTCAAGTTGTGCCACAAACTTCTCTTCTCCCCAATCCTATTCAATACCTCCTCATTAGTTACATGACCTACCCACCTTATCTTCAGCATTCTTCTGTAGCACCACATTTCGAAAGCTTCTATTCTCTTCTTGTCCAAACTACTTATCGTCCATGTTTCACTTCCATACATGGCTACACTCCATACAAATACTTTCAGAAACGACTTCTTGACGCTTAAATCTATACTCGATGTTAACAAATTTCTCTTCTTAAGAAGCGCTTTCCTTGCCATTGCCAGTCTACATTTTATATCCTCTCTACTTCGACCATCATCAGTTATTTTGCTCCCCAAATAGCAAAACTCCTTTACTACTTTAAGTGTCTCATTTCCTAATCTAATTCCCTCAGCGTCACCCGACTTAATTCGACTACATTCCATTATCCTCGTTTTGCTTTTGTTGATGTTCATCTTATACCCTCCTTTCAAGACACTGTCCATTCCATTCAACTGCTCTTCCAAGTCCTTTGCTGTCTCTGACAGAATTACAATGTCATCGGCGAACCTCAAAGTTGACACACATATACAGTTCTAAATGGTTCATAGCCTTTTGCAACAATTGAGTCCAGTCATCTTTTAAACTTCCCATGAACTGTGCTTATGTCATTAGATTAAATTTTTCTTCCTATTATGAATATTAGTCAAAGTTTCGTTCAGATTTTTCAGGTACTGAATAATTTCATCAATAAAAGCTTCTCTTATTCCAAAAAGGCCTTTTCTCATTGGAGAGAATATAAATTCTCCAAAATGCTGTCTTTTTCTTGAAATTAAGTATTTGTCACGAGCAGTAAATATAATGACTTGTTTGCCCAGGGTTAAATTAAGGTCACTAATCTTTGTGAAAATAACGCTTGTATAGGCAGTTTGAAGCAGGCGGTTCTTATCAAACAATTGACCCGTTGATATGCATCTGCTTTTATCCTCGACTCGCTTCATTAAGACATTAACATGAGACTGCTCTCTCCTCTCCAAACAGGCACGTAGCTTTGACATTTCGCTATCGATCGTAGACTGTTCACATCTTTGCATGCAGCACGTATCAGGCGTCCTTTGTGGGTTAACCTCTTTGACTAGCACCAGCTAATTAGGTGGGCTGGTGCTAGTTTTCCTTTGGTGCGTAGCGTGACGTGAGGCGGAGGAACAGTCTGTCGCTGTATCTAGTTAACGGTGCCTCAAAACTTGCAGGTGAAATCGCTACATGGTCTTGATTAACCAACACTTTGCAAGGGTATTTTGCTACGTTCATGTAGGACGTGTTTGTTTTTCGAAGACGTTGTTACAGAGAGTAAATCCTTTGTATTTGCTGCATGTTCTAATTGAAATGGAGCTTAGATTTAATTATGATCGGACTCGAATCACATGACATTCATCCGTAAGCATACGTGGTATTCAAGCAACCTCTCATTCGATAATAAGACAGCACATTTCTTTGATAACATTATTTTATGAATACCGTAAAAATATGCTATATCATGGCCGTTTGTGTAAACTCTGACGAAGCTTGAGATCATCTTACTGCCTGTCTACTCTGTTTTAATTACATCACATTCCTACCCAGAACCAACATCTGTCTGATTATTTTTCTAAATCTTCCTTTGTTTGCTACTGGTACACGTGGTTATGAATGTTCACGACCTACAGCTCGTCATTCCTTGTTCTAGAATCACATGTTACTGTCACAGTTTATGTGGTGTCACCGCCAGACACCACACTTGCTAGGTGGTAGCTTTATATCGGCCGCGGTCCATTAGTACATGTCGGACCCGCGTGTCGCCACTGTGTGATCGCAGACCGAGCGCCACCATAAGGCAGGTCTCGAGATACGGACTAGCACTCGCCCCAGTTGTACGGACGACGTAGCTAGCGACTACACTGACGAAGCCTCGCTCCTTTGCCGAGCAGATAGTTAGAATAGCCTTCAGCTAAGTCCATGGCTACGACCTAGCAAGGCGCCATTAGCCTTACATAGCAATTGATAATTATCGTCTAAAGCATGTCTCAACAAGAACGATGTATACAACAAGGATGGATTAAAGTTAAGTATTCCAAAAGCAACGTACTTTTCTTTATAGCTTTCATTGAGCGTCCTGTTTCAGACTTCACGACATTCTGCGGGAGCTTATAGCTTGCATATCGGCCCCCTCAAAATAACACTGTGTCGGCACTTCTGTCGACACATCAGTTTACATAATCTTTCAGCACTTTCAGTAAGTACTTTTGCCGGAGTTTGTGGATGAACGCACTTTCACTGGCACCTCTATTTTCAGATCAGTTCTCATGAAATGATCCAGTTAAATGCGATTTCGTATTCAGAGATTAGTGTTTTTGGTGTGTTACTCAGATTTGGTGTTTTTTCAGTTCCCACAGACTGCACAGACATATGCATTTCACGTCTGCTTATCTACAAAAGTAATCTCTGTTATATTAAAAGCAGTTAAGCTTTGCAAATCTTCTCTTGTATAATTAACAACTGGTTTCCTTCAGAGACATGTTGCACTTGCGAAACGTATCCTATGTGATTAAGTAACTTATGGTCAGGTGCGTTATCCCAAACAAACTATTAACGCAGACATTAACTTTTATACAGTTTGTAAGCTCTCTACATGTTTTATACACAGTGACCTTCCTCATCTGCTTGAGGGTCAAGTACATAAAATACACTCATGTTCAGAAAAAACAGCACACGTTTAACAACTAGAGATAGGACGTTCATATTCACGCTACATATACAGTAGTGTGTTCTGCAGAAATTGTTAGCATTTCAGTCACCTCTGATCAGCATGTGCCCTGTTGCCTTGTAGGTCTAGGGTCCACCGTGTCCCCTGGTAACTAGTCCCTGCGTGGTGGCATCGACGCGTATAAGGCGCGAGTGGCGTACTGTGATACAGCCATCCACACTGCATATACCTGGTCGTTCGTCTGTGGTGACTGGCATTGGTTCACAGCGCTGCACCCGTCGTTTCTCTATATCTCACGCATTTTCGGTTGACAATAAGTCTGGTGGTCTGGCGGGCCAGGGCAAAAGGCTCAAGTCTTGTGACACCAAGAAAGCACGTGTTCATGCAGCGACATGTGGTTGTGCATTGTCCTGCTGAAAAATGGCGTGTGGGGTGTTGTGTAGAAAAGGTGTGGCTGCGGGTCGCGGATTCCCTTCACGTAGGTCACACTGGTCACAGTGCCCTGGACATGCACCAACTGTGATTAATGATTGTACCCAATAGTACCCACAGCATAAGGCCTTGATCTGGAGCTGCACGTGGATTCCATTCACGTAGGTCACACTGGTCACAGTGCCCTGGACATGCACCAACTGTGATTAATGATTGTACCCAATAGTACCCACAGCATAAGGCCTTGATCTGGAGCTGTACGCGGATTCCATTCACGTAGGTCGCACTGGTCATAGTGCCCTGGACATGCACCAACTGTGATTAATGATTGTACCCAATAGTACCCACAGCATAAGGCCTTGATCTGGAGCTGTACGCGGATTCCATTCACGTAGGTCACACTGGTCACAGTGCCCTGGACATGCACCAACTGTGATTAATGATTGTATCCAATAGCACCCACAGCATAAGGCCTTGATCTGGAGCTGTACGCGGATTCCATTCACGTAGGTCACACTGGTCACAGTGCCCTGGACATGCACCAACTGTGATTAATGATTGTACCCAATAGTACCCACAGCATAAGGCCTTGATCTGGAGCTGTACGCGGATTCCATTCACGTAGGTCACACTGGTCACAGTGCCCTGGACATGCACCAACTGTGATTAATGATTGTACCCAATAGTACCCACAGCATAAGGCCTTGATCTGGAGCTGCACGCGGATTCCATTCACGTAGGTCACACTGGTCACAGTGCCCTGGACATGCACCAACTGTGATTAATGATTGTACCCAATAGTACCCACAGCATAAGGCCTTGATCTGGAGCTGCACGCGGATTCCATTCACGTAGGTCACACTGGTCACAGTGCCCTGGACATGCACCAACTGTGATTAATGATTGTACCCAATAGTACCCACAGCATAAGGCCTTGATCTGGAGCTGTATGTCTGGTGCGAATACAGTCACTGTGATGCTACTCCCCCTGCCTGCAGCGAACCAAAATACGGCCATCATTTTCAAACAAACAGAAATTAGATTCGTTCGAAAGCAGTATCTGATATCATTCATGTCACCAGTGACGTACTTATATACATCTTTGCCGTCTAGCATGTTTCCGCACATTCGTCAAAGGTAGGTGGAGAAGTGGGCGACGCGCACCTAACCCATGCTGTAATAAACGGCGACCGACTGTCACCCCTGATAGCGCACGATGTGTCCCACTGTTGCGCCAGAGCCGAAGAGGACGTAGATCTGTTTTGCGATGCCATTCAGATGAGGTGTCGATCTTCTCGGTGGAGGGGCTGGGAGGTGTGACCTGACCCATCTCGTCGTGTTCCGTGAACCATTCTGCACACACCCGTTGCACTGCCGAAACGCTTCGTCCTACAACAGTAGCAGTTTCCCGGATGGATGCATCACTTTCTCGCAGGCCAATGTGCCCGTTTTCAGGCTGACTGATTTGACAAAATTGTTCGCTCATACGTCTGCGAGGCATCCTGCACGTCTGCTCCGGACGGAGTGGCCGAGCGGTTCTAGGCGCTACAGCCTGGAACCGCGTGACCGCTACGGTCGCAGGTTCGAACCCTGCCTCGGGCATGGATGTGTGTGATGTCCTTAGGTTAGTTAGGTTTAAGTTGTTCTAAGTTCTAGGGGACTGATGACCACAGATGTCAAGTCCCATAGTGCTCAGAGCCATTTGAACCATTTTGCACGTCTGCTCAAGTCACACTGATCCATTACCTTCGGTTTATAGAGACAACGAGGGCCGCAGGCACATTTTACCAGTAGGTGGTGTTGCGCCGCGATATCGATGTTGACCTTAAACCCGCGGTTAAACATGGATCATATGCTAATCATCACTAAATGGTTGAAATGGCTCTGAGCACTATGGGACTTAACATCTGTGGTCATCAGTCCCCTAGAACTTAGAACTACTTAAACCTAACTAACCTAATGACATCACACACATCCATGCCCGAGACAGGATTCGAACCTGCGACCACAGCGGTCACGCGGTGCCAGACTGAAGCGCCTAGAACCGCACGGCCACACCGGCCGGCTAATCATCACTGGAGACCATATTAATGTACTCGTACTGTGAACATGAACTTCCTATCTCTAGTCCTTCATTGTGTTTGGGTGATTTAAAGGCTTTTCAGCATTTTAGTATTCATTGCACTCCAGCGTTGGCTGACTGGTACAGCAAACGGTCTTCAGGGTTATATAGATAATAAAACAGTCTCGGTTGCCGCATGACTTCCGAAATTTTTCAATCCCACACGTCATTTTAGTTTTTTTTTTTTTTTTTTTTTGACGACCGGATTTTCAGTCAAATTGTTTCATGTGTGTATGGTTGACATACAGGTTTCGTGGCCCACGCAAGAAAATTAATGTGAAGTTTTACATAAGGGCTTTTTAGTGTATTAATTAAATTCCTGACGCAGCTTCCAATAATGCCTTATAATATTTATACGATATTTATTTAATTAGCACCCTTTTTAGTTTTAGTTATTCTGATGATACCTAATCACGGCGAAACGCTTTATTTTTAAATAGAAATAACTTTGCAACCGTGACTGTTATATTTTCAATATTTGTATCATTTATTACTACAGCCTACGGTTTACGCACCAACGGTGCCAACGAAATGTTGGTTCATGACGATGAAGACTTTCTAGAAGAGATGAATCGACATTTCACCTAACCAATAAACAGTAGCTTCCCAGTACCGTAACAGTAACCGGAGATGATACACTCCTGGAAATGGAAAAAAGAACACATTGACACCGGTGTGTCAGACCCACCATACTTGCTCCGGACACTGCGAGAGGGCTGTACAAGCAATGATCACACGCACGGCACAGCGGACACACCAGGAACCGCGGTGTTGGCCGTCGAATGGTGCTAGCTGCGCAGCATTTGTGCACCGCCGCCGTCAGTGTCAGCCACTTTGCCGTGGCATACGAAGCTCCATCGCAGTCTTTAACACTGGTAGCATGCCGCGACAGCGTGGACGTGAACCGTATGTGCAGTTGACGGACTTTGAGCGAGGGCGTATAGTGGGCATGCGGGAGGCCGGGTGGACGTACCGCCGAATTGCTCAACACGTGGGGCGTGAGGTCTCCACAGTACATCGATGTTGTCGGCAGTGGTCGGCGGAAGGTGCACGTGCCCGTCGACCTGGGACCGGACCGCAGCGACGCACGGATGCACGCCAAGACCGTAGGATCCTACGCAGTGCCGTAGGGGACCGCACCGCCACTTCCCAGCAAATTAGGGACACTGTTCCTCCTGGGGTATCGGCGAGGACCATTCGCAACCGTCTCCATGAAGCTGGGCTACGGTCCCGCACACCGTTAGGCCGTCTTCCGCTCACGCCCCAACATCGTGCAGCCCGCCTCCAGTGGTGTCGCGACAGGCGTGAATGGAGGGACGAATGGAGACGTGTCGTCTTCAGCGATGAGAGTCGCTTCCGCCTTGGTGCCAATGATGGTCGTATGCGTGTTTGGCGCCGTGCAGGTGAGCGCCACAATCAGGACTGCATACGACCGAGGCACACAGGGCCAACACCCGGCATCATGGTGTGGGGAGCGATCTCCTACACTGGCCGTACACCACTGGTGATCGTCGAGGGGACACTGAATAGTGCACGGTACATCCAAACCGTCATCGAACCCATCGTTCTACCATTCCTTGACCGGCAAGGGAACTTGCTGTTCCAACAGGACAATGCACGTCCACATGCATCCCGTGCCACCCAACGTGCTCTAGAAGGTGTAAGTCAACTACCCTGGCCAGCAAGATCTCCGGATCTGTCCCCCATTGAGCATGTTTGGGACTGGATGAAGCGTCGTCTCACGCGGTCTGCACGTCCAGCACGAACGCTGGTCCAACTGAGGCGCCAGGTGGAAATGGCATGGCAAGCCGTTCCACAGGACTACATCCAGCATCTCTACGATCGTCTCCATGGGAGAATAGCAGCCTGCATTGCTGCGAAAGGTGGATATACACTGTACTAGTGCCGACATTGTGCATGCTCTGTTGCCTGTGTCTATGTGCCTGTGGTTCTGTCAGTGTGATCATGTGATGTATCTGACCCCAGGAATGTGTCAATAAAGTTTCCCCTTCCTGGGACAATGAATTCACGGTGTTCTTATTTCAATTTCCAGGAGTGTAAATATATGCCACAGTTGTTATCATTAATCCTGAATAACCTCCTTTTGTAGCGCGGATCGCTGCGAGACGTATGGAAAAGAGTGAATTAGGTTCTTGAATGGGATGTGAAGCCATGCAGACTCCAGCGCCGTGGCCAGTTGCGCTAAGTTTGTCGCTTGATCTATGGCGCGAACAGGCCGATCGAAGTGGTCCCACAGATTCTCGACTGGTTTTAAATCCGTGGAGTTTGGTGGCCACGGGAGTGCGGTAAACTCATCCTGGTGCTCTTCGTACCACGTAAGCTGCAAGCTGCGTGAAACGTTCCATTGTCCTGCTTGTAGATGCCACCGCGCCAAGAAAAACCAAACTGCTTGTAGGAGTGGACTTGGTCCCCATAGATAGATGCATACCTGTGTTGATCCATTGTGCCTTCCACAATGATAACATCACCTGGAGAATAGCAATGGCCTCGAACCTTCTGATAATTGTATTGTGTTGTATTAAACCGGAGACCTAGAAACGATGGAGAGGCTTCGTCCCGCCGGAGCCCTCAGTGGTTCACAACCCCACAGCAGTCCACCCACCCCACCGCTACCCCACACTCACCCCAGGGTTACTGTGCGGTTTGGCGCCCAATAGAACCCCCCTGGGAACGTCTCCTACCAAATGATGAGTGTAGCCCCGTAATTATGGTGTATGGGTATGTGGAAATGGAGTTTGCATAGCAATAACCGACACAGTGTAACTGAGGTGAAATAGGGGGAACCAGCCCGCATTCGCCTAGGTAGATGGAAAACCGCCTTAAAAACCACCCTCAGGATGGCCGACACACCGGACCTCGCCATTAATCCGCCGAGCGGATTCGTGCTGGGACCGGCACGCCTTCCCACTCAGGAAGCAGCGCGTTAGACCGCAGGGCTAGCCGGGCGGGCTTCTGATAATTGTTGCAAGGTGTTCTCTTTCACACGTTTGACGCCGCACATGCCACTGATCATCTATCCGATCGAGCATAACACGTGACTAATCTGAAAAGGCCATGTGTCGCCACTCAGCTGACGCCCAGCTGCGATATTGGCGTGCAAGTTCCAGCCCTTGTCACCGATGAGAAGCATTCAATACAGATGCATGAACCAGGCGCCTCCTACAAAGGAGCGAAAGCAGCAACGTTCACGGAGCTGTCGTTGAGGGGACACTTGTTGGTAGCCCCTTGGTTCATCTGTGTGGTCAGCTGCTCAACAGTTGCACGTCTATTCGTCCGTGCACAACTCCTAAGACGTCGTTCACCCATGTCATCTGCACCACAGCTGCCTCGCCGCCAGTTTTGGATGGCGTTATTTCGCCATGCAAGGTATACCTTAACCATGGCAGCATGTAAACAGACTACAAACTCAGCTCTTTCGGATATGCTTCCATCTTGGCCCAAAAGGCAAAGACCATGCCCTATTGGATGTCAGATACTCGTAAATCGCTGTGTTTCCGCACAATAACAACGACTGCACTTTTTTCTGCATCTAGCCAATACTCTTTACATATCCTCCACTGCTAGTGCTGCCACCTGTCGTCTGTGTGTGGTTATTATACGTCGACATTGAACACAGGTGGTGGGCACATTAATTTGACTGAACCGAGCAGTATGTCTGGTAGATGATCGACCAGAGAAAACGAACAGTTTCATGGAAACAAACAGAATACATAAGAAACTTCAACACACTACAGAAGAGTCGACAGAAAACAGACATTTTTTCTGTACATTACAATACAAAACGATGTCTGTAGGCATAACTTTGACATTTACAGACAAGTAAGAATAGCGGACACAATGATCAACTTATAGACCAGATTCTGTGAGATCTGCAAATCTATGTATCTTGCGATGACAGGCAGAAATATCAGACTGCAGTACAAATAACATATTACAAGCCAGAAACATGAAAGCTGCTATTCGACCATTGCATGCATCTAATAAATAATGGCATTAATTATCAAACGTGATAAAAATTTAAAAATTATTAAATCGAGCAATCATAACACGATAATAGAACGTCCACATTCACAAATCTCTTCGAAAGAAGGTAATGAATGACCATACGTATTTATGAAATAAAACATTGAACATCTGTTCAAACAATAAACAAATTAAGATGTAGAACAGAGCCATACTAACAAGGGAATGATTCAGTCTGACATGTTGAAACCAGCCCTGAAATTTTTTGTGTTCGAAGATTGCACCGACAATTGCTAAGCCACACAGCAAGACTTCAAAAATGTTGAAAATTGCCAAATTTGCAGCTCACCAGGCGGCTGGAGGGATATACACCCCTACCGTAGCTGTAGTAGACAGTGCATACGCAACATGGCAGACGCATAGCCTTCATTGACGGAACGTCCGTAATCACATAACACGGCACAACGCGTTTATAAAGTGAATTTTAGTTTCCATTGATATATTCTGCAACACAGTTGGCCGGAGTTGCTATTCACTCGAATTTGCTACTCATTTAGTGTCCATAATAATTAGCAGGTGCCTTTGTGATATCGGTAAATGTGAACAATGGAGATAAAACTGAATTAATTTTTCATTCAGTTTTCTTCGTATGTGTTTGCCAATAGCATCTGTCTTTGTGTAGGTTCCACAATTTCACAGTAACGTGGAATCCCGTTAATGTTTTCAATCTTGCAAAGATGAAATATGATGAATGTGGTATGCAATCGAAATCATCTACTTCTCTAAAAAACCTACAGTGTGTTATTTATTAGTTAATTTCTTGGGCAGTCATTCAAATGATGTTGCAATTTCGTTAGAAATTGTGAAAACAGTAGAAGAAACAGGAAATAACTCTGACGATTCCATGAACTATGGTTCAAACGATGATTGTTGTGCTAAGTCCAGAACAAAAATACAGTACTTTTCTAGCACAAAGAAAACATGTACAGTAACAGTTTTCAGTGACATAGAAAATGCTGTAAAGTTTTTGGTTAATTGAAGGAGGGAGGAAACGCTTAATGTTAAGCAGTGTGCAAAGCCAGTTCTGATTCGTAAAATCTGAACGTGAATTATATAAATGGAAGAAAATATATATATGGGAGTACAAAATATGCGCCTGAATGAGACTCGCAAAAGTGTGAAATAAAAACTATACTAAGGATTGAGAACTGCTAGTGGAAGTCAAGTCACGGTTACCAAGGAGTATCTACGAGATTGGGTCCTCTCAGTGGCAAGTGAGACAAGCGTTACTGATTTTCTTACTTCTTTGACCTGCCTTAACGGATTCTGGAAATTATATGGAAAAGGAAGTCACAAAACTTTACTTCAAGTAAATTTGTACGGGACATGTCATTAGCTGGAAATACTGTAAAGAAATTTGTAGTGGGTGTGAAGATGAAACTTCTCGTTATCCCCAAAACTGCTGTGTATAAATCAATCATCAGATTTCGTGCGAGAACGGTGTGCAAACTTCAACTTGATAATTTCGAGGAAAAAGAGGCAGAGTCGCTTGTGCAGCTGATGATTACTATGACATATTCATTTACAACAATGCCAGAGATAGGTATCAGCGAATTACTGTTTTCAGAGTCTGTCTTCGGAAACCTAAAGGCAATTTAGGACCAAAAATTTAAAAAAGGAGCGGTAAGTTGTAAAAAATGTTCAAGTGTGTGTGCATTCTCAAGGGATCAAACTGCTGAGGTCATCGGTCCGTAGACTTACACACTACTTACACTAACTTAGGCTAAGAACAACACACACTCCCATGCCCGAGGGAGGAGCCGCGCAATCCGTGAGATGGCGCCTAAACCATTCGGCCAACCCGCGCGGCGGAAAGTTGTAAAAAACCAATGAAACAAAATATGGAAAAATTGGAGAAAACAATTTTCAATATGGGAGAAAATAATTTTAAATACTGAAAAGTCTTCTTCTCAGTTGTGGAGAACAATTCATTGCTTTTGTGGGACTCTTGGTCTGAAGGTAACAACACCTCTGTCTTTTGTAGGACGATGAAAAGGCAGAATTCGGATTGCATCTGCAGCAGATAGTTTGTGCGATTCAGCTTCTCAATAAAGACTTTTTCGCACAGTCTAAAATATTTTTAAGAACGTTGTGGGATAACACACTTTCTAATAGCTTTTTATCAATTCAGATTTATGAGTGGAGCAGTACTATTAAACTTGAGTCGTTAGTGCATTGTCAATTTTCGTCACCACATTTTAGGAATCTGATCAAGTTCGCTTGGTATGCAGCAGAAAATGTAGAGCAACGGCCATGACCACTACTTGCTCCCTTCCATTTCTGTCTAAATAAAATTAGCAGTTACTGTGAAGTGTCTGATTGCATTAATTTTTCTTTTATCAGGTGTGCCTTGCCTATGTATAATGTCTCCTCCCTTATCCAACAGACAATTCACGTTTTTGTGATGACTACAGGAAATAAACAAGGAACTGTTTCATAGCTAGCAAAATGTACATTATTTTAAAATTAGCTTAATAACTGCGCTACAGGAATTGTTATAAAATGTTTCATGTCAACAAAGTGACATCCGGACTGATGGAAGTCGCCTGTGATGAACATCGCACACTGCTTCGATTTTCTGTCCTCTGCTAGACACGGAACAGTTACATTTGCAACCGTGTCGCTGTCGGAATGAACTGCAAGTTACTCAGAAAAATTCGTGATCTGGGAATGGTTTAAATGCGAGTGTACACTTTGGACTTGGCACTACACAGCGCTACGTTCTTCTGCCAACGACAAAAGATATATAAAATAACTAGCGGCGCTCCGTGGTGTTACCCGAGGTTAAACAGTTATCCATAAGGAAATGTTAACGCAGAAACTCACTATCGACGCGTGTGCCATCACAAAAGTTATCTCCTTGATGTATTGAGGTGCGAGCCACTTGCGACCCAGCAAACTGCTCAACACCCGGAAAAGAAACGTCAAATTTTAAGTGGGTGGTAGACCCTGACAGAACACATGTCGCTTACAAGTGACTCATTTACTCAAGGAAGATATTTTTACGTGGCCGAGTAGCGGATTACAAAATGCGCCAGGGAAGAAAGTACATAAGTTTACGACTGTTTGTGACATGTCTAGTACGGAAAAGATCATTACAGTATTGAAGCGTATGGCGAACCATAAAGCCACTGCAAAACGTTCACCACCCCACGAGAACTGCGGTTTTTTTGTTTTCGGAATAATTGGTACAACATGTGTTAATTCGGGGTATAGACTATATCCATTCCAAAGTCCAACTAAATCCGTCCAGACGCATCATTTTGAAGAAGTAAAAAATATACTAAATCGACAAAGAAAGAAAATAAGCAATATCTACTTCGGTGTAACACAAATTTTACACTATTTGTACGTGCAACAACGTCATCTGCCCAGACGTGTGTACCTGTTATCTGCGCATTCGCTCGCGTACCATAATCAAATCCAACCCCACTAAAAGCCTACCACATTCTATATGTAAAGAATCGACAGCATTTAAATTACACCATCTTCTGAGCCAAAGGATAGGCTAAGTAGCTTTTTCCAAGAATAATATTGTTATAAATTTCACGTTACATTCTTCAAATCCATAAATACCTAGTGCTATACACTTTTTAAGGTAGGCTATGTGTTATTCAGGGTACAAGCTAATTTCATTAAAAAGTTTTTCCAAATCCGTCCAGACATTTCAGCGTGAACCAGTAACAAACATACGCACAAACACTCGGATTTACAATACAGGATGCTCATTTTAACAGAAGACATTGAAATACCTCGAAAACTACACTTCAGATCAAATAAAGTTATTAGAATGAAATTTTCACTCTACAGCGAAGTGTGCGCTGATATGAAACTTCCTGGCAGATTAAAACTGTGTGCCGGACCGAGACTCGAACTCGCGTAAGGCAGAGGTCCCGAGTTCGAGTCTCGGTCCGGCACACAGTTTTAATCTGCCATGATGTTTCATATCAGCGCACACTCCACTGTAGAGTGAAAATTTCATTCTAGAAACATCCCCCACGCTGTGGCTAAACCATTTCTCCGCAATATCCTTTCTTTCAGGAGTGCTAGTTCTGCAAGGTTCGCAGGAGAGCTTCTATAAAGTTTTGAAGGTAGGAGACGAGGTACTGGCAGAAGTAAAGCTGTGAGGACGGGGCGTGAGTCGTGCTTGGGTAGCTCAGTTGGTAGAGCACTTGCCCGTGAAAGGCAAAGGTCCCGGGCAAAGGTCCCGAGTTCGAGTCTCGGTCCGGCATACAGTTTTAATCTGCCAGGGAGTTTCAAATAAAGTTATAATTCCTATTTGTATGTCTCGGAGGGGTACATCCAGTGATACCACACTCGACTTCCCATCCTACCCCGTGCGTGGGTGGCGGAGGGCAACTTTGAAATCTCCAAGCGGAATTCGCGTTTTTTACCGCAGATTGCAATTCTACGGCAAAATCTACATCCGTTTTGTCTGAAACATTTACTTGGTTTCACCACAGATGGCGCTGCAATAAGAGGAATAGAAATGACTACTGCGTCGTCATAAATATCATCCATATCACGTGTCATTGCATCAAGAACTTCATGGCCCCGATTTCCTTAACAGGGTAGCGTTTTGTGAATGAGCACGTCAACAAATGCAAACGACCCCCGGGTTCTTTGCCGAGGTACTATTTTCCACATTCGCAAATCACCGTAACGTTAACCGGCGTAACATGCATTACTGGAGCGTAGACAATCCCTACTGTTTACGACAAGATGACTATCAAAGTCCGTGGTCAGTTAACGTTTGGTGAGGCATGACGGGGAACAAACTCTTTAGTCCACATTTTATTGATGACGCGTTGGATGGTCCCAAATGTCGAATGTTTTTGGAACAGGAACTACCGGTACCACTGCAGGATGCTGCCCTGAAGGTTCGACAACGCATGCGGTTTCAGCATGACGGTTGCCCAGAGCATTACGTAGTTGAAGCATGGGAGGTATTAGGTATGGTCGGTGGATTGGTAGAGTTGGTCCTATTAATTCACCCGCTATGTTCAAAAATGGCTCTGAGCACTATGGGACTCAACTGCTGTGGTCATAAGTCCCCTAGAACTTAGAACTACTTAAACCTAACTAACCTAAGGACAGCCCACAACACCCAGCCATCACGAGGCAGAGAAAATCCCTGACCCCGCCGGGAATCGAACCCGGGAACCCGGGCGTGGGAAGCGAGAACGCTACCTCACGACCACGAGATGCGGGCCCACCCGCTATGTCTACGGATTTTACGCAACCGAATTTCTTTCTGTGGCAATGTTTAAAAGATAAGGTATACCAGCAAGGGCAAACGTGCCGTAAAGACATGGTCGACCGCATCAGAAACGTCTGTTCTGGTATTCCCGCAGATATGCTTTCGACCTGTGCATGATCATTTGAAAAGCGGATCACTAAGTGTGTTGAAGTTGGCAGTACTATGTTTGAAAACTTACTTTAATTGGAAAAATAGAGTAGCGTTCGCCTCGAGCCACGGCCATAGTGGCGCGTCGTGTAGTCCCCTAGCCGGCCGCTGTGGCCGAGCGGTTCTAGGCGCCTCAGTCTGGAACCGCGCGACCGCTACGGTCGCAGGTTCGAATCCTGCCTCGGGCATGGATGTGTGTGATGTCCTTAGGTTAGTTAGGTTTAAGTAGTTCTAAGTTCTAGGGGACTGATGACCTCAGATGAAGTCCCATAGTGCTCAGAGCCATTTGAACCATTTTTGTAGTCCCCTAACCTCGCAAAACTGAGGTGGACCCATTTCTATTCCTCCGACTACAGCGCCATCTGTAGCGAAACGAAGAAAATGCTTCATAAAAAACGTATGACCCTTTGGCCGAAGAATCCCAAATCTGCAAAACAAACAAACAAAAAAAAAGAAAAAAGCACGGGGGTTGAAATTGAAGATTTCAAGGTTGCTTCCCACCATGCACGCATGGGGTGGCGGGTCGAGCGTGGTATCGTTGGATGTCTTCCTTCGAAGCAAACAAATTGGAATTAAAACGTTTTTTGATCTCATGTGTAGTTTTCGAGACATTTCAATGCCTTCAATTAAAATGAACACCCTATACCCCCTATCTGCCCTTGGCTGTGGTGCGTCATCTTCGTGCCAACTTTTTGGTGCAGTGTTTCGAGTGAGTGTTAAGTGTTGTTCGTCTTTTCCAAAGTGTTGCGAACGGAAATCATACTGTCGCTGGGTGTCATTTTTATCTCTCTTGCGAACAGAAACCAGACTGTCGCCGTGTTTATTTAATTGTCTGTCTTCTATTTTACCTGTCTGCTTCATGTGTATTTTATTAGCATCGCCAACCTTCTTTTTATGTTTTAACTTCCACCATTTTCCGCCATTTTACCCTTTAAGTCACCGATTTTATAGCCAGCTTTTATTATTTATTATCTTCATCTTTTTAAAACAAATTCTGTAGGCTGAAGAGCGGCGTACTAAGCTGTTGTCAGCCCGCCCCCTTCAGGGGGGGGGGAAGGGGGGGGGAGGGAATTGAAACTCAATAAAGGAAAAAAGAAGACACTGTATACATGTGATGACAATTTATACAGTGGCTTTCACTAATGGAGTTACTTTAAGCCTATGACGTAAAAACTATTTTGAGTTATTCATTACAATTCTATATAAATTCAGTGATTGCAGCGAGCGAGATAGCATGCTCAACTCACGTTTGAGAGTGCGATTCATGTCGCCATATCTAGACATGTTGACTTGGATTTTCTTGAGTTTCCCTAAAGCTTTTGAGGTTAATAGCGCGATGATCCCTTGAAAAAGGACACTGCCGATTCCCTTGCTCATTTTTGTCAGATCCTCGTATGCGCACCATTTCTAGTTACGTTGCCTGCAAAATGTTTCGTAGTTTACAAAATAACTTTTAGTTCGACGTCAATGAACAAAAGATTTTTCATACGGGATGGTCACGATAAAACTACCGCTACTTTAGCGCGCCCCCATGAAAACCAAGTAATCATAGGACAATAAAACTGTGCAAAAACATTTGTAAGGATATGCGGAAGAGAAATAACGATTAAATCATTGAAAGAAACGCATTTTAATTTCCACATGAGGGGGCAACATTTGTCGACTGTCTACCATGTTTCCGTTCCAGATTACAAACGTTGTCAAGTTCACGACCATCTGCATCCACGACGGCCTATAATCGCACTAGAGATACCATTTCACAATCATTCGCAACACTTTTCTAACGGTCTACTGTGGAATGTTCGCTATCGCCACATAGCTGGTGCACTGCTTGAAAATCGCAAATTGCGTCCAAAGTTCTCAGCCATGGCAACAGTAACTTCTTCAACAATTTCTGGGGAAATTTGCCGTCGGCCTCCCCCAGAAGCAATTCCCAAATCGCCACATGACTCGAACTTCCGAATCGCGTTTTTCAACCCCGGTGCGGAAAGAGCATCTCTCCGTATTCCAGTAATGGGTTGATACACGTGAAGAGCAGCAGCAGTATTGCTGTTGTTTTGATAACACAGCTTTACGAGAAAAGCCCTGCTCACCTTGTCCAGACCCATGCTGATTGTCGGCAACTTCAATGCGCACTGATTATTTTGTTTCAACCCTGCGCCGCCGTACCAGTATCGGCAACAGACGGGATATCATGGCAGTATCACTACTAACAACGAAAATCGTAAGCCCTACAACGTTCAGTCTGAACATCATTCCTATAAAGTTGGGTACCTACGCGGTAAATAGTTTCCTGTCAACACTGGCTCAAGAGGCCAGCACCCTGTATATCTTTTAAAAGCCACACTTTCCTCCGTTTTCACACAAATGCGAAAAAATGTCTGTGCGTGTCTGAAGCATTTAGCGTAGAAGTAATAATTTCCTGTGGTTCAGCTGCTGAATGTGTCTTTGGTTATCAGAAACGCTTCGCGTAGAGTGTTCGTAACAGGTGTTAAGTATCTCAAGCAGCACCTAATAAGCGCTCATACTTCGCTCCCTTAGGAAGAGCTAGCTAATTACAGGACAGTCCCTGTCACCACGATAATGTGAACTTCACATAATGTACACTGGTGTCCAAAATCAAAGCAACGAACGGAAATTTTGCAAGGTCGCGTTTATTTTACCACAAAACAGTATAAACAGGTAATAGTAAAGTAAAAACAATGTAAAGAATACAGAACGGAATCAACTGCAAACATGCATAACGGTAGACGAAAATGTTCTGCTTTCTTTTTTCAACTTAACGGATTTGCAAACATATTCTGACACCTGGTTAATGTGCGCAGTATAGATGTGACCACCTCTGGCACCAATACAGGTCTGACAACTACGGGACATGCTGTGAATGATATTATCAATCTCATATTGAGGCAATAACGCCCATTCTTCCTGCAGAGCTGCTCACAGGTCTTGGAGAGTGGTTGTTGGATGCTGACGTGATGCAACTCGTCTCCTTAGTGCATCCTAGACATGCTCTATGGGATTCAAATCGGGAGAGCGAGCAGGCCACGCCATGCGTACAATATCTTCCGTTACCAAAAAGCATTAATCACCCGTGCTCTATGAGGTCGAACATTATCTCCATCAATACGAAGTCTCGGCCCACAGCACCTCGCAACAACCGCGCGTGATTTCCCTTAATCACTTCAGGCAAATGCTGGGGTGGTTCCCTTGAAAGGGCACGGCTGACTTCCATCCCAATCCTGCCCTAATCCGATGGGACCGATGACCTAAAATCGACCAAACAACAACAGCGCATGAGAACCCACGATCTCCTCACGATACCTCACAACAGTTAAATCTTACTGATTCACACGTACAATTTCATGAAGAGGTCCACATAGTCCATATCCACACAATTAAGGATCTTCCTGGACAACGATTTCTTTCCACAATACTTGAGTTCCGAAATGGCGTTCCACGTGCCCTCTAGATGCGAATCCGTCGACATTCAGTCTCGAGACCAAATCGGGACTCACCTGTGAACAGAACAGTGGCCCACCATTAGACCGTCAAGGTGGCATGTTGACGACCTACTCTAGACGTTCCCTTCTGTGGAGAAACGCCAGAGGTACATAGACAGCAGGTCTCCAACAATAAAGGCCACTCTACCGAAGCCTTCTGTACACCATTTGCCTCGATACAACACGTCCAGGGGATGCTGCCAGGTCAGAAGCCAGATGCTGCGCAGTACTAAGGCGGTACAGTCGCGTCCTTACAGCAAAATAACGGTCCACTCAGTAGAGAGGCCCATTCGGGCCACATCAGTTTGCGACTCTCCTGCTTCTATTCGTCCTATGACCTTCCACAGCAGAGAGGCTGTAGGCTTCTTCTCTGTGCCAACTGCACCATCTGTGATTGTGTACACAGCGATTGTGGATGTGGGAGTACCCTGCAAACGCTATCCCGCTTGATAGGTGCCCTGACGTCATTGCTGGCGTGGTTGTCCGTTGATCGGAATGCCGTCTTCCGTGCACATCGCGATCGTAACGACATCTGTTGACAGTTTGTATGATTATACGGTGACTTAGACGCAGGACCGGGAAATAGCAGGTTGTTGCTTTAATTTTGTACACCAGTGTATATCTTGAGCTGTTTTACATTAATAAACATTTCCGAAATCACTTTGCTCTGTCACCCAAAAATCCTTTGCCGTGGTCCCCACAACAGTCATTCTCCTCTCGTTTTGTGTTCCACCTCATTACTTAGGAAGGAGGGCTAGATTCTGAAATTCACCGGAAATCCGGTTCATAACATACCAGGGCAGGAAAGTACATCGATCTTAAAATCAGTAAGAAACGATTTTGCACAATAATGTGATCTATCGAAATAATGGGAAACCTCTCGGTTGCGATTTCAACCATGTTTATCCTAATACTGAGTGCGTTGCCTCAAAACCAGTTCCATTTCGCTCGTTTCGTGCTGCTACATTTCATAAGGTTTACTGTTGTTTAACGATTAAAAAAGTCGCTGTGCCTTCCGCACTGCTTGTACGTAAACTGTGTTCCAACTGACTATTTTGAATTGTTTTTAGGATGATGTATTTAACAGTAGTGGGAATCTTGAGCTTATTCTGGCATGTCGAATATTCAGGTTGGCTCTGAGCACTATGGGACTTAATATCTATGGTCATCAGTTCCCTAGAATTTAGAACTACTTAAACATAACTAACCTAAGGACAGCACACAACACCCAGTCATCACGAGGCAGAGAAAATCCCTGGCCCCGCCGGGAATCGAACCCGGGAACCCGAGAACGCTACCGCACGACCACGAGCTGCGGACTATTCAGGTAGTCACACAGCTGTGTAATGTCTTCGACACTCGCCGATAGTTCTACATGTGGTCATCCCTTCATTTTCAGGGCACAGATAAGCTACCTGGCAAAAAATATAAAGCACCCAGAAGCGGAGAAGCAAACGAAGTCAAACTTTGAGGGCTTCGGGGGTACGTGATGCTATTTCAGTGCTCACAAAATTTAGTACAATATACAAAGAACCAGGCAGTTTGAGACTACACTAATCGGTACGATGCTGCAACCTCTCTGTCCTACACTCATGCTCATAAATTAAGAATAATTGCAGAATGTGGTGCCACACAACGTGGCACTACACAAAACTGGCGCTAATAGCATAGGTACACAGGGAACACACACGACACAGATCTGTAAGTCCACAGTATTGGTGGTAAGTTGAGAAAACCGTCCCGAAACACATGTGCTACAAAACGCCACTGTTTCCTACGCATGTACCCGACATCAATATGGGATATGATCACCATGCACAAGTACACAGGCCGCACAACGGGTTGGAATACTCTGGATCATGTGGTAGAGCAGCTGCTAGGGTATAGCCTCCCATTCTTGCACCAGTGCCTGTCAGAGCTCCTGAAGTGTCGTAGGGGTTTGAAGACGGGCAGCGATACTTCAACTGAGAGAATCCGAAACGTGCTCGATGGAGTTTAGGTCTGGAGAACAGGCAGGCCACTCCATTCGCCTGATATCTTCTCTTTCATGGTACTCCTCCATTATGGCAGCTCGGTGGGTCAGTGCGTTATCATCCATCAGGAGGAAGGTGGGACCCACTGCACCCCTGAAAAGGCGGACATACTGATGAAAAATGACGTCCCGATACACCTGACCTGTCACAATTTCTCTGTCAAAGACAGGCAGGGGTGTATGTGCACCAATCATAATCCCACCCCACTCCATCAAACCACGACCTCCATACAGGTCCCTTTCAAGGACATTAAGGTGTTGGTATCTGGTTTCTGGTTCACGCCAGATGAAAACACGGCGAGAATCAATGTTCAGACTATATCTGGGCTCGTCCATGAACATAACCTGGGACCACTGTTCCAATGACCATGTACTGTGTTCTTGATAACAGTCTTACGGGCTCTCCTGTTACCAGAGATCAGTGGAATGCACCGTGGAGGTCTCCGGGCGAATTAACCATGTCTGTTCAGTCATCTGTAGACTGTGTGTTTGGAGACAGCTGTTCCAATGGCTGCGGTAAGATCCCGAGCAAAGGTTACCTGCAGTACTCCGTGGTCCTCTGCGGGCACTGATGGTGAGATATCGGTCTTTTTGTGGTGTTGTACACTGTGGACGTCCCGTACTGTAGCTCCTGGACACGTTCCCTGTCTGCTGTAATCGTTGCCACAATCTTGAGATCACACTTTGTGGCACACAAAGGGCCCATGCTACGACCTGCTGTGTTTGAGCATCCTCCAGTCGCCCTAGTATTCTACCCCTCATAACGTCATCAATATGTGTTCTCTGAGACATTTTCAACACACAGTCACCATTAGCACATCTGAAAACGTCTGCACACTTAATCGCTGCACCGTACTCTGAAATGCAGCAACACACTTCTGCCTATGTGGACTGCTGCCAGCGCCACCGTGCGACTACCGCAGGTCAAATGCATTGCATGGTCATACCCCGAGGTGAATTAAACCCGCAAACCACCCACCAGGGCGTTGTTTCACCATGTATCAGCATTATCCTTAATTTATGAGCATGAGTGTAGATGCGTGCACTGATTCAGTTGGTAAGGGTGTCATAAAGCCGTTGCATCCTCCCATGACGCACACTGGCCCACAATTGTTGTAACTGGTCCTTTATATCTTGGATACTGACACTGAGACGAAGTAAACGTCCGGCCTGGTCCCACTGATGTTCTGCTGTGAACGCATCCACGGAGCTTGCTAGCCACAAAAGTACCTCAACTTCATGCAGACAGTTCACAGAAACACGTTCAATGTTTGGACGAGCGTTGTCCTGTTGGAAAATGACACCACAGTACTGTCGCATGAGAGGTAACAAATGAGGACGCAGGATGTCCACGACGTTCCGTTGTACTGTCAGAGTCTCTTCAATCACTACCAACCGTGACTTAAAGTCATTCCCCACATCACGTCGCCGGGAGTAGCACTGCAGTGCTTCTGTGTAACATTGGAAGAGTGGGACTCTTTCCAGGCGTGCGACACAATCGCCAACGATGGTCATCTGGAGAAGTGCGGATCCGCGAGTCACAGTTGAACACAATGCGATGCCATTCATCAGCATGCCATGCCTCCTAATGACGACACCACTCAAGACGTAGCCGTTTGTGTTTTGATGTCGACGGCAGCCTGTGCATGGGACGGTAATTCCCTAGTCTGGCTCCTGCTACTATGCTACCAATGGTGCAGGATGACACAGACTGTTTCACAGAGTCCAGTACTTGGTGTTGGATGGCAGGCGCGGATGTGAAGCGGTTACAATGTGTTCCATAATATTTCGGGCATATGTTTCATTAAGTGACTCAACGTATGGCAAAGTCGATAAGGATCCTACTAATCGAGAGATGTGATCAATGGTAGAACTTCTGTTCCACAAAATTTCTGGCGAACTGCCGGATGTTTGTAACTAACTGCCACAGTATTTCGGTGCAGAGTTTTCTGGCCATCTGATACTGGCGAAAACGCACTGAGCTCTGGTATTTAAGCCCCCGCCGGCACATGTGTGGTGGATACACTAGGCGTTGAACGTGTGCTACTTGAGGGCGTTCGATTCTGCTGCGCCGCGCGCCCTCCGTGGTTAAAACTCGCCGCAGCGATATCAATTTGTCTTCCCGCGGTTCAATCACAGAACTATACCGGCTACGGAGGTCACGAAGCTTTTCAGCGATTGGATTCCATGCCGAATTCAATTGAAATCGGCCGTCTCTATTAATAACAGACTTACTGTCAGACAGTCGTATTGCCACGGATTCATTAATAACAGAACTTCGAAACATCTACAACATCAGAACTCCATACACGAAAATACAAGATTTGAATGCATGGTGGTCACTTTCAACAAATGCTATAGTCAGGTTATTACTGTATTTCCTTTCCTCTGCTCTATTTCTTTGTACCATTGAACTCTATTCTCCGGGCCACTTTTATTTGCCCCACCCTGTGTGATGTGAAGTGCATTTTTCGACCATCATCTAATATTAGGGCCCTTTTATGATCTTGGTCTTTTGTAAGCCGATGTTTACGGCATCCAGTGCAGTTGTGGCACGTCGTAGATAGGTCAGACCATTACGACTGCAGAATATAGCCCATAAGCGTACTCACGATTAGATAAGAAAATCTGCGATTGCAATACGTTGCCTTGATGCTGATGATCGAATGGATTATGACAACGCAAAGATTCTGGCGCGCACTTTCAGTTAGTGTGATTGTGGTATTAAGAAAGATGTTGAGATCAAACTAGCAAGTGACTTTATAAATTAAGACCGAGGTTTCGTTTGAATCCTGCTTGGAACCCTGCTCTCTCCCTGGTCAAACAACTGAGAGAAATATATTGTGCTGCTTGCTCACCCATTGGTAGTTAATATCTCACTAAAGTTAACATCTGGCGTTGGTCAACTTTGGTTATGTGATCTTGACAATGGATGACGGTACGTGTGTTGTCTTCTTAATACGCCGTCTTTTGGCTTCCCGATGGGCGGATCCCCGTCCACGGCGTGTTTATGATGCCATTCACAGAAGCCAACTTTCATTTGTGCCTTGTAAATGGAGGGACGTTCATTTGTCGAAATGTTAGTGGTCATCAAGGAAGTTACCAGGAGACTTTTTCATAAGTTATTTGAACATTAACAGTGTTCATCGTTAAATAGTATCCATAACATCTCAGTATTGACAACATCATACAAGTGGAGAGGTAGAGTCATAAGCAGATTTACCAAAGTCTTTATTAGCAATTTCAAACATATGGTAGGTACGATAGGCAATTACATCTCTATCATTAAAGCTTTCAAGTCCTGGTACGCTAGACACTCCGCTACCACCTCTCACAATAGCGATGGTGAACCATCAATTTCCATGTGAGAATGTATCGTTTATGTCAAGGCTAAAATTAAGTGAACATCCAAGAAATACACAAGGTCCATCGATGAGGGCGTGGGCTGCAAAACCCTTCACTGGAATGCGATTCTTCTTGTCCCCAGATGTTGTAGTAAGTTCAATGTCTTCTATATTTTTGTACACTGTTGTGCGACGACGACGTCGATATCTCCTGTAAGGCATGTTGGCGGCGTTCAATGCAGTTGCCTGTGCAGCAGCTAGACACAGAGTGATATAAACAATATATATAAAAGACCTAGTAGATAGTGTCGGAAGTTCCATGCGGCTTTTCGCGGATGATGCTGTGGTATACAGAGAAGTTGCATCGTTAGAAAGTTGCAGCGAAATGTAGGAAGATCTACAGCGGACAGGAACTTGGTGCAGGGAGTGGCAACTGACCCTTAACACAGACAAATGTAATGTATTGCGAATACATAGAAAGAAGGATCCTTTATTGTATGATTATATGATAGCGGAACAAACACTGGTAGCAGTTACTTCTGTAAAATATCTGGGAGTATGCGTACGGAACGATTTGAAGTGGAATGATCATATAAAATTAATTGTTGGTAAGGCGGGTACCAGGTTGAGATTCATTGGGAGAGTCCTTATAAAATGTAGTCCATCAACAAAGGAGGTGGCTTACAAAACACTCGTTCGACCTATACTTGAGTATTGCTCATCAGTGTGGGATCCGTACCAGATCGAATTGACGGAGGAGATAGAGAAGATCCAAAGAAGAGCGGCGCGTTTCGTCACAGGGTTATTTGGTAACCGTGATAGCGTTACGAAGATGTTTAGCAAACTCAAGTGGCAGACTCTGAAAGAGAGGCGTTCTGCATCGCGGTGTGGCTTGCTCGCCAGGTTTCGAGAGGGTGCGTTTCTGGATGAGGTATCGAATATATTGCTTCCCCCTACTTATACCTCCCGAGGAGATCACGAATGTAAAATTAGAGAGATTCGAGCGCGCACGGAGGCTTTCCGACAGTCGTTCTGCCCGCGAACCATACGCGACTGGAACAGAAAAGGGAGATAGTGGCAGTGGCACGTGAAGTGCCCTCCACCACACACCGTTGGGTGGCTTGCGGAGTATAAATTTAGATGTAGATGTAGATGTAGATCATGTGTCAGATCAGAGAGGATCCTCTATAGATGAATACCATTCATGTAAATCCAGTGAATTGTCTGATTTAGGGCATATTATTTGCTATCTCCGTGTCACATGTTCTCCACTGAAATCACTTCTCTCAGAAGTACGCATTATTACGAGGTCATGACTCTGACAGATGATCGCATAGGAACTCCTTGTTGGACCAAAGATATAATCATCTATCGATCTGATTCGTCTATGGACTAAATAGAACGTAACGCATCGACACAATCAATTGTTGGGACGGTGTTTCTCTGTCGTGATTGGAATAAGCTTCCTGACATAGAGCGCGGTGCTGCTTGTTCTCTAGGTATGGACAAACTGACTGTAGTGGAAGTTATTATTTTAAAGGAAATTCTATGTCGATGAAATGAATATTTCCCGAATATTTCCTTCGTTTAAAAAATATCCTCTACTCCTGCTTCTCGAATCCAATTCCATTAACTTTACTAACAGTTACATCTGTTCTTGGAATACGAATATGCATTTGTTCTATGTTAAGGCAATCGGCGTCATCCTTAGTGTCCCAGTTATCCTTGTTTCAGAATAGATCTTTACCATTGCCTTCATAACGGTTGTATCTAATGTAGGCTAGCCTAATTTTATCATAATTGATTATATCTATTAATGCTAGTTGAAAGTTTGTCCAGGCGCAGGTTATAGCCTGTTGAAGGCTTGTTCCTCGATAGGAACAGCTAGGCCATCGGCATACGATATTTACTATAATATGATGCGGGTCAGAGGAAGATCGCTCTTACGCAAAAATGCAGCACAAGCGATAGGAATTAATCTGTATTCCGCAACGGGAACATTGTTGACCCTGCTATATATTCAGCAGGTATCCCAAAGTATTAAGCACTACGCATCACACTGAAACGAGTCAACCGCAGCCGTTTCTTAAAAATGAGGGCTCCACTGTTAGACACCTGATACTTAGCTGAGACCCAACCAAGCATATGGAGGAAAGACGAAATTTAATATACAATTCATTAATTAAAACTTCCGGGCTGAATTGCCGTGGTCCATATATAAAACTGCTTCTCCTTCCTGGACCACGGCAATTCAGCCCGGAAGTTTTAATTAATGAAGACGCCGGCCGTGAAAGCTTACATGTTATGATTAAAATAGAATTATTTGTGGTAATTTAATGTCTGCATGTTCCTCCCTTTCTGATGATTGATATCATGAGTTCTGACAAAGTCTGGTGAAGGTACATAGCAAAGAGATTGGTCAGTATCGATAAGGAACGTTAGAACTCGTGCACTCAAGGCACAGGGATGGGCAATTCTCCACAACGTCACTTATTAGCCCCTTTCCCGTTACACTCCCAAAAGTGCGAGCGAGCACGCGGAGAAGACTTTTTTTCGGCAGGCCTCGTTAAGTATATGTAGATGCTTCGCGACCCTTTCTTAATTCTTTTTACCGATTTGTTAGTGCATACAGTACGTTAGTACGGTGCAAATTGCTCCTTCTGAGCTGCCCGCATATGAACTTATAATACAGCGTGGTTAGGTTTTCATGACCTGATAGCTTATTAAACTGCACGCATTTTTCCTCCCAAGATGCCTACATTTGTCCCGTCGTAATTAGCCAGATTTCCGATTTGATAACAATTCAGACTTTTGCTTGCAAAACCCCACATGTTGCTGCTATGGGACTGCGCCTATCCTCAAACAATCCAGTGTTAGATGCATGCGCATCTGCTCTCGTTTATTGTTCCTTAGCGTCCCTCCTTTGCGAATTCTAAATGAATTGTAGCTACGGAAGGTAGACGAATTGTCTTTGATTCGAGATGGTCAACGATCGTGAGACACAGCCCTTCTTTCTTTGTTCGTTATTGCCTTACACTGTTACTCATCTTTTAATATGTGAATCTTGATCCGGAATGTGTGGAGAGATTCTCTGAGTTCGCTCATCTGTAATTTCAACATATTTTAGTGACTACGTGTCCATACATTATAGTCGCCCGTGCTCTTTCTGCTTGTTTCCTGAGTAGTTTTGTGATAGCACTTTGTAGAAAGGAATGCTGCCTTTTTCCTCCCTGTGTGTTTGAGTGATGAACTGAGCGAGTTACTTACGTGATTTTTTTCTTGCCCTCTGCATCATATCACCGCTACTTATGGAAATGCTTTATGGAAATGCTGTGTGGCTAGGGCCTCCCGTCGGGTAGACCATTCGCCTGGTGCAAGTCTTTCGATTTGACGCCACTTCGGCGACTTGCGTGTCGATGGGGATGAAATGATGATGATGATAAGGACAACACAACACCCAGTCCCTGAGCGGAGAAAATCTCCGATCCAGCCGGGTATTGAACCCGGCCCATTAGGTATGACATTCCGTCGTGCTGACCACTCATCTACCAGGGGCGGACACCGCTCCTTATACGAGGCTAGTACTAATTGTGAATGAGTCTATGATTTCAATGTATTCCACTTTTCTTGTGATAAAAGACTGTTTGTTTATTTTATTGTCACTAGAGGAAACAAGTTACTTTCTGGACCATGAGTATTTCGAGTCGGAACTATTATCTTCTTGATGTTTGTGCCTATGACAAATTCACGTTTATTCAAAATTTAATTGTCATTTTAAAAGTTTTATAACATAGTTCCGATACCTGTTCTATTCTGTAAGTCATTACCACAACCTCGATGAGAGTTGCATTTGTATACCCTGAATAAGACAATAAGGTCTGTCCACTGTGAGACACCATGTTGACGGTTGTAATGCACCTCTTTCTCTGAGGGACAAATATTAATTATTATCAGTAGTAGTATTATTAAGCTACAAATTATCATTTTAAACCTGTATGGTCTCCCTGGTGTGCCTAGTCGACCAAGTCCCCGTCACGCTGCTCACTCTAGCAACAGAGTACATACAGGGTTGAAGACATGGAGAAACAAAGGAATCATCACAATTTGAATTTAGAGTAATATAACTTACTTACCTTTATTGGTCATTGTTGCACGCTCGTGGTACAGCCATCCGCTGTTTGTTAAATTAATTTGAGGTCCAGGGTGTGTATTGTGCTGAGTAAGAACAGACACATATTTAAACTTCCAACTTTTATTTTATAAATGCCGATCGTGACGATATTCAATAATTTTCGATGTAACAGCTTTTCCAATACATCATTTCTTTCCCTCTGTCCTTGACCTTCTCAAAGCAGGCGTATTACAAGACGTCTCAACGCCAACTGCCCATTGTCTCTACACCCGACAACAACCGGCTCCTGTTCACAGAGCTTACAAACTGTGCAGCCCTGCCAACCTTGGTTGTATATCGATATTTTACACATCGCACGTATAAATATATGAAAAACATAGTATGAAAAATGAAAAGTGTTTATAATATAGTTCTGTGGCAATATACCTCATCATTGTCCTCATATTAACAATTTTGTAACAGAATAATAATATTTCAGATTATGTTTACGTAGTTAAAGTTCACTCGCTCCTTCAAGTTGATTGACGGCACCGCACACCTCGCCAGCCGGTGGTATCGGTAGTTTCAGTAGTCCGTTACGTTACACGGTCAACAGCAGTATTATTCTGAAGTACCCTGCAGCCGATGCGGATCTATAATCGCGATTTGGTACTTGATTCTTCATTCAAAAAATATTCTGTTATCAGATCCCAAGTCGGTGCAAGCCATCCGTTCCGCAAATTATTATTATTAATATATATTACATACTTTATTCCATATACTAATATTGTATGTAGAAAACAAACTTGGTAGCTGGTGAATGATGTGATCAGAACGAGGCAGATAATATTCATAACGGGTAAACGATGATACTCCCCTTTGTGTCTGACGTCGCTGCCTACTATCATGTGCTTAGCCAAGTTTGTCTCCCCCCCCCCCCCCCCCCCTCCAGCACAAAACACGTTTTTTAAAAAATTGGTAGACTCAATAGAGGATCAAAAACGAAAGACTTCGCCTCTGAACAAACGTAATTTTGCTTCCAGTGGCAACCTGCTGCTGTTATTCGAGTGGAGGTCACCTCACTTAACACAATACGCAGGTAACTGGCAGCAATTAGCTGCCTGTCCACGGCATTCACACCAGTGACGTGAGAGGCCAACGCTAAAAGTCAAAGCGCTCGATCGCTTGCAAATAAGCAAAAGTAGCATTCGCATATGTCGATATCGAATGTGAAGTATTGCACAGGTTTTTCATAACTAGTCATAAAGGGAGGAGATGGATACAGTTCACCCATGAAGACACGACGCAGAATATGCTGATGAAATAGCTCCATACTTAACAATCATACACAACAGTTCGATCGACGAACGATCCATACCGAAAGACTGGATAGTTGCACAGGCCACATCAACGCTCAAGAAATTAAATAGGAGTAATCCGATGAATTTCAGATCCATATCAATGGCATCGATTTGTAGTAGAATTTTGGAACATATACTGTGTTCGGACGTTATGAACCACCTGAGGGAAACAGTCTAGCGACACACAGCACGGATTATGAAAATATATTTTTTCGGACGAAGTAAGTAGCGCTATCGAGAGGAGATCTCAGACTGATTCCACATTTCTGGATTTCCAGAAGGCTTTTGAGGCCGTTCGTCATAAGTGAATTCTAATCGAATTGTGTGTCTATGGCCTGTCCCTTCAGTTGAGCGACTGCCTCGTAATTTCCTGTCAGGTACGACACAGTACGTAGAAATCGAGGGAAATTGCACAGCAGTCACGTAGATGTAGATACAGATCTCATACTGGCGAATGCTTTTACCATGTCGACCAATTCTTTCTTGATTTTTCTTAAGTCTTGCATACGTTATTATTAGACGCCTCGGAAACACCGCCCTTGTGCCTTTACCTTTACTAAACCAAAACAGTTCGTCGTCTAGCAGAACCTGATTTTTCTTTTCCATTCTTCTGTTGTAGGGGAAGGAAAAGAAGAAAGGGTTACGGAAAAATATGGCTTGGTAGTGGGTATGAAGGGAGAGAAAGACAAATAGAGTTCTGCAATAGATATCAGTAATAGCAAATGCGCTACTCAGAAATCACAAGAGAAGTAGATGTACTTGGAAAAGGCCTGAATATATGGGAAGATCCCAGCTGGATTACATTATGGTCAGACAGAGATTCCGAAATCAGACACTGGATCTTAAAGCGTACCCAGGAGCAGATATAGACCCAGATCATAGTTTAGGAAGTATGAAGAATAGACCGAAGTTTAAGAGAATGTTAGAGCAGAAACATACGTTGGAAAGAGAAACGTAGAATCTGGGAAGATAACTGGGAGAAAACCCTGGGTAACAGATGAGCTATTTCAGTTGATCAACGAAAGGAGGAAGTTGAAAACTGTTCAGGGAAAGGCAGAACTGCAGCAATATGAATCACTCAGCAATGAAATAAACACGAAGTGCATGGAAGCCAAGGCGAAACGGCTGCAGGAAAAGTCTGAAGAAATCGAAAAATAAATATCATCAGAAGGACTGACGCAGCATGCGGAAAGGTCAAAACAACCTTCGATGAAATTAAAAGCAACGAAGGCAACATTAAGAGTGCAATGTAAATTCCACTGCTAAACGCAGACGAGTGGGTCGGAGGAAAGAGTAAGCTGAAGGTCTCTAGGAGGGGGAGGAATTGTCTGATGACGCGATACATGAAGAAATTGGAGTCGATGCGGATGACTTATGGACTAAGATACAGGAAGTAGGAGAAGACATTCAGCGCTGTGTATTATGTAATGTACAATTAAGGGATTAAGTTAACGTTAAACGGTGTGCTACTGCGTGTCAGGAAGTTGATGTGTGGTTGAGTAGCAGACTCTTATGCGTAGAATCTGGTTTGTATTCGGTGTATATTATTAGGTAATGAAGCGTTTCTTTCTTTGTTTACTGGAGGTGAAACGCTACCTCCTTCCTCCCCGTGTGGATTTTATATTAATTTTTGAATGAGAAGGTAAAATGTTGATGAAGGGAAGGCGCATCACACTGACAACAGCAAGAGAATGAGATAAACGTATAAATCTGTCTGACGCAGAAATGGTGCATTCAATTAAAGTCAATTTCTCTTGCTACAGAACTCATTTTACCCGAATCAGAGCCAGAGGACGCCGTTCGTAAGTGGCAAGCTTGGTGACATGAAACCGTGTTATATTAGGTTTCAGTGCAAGACAGTGACATGCATAATAATAGTAACAATGATCGGACTTCATTAGAGACAGATTGCAGCTCAATTTACCAATATTGAAATACATAAACGAAATTCTGCTCATTGTGCACGATCGTTGACCGACCATATGCAATGTATTTAAAGGGCAGAAAAATATACAGAGGGAATCATTGTAAAAAAGTGGAATAGACTCAGTACTAATAAATAACTAACAACATATTCAACATCAAATTAATTGTTATTTCACAATAAAATACAAATCTCTTTTAATACGCGACCCTATAGTAGCGAGGCTCAAGCAAAAATAAGGAAGAAGATGACTGTGCATTCTTCGTGTTTTATAAAAATGAGAAAATCGAAGGTGAACACAAATAGTAATTAAAGCACAGAATTAAATTTCGTATGATGAGATACAATTCCATCGATGGCTTCATTAAAGCACAAAAATTTGTTTCGCCGTCCACTTGGATAGCAGAGACAGTATCTATTACAGTATTCGGACGCGCCATTTAACATATCTTCATTCAGGGGCTGTACAGCTGACGAAAATAATGATTAAATAGCTGTAGTTACTGGAACCTGAAGTGGTTTTTTTGTTAAGAAAATCACTTTGTTGAAGATGAACAGTGATTTCTTGCAAATAGTTTAGTTAAGCAATAACGTGAAGAGTGAGATGTTCCCTGTGACATCTATGCTGTTGATTTGACAACAGATTTGGTAACGTTTCGCAGTAAAATATTAGTTATCATGACTTAGCGTTAAAGTCTGGAATTGTTTCGACGATCAGGCCTAAGTAAATATTTGGTCGCCCTCACCCCTCCTCCTTCCGGACACAGTCGAAAGAAAACCTGAGAAAACTGCGATGGGGCTTTCACACTCCACCACTTTACACAACTAAAGATGTTACGAAACACTACAAAATTAATCCAGCAAAAAAGGTTAGTTCACACATTTATCTTTTAGGTAGTTTTAGTGGCTAGTTTAACAGAACGTGTTGCTCAGTCACTTAGCAAGTGTTTTAAAAGTCTCTTCTTGTGTAGTTTATATTTGTTGAAATAATTTTCATATCACGAAATTAACATAGACGGGTCAATCCATACCAAGTGGTTAAGCACAGGTTGCTTGGCCATCTCAGAAAAGTTTTATATTAGCTCGCTGAATTCCCCAATGTTTAGTAGTCACAAAAATAAATATTTTTTTAAAAAATTATTGTTTAATACTTTGAAATGGCAGTCATATTTGTTCCAGGCCGAATGCGGTTTATTCGTATGTGCAAGCATCTACATTTTTTAAAATTATTCATTAGTGGCTTGTCCTAAGCCTTTCAGATAAAATTCATTTAGTTCAGCACACTCTGGGCTACAAATTAACATCATTATCACTTAGCTTAATTTATTCTTTAATATATTTTTAATAGTTAAAAGTTATTAGTCACAATTTTTGAACAGTAGTTTTCCAAAGAAAGATTAATTTCTCAGCTTTAATATTTTTTCTGCTATTACACTGTATAGTATAGTTACTTTTTATAGCGTATCAATGGTGAGCAGCTTACACTTAATAAAATACACTATTTTAAAAAATGGATTTTTTTTTTATTTTTCCATCTTGTGACCTGCAATATCTTTGTTGGGGGAGTTGATAAAAAGCTCAAAATTTCACAGTAATTGGACCTTTATGATATCAAACTTCAGTATAAATTTCAACTTTGAAATTCAATTGAAAGTTATCGGAAAAAATTACAAACACGTGTCAAAAATAGGTTTTTTAACATCTACGATATCTACGCTTATGGAATAAAATATATCAGTTCCAGTATATATTTCAATCATATATATGATTACTTACTTTTTTTTATTGAAAATCAGCCTAATAATTGCATTATATTGTTCTCTTGTTATTTGTTTTTAGTACATTGCTCATTGAACGTTTGAGAAATTTGTTCACTCAGTTTGGGTGTTAGATTATAAGTTCGCCCAATCACAGTTGTAAATTCCATGGGAGACAGCTTCCTTAGTACATTTTTTAAATGGCATCCAAACTTGGTACTTCTCAATTTTTTCAAAAGATTTCCTTGGTCCTGGAGGGTGATGAAATACAACATGTACATCTTGGTTTTGACAGTCAATATTATCAACTTAGCCAATCCACCACTGTTCATCGTAAACACAAGCCACTGTGTCTTTATTTTGAAGAACCTATTGTACAAGTTTTCCACACTAATTAAGTTCACTATCAGGCGAAGTTGATGTGATCTTATAGTTTAGTAAGTTGTATGAACTGGGTACAAAACAATGAAAACATCGAGTGCCTTTAATCTTCTGACAAGTGTTGTACCTTTCCTTCAAGACACTGTAATAGACTTCTTGTATTTCCTCACATCGTACAAAAACATAGGTAATTCCATTGATATAGGTAATTCCTTTGATCTCTCGAAAAACATGTGGGCAAAAATGAGCCCCAAAATCTTACCGTGCGAGTTCTGATTTCCTTTAGTTTATCAAATAGTCATTTCCCCCTTTGTACGTGACAGTCAGCAAAACATTTTTACAACAAAATGAGAAAGTTAGTGGCTGAAATTTCGCGAAACAATCTCACCACAGTGAAAAACATGATTGCTGCAACAACTCGCTTGTTATATCTGTGATGCTCTATTCCTCACTACGCGATAATACGAAACTAGTTGCCCTCCTTCAACTTTTCCAACGTCTCCATTACATGTCTGCAGTACACATATTTTACCTAATAAGGCTATGGTGTGGCGTCTATAATGTTTCTTCCGCCAAGTGTGCGAGATACCGAATTAGCGACCGCGCAGTCGTGACTCTCTCTCTCTATGTCCAGCTAGCATAAAGCCCAAATACGTTTCAAGTTTCGCAGCCACTGCGCCGTGGATTGAATGATCTTATACGGTGTGCTAAGTGAAACAGAAGTGGAGCGTCACGAACAGAGGCACAGATGACGGAAGTATTGTGCAAATGTTGAAAATGTGACGCTCGCGTTGATTTCGACAAACAGCTGACAGAGACTCGCCGTCTGTCGCATGTGCGCCTTGTAGGCTTGCGAAAAGGAACAGAATACTAGAAGACGTATTTCGATTGTTTAATGAGAATCAAATGAGGATTCACTTTGCGGATAGCGATTAAAGCAGTTTTAATTGGATTAAAACGCACACGTTTTCTACTGTATGTTCTTTTTTTATTGGGAAAATATTCAGAAAGGTTATTGAAAGCTGTACGCTACCAAACAGTGTTAGCATTTAATCACCTCAGAGATTTGAGACATTTCAGAGCAGTAGGAATAAAGGTAGGAGTATAATCAACTGGAAATTGCAATAGTGGTGACGGACAGCACAGCCGGCCGTTGTGGCCGAGCGCTTCTAGGCGCTTCAGTCTGGAACCGCGCGACTACTACGGTCGCAGGTTCGAATCCTGCCTCGGGCATGGATGTGTGTGATGTCCTTAGGTTAGTTCTAAGGGACTGATGACCACAGATGTTAAGTCCCATAGTGCTCAGAGCCATTTGAACCATTTCGAACGGACAGCATAGCAGAGCGAAATTTTTCTGCGATTACTAAATCTACTGGTGGACGTTGCGAAACCGGCCAGACTGGCGTGGTATTAGTTATAGAAGGTACGCTTATTCACCAGTGCTGATGATGTCTTCTAAGTGTATTTGAAAGACAATTCTATGGACCAGCTGGGCAGGTTTTGAAGCGTTGGGCTGGACGGTAAAGGCGTGAAGGTGTTACTGGAAACGATATGCTTGAGCTATGGATCAAGAATGTTCTACATATTGCCTCTAGGGCTAAATGAAAGCGCCGTGGCTAATAAAGTAATCAACAACTGATGGGGGCTCTAACAATACGTGGCTGAGGAAAGCAGTTGTGGTTTTATAATGAATGCGAAGTGTTTATTCGGTCTGGAACCCGTAATTGTTCTTAATTCCCGGTCAGTCACCTTTTACATGACGGCAGCACTAAAGGTAAAAACATAACTCAGGCCAGGTAAAATTCCATTATTGTAGTTTATAAAACCTATCGATACTAACTTCTATCTCAGTCATGCGATACATGCGATCAACAGATAAGTAATTATTGTCTTCAACATGTCTTGAACCTAAAAGAATCACTTCTTTTCAACTATAATCAATCGCAGCACGTACACATATACACTCACGTTCAGAAAAAAGAGATCACCTTCAACGACTAGAGATAGGAGGTTCATATTCACAAGACATGTACATTGTACTGTATTGTATGGAACTACGGAGAGGCTTCGTCTCCGCCGTAACCCGCAGTGGTAAACTACCCCACAACAGGCTACAGCAGTCCACTCACCCCACCGCCGCCCCACACCGTGGTAGAGTAATTGTGGTGTACGCATACGTGGAGAAAGTGTTTGCACAGCAATCACCTACATATTGTAACTGAGGCGGAATAAGGGGAACCAGCCCGCATTCGCGGAGGCAGATGGAAAACTGCCTTAAAAACCATCCACAGACTGGCCAGCACACCGGACCTCGATACTAATCCCCCCGACGGATTCTGCAGCAATGAATAGCGCATGAACCATGTCAGCCCATGGGATCAAGGTCAACGTCGGTACCGGGGCGCAACACCGCCAACCAGTAAAATGTGCCCGCGGCTCTTTTCTGAATGATGTGATAGAAGTGTAAGGTTGGGCGGGAAAAGAAGAGGTCACCTTTATATTGGAGTAAGTGGTAATGGTCGTCAGAGAAAATGGAAATAAGGAATAGTGGATGTCAAGTGTTCGTAGAGGTAGAACAGAGTTGGAAGTTGGTTATTCTCGATATTTTGGTGGTGGGAAGATCCACGGCTGATTGTTTCAGTAATCGGTGATGAGAAGGCGACAGAATGGACACAGTGGGCAAAATATGCTCGAAGGTCGAGGCAGTGAGGAAAACAAGCGGCAACAGGGAAGAGGGCCCAGGTGACGGCCATATACAGACTGGTGGCGAATGAGGAAACGTTGTTTCATACGGCACAGTAAGCTAGAGGGCTGCTCTGATTAGCAGCTACTGCAAGAGCTGATGAGAGATTCCAACAGTCGCATGTATAAGATGTAGAGGGTAACTAGAGGCACATTTTTGACTGAAGTGGCGATAACATTGGCTTGTTGTTTTGTTTCACGACTGAGTTTATGTCAGCATACTACCTTCCTATTCGACAAACTTCGCAATTTTCAGTTTCGTGAAAGGTTGAAATTGTCATAATCCGCATTCTTACTTTCATTGGCTCGTCATACTTGGGGCTACGACTCTATAAGGCCGACGGTTTCACCAGACTAGTGTCCGGACGATCGGGTAACAGGTGGTGAATAGTAGTGTTAATTGCAGCACGTCATAAACAAAAGTCTTCCAGTGCTGATGGGAATTGTTTTACAGTGTAAGAAACAATGTATATCTCTAGTTCATGTTGTAATTGGGTACAATTAATCTGGCAAATGACGGCGTTACGGAATGTCAATTAGCAACTAACATGTTTGGGGTGACAATATTTATTTGCCACAAGTGTGTGCAGTCTAAAAGTGGGTTAAACAACGTCCTACGAGACATGACAAGTTTCCGCCCATAAAGTCCTCTCAGGAATCCTGGCCCTCTACTGGAAGCGCCATTACATTTGTTGCATATCATAGTGTGCTGGATTCTATCTAATATGTCCATAGTCGCATTAGGAAATCAGTTACAATATCAGTTGGAAAACATCGCTGTTCACTATTACAGTTTCGTGTATTAAACTTTCCGAAAAATTAAGTTTCAGTGCTTCCGTAAATGATTATTCGCCGCATTTCATGTGTGTACTGACGCCTCTCCATATCAAGAGATTTCAGCAATATGATGTACGTTTCTTGTACCCCTGCAGAAATATGTCAGTCGATTTCGTCTGCCCCATGTCGTTCAATTTTTACTGTGCTGGAGTCAGCGATTAGAGAGGCTCTCAAATTTGTAGCCATTTGGGGCTCAGGAACATTCTTATAATATCGGTCCCAAAAAGTGAATTGCAGTACAATGAAAACCCAAAGTGGAACAGTAAAATGAACATCAGTAGACTGATAATTGTAGGAAAAAATTTGAAAAACAAAAGAAGAGGCCTGGGAATCTCATTTCTTTGGACACAAGGTCATTTAAGACTTTTTACTATGTCATAGTCGACCAGTTGGAGAGGGCACACACAATGAACGATAGCCTACAACAAACAGCTTTCGAAATATCGACACTGAAACAAGCAGAGGAAGAATGGGCACAGGACTGGTGCTTTTCAATGTGTCTTAAAGGTCAATACCAGTCTGCGATCCAACGAGTTATTATAATCTACCTCTGACTTCGAAAATTTCAGGAACCAAGGTTCGAACGTGTACCATCCGTGGTTCAACTCCTTCCCATTTACATCGAACTGACATCAAGGACAGCTCTTTCTGTAACTCTCAGAAGAGCCAAGAAACCACTTGCTGTTTACTTGCTGTTTAACTGAAGCACACAGAAACTCCTCACTGCAAAACCTTGTAATAATGAAAGTAACCCTTCCTACAAGTGGCTCAATTTTATTCTGTCAAGAAGATCCTCAAATACATAAAGCCATTTCTAATTTAAAACGATATTTCAATTTGTGGTTATGAAATATGGTGTACTATTAGCTTTTACATTAATAATGTAATATCCATAAGTTCATTCGCCAATCTCCTGAGTGTTTCTCATATTCTACCTTGTCTACAAGTGGCGTTATGTCATTATTCTTTAGTTATATCTATTGTGTTTCTAAGTGGATGCTGTAAAATAATGTTAAATCATTGTTAAACCAGTTTATATTGGATGTTTCAGTATAAATGATTTTATGTTTCTGCGAAGTATGTTTCAATAAACCTAGGTCAAATATAAAAAATAAATTATGACAGAAAATGTAGAAATACGAAGTTATCCAGGAAAATGAATGCATCCGTGTCAGGAAGCGAGATTAATAAGATGGGTTGGCGAGCCTCGAGTTCAATAAAGCTGCGACTAAGAAATACGAAGAGGAGAAAACAGCCGCATGAAGTTGTGTGTCTTTCTTGTAGTGTCAGGACAAGTGGAGGGAAAAAGATGTAGAAGAACTGAAAGAATTGTAAAAACGACTGTAACTGAAAACGGAAGAATTGTTAGGCACTGAGGATAAATCAATTGGACGAGATGCAGCAGCTAAGCTGGCATAACTGCGAAGCATAAAATGAGTTAAAATGCGTTTACAGTAAAGCTACAGCGATGTGCCCAACAACTGAAACGTGTGGTGCTACCCGGATGGGCGGCGAACTGTCGAAAATGCACAGAGTTGACCAACGACAAACACGATCTATTAACGGCCACCGCATCAAAGGGAGAGGTTCGCTCTTGCGCGTTTTCTTTAGAGCTGTGTTTCTTGAGTACAGAGAGCGTTGGTGGACGTTAATTTTACTACGTTCGTAGTCCCTGATCAAGTAGAGCTTAAAGTGTACTGTGCAGAAGAAAAGGATTAAGAAGTATACGGTAAGAAAATAAAGGTAAAAAGAATGGAAGTTAACATCCAGTTGGTGACGTGGTCATCGGAGACTAAACACAAGCTCGGAATAATGTGGGTCCCGGCGGAGGTTCGAGTCCTCCCTCGGGCATGGGTGTGTGTGTTTGTCCTTAGGATAATTTAGGTTACGTAGTGTGTAAGCTTAGAGACTGATGACCTTAGCAGTTAAGTCCTATAAGATTTCACACACATTTGAACATTTCGATAATGCGGACTGTCAATGGAAGGAAGTCGACCATTCATTTTCAAAGCAACCTTTCCGACATTTGCCTTAAGCGATTTGGGGAACTCACAGAAACCGTCAATATTTATAGCCGAACGGAGATTTGAACCTCATTCGTCCCGAATGCGAGTCAATGTTTAAACACTGCGCTATCTAGATCAGTGTAAGAAAATGAAGTAATAAAGCAAGCGAAAAATCAAATACAAAAGGAGACGCGGAAAATCAGCAGGCATAGAAAAAGACGATGCATTCAAGGAAAGCAGAAGCAAAAAAAAAAACAGAATATAATTTAAATGGAGAAGCAATGATCTGAACAAAAGTAGGAAGCATTAAACAGAAAAGAATAAATGGATACGGAAGACTGGCGCCGTAAGAGAAATTCAGCGGTAGCAGACGATAAGAGGGGAAGAAATATCTACCGAACAAAATCGATAGCTCATCCAATCTCAGAGAAAGCGTACACATTACGTCTGGAGTCCAGATAGCTTGCATGTCGTTGAGAATATCAAGAAATACTATTTACGAGAGCCACGAAACGGCTGCTACACACCAAGAGTTTCAACAAGAGTTGTCTGCAGAACGCAGCTGGTGCGTTGCTGTGTCGAAGTTACGGAATAAGCCTACTTCCAGGTATCGACCCCAGCTACAACCCCACCGAGAAAGCACTTTGAATCGACTGCTGAAGTCATTTATGTGGATAGTTGTCGATGGTGACATCTCGTCTGTTTGTCTGTCTGAGACAATGTGAACCTCTAATCAACCAAACATTGTTCTGGCGAACATGAGTGACAATGTATCAACAAAATGGTAGGATAGTGATTCTCTCAAAATTATTTAACACAAAGTATTTTAGTTGCATAAGTATCCACGGCCACCAAAAATTCTTTGAATGGTAATGTTCTGCCGCACTGCCTGCCACTGGGTTATAAGCCAAGCAGTCATCCAATGACGCATCAGTAAAACATCTACATCTACATTTATACTCCGCAAGCCACCCAACGGTGTGTGGCGGAGAGCACCTTACGTGCCACTGTCATTACCTCCCTTTCCTGTTCCAGTCGCGTATGGTTCGCGGGAAGAACGACTGCCGGAAAGCCTCCGTGCGCGCTCGAATCTCTCTAATTTTACATTCGTGATCTCCTCGGGAGGTATCAGTAGGGGGAAGCAATATATTCGATACCTCATCCAGAAATGCACCCTCTCGAAACCTGGACAGCAAGCTACACCGCGATGCAGAGCGCCTCTCTTCCAGTGTCTGGCACTTCAATTTGTTAAACATCTCCGTAACGCTATCACGCTTATCAAACAACCCTGTGACGAAACGCGCCGCTCTTCTTTGGATATTCTCTATCTTCTCTGTCAACTCGACCTGGTACGGATCCCACACTGATGAGCAATACTCAAATATAGGTCGAACGAGCGTTTTGTAAGCCACCTCCTTTGTTGATGGACTACATTTTCTAAGGATTCTCCCAATGAATCTCAACCTGGCACCCGCCTTACCAACAATATTTTATATGATCATTCCACTTAAAATCATTCCGTACGCATACTCCCAGATAATTTACAGAAATTACTGCTACCAGTATTTGTTCTGCTATCATATAAACATACAATAAAGGATACTTCTTTCTATGTATTCGCAATACATTACATTTGTCTATGTTAAGGGTCAGTTGCCACTCCCTGCACCAAGTGCCTATCCGCAGCAGATCTTCCTGCGTTTCGCTGCAATTTTCTAATGCTGCAACTTCTCTGTATACTACAGCATCATCCGCGAAAAGCCGCATGGAACTTACGACACTATCTACCAGGTCGTTTATGTATATTGTGAAAAGCAATGGTCCCATAACACTCACCTGTGGCACGCCAGAGGTTACTTCAACGTCTGGAGACGTCTCTCCATTGAGAACAACATGCTGCGTTCTGTTTGCTAAAAACTCTTCAATCCAGCCACACAGCTTCCGTAGGCTCTTACTTTGTTTATCAGGCGACAGTGGGGAACTGTATCGAACGCCTTCCGGAAGTCAAGGAAAAGGGCATCTACCTGGGAGCCTGTATCTAATATTTTCTGGGTCTCATGAACAAATAAAGCGAGTTGGGTCTCGCACGATCGCTGTTTCCGGAATCCATGTTGATTCCTACAGAGTAGATTCTGGGTTTCCAGAAAGAACATGATACGCGAGCAAAAAATATGTTCTAAAATTCTACAACTGATCGATGTCAGAGATATAGGCCTATAGTTTTGCGCATCTGCTCGACGACCCTGCTTGAAAACTCAAACTACCTGCGCATTTTTCCAATCATTTGGAACCATCCGATCCTCTAGAGACTTGCGGTACACGGCTGTTAGAAGGGGGGCAAGTTCTTTGGTTCAAATGGCTCTGAGCAGTATGGGACTTAACATCTATGGTCATCAGTCCCCTAGAACTTAGAACTACTTAAACCTAACTAACCTAAGGACATCACACAACACCCAGGCATCACGAGGCAGAGAAAATCCCTGACCCCGCCGGGAATCGAACCCGGGAACCCGGGCTTGGGAAGCGAGAACGCTACCGCACGACCACGAGCTGCGGGCGGCAAGTTCTTTCGCGTACTCTGTGTAGAATCGAAATGGTATCCCGACGGCTGACCGGTCCTTACAGATGAAAATCGTGATTAACGTAAATCAGCTTCACGAATTAACATAAGTTAATGTCTGATAAAACAAAACCATTGTCCAGTGGATCTGACTGCTGCGATTCTGTCATAAAGGAAATTACATAAGTGCTTGGTGTCTCTTCTTTCAGACGTCGGAAAGAACAGACACCACGCATTCATATAATTTGATAGGCCTAGCTGGGCGATGGGTCCACCTTCTTCAGTGCGGGTGCACAAATACGTCCGACCTTCTGTGGGATCTCACAAGGGGAGGCCACGAAGTTGGGATCACGGATTTACTTCAAACTCTGTACACCTTTAGTAGGCCATTAAAACAAGATAGTGTGCAAGTAGTAAGGTGCACTACTATGGCAATTCTCAGAAACTGCAAGGGAAAATTTACGCATCTACTATGTAACGGATGTATCTGTGCAAAGAGGCCGACCATAAAAAGTCGTAGTGGTCAAGTGATTATTCAGTAGGGTCAATCCAGACCAACTGTAAGTACATGATGAAAGTGCTGTATGAATCATGTGATTCTATGCGCAGGGGTGAAGGAACATCGCAACGCTCTTCATTCGGTTATTCTGAGGGCTACTTCTACTAAAGACAACATAAAAAAGGAAAAAAATCAACAAATGCCGGCATGATAACTCAGTGCGTTCCGTCAGAGAACTGGTGGGTGTCTGTAATAAAAATCTGAGTGAAGGGGTCAACAACGACCTTCAACGGATGTCATGTGTCGTCCGGTACGACCAAATACAACGAACAGTAACGAACAAAACGCAAAAAATAAAAAGAAAAAAGTGGTTAGCGTTCGCTCATTTCAAGATATTCGTGGACCAGGGGACGGTTCGTTTCCTGCAAAGAATTATTTTTTATTCTACGTTTTTTTCATCACTGGTTACTTTATTTAATTTATATGACATTTGAGGGGTAATATGATCTTCTTCTTCTTCTTCTTCTTCTCCTTCTTGCGTTACGGCCTCTGTAGGACCACGGGTAGCCCGTTCGTGGTCTGCATTTTCCTCTTCTTCTTCCAGAACCTCTTCATTCTTTCTCTTTTTCTCTCCCGCTCTTCTTCCGAGATCTTCAGTTTCCGTTTCTCCTGGCGGCTCCACTGGTGACATTCTAATCTTTTCCTGTATTCTTCTCTGTCATTGATCTCCGGCATATTTTTCGGTGTATATTTGTTCCTCCAATTTTCCTTTCCTTCGACCTTGATCCCCAATTGCAACCAGTCCTTCCGAAGTTCAACAACCCACTTGGTTCCTGTCTTTCCCCTTGTCCTCCCTGTTGTTTCCCACACTCTCTTCATCATTCTGTCCATACTCATCCTAACTACATGCCCAGCAAACCTTGCCCTTTTGAGTCTGATTTCCCCGGATATTGTTCTCATGTTCCGATACAATTCTTTCCTAGGTCTTCGCATCCACCTCTCTCCACCTCTTTTGAGACCTAGTATTTTTCTCAGTATTTTTCTCTCTTCTTCCTAGTGTCATCGTCTGAGCAGCATATAATACTGCATTCCTCACTGTTGCCTTGTAATGGCTTATCTTTGCCTCTGTGGATATAACTCCGCCATTGCCGGTCCCAAGCCCGGGGTCCCTTCTCGCAAGTCATGGGGAAGGAGGATGGGGAGGAGTAACAACCTCGTAAAAAAAACCTGGGTCCATCTGGCTCCTGGTGGTAGCACCCAGTTTGGGCCCCTGCCAGGCCAACGGTCTCGAAGGCGGAAGAGGAACGTCGCTTCCCAACGGCAGAGAGAGCGAAAGAGCCATTGAAACATATCAGGTAGCGGCCGGCGGTAGTGATGGTACTCCACGTTAGGGGCGGCTACCAAAGGCGTCTGTGCCCCATGCCAGGGGCGGCCTGAACACATCTTCTGGGGCTAACAACTTCAGTCGTATAACTGGACGCACATGAGCGGTCCCATCAAAAAAATTTTTAGCTCATGGAATGGATTGCACTATGGAATCGAGATTACCCCAGGGGGACAATCCCCCGTTGACCAAGGTCGACGCAAGCAGAGGTAATATAATAAAAAAACAAGGTGCATTTTCATGAAGCTGTAGTGAATTTCGTTCGTTATTGGACTACTTACTATTTGTAATTAAATTATCAGGGACGAGGGATATGCTTGGAAAGTCCAGGTCAAACCTCGGTAAATAACGAAGCAAATGACATTATGCACAATCAGTAAGTCTCAATGTGCTGGATCACAGGAGCATTGTGCAATTACTCGTCGGATGTGCTCTCGACATCACAAGTTGCAGTATGGTAGTTGTCATACAGACATGGAAAACATAAATTGAATCTGAATGCAAATACAATTGAAACTGAATGCAAATACATGTGGGTTTTTTTTTCATTTAAATTCAATACTATGGCCACGATGAAAAAATAGATTAATAATTGAGTCTGAGCGGGAGTCGAACCATTGCTTCACAGAAGTTTGTCTTACGTAGCTCGAAAGCTAATCACTTCACCACCATTAACTGCGACTTCTAGCCGCTACGCGCAGATACATAAACCACATAACAGACGCGTAAAACTTCTCTTGCGATTTTCTCGGAATAGCCACAGTAGTGCACTTTACGACTTTCACATTATGTTGTTTTAATGGTCTACTAGAAGTGTAAAAGGTTGAAGTGAATCTGTGATCACAACGATGTGGCCTCGCCTTGTCAGAGAGCGAACATGGAGGAAATAGACAGGAACTCCGGATAGGTGGTTTTCTACATCTACATCTACATCTATACTCCGCGAGCCACCTTACGGTGTGTGGCGGAGGGTACTTATTGTACCACTATCTGATCCCCCCTTCCCTGTTCCATTCACGAATTGTGCGTGGGAAGAACGACTGCTTGTAAGTCTCCGTATTTGCTCTAATTTCTCGGATCTTTTCGTTGTGATCATTACGCGAGATATATGTGGGCGGTAGTAATATGTTGCCCATCTCTTCCCGGAATGTGCTCTCTCGTAATTTCGATAATAAACCTCTCCGTATTGCGTAACGCCTTTCTTGAAGTGTCCGCCACTGGAGCTTGTTCAGCATCTCCGTAACGCTCTCGCGCTGACTAAATGTCCCCATGACGAATCGCGCTGCTTTTCGCTGGATCATGTCTATCTCTTCTATTAATCCAACCTGGTAAGGGTCCCATACTGATGAGCAATACTCAAGAATCGGACGAACAAGCGTTTTGTAAGCTACTTCTTTCGTCGATGAGTCACATTTTCTTAGAATTCTTCCTATGAATCTCAACCTGGCGCCTGCTTTTCCCACTATTTGTTTTATGTGATCATTCCACTTCAGATCGCTCCGGATAGTAACTCCTAAGTATTTTACGGTCGTTACCGCTTCCAATGATTTACCACCTATGGCATAATCGTACTGGAATGGATTTCTGCCCCTATGTATGCGCATTATATTACATTTATCTACGTTTAGGGAAAGCTGCCAGCTGTCGCACCATGCATTAATCCTCTGCAGGTCCTCCTGGAGTACGTACGAGTCTTCTGATGTTGCTACTTTCTTGTAGACAACCGTGTCATCTGCAAATAGCCTCACGGAGCTACCGATGTTGTCAACTAAGTCATTTATGTATATTGTAAACAATAAAGGTCCTATCACGCTTCCCTGCGGTACTCCCGAAATTACCTCTACATCTGCAGATTTTGAACCGTTAAGAATGACATGTTGTGTTCTTTCTTCTAGGAAATCCTGAATCCAATCACAAACCTGGTCCGATATTCCGTAAGCTCGTATTTTTTTCACTAAACGTAAGTGCGGAACCGTATCAAATGCCTTCCTGAAGTCCAGGAATACGGCATCAATCTGCTCGCCAGTGTCTACGGCACTATGAATTTCTTGGGCAAATAGGGCGAGCTGAGTTTCACATGATCTCTGTTTGCGGAATCCATGTTGGTTATGATGAAGGAGATTTGTATTATCTAAGAACGTCATAATACGAGAACACAAAACATGTTCCATTATTCTACAACAGATTGACGTAAGCGAAATAGGCCTATAATTATTCGCATCTGATTTATGACCCTTCTTGAAAATGGGAACGACCTGCGCTTTCTTCCAGTCGCTAGGTACTTTACGTTCTTCCAGCGATCTACGATAAATTGCTGATAGAAAGGGGGCAAGTTCTTTAGCATAATCACTGTAGAATCTTAAGGGTATCTCGTCTGGTCCGGATGCTTTTCCGCTACTAAGTGATAGCAGTTGTTTTTCAATTCCGATATCGTTTATTTCAATATTTTCCATTTTGGCGTCCGTGCGACGGCTGAAGTCAGGGACCGTGTTACGATTTTCCGCAGTGAAACAGTTTCGGAACACTGAATTCAGTATTTCTGCCTTTCTTCGGTCGTCCTCTGTTTCGGTGCCATCGTGGTCAACGAGTGACTGAATAGGGGATTTAGATTTTCAGTGGGAATGTGGATCGACATTGAGGCGTGCCAAAATAGTCCGCGCAGTTGCGACAACGCTGCGTGCTCAAGTAGGTAACGCACCTGCCTAGAAAACAAAATGTCTCGAGTTCGAATCCTAGTCCGGAGCACATTTTCACTCGTTGCCGCTAATTCCGCGTAATTTCCCGATGCAGCTGACATAAGCGATCCCCTCCTTTTCCTTTACTTTCCTCCTCTCCCCACCTCCAATTCGTATATAATAAAGGAAACTGTAGAGATCGTAACGTATGCCAGTATCTTTAGCCGTAAAAAGTGTCTGAAATATTCGCGCTCCATGAAAGCGGACTCTTAATGCTGAGATATTACGAGGAAAGTCCAGGCGGTATTTACGTTCCAGCGAACGTCGCAAACATCGAGACGATTTGTGGAAACGTGACAACAATTAGTTGCTCTTGACAGAAACAAGTTTTTATTCTACTTCGACGTAGCAAGAACAATGAGACGTGGGGGACGGTGCGAGAGCAAGCCAAGAGGTCATCACATACTCCTCTCAAAATAACATTTTACTAAAGTCATTCATATATTTACATATATAAATTTCTAAATTTTTAAACTAACTTTCTTAGAACAAAGAAGCATGAAAACTAACAGATCCAAAATTAGCAAGAAATTCTAAAAAATTACAATCTTCACTTAACACAAGTAACTTTTCAGTTGTTTTCCTTAGCGGGGCAAGGTGGCCGAGCGGTTCTAGGCGCTTCCATCCGGAACCATTCGGCTACTACATCTATGCCTCGGGCATAGATGTATGTAATGTCCTGAGGTTAGTTAGGTTTAGGTAGTTCTAAATCTAGGGGACTGATGACCTCAGATGTTAAGTCCCATAGTACTTAGAGCCATTTGAACCATTTTTTTTTTTCCTTAGAGCTAGTCCACATGGATTAGTTTGTGAAATGAGTAGAACCAGAAAACATTCCGTCCAGGTAGAGACATTCACAGAATGACCAAAGCTGCTGGCAACAACAAATCTGATGTGGTTTATGAGTCCTCAGATGGAACTGGCGAGCCTCAGGAAGCTGAGCAAGAAAGACACAGAAAAGGAAAAGCGTTCCACTAAAAAGAAAAAAAAAAAGATTTGTTTTCCAGAACGCTGGAGGAAAAAGACTAGGAACGCTGGAGGAAAAAGACTAAGACACATTTCCCCTCTTTCCTCACTGATATAGCGTAATCTAAAGACCTGCGTTCACATTCTTAGTGCTAAGTGAAACACGTGCACAGTTTGTTTTCATACTGTATCAAGATGTAAAAATTGCCGATATAATGCTCCTCAGTACACGTAACATCTAAGGAGAAATCCATTTTGCGCTGATGCGTCAAATGGTTTTGGCATTCGCGTTTGCTGACTTACACTTGTTGGCTCAGGGCCGGGACATCATTGGCAGGTGGGCTCGCGAATTGGGCTGCAAACACGTGACGCTGGAAGGCTGACCAACTGCGCACTGAGGGCGGCAGTAGAACCAGCCGAAACCAGTTCCGATTGTTAACCACTTGGCGTGTCAGTGTCACATGTTTAGCTGCTGGTGCCTTTCAACACTCACGACAAAATTGATAACAAGCAGGCACCATCTCAGAGACAGAAGCTTGTGGAGAAATTACTAATCGTCCAAAACGCAAAAACTTCCAGTAGGTGTCTCCATTCTCCTCCGACCTATGTAAATTTGGCGAACAAAATTGTGAAGGTTTGTTAGACGAGTACACAGATTTACTACAGCGGAAATATAAGGACGGAATACATTCATCATTACCAACTGCAAGACATTTCTATGTAAACGCTCTTTATTCTGAAAAGACATCATTCAACACTAACCTGTTCTTCGTCGCTATAAAATCCAGAGTTCCCAGTACACATTCTCTCTACCAATCTGCTACCCCATTCTCCCCCAGACACCTGCCAGTGTCGATACTAAGTTATACTTCCGAGTGCCTTAGTGCCTGCCACATCAATCTACATTCTCGTCTAGTTTTCCAGAGACTCCTTGTCACTCCTAATCGTTCTCTTATTTCATCAACCCTCTTCTTTGAACAGATTTCTGCAGCACCACATTTCATACGTCGAAACTCCTTCTACACTATGTGATCAAAAGTATCCGAACACCCCAAAGACATACGTATTTCATATTAGGTACATTCTGCTGCCACCTACTGCCAGGTACTCCTTATCAGCGGCATCTGTAGTCATTACACATCGTGAGAGGGAAGAATGGGGCGCTCAGCGGATTTCACGAACTTCGAACGAGGTCATGTGATTGGGTGTCACTTGTGTCACATGTTTGTACGCGAAAGTTCCACATTCCTAAACATCCCTAGGTCCACTGTTTCCGATGTGATAGTGAAGTGGAAACGTGAAGGGACACGTGCAGTGCAAAAGCGTACAGGCCGACCTCGTCTGTTGACTTACAGAGACCGCCGACAGTTGAAGAGGGTCGTAACGTGTAATAGGCAGACATCTATCCAGAACGTCACACAGCAATTCCAAACCGCATCAGGATCCACTGCAAGTATATGACAGTTTGGCGGGAGATGAGAAATCTTGGATTTCATGGTCGAGCGGCTGCTCATAAGCCACACAACACGACGGGAAATGCCAAACGACGCCTCGCTTGGTGTAAGTAGCGTAAACATTGAACGATTGAATAGTGGAAAAACATTGTGTGGAGTGACAAATCACGGTACACAATGTGGTGATCCGATAGCAGGGTGTGGGTGTGGCGAATGCCTGGTGAACGTCATTTGCCAGCGTGTGTAGTGCCAAAAATAAAATTCGGAGGCAGTGGTGTTATGGAGTGGTCGCCTTTTTCATGACGGGTGTTTGCATCCCTTGTTGTTTTGCGTGGCATTATCACAGCACAGGCTTACGTTGATATTTTTAGGCACCTTCTTGCTTCCCACTGTTGAAGAGCAATTCGGTGATGGCGATATATCTTTCAACACGATCGAGCACATCTTCATAATGCATGACTTGTGGTGGAGTGGTTAATGACAATAACATACCTGTAATTGATTGGCGTGAACAGAGTTCTGACCTGAATCCTATAGAACACCTTTGGGATGTTTTGGCCCGCATCTCGTGGTCGTGCGGTAGCGTTCTCGCTTCCCACGCCCGGGTTCCCGGGTTCGATTCCCGGCGGGGTCAGGGATTTTCTCTGCCTCGTGATGGCTGGGTGTTGTGTGGTGTCCTTACGTTAGTTAGGTTTAAGTAGTTGTAAGTTCTAGGGGACTGATGACCATAGATGTTAAGTCCCATAGTGCTCAGAGCCATTTGAACCATTTTTGGGATGTTTTGGAATGCCGACTTCGTGCCAGGCCTCACCGACCCACATCGATACCTCTCCTCAGTGCAGCACTAAGTGAAGAATGGACTGCCATTCCCCAAGAAATCTTCCGGCACCTGATTGAACGTATGCTTGCGACAGTGGAAGCTGTCATCAACGATAAGTGTGGGCCAACACCATATTGAATTCCAGCACTACCGATGGAGAGCGCCACAAACTTTTAAGTAATTTTGAGTCAGGTGTCCGGATACTTTTGATCACATAGTGAATGTGTGTCTCTCTGACCTTGTTTTAATTCTAGACAATTCCATTTTTCAGGTGTCCAGTTTCGATGTCTTTTTCCACAGACTTAATCAGCAACACTTCCTTCATCTCGTCTCATTTGCTTTCATTGTCTTCATGATTTTTCCCACGTTTTCTATTAGTCAGACGAAGTCATTCATTCTTCTGTTGTGTCTTGCTGAGTTGTCATGATAGGAAACCCTTTTTCTTCATCGAGCCACTCCATGCCATTATTGCCGTAATCCACCACTGGACACTGAAACTGAAGCATCAGGAAGAACAGCAAATAGCGTCATTTCAGTTAGTGTGCCGGAAGAATACAGGATTAAATTTATAGGTTATCTGGTGGTATACGGAGCGGAAAATCAAACAGATGGAGGTGATACCTCTGGCAGCAACAATATGTTTAGGGTAGACTGGGGCGGAATCTGCCGGCACAGAACGGTCTCGGTCGTCTAATTTCGTGTAGAGACGCTAGGATGCGCTCAGACTGACAAGTGTTTAACAAAGCAATGTCTGTTACGGTTCAAATGGCTCTGAACACTATGGGACTTTAACGGCTAAGGTCATCAATCCCCTAGAACTTAGAACTACTTAAACCTAACTGACCTAAGGACATCACACACATCCATGCCCGAGGCAGGATTGGAATCTGCGACCGTAGCGGTCGCGCGGTCCCAGACTGAGGCGCATAGAACCGCTCGGCCACACCGGCCGGCAATGTCTGTTACGGTTTAGTGAAGTTGCAACTGAGTCGGGTCCGAGTTGAATGGTCTGTCTAACATTTACTCTCCCTAAATCAGCATTTTCTCAGTTATCTTTGTATACAATGCAGTTGGGAAAAAATTTCCCGATGGTTACTGAATATTTTCTTACAGATATGCGTTCGGGGAGGAATGGTCTTCTGATATTGTCAGTTCATCCCCGATCACTTTTTGTTCTTCATTTTTTTTTAATTTCTTTATTCTCGAAACCTTTATAATTATACATTCTTAACCCACTTGCTTACGTGATTAGTGGGTCCTAAAACTTTATACAAAACATTGATTCCAGCTAATTACAATGTTATTAAGTGAGCTACAGCCAGAACTAAGAAAGAATGGGCAACTGGTTTATTATTAATATTCTCTTTAGAAAGCCTACCTATAACTAGTCTCTACTGCCTGTAGCGTCACAGGTGTGTCAGCATTACACAAACCTACTTATGGAGCCTTGCTCATCGAGCTAATGCCGATGAGCGTGCCCCTGACACTGGGCAGGCCAAGGATGTTAATCGCTGCAGGTTCCTAACTAAATTTCGTAATTCTAAGTCCTACTAACTAATTCAAGTCCTTTGCTGTCTCTGGACAGTGTCTTGAAAGGAGGATATAAGATGAACATCAACAAAAGCAAAACAAGGATAATGGAATGTAGTCTAATTAAGTCGGGTGATGCTGAGGGAATTAGATTAGGAAATGAGACACTTAAAGTAGTAAAGGGGTTTTGCTATTTGGGGAGCAAAATAACTGATGATGGTCGAAGTAGAGGGGATATAAAATGTAGGCTGGCAATGGTAAGGAAAGCGTTTCTGAAGAAGAGAAATTTGTTAACATCCAGTATTGATTTAAGTGTCAGGAAGTCATTTCTGAAAGTATTCGTATGGAGTGTAGCCATGTATGGAAGTGAAACATGGACGATAAATAGTTTGGACAAGAAGAGAATAGAAGCTTTCGAAATGTGGTGCTACAGAAGAATGCTGAAGATTAGATGGGTAGATCACATAACTAATGAGGAAGTATTGAATAGGATTGGGGAGAAGAGAAGTTTGTGGCACAACTTGACCAGGAGAAGGGATCGGTTGGTAGGATATGTTCTGAGGCATCAAGGGATCACCAATTTAGTATTGGAGGGCAGCATGGAGGGTAAATATCGTAGAGGGAGTCCAAGAGATGAATACACTAAGCAGATTCAGAAGGATGTAGGTTGCAGTAGGTACTGGGAGATGAAAAAGCTTGCACAGGATAGAGTAGCATGGCGAGCTGCATCAAACCAGTCTCAGGACTGAAGACCACAACAACAACAACACTAACTAATTTCATTTTATGTCATATCCGGTGCTTGTCCTACATCGGTGGTGTTGTACCCCACTCAGCCTAGTCTTGTACGTGGTGGATTCCAGCCTAGTCCTGTACGTGTAAAGAAAGTCCACACACAGGCTGTATGGGAATAGGGCACTGGACTCAGTTGGTATTAGATATGTCTCAGATTGTTAATTGTTTATTAATCAATGTCCCTCAGGTATTCTATCAACACTTTTCGTGATACCTCGTTAGCCAATTTATTTAGAGTTTGAAAAGTGTCTTCTCGTCTAAGTAAGTGGTAAGTGTCATGGTCGCGTAGTTGGTCTCGTAATGTAGGTGCTACATCATTGAGAAGGGGGCACTCGTAAACAACATGGTCGGGAGTACCCTCTGATGCGCCACATTCACACGCGGGCGTAGCCCTCTTCCTAAACCGACACAGATATATCGGGTACGGCCCATGACCAGTGAGAAAGTGGAATAATCTCCGGGTTGGCTCAAAGTACTTCACGGTCAGTCGTTCCCTAACATCCGGTAGAAATTCAAAGGTTCTACGACTTTTTTCTTCTGCTTCCCACGATTCCTGCCACAACTGCTCACCTCTTCGCTTTATCTCACCCTTATCCTCAACCCTAATGCCTAATACGTCCCTTGTTTTCGCAGTATTCCATTTTTTGGCCCAGTACCACGCAGACTGTTCTCTGATTTTGATGTCCAGGGGGCAGAGCCCCATTATGACTAATAAGACTCCCCATGGAGATGTCCTATAGGTCCCCAAGGATCTCAGTATCATATTTCTCTGAACTCTTCTCACTGTCATGGCGGGCACTACCCTCGTGAGCCTGTGTACAGACTCCCGAGCCGTAACCCACTATTGATGTCAGGATGCTACTGTGACATAATTTTATGAGATGAGGGGAAGATAAAATTTTTTATGTCCTATGGAGATGAGATTGTTTAGTGCTTGAAGGGCTCTCTGGATTACGGTGTCAATGTGTTTCCCGAAGTTCCACCTTTCGTCAATGATGATTCCCAGGTACCGCGTCTCACGTCGCCGAAGAATTGGTGAGCCCCCAATTCTCACAGCTGGATTTGTGATCAGCTGTCCTTTTAGCAGAAGGTAAGTGGATTTACTTGGTGAAATTTTCATCTTTGTGATATGGCACCATAGTTGTAGTTTATCTATAGCCCTTTCTATTTTGGGCTCTGTGTCCTCTCGGCTATAGCCGCCAACCAACAGGAGGAGGTCATCAGCGTAGGCTATCACCTCTACCACTTCTTCTCTTTGTTGCAAGTTATCCAGTAATGGCTTCATGTGGATGTCCCAGAACAGGGGGCCTAAAACGGAACCCTGGGGACATCCCTTTGTTATTGATTTTCCCTCTCTCCCACTAGAGAATGATAGCCAGACCTCCCGATCCTCGCAATAGCTCCTCAGACAACCATATAGCGGCCCTGGACACTCTTTCTCCCGCAAGCAGGAGAAGAGCGGAGACCAACATAGGTTGTCGAAGGCGCCACTGATATCCACCATGATGCCAACTACGTACTTTTACGGGGTAGAGCCGCAGACCTCAGCCGCCTGGGCGATTGCATCAGATGCCGATCGCCCAGGCCTGAAGCCGAACTGTCTGCTGCTCATCCCGCACAGTACTCGATGTGCAGCCAGTCTGTCAGCCAGCAGTTTCTCTAAAATCTTCCCAAGCAGGTCCAACAAACATATAGGTCTGTATGATTTCGTTTCTGCCGGGTCTTTGTCAGGTCCTGTCTTGATGATCACAACATTTGCAGTTTTCCAGATCTTCGGGAACTCCCTCTGCCTGAGGTACTCATTAAATACGTGAGTGAGTGGTGCAATTAGCTGGGGGGCTAAGAATTGCACCACCTCCACCAAAGTGCCCTCTGGCCCAGGAGCTTTACCTCTCTTCAGCGATATTATGTGGGCAGCCACCTCCTCTTCAGAAAAGGGCTAGACTGCAGTATCATTGTTACATTCGGCAAGGTCATCATATCGTAGCTGCCATTCTCCTTCAATTTCCCCACTCGCACTATCGTCAGGCAACAGGGACTGGAGGAGGACCTCTGCAGTCTCCTGCCAAGATTCCGTCATCCCGTCCCCATGCCTGACTGTTGACAACTCCATAGGAGAGCGGATTTTCTCTCCAACTTATAAGGGGTCTAAAGCCAATTTGATTCAGGACATAGCTCTCCGAGCTTCTTGTCCTTACCGCTCGTAGTTCCTTTTGGAACCTCTGCTTGGCCTCCCGATACTGCAGCAACCATCTTTGCCGTTCCAACCAGACGACACTGAGCTAGTAGTGCCTCCTCAGCCTTCTGACAGACCAGCGCATATCCTCCAGTTTATTCTTCATTTAATAAATTGTACCACGTCGTTTGCTTTTCTCGTTTGCAGATGGTACGTCATTATGTACGGGAAATGGAGAGATAAAATTGGTTCGCAGAAAATATGGAACAAACTGTTGAACTGATAATTAATAAAAGGGTGACCCATGAAAAAGCATCGAAAGGTGCCTTTGACTACTTTGAAACGATACGTAAAAATAAAAAAAGGACAATCCATTTTCAGCTATTGATAAAGCCATCTCTAAACGCAAAGATGGAGGTTTCCATCTCTCCTCAGAATATTACATTCCCATTGGTTAATACTGGGGACAAATAGAGAGCAGACCAGTTTCAATATCAACAATAGAGGTAAAAAATCCATAAGCTACAAAATAAATTGTTAACAATTTACAGGAGTCAAATAGCTCACTTGAAACGCTCACCACCATCTTAAAATGACTCTTCTTTATAACAAAACATATTTCTAGCGTTTGAGAATTACGTGCAAACATCTTGCAAACTAATTTTCCACAACAAATCGATCTTAATACTAAATATATCCGAGGTCGTGTATGCACCGATGTTTGACAACGCAGGCACCCTCCTCCACCACAATGTTTCCACTAAACATACGCTATGTGATCAAAAGTCTCCGGACATCCAACTGAAAATGACTTACAAGTTCGTGGCGCCCTCCAACGGTAACACTGGAATTCAATATCGTGTTGGCCCAACTTTAGCCTTGATGACAGCTTCAACTCTCGTAGGCATACGTTCAGTCAGGTGCTGGAAGGTTTCTTGGGGAATGGCCGCCCATTCTTCACAGAGCGCTGCACTGAGGAGAGGTATCGATGTCGGCCGGTGAGGCCTGGCACGAAGTCAGCGTTCCGAAACATTCCAAAGGTGTTCTATAGGATGCAGGTCAGAACTCTGTGCAGTTCAATCCATTACAGGGGTGTTATTGCCGTGTAACCACTCCACCACAGGCCGTGCAATATGAACAGGTGCTCGATCGTGTTGAAAGATGCAATCACCATCTCCGAATTCTCTTCAATAACGGGAAAATCAAGAAGGTGCTTAAAACATCAATGCAGGCCTGTGGTAGGATAGTGCCATGCAAAACAAGAAGAGGTGCAAACCCTCTCCATGAAAAACACGACCACACAATAACACCACCGCCTCCGAACTTTACTGTTGGCACTACACATGCTGGCAGATGACGTTCACCGGGCATTCGCCATACCACACCCTGCCATCGGATAGCCACATTATGTACCGTTATTCGTCAATCCACACAACGTTTTTCCACTGTTCAATCGTCCAATTTTTACACTCCTTACAAAAAGCGAGGCGTCGTTTGGCATTTGCCGGCGGGATGTATGGCTTATAAGCACCCTCTCGACGATGAAATTCAAGTTTTCTCACTTCCTTCCTAACCGTCATAGTATTTGCAGTGGATGATGATGCACTTTGGAATTCCAGTGTGATGGTCTGGATAGATGTCTGCCTATCACACATGACGACCCTCTTTGACTATCAGCGAGCTCTGTCAGTCAACAGACGAGGTCGGCCAGTACGATTCTCACTGTACGTCCCCCTTCACGTTTCCATTTCACAATCACACCAGAAACGGTGGACCTAGGGATGTTTAGGAGTGTGTAAATGTCGCGTACAGACGTATGACACAAGTGACACCCAGTCACCTGACCACGTTCCAAGTCGTGAGTTACGCGGAGCGCCCCATTCTGCCCTCTGACGATGTCTAATGTCTACTGAGGTGCTGATATGGAGTACCTAGCAGTAGATGGTAGCACAATGCACCTAATATGAAAAACGTGTTTCTGGAGGTGTCCGTAAACTATTGATCATATTGTGTATATGATGAAAAATCTTCCTGATCACACATACCTGAGACTACAAAGAGCGCACCGTCCACTGTCTGTCAGCTGCACTGCCAGAAGAGACATCACGTCATCATGCGGGCGCCAACCGGGAGATATCTGTGCATGCATCGGCATTTGCAAGCTCATGCCCAGATCCAGACACCAGCCCTACTGAACGCTTAGAGGTTGGAGATACTGTCACCTAGCAATCAACTGATTAATTTATATGGGGGAAATAATATTCCAGAGCAAACACAAGTCATATTGAATCTTCTCAAACAACACACACGTCCACTTCTGTCACCACTCGCCCAGTATACTGGCTACTTCGGTAGTCCCTGTGCCATTGCCAAGAGCCGACTAGCCAGTACCCAGACTCCTTTCTTCGTACATGCCAACCAGGCGAGGCTAAGCCGCCAGTTCCTGCCGGCCACTGGCCGCAGGCACTATGAGTCAAGCAGGCACATCTTAGACGTATACTATAGTTCTAATCAATCCCACCCCGACATAGACCCTCCAGTTTAAAAAATCCACTTTACCCAATCTGAGGCAAGGATGTTGTTGAACACACACTCCGAATTTCTCATCCGAAAAGTAGGTTTCTCATTTTTATACGAATTATGTCTGAAGACTGAAGAAATCAGGGTACACTCTCGTTTTCACATCGCTAAAGTATCGTTACTTGTGAAAATCTTGTAACAGTATGGCGTAGGCTATATTTCCTCTAAGTATTCTCGCATCGGGTAAAAATTCTTTTCTAATCAGCTTAATATTTGTCACCTCCTGCATCACAAGACTAGAACATTAAATTAATTTTTGGCTCATGACACAGTGTTAAGAACACGCTCTACCACTGTCACAGCCTGTTTCCTCACTTTATAACTCTCTTAAAGTAACCAAATGCCTTTCCACATTGAAAGTCTCTTACCGTAGCAGCACAGAGAAGTTGTAAATATCAGGTTTATACTACGTATCACGTTCTAAATTCGATAATATAGCTGATTTTATTATGATGATCGTCCCTCCCTGTGTAGGTGGTAGATTGGAATTATGTTAAAAGATCTCTCCACAGCGAGAAAACGCCTAATTACTGCTCCAACTCCCGAATCATATCCCTGATACTCTAGCCTTCTCTTCCAACTGCCCAGCGACACGTCATTGATATCTAATTAATCAAAAAAATCATTCCGTCTTCAGGCCACGAGTGTCCTACCGGGATCATCCGACCGCCGTGTCATCCTTGGTGAAGGATGCGGATAGGAGGGGCGTGGGGTCAGCACACAGCTCTCCCGGTCGTAAGATCGTGTTCTTGACCAAAGCCACTATTATTCGGTCGAGTTGCTCCTCAATTGACATCACGGGGCTGAGGGCACCCCGAAAAATGGCAACAGCGCACGGCGGCCTGGATGGTCACTCATCCAAGTGCCGACCACGCCCGACAGCGCTTAACTTCGATGATCTCATGGGAACCGGTGTATCCACTGCGGCAAGGCCGTTGCCCTGATATCTAATTGATAGCCTAAGTAATTAAAATGTTCATCACAATCACGCTGCGTGGTGAGTAATTATTTCCAGTTGTCGGATTACACTCGCCAGGTAGCTCTAATGGGAGTCCCTGGAGGGAAGTCGATGTTCTTTTCGATGAACTATTGAGAACCGACATTAGAAGCTGACATAAATTTCGCAAAATGACCATGAAGATAAGATAAGAGAATTTAGCGCTCATAAGGAGGCATATAGGCAGTCTTCTTGCCTCACTCTGTTTGCTAGTGGAAGGAGAAAGCGAATGACTGGTAGTGGTACAGGGTCACCCCGCCACACACCGTAAAGTTTAGTCTACATATTAAGATGCCACTCCATCCATTTACAGGCGCACAAATTTCACAGAACAATGTTGTCCCTTATTTATCGAGAAAAAACAGATGGAACCTCTGGTACTGATAGTCTCTCAGTAAAAATCTTCGTGTTAGCTCTTAATTTGCTTGCTGAAGTCACTTTGAGAGACATATGTGAGTGATTGTAATATGTTTGCCCACAAACCTTAGAAGAAACTGTATAAACTCCTCTCTTGCCTGGTTATCACTTACCTGCCATATTCTCACGAATCGTCCAGTCTTCAGTATATAGCATTTGAATCCACATGATTTTCGCGAGTAAGATATATCCCCCTCCTAATCAATGACCCCTGCTAATTCTCTCGAAATCCCATCATACTCCAACAGCACTGTTCCATTGGTTAGAAGGCAATCCAGCCATCTACCCATCATTGACTAGCTAGAGAGCTATCACAACGAGAAATATAACACACTAACATACAGGTGGAAATTCGCAATCATGCAGAGTATACACCGACGGTACAAAAAAAAAAAAAAAAAAAAAAAAAAAAAAAAAATTCAGAAACAGAACATATAAAATTCATCAGTGTCGAATGTCAGTCTATAAATATCACCCTATACACATTCTGATCTCCTTTATCATATTCCTACCATTACTACATTAGAAATACAACAGTGTACACTCACTCTTTCTCTTTCTCCTTGTTATTTTTATAACATCCAATGGAGTAAAACTCTGAACTGTAAAAGCTTCACTATCTTCACCCAGTAGAAAACTCAATAAGATATTACTGCCGGGCGGTCTAAGACGCTGCAGTCATCGACTGAGCGGCGGGTCCAGGAGGAGGTTCGAATCCTCCCTCGGGCATGTGTGTGTGTGTGTGTGTTTGTCGTTAGGATAATTTAGGTTTAGTAGTGTGTAAGCTTAGGAACTGATGACTTTAGCAGTTAAGTCCCATAAGATTTCACACACATTGGCACATTTTTTTTTTTTTTTTTTTTACTGTATCCCTCTCTTCTGATATATCGAAAACAAATATCGTCTGTGTGTTAACATCAAGCATATTTGGTGATCCTATTAAATACACACGTATTTTTCCATTGAAGCTGGTGGCCACTGATCTAAGTCGCTTATACAGACCTGTGGAAAGTTTTGTTGCCCGTACTGTAGAAGCACCCTATCCCACAGACTATTAATCACAAGAGGTTCTGTGTTACTCTTTCATACGCAGTTTGATACATTGTTTTCTGGTGTAACACATCCAAACAGTGTATGACTACAGCTTCATACACTGCCATACTTTTTGTTTTTTCGCCATGACTTTGAGGCCTACGTCAAATGCTAAACTGGCATTAACATGTTTCAAACCATTGGCTCTGTCAGAAAGATCGACCTTGCATGCTCTAAGCTAAGCTGCTCCTGCAGCACACAGGATGGTTGAAATATAAGATAGAAGGGGGGTGGGTCCTCATTGACATAATTGTAGAAGATACCGCAACATATGGAAACTGGAAGCGTTTGCAGCATTGTGGAGCGTCGTCAAACAGCTCTCTGAAAATGATACCCTCTACATTTAAACTCGTGTTCCACAGTGACAGGGTAGGAGAGGCCTCACTGTTTTGTTTTCAAAGAGACCAAGAGTATTCATTCCTCATATTAGCAGAGCATATCGCACCCACATATATGATCACTGCTTCAGTGTCCTAGGTGATGGTTATCATGACCACCAAATATTTGGATACTATGTCTTTCATTTTTATTGCATAATGGAATGTAGGACTTGGTGTGTACGAAAATTCATTTACATGGAAATGAGTATGTGACAACAAGAGGCATATGAGAAAAATTTGAAATGGGAGCATCAGGAACCAGGGAAACAGTCATTTCCATGGACATTGATAAGATGGCTGGAACAGACTGTTTAATGTGGATGACCACCAAATTAAAGTAATAAATTTATATATAATCGATCACAAGCCAATGTGTGACACCAAAGTTTTCAGGAACCACCTTATAGACTTTGCAAAGTGTCCTTAGCTAAAGAGCATTGTAATACCAGCTTAAGGACTGCAATATACAACTACAGAATGGAGCGCACGTTTCACTCTGTGCAAGACAGTTTACATGTTTTAAATTCTGACAAACAGTTTCCACAATCTGCTTCTCTGCACTCCATGCCAATCACAATCGTACTGTGTCAGCTAGCACATACCTTACAGAACTGTTGCTGCATGGTTTTAAACCTACATTCTGATGTCTATAGAGGTGACAGGGATGTTTATGACTGCTGTCTTTGATGCTTCCCTGGAAAAGAGAACCATCTGCTTCTAAAATGACATAAATCTGTGTTAAAGAATGATAGGAAGTACATGGCGAAGTCGTTTGAGAGGGGTTATAATGAGGTATGATTTGATGGTAAACTGATGATCCATTCTAGAGAGAGAGAAAGAGAGAGAGAGAGAGAAGTTAAGGAGGTCATTTATTACACATTTAACCATTTTTTCCGTTGTTCTCTCGGGTGTATCAGTTGTTTGGTATAGCCTGCATTTGACGTGTATACAACTGCATGTTCTGTGTGTGACTTAGAGAGCTATCTACCTGCCATTGTTAACAGCAAATCTCTCCATACCATAGTCAGCAGAGGGCATTCATCACATGAGTGATGAATCATCTCCACCAAGCCAATGGAAAACCTATTTCGGCATCCTCCTCCAGACGGACAAAGATATATGTGAAGTACTCCAATCTCCTGCCACATCTCAGACATAAATCGAGTCTTAAGTTCCATAGCTGTGGTGATTCTAAGTTAGTGACAGGGGTCAGGGGTTTGTGAGGTACTGCAATCCCTGTGTATACATTTGCTTGACAGATGTCGTGTGTGTGGGAGAGACTGTGTTCAAATGGCTCTAAGCACTATGGGACTTAACATCTGAGGTCATCAGTCCCCTAGACTTAGAACTACTTAAACCTAACTGTTGTGGATTGGCAGGAGCCAACCTACGGAGTTTGGAGGAAGCCGAAAGGCACGCGTTTAAGCTGACGCAGGCTGGCGTGAGGTCTGGAACAGGACAAGGAATTTAGACTTCAGAAAAAAGGTGGTACTTGGTGGAATACTTAACTTTAATCCATTAATGTTGAACGTAGCTCTTGTCTGTACATTCTTTACAATATCAATAGCAACTGATAATGGCGCCTTGCTAGGTCGTAGCAAATGACGTAGCTGAAGGCTATGCTAACTATCGTCTCGGCAAATGAGAACGTATTTTGTCAGTGAACCATCGCTAGCAAAGTCGGTTGTACAACTGGGGCGAGTGCTAGGAAGTCTCTCTAGACCTGCCGTGTGGCGGCGCTCGGTCTGCAATCACTGATAGTGGCGACACGCGGGTCCGACGTATGCTAACGGACCGCGGCCAATTTAAAGGCTACCACCTAGCAAGTGTGGTGTCTGGCGGTGACACCACTCTAACTAACCTAAGGACATCACACACATCCATGCCTGAGGCAGGATTCGAACCTGCGACCATAGCAGCCGCGTGATTTCGGACTGAAGCCCCTAGAACCGCTCGGTCACAGCGACTGGCGACTGTGTTCAGTTCACATGTGAAACACTGCTGCTATTCATTTGTCTATTTCATCATTAGATGTAGTTTCATGGGTTTTCTGTTTCTGATGATCGTTTAATAGGACTGATGCCAGTATAGCGTATTTTCTTAACTATAATCATATGTGAGCAGTGAGCACTGTACACCTCAGGAAAGCTATATAGTCCCATGTATCACAAAGAATCTATGTTTTTCTCTCCTTTCGTGTAGAAGGTAGCAGTTTTATCATGTTAAAGTTTCTTGCCATAGTGAATGGGATAGAAAACTTGCAGTGTGAAAGTACGTCAGGTGTTGGAAATACATTTCCTGCATTGAGATATTAACAGTGTTGCATTTCATGTGACTAATGTATCGGAAACCAAAGTACTTTAACATTATAGCATGTTTAAGTGCAGAACCGTGAACCTTTGGGAATGTTTGCTTATGTTCTACAATCAATTCTCTCTTTCCCACATCTTACTGGTATGGAATTCAAATACACCAACAGTACTGCAGACTTGATAGCGCAAGTGATTTACGTAAAATGTTTCAGCTCTTTCCATCTGTAGCTCCATCACACATAAACATTCTTCATCTTCTTAATCGTCTGTTATATCACCACAACATTCTCAAATGTATCAGACTCGTATCTACCATACACCAATAAGGAGTGCTAACCTCCACGGCATGCATGCATTATAGAGATTGTATGTAATTGGTTGGATAAGATCAGTAAGGTTGGTACAGAACAGTCCTCATGGGATGGTAGTTACGGTACTGAAATGCGAATACCGGTCTGTATCACAGGTGTTGGTAGGTTGTGCAAGCTTGGAACATGTGTTACGCTCTTCCCAAAAGCAAAAGATCATAGTGCGTTGATTATGTGGAACTCAGCTCTTTCTGCTCCTTAACGAGTGGTCGAATGTAGAAGTATATTGCACTCGTACTTCTGGTCAGTTCCAAATTAAATTGGGTACAGTGTTGCAAGGAGGGTTGGTTAAAGCCAGTGGAACAGTTACAAGATGCATAGAGAGACCAATTAGAGATTTGCTCAGGATCCAGGAATAGATGAGTATTTTATGACTCTGGTGCACATAGGGAAAAATGACCAATTGTAATCAAATCTCACCGAATTTATAAAGTTTTTTGGCTAAGGAAGGTAGTTTTTGCACGTCCTCTCTGCTGATGTCTTTTTCCTACACTAGGAAACAGTACTTTTGTTATGTTGTGTACACGATGTAGCAGGGTTCACAATGTGTCCACATGGAGATACCTCTCACAAAGTAATGAAATGGGAGGGAGTGGTTTAACAATGATACCGAAATAGAGATTCATGCTTCAATGTCATTGGCTGATAGCATCACAAGATCGACATAATGAGACGTTTTGTTGACATAACAAGCTGTTGTGAGTGTTGGTTTGGAATTCGATTAATTGGGCAAAATGTGTTTAAACTACGGTAAACCTGCTAAAAGTTACGAAAACTGATAGAAAATGCGTAAAATTGAGGAAAATACGATAAAAATATGGATGAATGAGAGTATTTTCACACTCAGCGGCATGTATGAAAATAAATCCATTCCTCCACCTGTGCGATTGAGAACTGATGATCCATACCACCCGTGCTCAATGGGTTTAAGTCCTGCAGAATACCCATTGTTCCACATGTGGTTACACATTGCAAGACACAAAAATGAAAGACCCAGTGTCCAAAGATTTAGTGGTCATGAAGACCGCCACCTAGTACACTGAAGGAGTGATCATGTACCTGGGTGTGATATTCCCCCCTATTATAAGGAGTTAGTGCTCTTGGTCTCTTTGAAAATGTAACACTGAGGCATCTGCTATCCCATCACTGTGGAACATGACTTTAAATGTAGAGGTTATCCTCTTCAGAGAGCTGTTTGAAGACGCTCCACATTGCTACAAACTCTTCCACTTTTATATGTTGCGATGTCTTCCACAATTCTGTCAACGGGGACACCCCCCCCCCCCCCCCCCCGCCTGTCTTTTATTTCAACCATCCTGTATTTTGTGGGAGCAGCGTAATTTACATCATACAACGTCCAGTTTTCTTAGAGAGCCATTGATTTGGCACATGTTAAGGCCGGTTAAGCATTTGACAAAGTCATGGTGAAAAAACAAAATGTATGGCAGTGTACAAAGCTGTAGTCATACACAGCTTGGATGTATTACAGCAGAAAACAGTATACCAAACTGCTTATGAAAGAAAAACACAGGAACTTTCTCTTGTGATTCATAGTCTGTGGGATATTGCCCTCACACAGTATAGGCAACAAAACTTTACAAAGGTCTGTGTATGCGACTTTGATCAGTGGCCACATGCTCCAATGGAAATATACGTTTATATTTATTAGGATCACCACATATGCTCCATTTCAGCATGCAGACGGTAGTTGTCTTCAATATATCAGAAGAGAGGAATCAGGTAATACCCTATCGAGTTCTCCACTGTGTGACATTAGTGCAGCTTTTATAGTTTGAAGTTTTACTCCATTAGATGTTATAAAAATAATGAGGAGAGAGAAGGAGATACTGTGCTGTCAACAAAATTTCTGACACCATTACAGGGTCGCTGGGTCGCTTTTCTAATATAGTAATCATAGGAATATGATAAAGGAGATCATAATGTGTGCAGGGTGATATTTATAGATCATCATTCAGTATCCATAATTGTAGGTGTTGTGCTTCTGAATTTCTTTGTGCAGTCCGTGAATATTCTGCATAATTGTGAATCTCCTCCTGTACGTTAGTGTGCTATATTTCTCATTGTTATAGCTCTCTAGGTAGTCAGTGATGTGTGGAGGACTAGATAGCCTTCTTACCAATGGAACAACACTGTTGGAACGTGATGGGATTTCAAGAGAATTAGCAGGGGTCTGTGACTAGGAGTGGGACATCTCTTACTCGTGGAAGTCATGTGGATTCAAAGGCTATATGTCAACGACTTGACGATTCGTGAGAATATGGAAGATAAGCGATAATCTGACGAAAGATGGGCTCAACACTGCTTCTCTGAAGTGTTGTGGGCAAAAATATTACAACCTCTCACATACATCTCACAAAGTGACTGCGGTGAGAAAATTAGAAGCTAAAGCAAAGATTTTTTACTGAGAGACTATCAGCACCAGAGGTTCCGTCTTCTATTTGGTCGATGAGTAAGAGACAACATTCGTCCACGGGGTTCGTGTGCCAATAAATGGATAGAGTGATATCTTAACATGTAGACTAAATTTACACCCGCTTCTGTATGCTTACTTCTCAAGCTGTCGTACGCTGTGTGTCGGAGGGTACTCTGTACCTCCTCTAGATTTTCCCTTTCTTATTACACTCGCAAACAGAGTGAGGGAAAAAGACTGCCTATATGCCTCCTTATGTGGGATAGTTTCTTGTGTCTTATCTTCATGGTTCTTAAGCGAAATCTATGTTGCCAGTCAGCTTCAAAGGTATGTATGCATGTATGTGTGTGTGTGTGTGTGTGTGTGTGTGTGCGTGTGTGTGTAAGATGAATGCGATATTTAAACAATGTAAAATGCGATCAATGTACATAAGTTGATCCTTTGCTTGTAAGCTGAGCTATCACATTACAATGTTGTGATTTTAGCGCAATCTGTGTAACGATTTATACCTGCACAGCGACGTATGTAGACAGTGGTGTTTTCTTCCACGTTGCTACAAATCAGTTTCAGGTTCTTGAAAATGACGCAATGTCGAAATTAGCTGACTGCACAAAGTAAATGAAGAGCATCATTTTGCAGCCTACAATGGACAGTGTGCAAGTAGCCTGTTTGTATGTTGGCAGCGCTATAGACTGTTCATGTCGTTGACAGTGCTCTGCCCCCTCAACAAGACATTCTGTGGTTGGACGGGCTACCAATTAGCGAGTGGACAGGGAAGCGTATGGACATGATATTCTTAGTGGACACTCTGTGTTGGTAGGACATGGATTGTAAAATGAGATGAGATGATGTGTTTATAAGGAAATGTATGATGACGGATGTTTGGTTGATAATGTTTGGGCAGTGAAATTATTGACAACAATATAATTTTTGGAACTGGATGTCACATGAATAAGGTAAAATTTTCTAAATACATTGCTTGCTCTTCAACAAAATCTTTCTTTCGCTCACCGAATGCGTCCTAGCAGTTAGAGTCTATAGTAGTTAGAGTCTTTTTATTTAGCTCCCTGTAGCTGCTACTTGCTGTAATTGCTGTAGTTCATGTTCTGAAGATTTTCTGTGAGGTAAGTGACTTATGAAAAAGAATTGGGTTTGCTCTGTTGGGATTCGTGACTGAAATGAGTTTAGGCAATTAACAGAGTTGGAGGTAGTTTCATATTTTTTTTTTGGATTTGTATTACTGTTAGGATTTCTTGCAATTCAGGGCCATTCTGTTATGTTAATTATTGGAAGTCATGTTGTCAATGTACAGCAGACAGATTACGTTGGGCTTGTATATTGCGGGTAATAAATTAATAGGTTAAGTTTGAGACATATTTGTCAGGGAAAATTCAGTAGGTCAGTGTTTGATAAAAAATAATTAAAGAGGTAGTTTCAAATGACTTAAACATCGCAACACAACTCCTGCATTAATAGAGGTACTATATGGCCTGAAGGTTGCGATGAACGTACAAGAGGCAACTGCCAGTTGCTTCATAGACTCGAGCAAAGCATTTGACACTGTCGACTTCGAGATTTTACTAGCCAAACTTAGCAGCCTAAATTTCCTGCCAAGCGCTGTGCATTGCTTTAGCTCATTACTGACGTCTCGCCAGCAATGCTTCATGGCCAGTAGGGTAAATATACAATGGAGGCAGGAGGTATCAGGTGTTCTCAAGGGCTAGATATTAGGTCTCATATTCTTTCCCTTGAATGTCAGTGATTTGTCATCATTTTTGTCCTGCTGCAAGTATCATGTACGTTGATGACCTCCAGTTATACCAAAATACAAAGCCAATAAATCTGAAGACAGCTATCGAGATTCTCATTATCTATCTGTGTGCAGTATCAATATGGCTGCAGGATATGCGGTTAAAGCTCGATCTATCCAAAACCCAGTCGGTACTGGCTGGTCATTCTAGGCTCACTACCCCAAAATATGGGGAGTCCCTACCATCTTTATCCCCAAATGGAACAAATATCAACTTGCCATATTCATCAAAGCGTCGAGAAGCAATAATAGTTGCAAATCTAAATTGGGCTGGACACACAACTGCAATGTGCAAGAAAGCATCACCATCTCTCCATGCGCTACAAAAACGAGGGCCACCTTCCGAGGCCTCACCCTCCGAGACTCCTGACGCCTTCAAAGTTTAGCCGGCCGCAGCGGACGAGCGGTTCTAGGCGCATTAGTCCGGAACCGCGCGACCGCTACGGTCTCAGGTTCGAATCCTGCCTCGGGCATGGATGTGTGTGATGTCCTTAGGTTAGTTATGTTATGTAGGTCTAAGTTCTAGGGGACTGATGACCTCAGATGTTAAGTCCCATAGTGCTCAGAGCCATTTGAACCTTCAGAGTTTATGCAGCTTTCTTTGACTCATGAGATATATTTCGCTAGGACCATTAAAAGCCGTGACCGTGAGTAAAGATTTTATTCATCATAAGGCGATAAAACTCAGTTGCTAGCAATCATCCCGTAATATTAACCTTCAACATTCGCTTTTTAAAAATCTAGTCTACAGTACGATTTCGGAAAGCTGGAGGCTGTCTGGGCCCATTGTCTTCTCGACATGAACTCGAACTTTTAATGTTGACTGTACTTTGTTTCAGGGATATAACAGTAGTGGCGTATTAGCAGCGGTGCTAAGTGTTCGTATTCTTTGTTGTAAGAAATTAACAGTATATAGAATAAATAATGAGTGACGAAGTTATTGCTAGCCCATTGATGTCTTTCTCTTCGACACTCAGAAAAGCTATAGAGGAACTGTGATTCGTGGCGATGCTAGGAAAGTAATAAACGAGGTCGCAGAATGCTGCTATCTGCAGGACAATGGCGGTATACTGAACCGCATTCGAAGCTGTCCATCTCTATAATCAGCTTACGGGAATCCTCGGTACTTTTGTATGTAATTTATGCCGCAGTTGCAGATCGGTGTGAGGTGAGCGTCTCAGTAAGTTGCCAGCCAAGGCCGACAAGGAGGCAACTGGATGCCTTTCCTCTCCCCGCTTGCCCCTGACCCAAGGTGCCGTCTTTCCGTATTTATATTACCCAGTCTATTACACACCGAGCGGATAAAAATTAAGGGATAGCTATGCACACATATAATGATGGCGTTAATAACGCTTACACAAAGTATAAAAGAGCAGTGCATTGGCGCACCTATCGTTTGTACTCAGATGATTCATGTGAAAAGGTTTCATACATGACCGCACAACCGGGATTAAAGGACTTTGAACGTCAATTGAAAAATGGAGCTAGAGGCATGGAACATTTCACTTCGGAAATCGTTAGGTAATTCAATATTCCGAGATCCACGATGTCAAGAGCATGACGAGAATAGCAAATTTCAGGCATTACCTCTCACCACGGACGACGCAGTGGTCGACGGCCTTCACTTAACGACAGAGAGCAGCGGCACTTGTCTGCGTAGAGTTGTCAGTGCTAACAGACAAGCAATACTGCTTGAAATAACTGCAAGAAATCGATGTGGGACATGCGACGGACGTATCTGCTAGAACACTGCTGCGAAATTTAGTGTTAATGGGCTATGACAACAGACCACCGACATGAGTAGTTTTGATAACAGCGCGACATCGCCTGCAGCGCCTCTCCTGGGCTCTAGACCACATCGGTTGGACCCTAGACAACTGGAAAACCATGGCCTGCTGAAACGAGACCTGGTTTCAGGTGGTAAGAGCTGATGGTAGGGTTATAGGGTAGCGCAGGACACAGGAAGCCATGAACCCAAGTTAGCAACATGCACTGTGCAAGCTGATGGTGGCTTCATAAGGGTGCGGGCTCTGTTTACATGGTATTGGACCGTGTCCTCTGGTCCAACTAAACCGATTATTGAATAGAAATCGTTATGGTCTACCACTTGGAGACCATCTTCAGCCATTCATGGACTTCGTGTTCCAAAACGAGGATGGAATTTTTATGGATGACAACGCGTCATGTCATCTGGCCACAGCTGTTCGCAGTTGTTTGAAGAACATTCTGGAGAGTTCGTGCGATAGACTTGTCCACCTAGATCGGCCGATCTGAATCCCATCTAACATTTACGGAACATAATCGAGAAGCCCGTTCATATACAAAATTTTGCAATGGCAACAGTTTCTCAATTATGGACAGCTATAAGGGCAGCATGGCTCAATATTTCTGCAGAGGCTTCTGAAGACTTGCTGACGTCATGCCCCGTCAATTTGCTGCATTACACCGGGGAAAAGCGGGTCCGACACGATATTAGGAGGTATGTCGTGACTTCTGCCAACCAAACGTACATTTGCGGACCGCCCAATACGGAACTAAACATTGTTTACATACGGACGGGACCGAAAGCGTCCGACGAAACGTGAATGACGCCCGCAGCTCGGCACTCTACAGCTTAGTTTATATTCACAATGCATTATTAGTACTGAGTACACTCAGCGTTTGCTGAAATTGATGGTCAACACACAATCACATGGAATAATACGATCAGACTTTAACGAATAAAATAAATCAATTCTTTCGTGAAGAGAAACGAAAATGTTTTCTGATATGGTTAGCGAGAACTATGGACAGAGCAGTAGCAACAGTAGGAAGTAGTGTAAAGATCGTACGTAACGTGAACAATGTCAATGAACTTTCAGACGTTAACTTCACGGGAAAGTGAAACACTTCCTATAAAAGTTTAAAGGGAATGCGATTTCGTTGTAGAAAATATAAAAATAGAAGGACGTTACTGGTACAGGGGGACAACAGACTTGCATTACGAGCTCAGTTTTATTGTCATGTTTTCATTTCCTTCGTTTTTCTGTGGAAGCGTGTATTAAAACCGAATGTGTGTGTATAGCGTTTACTGAACCGGGGACCTAGAAACGACGGAGACGCTTCGTCCCGCCGTAGCCCTCAGCCGTTCACAACCCCCAACAGGCTACAGCAGTCCACGCATCTCACAGCCGGCGCACACCGAACCCAGGGTTATTGTGCAAAAGCGAATGTAGTTTTATCTGCTACACGCACGCATCAGTTACTAGATCGTAAAACAAGGATTTTATTTTCGTTCCCATTCTGTAGAAAAATAAATTAATAGCGAATGTAGTTTCACCCCGTGCTTTCCCCGCAGCAGTTACTGGATTGGAAAACAAGTTTTATTTTCTCACGCATTTTTATAGAAGAACATGGTAATAGCCAATGTTTTTTTTATATTTGTTTTATGTGCTGCACGCACAACGCAAACAGTTTAGGTGCCGTGTTCCATTTGGAGTGAGCGCAATTATACCGCCCGTACGTCATTCCTAACAACCAATAGCAGAACACGTCAACAATCCGCAGCGTTCCCAGATACAGCGGTAAGTGCGAAATGGACTGGTTACACTTACGCCCACACTTCTTAACGGCTAGGGCAACAAACAGAGTGCTCCCCGCAGTCATCCCAAAGTGCGTCCTTATTTAACGTTAGGTTATTTTATATTTTGACAGCTAGTTATGTGAGAATGAGTGATTCATTGTTTCAAAACAGTAAATATTAATAAATAGGCAGTGACTGTTAATCGGTGCCATACATTAAATGGCTCTGAGCACTATGGGACTTACTTCTGAGGTCATCAGTCCCCTACAACTTAGAACTACTTAAACCTAACTAACCTAAGGACGTCACACACATCCATGCCCGAAGCAGGATTCGAACCTGCGACCTTAGCGGTCGCGCGGTTCCAGACTGCAGCGCCAGAGCCGCGCGGCCACTTCGGCCGGCCGAAATTCATTGTATATGTTTATTAGTTTCAGAAATATGGACGTGCCAAAACGGATGATTCTTTTTGATACACCCTGTCTAAACAAGAAATAAATAGGAAGTTGGTAGAAGGTATAGTTTAAATTACGTATTAATACTTATTCCCTAAAATCTGAAAAACTAAGGAAAGCCACAAAAAATGTTATTTGTAAACAAACTGTGCCAAACAGAAAAAAAAGAATGACAGCATGACATTTCTCGGAAACTTCCGTATAACGTCATGTACAATAGGTATATTAAATATTTAAATTATGAATGTCAGCAGTTGTCTTACCAAGATGTTGGTTTGACTTCAGCTGTCCTAGACACAGATTTTATAAGGGGTGTGGCCATCTTAAAATGGGGAGTTTGTTGTAGGCTTGTCTTGGGGGGTGGGGGGCGGGGCAATCTTTGTGAGTCGTGTTTGATGAGCGGCAACATAGTCCCCAAGTCTGGACCTAGAGAACCTCATGGTTGGTCGTTTGTAGATGCCTGATTTTTTTCGGTTTGTGTGTGCGGAATTATTCTAAATGCTCAATCTGGACTTAGAGAATTTCGTGGTGGTTCGCTTTCAGATAGAGCAAGCTCGTGGGGTCTTCATCAATTTTAGGCTGATGCAACCAACTATATGTTGAACTTAAAGTAATTATGGTAGGAAGCCAGTGCGGTGCTTGTAGTATGAACTGGTGCTGCGAAACTTTAACGGTTTTCTGGGGAAAACTCACAGGATTTATCGTGAATTAGGTGATAGCTTCCACTGACGTTCAAATCCTCAAACGGACTGTGAGTTTTCGAGGATAAACTGTGAATTATATTTTTTTTTATTTTTCGTGTTTATTGGAGAAGCCGTAGTCTTCAGTTACAAAAAAACTTTAACCAAAAATGAGAGCGCACCTAATTTCTAGTGTAGCAATTCCTCCCAGTATTTATTTTAAAAAAATTGAGTACATTGCGACTGGTGTGACTTCGCACCCTCAAATCAGAGCTCTTGATAGAATATCGATTTACCAATATATCGGTATTTTTTCAGAGAAATGTAGACATACGTAGGCGACATTTTTCTCGCCAGTATATCGATACCGAAATGGCAGTATCGAGTGCCGATGCTCTTATATTATATTTTTTTCGCAATTTTCAGAAAATATTTGAAATTGTTCTTTTGAAATTTTAGTAGAACATAATTTTATTTTCATTTTGTGAATTAATCTTACTACTTTTCGAGGTTTCATCACGTCCAGTGTTTCTCTTTGACTGTGTGAAGCAAGTGTAGGTGGCACAAAGAAGGAGACCAGTTACACTGGGGGCTGGCAATGTGAATAGAATAACAAGATTACTGATATGAGTAAATAGTACACCAGTTGCGTTAAAAAATTTTTAACGTAACTATTATGCTATTCATCACATCAGAAATCTTCAAAAACAGCTGCTGAAAATTATGAGCAAAAATCTAATTGGTCTTTGCGGTGGATGGAGACTTGAGAGGGAAATGCTGACATAATCCGCGCTCGGAAGGAGTTCTGAGTACTATGAGACTTAACTTCTAAGGTCATCAGTCCCCTAGGCTTAGAACTACTTAAACTTAGCTAAGCTAAGGACATCTCACACATCCACGCTCGAGGCAGGATTCGAACCTGCGACCGTAGCAGCAGCGCGGTTCCGGACAGAACCGCTTGGTCACAGCGGCCGGCTCGGCGATACCATCATGAACTTCCTCACGCAATCTCGCCATTACAGCTGCTAGGTCGCTGGTATTTCCAAAAACGAAAAAACAGGGGTTCGACATGAAGTGTTGCCGGCCGAAGTGGCCGCGCGGCCGCTACGGTCGCAGGTTCGAATCCTGCCTCGGGCATGGATGTGTGTGATGTCCTTAGGTTAGTTAGGTTTAACTAGTTCTAAGTTCTTGGGGACTAATGACCTCAGCAGTTGAGTCCCATAGTGCTCAGAGCCATTTGAACCAGCCAGCCAATGAATTTCGTGTTTTGATATACGGGAAACTCAAAAGTTTTTTTTTCTTACCTTTTATAGGTGTTCAATGTGCCCCGCTTCAGATGCACAGCGTATGTCAATGCGGTATTCAAATTGTTCACACGCTACAGCGAGCACGTCTCGAGTTACAGCTTCCACAGCTGCTGTTATGCGATGTCGCAGTTCATTCATTGTTCTTCGCAACGGAGGCACGTAAAGAGTCTTTTATAAAGCCCCACAAGAAATAATCACTTCCAGTCAGGTCCGGTGACCTTTGCGGCCAGTAATGTAAGGCTGAATCGTTTGGTCAACTGCGACCGATCCATCGTTCAGTAATCCTTAGACTTAAAAATTCCCGCACTTCCAGATGCCAGTGTCGCGCTGACGTCTTTCGAATCAGTCTCCAACTGTGGGAAAAGAAAGTTCTCAAGCATATCAAGATATGTGCTTCCTGCAACTGTTTTCGGCAAAGAAAAATGACCATACTCCTTTTCTCGTGAAACTGCACAAAAAACATTAAATGTTGGAGAGTCCCTCTCATGTTGTAAAACCTCATGTGGTTGTTCGTACGCTTTCTGTTGTCCCGACACCATTTTTACTAGAACTGAAGTGGGCGCACACTGCTGCTACCTAGCGGGAACCACGTAAAACTCAAGACTTTGCATCCGTAGCAACAACTGTAATTCACCATGGCTATTACACTATCAACAAACGGTGAAAACACAACAAAAACTCTTGATATTATAAACTTCAAACTCTGCGGAAAGCACACACGTACAGCGAAGTCCCGAAAACACGTGACAATCCTGGTTTAATGTTGACAACATGCGCAGAACGCAATGCTCACTCCAGAGATATTTACTCTATGGCTTATACGCGCAGGTCTTTATGCATGGGGTTGCTGCTTTGTTTGAGCTCAACCAATCCTCTATTTTCCTTGCGTTAGCGTAAAGACACCATTTATCGTCAGCTGTAACGTTACAGGATAGAAGCTAACGGTGTTGTTCATTAGCCAATTGATGACGAACAAGCAGAGATGCACATAGCCGGCCAGTGTGACCGAGCGGTTCTAGGCGCTTCAGTCGGGAACCGCGCGACCGCTACGGGCGCAGGTTCGAATTCTGCCTCGGGCATGGATGTGTGTGATGTCCTTAGGTTAGTTAGGTTTAAGTAGTTCTAAGTTATAGGGGACTGATGACCTCAGATGTTAAGTCCCGTAGTGCTCAGAACCATTTTTGAAGAGATGCACATTGGCGAGCAGTCTGCTTTAGGCGGTGGCGCGGCACGGACCTGCCGTCCCGGCCGCGGGCGCGCGTGGACGAGGAAGTGTTTACACCGCCGGTACTCGCGCGTGTTGTTGTCTGACTCGATCGCCATGGCACACAATTTTCGAAAGACTACGCTCCAATTTACGTTCGACAACGAATTTGCCAGACCCAAAGCTTTCGAAATAGAGCGTTTTTTGAGGGAAGAAGTTCGTTTACCTGCTGCAGACATAATTGGAATACACCTGTCCATTGTAAGCAGTACAATGTACGTAAAGATGACCGATGAAGCTGCGTGTGAAAGAACTCTCTCCGCTGCTCAAAGAGGATTTAAATTTCGACACTCTGATGGCCATTCAGCGATGTAACAGTAGCTCCTTCAGGATTGGGTGTGAGGGTCATTCGAATCTTTGAATTGCCGTTTGAGGTGCCAGAATCGATGGTTGCTGAATCGCTGCGACCATATGGAACGGTACTTAGTCATACGCCTGAGCGATGGGCAAGTTTTAGTACCTATCCTGTGCTAAACGGCGTGCGACAGGTGCGGATCGTCCTTACTAAACATATCCCGTCTTATTTACACATTGGCGGATGTCGAGCTATTGTGATCTACGATGGTCAGCCACGCACCTGTTCTGGCTGTGGTGGAGAAGGACATATACGCTCGGAGTGCATACAACGCCGCGTCGTGCAACTGCCACGTGGAGAAGCGTCACAGCGAGAAGTTCCCACGCAACTGCCGATGACGTACGGTGGCCCGCCGGGAGGTGTTGCCAAATTCAGAGCGTGACAAGGACGTGTTTATGCAAGAGCAGACCGAGTTACGAGAGCATGGAAGTGACTCGGAGAATGTCCCTACACCCACGTCACGTCAGTTGAGGGAGGAACATTCCGAAAACTCACATGTAGCACGCGGCGTGGAAGTAGAGGTCGAGACAGTGGCGCCGGCAACGGACCAACGAACGATCGACGAACACAGCGAGACAGCAGAGGGCAGGGCACGCAGACAGCGATCGCCGAAGCGTCGCAAAAAGCGTCGTCATAGTTCGGGTGATACGTCCCCCCCTAGCCTAGGGGACACGGAAGGTACCCTAGCCGAAAAAAATGTCTCTGAGCACTATGGGACTCAACTGCGGAGGTCATTAGTCCCCTAGAACTTAGAACTAGTTAAACCTAACTAACCTAAGGACATCACAAACATCCATGCCCTAGGCAGGATTCGAAACTGCGACCGTAGCGGTCTTGCGGTTCCAGACTGCAGTGCCTTTAACCGCACGTCCACTTCGGCCGGCTCCCTAGCCGAAGAACTGTCTGACACAGAACACGTGCCTTTAGAGGACGCTGACAGGATTCCGTCAGATGGTGACCGGATGTCCTGCCTTTCAGATGGTCCCTCTTCATTGACGCCGTGCGGTTAAAGGCGCTGCAGTCTGGAACCGCAAGACCGCTACGGTCGCAGGTTCCAATCCTGCCTCGGGCATGGATGTTTGTGATGTCCTTCGGTTAGTTAGGTTTAACTAGTTCTAATTTCTAGGGGACTAATGACCTCATAAGTTGAGTCCCATAGTGCTCAGAGCCATTTGAACCATTTTCTTCATTGACACCGACTGACCCAGCGCTGCCGACGAAGGAGTCAGGGACACCAATGTTCCGGCAGCCACGTCGAAATACATCAGAGGACGTTTCTCTGATGGATGACCACTGCGACTGGGCGGAACCAGTCGAAGACATACAGGAATTGCCACTCCCAAATGATGACCACTCACCTACAGGATGCACACCACGGAACGACAACAAAGGAGGGCAGCCCGTTGGGCGGGCATCCCTCTGAGCACGAATAGTGGACTACAGCCCTTGGAGTTCTCAATGACATGACACGAGCATGACAACGACAACGAACCAAGCATATAAGGTGGGCACAGTGAACATTAACACCACACGTTCGCTTGCAAAAATGCAACTTCTCCGGGACATGATTTACGCCACAGACGTTGATATTCTGCTGATGCAGGAAACCTGCCAATGCTGCTTTTCCCGACGTGCATGGATACAACACTTACCTAGCGCCGACTCCAGATGGAGGACGTGGCACAGCGGTACTAGTCCGGGAAGGGATTCCGATGTGTGGCCTCGATTACCTTCCTTCGGCTCGGGGTTTGGCTACGACGGTGAACGGCATTCGTATCGTCAACATCTATGCACCCTCCGGATCTGACAATCGACAGGCGCGTGCACGATTCTACTCGGAGGAGATTGCCCCCCTATTCCATGGGAGGTATGACCACATCTTGGTAGGGGGGGATTTTAACTGTGTACTCACACCGAAGGATCAAACTCCTAATTTCAGCTCCTGCCACGCATTGAAGGCGATCTGCCGGGACATGGCCCTTATGGACACGTGGTAAAAGATCCATGGGCAGCGAGAGGGCTACACGTATTTTACTAGCCACTCGGCGATCATGCTGGATCGGATTTATGTTTCTGACGGATTAAAAGATCACTTGTTGGCTGCTGAACGTTGGCCCACAGCTTTTACGGGTCACCTTGCATATTTATGCACGTTAACCCTCCCACGGCAGCGGGTCTGGCGGAGTCGTAGTTCCTGGAAACTTAATTCATCCTTATTGCTGGATCTCGAATGTCGCCAGCGGATCGAAGAAACATGGCAGACTTGCACTCGCCGTCTGCCGCTGCACCGTACGGTTCTTTCGTGGTGGCTGCAGTGTGCAAAACCGGCGATACGAAGAGCTCTCATAACTCATGGCAAGGAAAAAGCGAAATGGCTCCGAGATACACTTGATTATTACTACATGGTGCTCCGCGACCTGTCCTCCAGGGCCCCATCGCCCGAGCGTCAAGCGGAAGTCCATCGCATTCAGGCCTGCATTTTAACGATCACGAGACGTCGACTGGAGGGACTTTCGATCCGTGCTCGGTGCTTGGACAGCGTCGATGGAGAACGTATTGGCATGCATCATGTGTCCAAGGGACATGCGCGTAATCGCCGATCCCTAATCACAGTGTTCCATGATGACGATGGTCGGCCCTTGACGTCACAACAGGACATTGCTGCTGAGTTTCTGGAGCATTACCGCCTGCTTTTCGCTGGAACGCCGACGGACAATCGGACAGGAGAAGAATTTTTGCGACAGATGCAAACGGAGGTGGATGGTCCGGATGCAGAGGCGCTATTGGAACCCCTAACGGAAGATGACATCCGGGGCGCACTCGCGAAGGGTGCGGTGCATAAATCCCCTGGGCCAGATGGGTTGACACTCGAATTTTATAGCGCATTTGCGGATTTAATGATGTCCCAGTTGGTATTGATGTATAATGAGTTATTGAGCCCTGACACGGACGTTCCGTCGCAGTTCATGGCGGGACTGCTCATACCAATACCAAAATCGACAGCGAGTGTCAGCGCCCATCAATTTAGACCGCTCACGATGCTCAATACTGACTATAAGATCTTTGCGCGAATGTTGGCGGCAAGGCTCAAGACTGTAATATCCAAGACAATACCACCAGACCAGGCTTGTCTAGGGGTTCGGAGCAACATACATTCTATCCTCGGCGAATACCGTGACGTAATTTCCCTGACGGAAGCTTGTCGGATGCGAGCGGCGTTCGTATCGGTGGATTTTGATCGTGCCTTTGACAGGATCAACCATGATTTCCTTGACTCGACCATGCGACGCATGGCGATACCACAGGATTTTATTACCGTCCCCATGCGCCTCCTTAGCGGCGCTTCTTCGACGGTGAGAGTCAATGGCAGGGAGGTAGGAACGATTCCTGTTTGAAGCTCAGTTAGGCAAGGATGTCTCTTGTCGATGATACTGTTTACAATAGCGCTCGAACCATTGATGCAGACTCTTAGACGGACTCTAACAGGCGTCCGACTCCGTGCGAGCTCTTTCACTTGTCGTGCATATGCCGACGACTTGATGATACTCGTCCGGTCGGAGAACGAAGTAAGTCAGGTGGTTACCCTTCTTACTACGTACGGAGTAGCAGCGGGAAGCAGGGTCAACATGAATAAAACCAAGATCATGCACATCGGTCGAGGGCTGGACGCTCTGCACAGTCCGTTGGACATCTTGCGATGCTTAGGTGTATTGTTCACCCGATCGCTACGGCAATCAGCGGCGGCGAGCTATCGACGTCTCCTCCAGAATGTCCGACTGCACATACGCAACAATTCACTCCGAACGCACGACCTGCTCCAACGGGTGGACTACACTAATGTTCACCTGGCCTCGCGACTGCCGCACCTGGCACAGGTACTGCCAATGCCACATGGTATTGCTGATAGAATAATGGCAGCCTTTGGATACTATGTCAGCCAAGGAATGTTGTTTAAGATTAAATACAAGACTTTAACTCTCCCACACCATTCCGGAGGACTTAACCTCACGCATGTGCGGAACAAGGCTCTAGCTCTATACCTGCGAGCGACGCTACGAACTTGGAATCAACGGCAACACGCCATCACGTCGGCCATCCTGGATGTGCTTCTTCCCACGTCCTTTGAACCACCGGTGGCGGTAGGCACAATCTCGCCTTCGTTTTCTCACGTCGCGCGATTTTTTTGTTGATTTTAGTTATGTTCAGTTACAGATACCTTCTACAAGAATCCCCACTACCCGTGAGATATATCGATACTTGCGGCGTCATCAAGGCAGCAATGTTGTCGAACTTAAATACCCAACACGAAACTGGCGACAGATTTGGTGAGCTGTCCATACACCTCTCCTCACCACAGCAGCGCGATCGTCATGGTATACACTAATCAACCGCAAGACAGTCAACCGCCAACGATTGTGCGACATTCGCATGGTAGATTCCCCGCTCTGCCTTATATGTGGCATGCAGGACACCGACGAACAATCTCTGCAGTGCGGTGGGGCAAAGGATGTTTGGAGGCTGACGCAACGCATCATGGCCCTCCTCCGACGCACCAACGAATCAACGGTCACGACGGACGCTTTATTTTTCCCTGACGCTGTCTTTTTCCCCTCACAAAAAACTTCGGCAATCCGACGGATTGGAGGACACGTATCGCACTACGTGCTCTCGCGGACCTTGATGACCTTGATGACTAGGCATTATCTACTAGAACAACACGACATCATCCGACGCCACTCTAAATATAAAACGCATTTTGCGAACTTTCTAGGCAGCGTGTTTCATAACCCCCCGAAGCGGTGGGGAGTCCCAGGTTTACGTTGTTTCGAGGGATAGGATGTACTCCCAGTGAAGTGACGAGGATGTCACTTCAGCCCTATACTTCTTTCCCTTCTTTTTTATATATGATTTTTCTTTTGGGACATTAAAATGAAATGAATAAATAAAATCTTATTGTTACTAACACAGAAATTAAAAAAAGCGGTTCTAGGCGCTTCAGTCTGGAACCGCGCGACCGCTACGGTCGCAGGTTCGAATCCTGCCTCGGGCATGGATGTGTGTGATGTCCTTAGGTTAGTTAGGTTTAAGTAGTTCTAAGTTATAGGGGACTGATGACCTCAGATGTTAAGTCCCGTAGTGTTCGGAACCATTTTTGAAGAGATGCACATAAATGCGACCCGCTGATTTTCGTGTCTTTGTCGTAGAGCATGCGGTACCCCACACTCGATTTTTCAAACTTCTCTATTGCATGCAAATGCCGCACGATGGTGGAATGACCATAGTTCATAACATTTGCCAGTTCTCGAGTACAATGACATGGATCATCGCACATTAATGAGTTTAAACGATCTTCATCAAACCCCGGAGGTCTTCCTGGACGTGGAGAGTCATTGATGTCAAAACGGTCCTCCTGAAAACGAGTAAACTTTATCGTGCTCTGGTCATTGGCATTGTCGCCATGCACGGCGCAAATGGTTGTGACTCCTCCACTGCTATCACACCTCTACCGAATTCAAGCAGAAGAATACGCCGGAAATGTTCCTATTTCTCCACTTGGCATCCGACCACTTGGCTTTTCTAGCGCCATAGCTCCATCCACTATCTCCAAATGACAAAATAACAATGGGTACACATATAGCAACATTGAAAAAATAAAAAACAGTACCAGCCAATAAATAAACACAAAGCGACCGTAATACCAACATGCAAAACAAAAACGCTTCCAACTTACGTACCAATAGCCCAGAGAGCTTACTGACTGGAAACGGGACAAAGGTGGAGATAATGCATCCTCCGGAGAATGATGGTGCTGTCCTACCGATGCTATCGGAAAACTGGCCACATCAAGGGCCATCCAGAGGATGGCTAGGGCTCCTACTGAAACTCTCGCTCTGTCAGTAGATTCCTAACGGCAAGGATGGGTGGTTTTTGCGTTTCACTAGTGAGGTTGAAGATGCTGAACCTGTTTAAGGTGATCTTAATGGGTCATTAGCCTCTTCTCTTTCAGCTATGATGATAGCTCAGTTAATTCATGAATGTTTTCATCTGCAAAATTTAGCCAAATACTTGCCTTATTAAGTGTGTAAGGTAAATGTGAGATTGCTTCCTTTGCTTCGGTGGTAGACCACGTGAGTGTGTTCGTATTACACTGGAATGTCGCATTTTCCTTCCTCTACAGCTGCATACACGTAGCCCCCTTTCCTAAACTCCATATCTGTAATTATCAAATCGTGATTTTTGGAGATTTACCGGCCCTAGTTCTTACGTTAATCTGTATTCGACCAGATCTTTATGTTCACCACGTGGCCCTAAGATCCATGACTTTGTAGTACCGTTTTGCTTAAAGAATAGCTCATACCATGTAACTTCAAGCGAATACATGCGCGTAGTGTAAATCGTCCCTCGCTTTCTCATTTTTGAATATTACTTGTAGTTACGTAGTTCTGCCTTCAGTCAGCCATGTGGTCTCAGATGTCCATGTTGATTAAAAGATTGGTCGTTGTGCGCAGATTCCAAAGAGCCCTTTCCCGGTGTAAAATTTCAATTATTTTATGAATTTTCGATTTTTTTTTTTCCAGGTGTTAGTACAAGTGTGGTGTTAGCTCGATTTCAGGTGTTTTCCGGTATGAGATTAGCTTAATACTACTCTTCTTAAGTATAAATCACGAAGAACTGATTTGTATGTCTATTTGCAGATGTAATGATTTTTTTTTAATTTAACCTGTTCTGGATTTGAGTTTGGGGATCTCTCGGTCACCCAGTCCCCCTCTCCATGGTCATCAAATGTTCAAATGTGTGTGAAATCTTATGGGACTTAACTGCTAAGGTCATCAGTCCCTAAGCTACTTAACCTAAATTATCCTAAGGACAAACACACACACCCATGCCCGAGGGAGGACTCGAACCTCCGCCGGGAGCAGCCGCACAGTCCATGACTGTAGCGCCCTAGAGCGCTCGGCTACTCCCGCGCGGCCCCATGGTCATCCACTAAAGTCTTATACACTCCTGGAAATTGAAATAAGAACACCGTGAATTCATTGTCCCAGGAAGGGGAAACTTTATTGAGACATTCCTGGGGTCAGATACATCACATGATCACACTGACAGAACCACAGGCACATAGACACAGGCAACAGAGCATGCACAATGTCGGCACTAGTACAGTGTATATCCACCTTTCGCAGCAATGCAGGCTGCTATTCTCCCATGGAGACGATCGTGGAGATGCTGGATGTAGTCCTGTGGAACGGCTTGCCATGCCATTTCCACCTGGCGCCTCAGTTGGACCAGCGTTCGTGCTGGGCGTGCAGACCGCGTGAGACGACGCTTCATCCAGTCCCAAACATGCTCAATGGGGGACGGATCCGGAGATCTTGCTGGCCAGGGTAGTTGACTTACACCTTCTAGAGCACGTTGGGTGGCACGGGATACATGCGGACGTGCATTGTCCTGTTGGAACAGCAAGTTCCCTTGCCGGTCTAGGAATGGTAGAACGATGGGTTCGATGACGGTTTGAATGTACCGTGCACTATTCAGTGTCCCCTCGACGATCACCAGTGGTGTACGGCCAGTGTAGGAGATCGCTCCCCACACCATGATGCCGGGTGTTGGCCCTGTGTGCCTCGGTCGTATGCAGTCCTGATTGTGGCGCTCACCTGCACGGTGCGAAACACGCATACGACCATCATTGGCACCAAGGCAGAAGCGACTCTCATCGCTGAAGACGACACGTCTCCATTCGTCCCTCCATTCACGCCTGTCGCGACACCACTGGAGGCGGGCTGCACAATGTTGGGGCGTAAGCGGAAGACAGCCTGACGATGTGCAGGACCGTAGCCCAGCTTCATGGAGACGGTTGCGAATGGTCCTCGCCGATACCCCAGGAGCAACAGTGTCCCTAATTTGCTGGGAAGTGGTGGTGCGGTCCCCTACGGCACTGCGTAGGATCCTACGGTCTTGGCGTGCATCCGTGCGTCGCTGCGGTCCGGTCCCAGGTCGACGGGCACGTGCACCTTCCGCCGACCACTGGGGACAACATCGATGTACTGTGGAGACCTCACGCCCCACGTGTTGAGCAATTCGGCGGTACGTCCACCCGGCCTCCCGCATGCCCACTATACGCCCTCGCTCAAAGCCCGTCAACTGCACATACGGTTCACGTCCACGCCGTCGCGGCATGCTACCAGTGTTAAAGACTGCGATGGAGCTCCGTATGCCACGGCAAACTGGCTGACACTGACGGCGGCGGTGCACAAATGCTGCGCAGCTAGCGCCATTCGACGGCCAACACCGCGGTTCCTGGTGTGTCCGCTGTGCCGTGCGTGTGATCATTGCTTGTACAGCCCTCTCACAGTGTCCGGAGCAAGTATGGTGGGTCTGACACACCGGTGTCAATGTGTTCTTTTTTCCATTTCCAGGAGTGTATACTGGATCTAAGTTACTGATTTGTTTATTAAGTGCCATTTTCTACTCGAAACTATTTACTTGTACGTTCGGAAGGCTGATTTCGCTATCTCATAGTCTGATTTTCATTCCAGTTTGGACAACGACTGTGGACACGATCACATAAGCTCGCCACGCGACGCTGTTGGTGCTAATTGCTCTGTGAACTAAGAATTATGGAGAGGTCCAGGCGTATCTAGTGTGTGAATCATTTTGAGTGCTTTCCTACCTCCCCCCCTTTGTACCTTCCCACAGTCTAAGAGAAATATGGGCTGTGCTGGACTTACGTATTTCTGATTTATTTGGCCGATATAGTAATACCACTGCCGCGGTGGTAATGAGAACTTTTATTCCCTGAACCCCCAAAAGCATTGTGGCGAGATATAATTATTCGCGATTTATATGGTAGTAAATATGTAAAAATAGCGACTGGTTCCATATTTATTACCTGATAAATCACCAATTTAAATCACAGGCGCAGTTCGTCATCCACAATGGGTATACTGAGAAGATATGTTAGTGTATCACCTTGTGTTGAATAACATATCCATAGTTCATCTTTATAGGCTATCAATTGTCGGAAGCACCCTAAAGCTACTCTCACATTATCTACCACCTTTATATGGCGCAGTTCGAAGGCCTTTGTTGTATGAAAGGTGTAGACGAAAATTTGATGTGGGCAAGATAAATTTTTCGAGGGCCTCTGGTGGCGCAAGAGAATTGATTTTATGTAGAGAAATCTTTTTTGTTTAACTGTCAAACTTTTATTCACAAAAAATTAATACATTTTAATTTTACGTAACATAATTCAACGATTTCAGTCCTAAACAACAGTTAACATTAATGAAACAAAAAATTCCTTCTTTTAACCTTACTAAATTCCTTAACAACTGTATCGTCATCCAATAGGTAAAACTGCCAAAGCTGAAAGTTTTTGCTGACTCATCGTACTTTTTAAATAATTTGTAAGTAGGCTGTTTAGGTTTTTATGTTGGTAACACCACGTAGCGCTCTGTATGAAAATCACTGACTGTGCTGTGTGCAGTCTGTGGCTGGTTTGCATTGTTGATATTCGCCATTGTAGCGTTGGTCAGTTAGGCTGTTAACAGTGCGTAGCGTTGCGCAGTTGGAGGTGAGTCGGTAGCAGTGGTGGATGTGGGGAGTGAGATGGCGGAGTTTTGAGAGTGGATGATCTGGAAGTGTGTCCGCCAGAAAGAGTAAATTTGTAAGACTGGATGTCATGAACTGATAGACTTCTGAACACTATTAAGGTAAATACATTATTTGTTCTCTATCAAAATCTTTCATTTGCTTACTATGCCTATCAGTAGTTAGTGCCTTCCGTAGTTTGAATCTTTTATTTAGCTGGCAGTAGTGGCGCTCGCTGTATTTCAGTAGTTCGAGTAATGAAGATTTTTGAGAGATAAGTGATTCATGAAAGGCATAGGTTATTGATAGTCAGGGCCATTCTTTTGTAGCGATGTTGCGCTAAAAATATTGTGTGTCAGTTTAGTGTTGATCAGAATAAGTAAAGAGAATAATGTCTGAGTACGTTCAGTTTTTCTCAGCTGTTTGAAAAGCAAATAACGTAAGGGTTTTATCAGCACAATCATTCATAAATTTTTCTAAGGGGAGGTTTCAGATTTTTTTGTTGGTTTTAATTTTGAAAAGCTCCGTTTTGCAGAGGCTGCACTTACCACTATTGTTAATAAAATTCGAATGACAATATAAATATATGGGCTTATTTATTTTAATTTATTTTCTATTAAGAGTTGCAGTAGTTTTTTCTCACTTTAAATAGAGTCGGATTAATTGAGTATCAGTACTTGCAATTCTTCATATAATTCGTAAGTTTTGAATTCATAGTTCTCACCCACTCACAGGATTGTGTGTAAGTCTTATCAACTTTTTGGCATATGATCTTTTGGAATAATTTTTAGCTTACTTATGTAATAGAGAACAGGAAAAGTTTCAAAATGTTCCTTTAAAAGTGTAAACCTTGAATCCATATTGCTCAACATGGAGTAAATCATCGTGCTCAAAAAATCTTTTTCGTATTTGGTTTCGGGAGACTGTATAGATTCGTCACTACTTTCATAATCGAATATTCTTTTCTTTTCGGCTAACTTTTTATTTTTAAAATCTTTTGCAGATCGTAACTGTTTTTCTAAATACACTGACGTGCATCAGACAAGGATTTTTCGAATCCAATTTGCCGACATTCGTTGATCGAGTCACAAAATGTACGCATTTGTTGAAGATCAGTGCTTAAATGGGGTTGTACAGATTTCTATAATTTGCATGTAACATTAAAACGTGATAATATTTCACACCAAACATGCAATGATATTATACATTCCAAGCTGAGGATTTCATCCAGAACTGAATCACAATCACTGTGTGTGTCTGATTTTTCCTTGATATTCTTTGAGCTTTCAATGCATTCAACAACATCATCAGACTGTAATAGTGCAGCCTTCACAGCCTCGATTCTGCTATCGCACCTTGTATCTGACAAGGGTTTCATAGAATGCTTTAATTTGCCTGTGATTAATCTCCAGCGTCAGTAGCTGATAAATTATCTAAACAAAACCAAAAAATCTTTCTGCTGCCGCTGAAGAATTAGCTGCGTCCACAGATAGCATATTCCAGTATGACAGCCGCAGAGTGTAAAAAATGCCCTGGGATTTACATTTAAGATTAGAGTTATGACTCCACTATTTATACCTGCTATATTTACCTCATTCTCATATCCTTTGCTACGACAGTTGTGAATGCCTAATCAATTTGTATTAACAAGATATCTCTAGTCGTCTCAGTTACGGCTACAAACCCGATAAAATTTTCTTCTATTGTGCCAACTGATACATCAGAAAATTTTAAGATGTCTGATATTTGTTGAACTCGAAGACAGTCTCCTGTGCAGTCGAGCAAAATCGAATAACATTTTGCATCCGTTACACTACGAATCTCTTTATCAGTAAATGTTTCTGATAACAAAACGCAATTCATTCTGAATATCGTGGCCTAGAAATGGTGTGGAAGTTTTGCTTGTCACTAATGCGTTTATGTGTTACCTTAATGTAGGATCACATTCAGAAATCAGTTTAAACAAGTTTATGAAGTTACCAGAATTCTCACCGTCGTCGCCTATATTGAAAGATTCTCTGTGACCTCTAATGCCAGATTATGAGAGATTAAGGAATTAACAGTATCAGCTAACATCTGAAACAAGCTGTGCCAATGTTTTTGGTATTCACGAATAAGCCTTTCGTTTTCTATGTATACTGTTTTTTCAAGTCAACGGCCTTGCCGTAGTGGTAACACCGGTTCCCTTCAGAACACCGAAGTTAAGCGCTCTCGGGCTGGGCTAGCACTTGGATGGGTGACCGTCCGGTCTGCCGAGCGCTGTTGGCAAGCGTGGTGCACTCAGCCTTAGTGAGGCAAACCGAGGAGCTACTTGACTGAGAAGTAGCGGCTCAGGCCACGAAAACTGACAACGGCCGGGAGAGCGGTGTGCTGACCACATACCCCTCTGTATCCGCTTCCAGATAGGATGACACGGCGGCCGGTCGGTACCGTTGGGCCTTCCAAGGCCGGTTCGGACAGAGTTTAGTTGTTTTTTTTTTTTGTTTTTTCAAGCTTTAGTCATTTTTCTAACGTCACCCGTCCGAACATAAGTCATATGTTCATTGGTTTTCTCACGTATTTGTAAAATACCCTACTACTTAAGTGTTTCTAAGCAGAGGACCCGCCTTGTACCATCAGTTTGTGAATTGCCAAGTAGTCTTCATGGAAAATTCAAAACTTTATTTCGAGAATTTGAATAAACCGGCAAACGACGATATCAACACAATTATTGAATTTTCTTCATAAAAGAAAATTAGAAAAGTGTCTATGATCGTCCTATTGCGGATAATTCTCATCATTGTTATTTAACTGCTGTGTAGGACTGCTTTGAACAATATCGTTACGCCGAGAATCCATTAGGGGAAACGCCTACATTCTCGCATCCGAACAAACAAATGCTTCTTTAACTTCAGAGCTGACATCTCTGCTACTTGGCAGAGAACACAGCTGTTCTTCGTGAGTTCCACTGTTCAACACAGGGGTTTCAGATTCTGATTGGCTACAGTTTGGTTCTATGTCTGTTTCCGACTTTTGTTGTTCTTTACTTTACTCAGTACATCTGGAGTATTTCTCAAATTCAACGGAGTATCGTATCGGACGCGACATTTGTTTTTTGAAGTCGAAGTAGTCGATTCAGATGATTCTATGCTACAGGATGTAGGTATTTTTTTTTAGAAACTTCATGGTACCTGTACTTAAATTCGATACAGCTCTTTCAGCTTTTCTTTTTCTTTTTGTCGAACGAGATTCCCATTCTCTCGTTATATCTCTGTCTCTATTGGAGTTTGGGATTGACATATTAGAGATACAAAGGCCGTGTATTCTATTTGTAACCCGTAAATAATAACATTTTTACGTGTTATCGTAAGTATCCATAGTCCGTCGACTTAAGTGTGTCGCATAAGGATTGGGTGATGAGGAAGTAAAATATGGTCCCTGCATTGTGGTGGAGGTTGAGGGGGCGGGGCAGGGGGCAGAGGCGGGGGCGGAGGTGGGGGTAGGGGGTGGAATTGTTTCTCCCAATCATGCATCGCTACCAATTCAGGAGCCGCCCACCTTCCAGCAGCTATCCCACAAATGAAACACTGAAGTAACAACGTTTCGTGTAAGTGTATTATAGGTAGGTTCATGTTCAAATGTGATATTAATATGTAGTGATGAATTTTACCCTGATGCACCAGGAACAGTTTCATCACTAATTATTTTATTAAGTACCACCGGGCACCCATTCGCCGAGCAGCTATATAAAGTACCGCAACTGCTTTTGTGCGGCTTCTGGCAGCAGCGTAAAAGCATGTTATTAAGCCCGTCCGGGTAGCCGCGCAGTCTGGCACACTGCTTCCAGAGCGGGACGGCCTGTCGGTCCCCGGCACAAATCCGCCCAGCGGATTAGCGGCGAGGTCCGGTGTGCCGCTGGTCAGCTTGTGGGTGGTTTTCAATGCGTTTTTCCATCTACCTCGGAGAATGCGAGCTGGTTCCCCTTATTCCCCCTCAGTTACATTGTGTCGGCGATTGCTGTGCAGCCGGCCGGTGTGGCCGTGCGGTTCTAGGCGCTTCAGTTTGGAACCGCGTGACCGCTACGGTCGCAGGTTCGAATCCTGCCTCGGGCATGGATGTGTGTGATGTCCTTAGGTTAGTTAGGTTTAAGTAGTTCTAAGTTCAAGGGGACTGATGACCTCAGATGTTGAGTCCCAAAGTGCTCAGAACCATTTGAACCATTTGAACCATTGCTGAGCAAACACCGTTTCCAAATGTGCGTACATTATCATTATTCTACAACTTTTGGGGTTACACTCGTCTGGTATGAGAGGTTCCTGTGGGGATCCACTGGGGGCTCAACCGCACAGTAACCCTGGGTTCGGTGTGGGGCGGCGATGGGGTGGGTGGAGTGCTGTGGCATGTTGTGGGGTTGTGAACCACTGAGGGCTACAGCCGGACGAAGCCTCTCCGTCGCTTCTAGGTCCTCGGTTTAATACATGGTATTAAAGTCACGAAGACTATCGACTTGTACCGATATATGTCGATCACACATTGGGAGCAAAGCGACGTAAGGCGACAGCCCATTTGGAAGGCGAGAGAGTCTGAATTCAGTCATAAACACGTGACCGGGAGCGTCTAGGCGACGGTTAGTACCGAAGTGCGCGTGGTTTGACAGCTAAAATCGGTTCGACAGGAGCACTTAGGGTGCCAGATCGCGTTTCTCTCCACGGAAGATGGTGTCTTTGAGAAATGAAAAGCCCAAGGAGGGAGACGCGCTGCTACCCGACGGGAAAAACCAGGGCGATTGAAGGGAGGCGGTGGAGACATTTCCTGGGCCGCATTTTCCCGACTTTGTGAAAAATAAACTTATTCATAAATTAATAACTATTGATCCAAATATGTCACTGAGAAGCTAGTAGTGTCACCTTACTCATAAAAAACAGACGATTGATAGAGTACAGACATGCGTTCCATATCTGCATTAGTTTGTAAGTTACTCCAATTAAATATTATGCATATTTTCTGAACCATAGAAGCAAATATCTCGGTAACGCATTGTGCGATTACAAAAAACACGGCGTCTGCAGATAAATCTCGTTGAGCCGTTCGGACTACCATAGTAGACTCACTGAAATTGTACATATTTTAATGACAGTCTGATGTGTGCATTTCGCGCAGTAAAAACTGTTTTTCTTGCTAAATAACCATAAACACCCTAAAAATAGAGGCAGTGATACAGGGGTATCAAAAAGAATCATCCGATTTAAAAAAATCATAACTATTACGTTATTTGAGATATCCGTCTGTACTAGGGATGCAGTGACATTCGAAATATACCGGGCGCTATACGGACAAACACACGACGTCCCGAGAACACGTGACCAGGCCGGCAATGTATGTTGACAACACAAAATCTGTTCTGCGCATGTGAATGCTCACATCAGAGATATTTACTCTATGGTATAAGTAAAAGATAATGTGACGCATCTAGTGATACAGCAACAGTGTGCTGTAAACTACTAATTGCTTCCCCGATGTGTAACCATCCTTACTGATGTTTGCTGTCAAGATCTGAGACGCCTTGCAGACGCAGTCCAAGAACAACGACGAGGAAGAAATCGTGAAGTGACGCTACTTCAAGGTAAAGCCCGAATATTTCTACTAGACTAACAAAAAAACTATACAGGATTTTGGTTGGGACGTCATTCCGCATCCACCTTATTCACCCGATCTTGCGCCTTCAGAATTTCACCTTTTCATCTCTCTATCGTAAACCCTTCAAGAAGCTTTTCTTCGGATGAAAATGCACTCCCTACGCGTCTCGATGAGTTCTTAGCCTCAAAACCACATGATATATACAGGAATGGAAAAGCTGCCCCAACGATGTCAAATTGTTGTAAGCAGTAAAGAAGAATATGCTATTGATCACTGAAGCTCTGTTATGTGTATCTGTTGCGTTTATTAAAGTTATGGAAAAATGCTTCGAACTTATTCTCAAACCAGTTAGGTGGCCATTTACCACCTCTGACATGCGGAAGTTCCAAATATCGTCCCTTCCACGCTCATTCACACACCAATACATACAGGGAAAATTTGATAAAGAACGAGCTGTAAATCAAAATAAACAAACAACGATCGCTCATCCCACCTGCAAAGCCTCTGTCTAGTTGCGGCAGTGCGAAGAAAAAAGTATTAGTTAGCATATTAGACACTGCACTGATTGGTTTAAATGGCTCTGAGCACTATGGGACTTAACATCTGTGGTCATCAGTCCCGTAGAACTTAGAACTACTTAAACCTAACTTAAGGACATCACATACATCCATGCCCGAGGCAGGATTCGAACCTGCGACCGTAGCGGTCACGGGGTTGCAGACTGAAGTGCCTAGAACCGCTCGGCCACACCGACCGGCACACTGCACTGATGTTAAGTCGCAAAGTCCCCTAAATACTCATGAAACGGTGACAACAGCCACCTTTCGACATTCACAGTTGACCCAAATACTTTTTTTTAAAATATTTTACCACTACCAATACTTCTTAGTTGGGTATAATAATTTGTATCCAGACTCTTTTTGCTACACATCTTAAATATTATGCTATATCATTAAGATTGGCTAATCATTGTGCTTTTATCCGAAAGATTTGAACAATTAGTTCATTTTCTCAATATTGCACTTGATGTGGCAGTTAGTACTGACATCAAACACGGCATATTCAATACATAAAGCAATAGAAACGAATTATTACTTATATCTATCATAGGAAAACACCTAACCTGTACTCATATACAAACTACTCAAAACCTCTTAGTAGGTACAGCAGTTAGACAGGAACCAAATCGCAGGCAGGCATAATCAAACTGAGACCGTAGTGAAACGTGGTATAAGGTAACTCAAAGACTCTAGTCTGCTCTATAGTCGTCTCTCATTAGCGACTGTAACGTATATACTGATACAAGTACTTTCTAATAACTTGTACAGTGTCCGAAAAGACTTTCCCTGATTACATAAATTGATAACTCATGCTAGAAGTAAGCTACAAATATGAAACTTGTGTCGAATTGTTTACAACTATCAAAGTTTTTTTTCTGTTTTAGGTTCGCAGTACGTAAGTAGTGGATGAGGTACAGTGCCCAAGAAGCCATGTTAACCAATCAGGAGAAGGCACAGTGTGTCCTGTGGTACCATGAGACACGATCACCAACCACAGTGCAAAGACACTTCCAGACAACATTTGGAAGGAATCCACCTGATGTCAAGAGCATTAAAGCCTGGTATGAGAAGTTCAAGAACACAGGATCGGTTGCTGACCTTCCGAGGTCTGGTCGACCAAGAACCTCACCAGACAGGGTGGAAGCTGTAAGGCAGTCTTTTCTGCGAAGTCCGAAGAAATCGGTGCGCAGGGCCTCGCGTGAATTACAGATGCCAAAAAGCTCTCTCCATGACATTTTACACAACCGTTTATTGTTTCGTGCATACAAAGTGCAAATCGTTCAGACCTTGTTGCCCAATGACAGAAAACGTCGATATGACTTTGCGGTCGCAATGCTATCACGTATTGAGGACGATGATGGTTATCTCAGACGAATTGCCTTTTCCGACGAAGCGACCTTTTTTGTCAGTGGAGTAGTGAATCGCCATAATGTGCACATTTGGGGTTCACAACCCCCTGGCGAGGTCACGGAGTGCACCAGAGGCTGTCCAAAGGTGAATGTTTGGTGCGCGCTATTGCACGATCGAATTATCGGGTCATTCTTCTTCGCTGAGGCTACCATCACATCTGCAGTGTATCTGAACATTTTGCAACTGTATGCTGTTCTTCAGCTGCTTCAGTATCACCTCGATGTCTTGTTTCAGCAAGACGGTGCACCGCCTCATTAGGCCTTGGACGTCCATGCATATCTCATTATGACCTTTCCTGGGCGATTAATTCGTCGTGATGGGCCAACGCTTTTGGCCTCCACGCCCTCCTTACATAGCCCTATTAGACTTCTTTTTATGGGGTTATGTCAAGGACGAGGTCTACCGAACACTTGTACCAGATCTTGAAACCCTGCGGCAACGGATAACCACAGTCGTTGAATCGATCCCTCCAGTGATGTTGGCTAATGTGTGGACGGAAATTGAATATCGCCTAGATGTGCTACGTGCTACCAAGGGTGCTCATGTGGAAGTTTACTGATGTGTGAAAAAAACTTTGATAGTTTGTAAACAATTAGACACCAGTTCCATATTTGTATCTTACTCCTAGCCTGAGTTATCAATTTATGTAATCAGGGAAAGACTTTTCGGGCACCATGTATAATTCAAAATTTCGCCGGAGCTTTGTGTCAAGAAACGGTAGAGATATTTGACCTCTGGATCTACATAGTGTTGGGAGACACAAAACGGAAGCAGTAATTGACAAGGTAGTGAGACAGCTTTGCGGCCTGTCCTTCACGTTACTCGGTCTGTACGTAGAGCAGCCAGGAAGAGTCTCTAAGGATAAACGTGTGAAGTGGGTTAATCCTCAGGGACGAGAAATAAAAATTTTAATGTTTGCTGATGGCTCAAATGGCTCTGAGCACTATGCGACTTAACTTCTGAGGTCATCAGTCGCCTAGAACTTAGAACTAATTAAACCTAACTAACCTAAAGACATCACACACATCCATGCCTGAGGCAGGATTCGAACCTGCGACCGTAGCGGTCGCTCGGTTCCAGACTGTAGCGCCTAGAACCGCACGGCCACTCCGGTCGGCTGTTTGCTGATGACATGATTCTAAAATAGTGGCAAAAGGACTTTAAGGATTGGTTGAACAGATTGCACATTCGTGACAAACGGGTATAAGATGAACATAAACAAAAGTAAACAAGTATAATAGAGTATAGTCGAATTAAATCAGTCGATGCTGAAGGAATTAGATTAGAAACATAAACGATGGGAATAGTACACAACATTTAATATCCGGGCAGAAAAATACTGACGGCGGATGAGACTGACAATAGCAAGAAATGCTTTTTCTAAAAGAGAGAAATAAGATAACATTAAATATAAGACTTGGGAAGTCCTATCTAAAAATATATGTTTTGAATGCAGCGTCATATGAAACTAAAACGTGGACGGTAAACATTACAGACAAGAAAAGAATAGCTTTTGAAATGCAGTGCTACAGAAGAATAGTGAAGATTTAGTGAGTGGATCGAGTAGCTTTGTGGCTCATCTTGACTAAAAGAAGGATAGATCCATAGCACACATTGAGAGGTATCAAGGATGGGTTAATTTATTGGAAAGTGGAGGTAAAAATTACAGAGTGATACCAAGAGGTAAACATAGATAATAGGTCCGAATAAATGTAGGGTGCAGTCTTTGATCATGAAAAAAGATTAGCGACCACAGCAGTCTTAAACCTTTCTTCTGACGAAACACCACAGTGACATAAACTGAATCTGGAAGATTTACGGCTGACGTTTCAAGGTATGAGCGTGTGATAAGAGGTTCAAATGGCTCTGAGCACTATGGGACTTAACATCTATGGTCATCAGTCCCCTAGAACTTAGAACTACTTAAACCTAACTAACCTAAGGACATCACACAACACCCAATCATCACGAGGCAAAGAAAATCCCTGACCCCGCCGGGAATCGAACCCGGGAACCCGGGCGCTGGAAACGAGAACGCTACCGCACGACCACGAGCTGCGGACGTGATAAGAGGTGATTGGTAAACATTACTAATGACGATTTAATATCAGAGATGCCTAATCGATTAGTCTTAAAGTATGGTAGCCATTCCACCACCGAAAAGCGCGATTTGTCATCACCTCTAAATTATTTGGACCATAGTATACTCGAAATCCCGGCAAATACTTGTCAGATTCAGAGAAGGTAAATCGGGATCCAGCCTGTGACGTTGCTTCGATTCCGACAGACCACAGCTCGTGAACAAAGAGCTTTTGCAATGCCCACAGCCAGTGATCCACATCTTCTTATCGTGTCGCCGTTATCTGACCTACTGGCCTGCATACCTAGCGGAAAAGATGGCATCGACAAGTTCGAAAATACGTGTTTGGTTCCGCAGTAGTGAAATGACGCCCGTCTAAGGCAGTTTAGTATCTTGTGACTCTCTTGTTACTCATTCTGTTGTGGCGAGACAACATCGCTAGTAAAAGGTGACGCTAAGTTCCTGGCAGTATTCGACTGAGTTTCCAGGTAGAAAGTAGTCCAAAGCTATGCAAGTGTTAACATTCGCGTGACGGAGGACAGCGTCTGGAGAAACAATGTTATCCGGCGGACTTCTGACTTTCGTGAAGTGGAAGACAGGTAAACTTTTGCAGTACCTTATTGATTACACAGTGTTCTGCAATTTTTATACAGGGTACGTGCGTTAATTGTTTACATCGTATCGAGGTGGTGTAAGAGAAGTCGAGAAAAACAGTGCGATATATGACACTTGCGACCTATCAAGCCGGGAGACAATCTCAAATTGGCCTGCTAATGACATCTAAGCTACAGCGCATGCGCGCGCCACGTGAGATTTTCAATATCCTCTCGCTCTTTTACGACACCGGCTAAGTCGGCTACCTCGTTAACATTTTTAATTTAAACTTTTCTGCGATATTAATCAAGGGGAAAAGACCTTTGTAAATATTATGCAAAAACTAATTACGTTTGCAGTTTGAACTAAATTTGTCTCTTATGAACGCAGTACTTTCGTAGTATAAAGGGCAGTCAAATGAAAACGAGAGAGATGGAAAAAAGTAAGTAAAACGTTTATTATTCGAAAAGGTATCATCATAACTCTTACTACATGTATGACCGCCAACGCCTTCGTGGAAAAGAGTTTGGAATTGCCTATGGATCCATGATTCTGCGCAGGCGTGCACCCCTTCGTCCGAATCAAATTAACGACCACCAAGTTCTTCCTTTAGGGCTCCAAAATATGGAAATCTCATTGGAAGAGATCGGAATTGTATGGAGAATGTATATGTGCTTCCTAGCGAAATTTCTGCAGTTTAGTCGAAACAGCCTTGGCAACATGTGGGGGGGGTCCACATATTAGCCAGTAGTGTGTGAGCTTAAATGAAAAAAAATCCAATACAAACAAAGATTAAATCATTTCGTGTGTGAACGAAATATGTGCATACAGTATCTTAAAATATATTCAGGCTGTGATCGAATTTTCCAATATCCACCTCCTAAAGGAACGGGCTTTTGAAAAAAGTATTACTTAACAGAGCGCAAGTTTCGATTGAACAACGTGCAGGAAACTGGCCACGGCCGTATCAAAGGATCCATTCCTCCAGCCATTTTAAATACGGAAACCACGGCAAACGTATAGGTGGATGACTGGAATGGACTTTGACACCTGCTCCCACTCAACGCGAATACAATGTCTTAATCGTCTTAGGAATTTCATCACTAAGGAGAAAAGAGGAGAATAGTTAGCGAGAGAAACGAAGTGACTGTTGTATCCGGTCGGGTGGGTAGATTTTAGGACAGACTTCGTGGCCTGGTGGAAGGAATGTAATGTAATTGCGTTAGGACAGGGTTTAGAGATTACGCAGATGTAGGCAAAATGTATGGCACATCCTCACTAGTAGTGGAGTTTAAGAGGGAAACGACAGTGTATCCGTCACTCTGCAGCGGAATGTGTGCTGTTTTGGAACTGCCTGGCGAATAAGAACTGGGTGCCTGACAAGGACTCGAACCTGGAACTTTACTACCCGCAGACAATTCTCTTACCGAATGAGCTAGCCCGGCTTAGTCGAAAACAATACTGCCTGCTAAATATGTAAATGTACACAACTGGCCACTAAAATTACGACACCACGAAGGTGACGTGCTACAGACGTGAAATTTAACCGACAGGAAGAAGATACTGTGATATGCAAATGAATAGCTTCTCAGGGCATTCACAGAAAGTTGGCGCCGGTGGCGAAACCTACAACGTACTGACATGAGGGAAGATCCAGCCGATTTCTCATACACAAACAGCACTTGACTGGCGTTGCCTGGTGAAACGTTGTTGTGATGCTTCGTGTAAGGAGGAGAAATGCGTACCATCACGTTTCCGACTTTGAGAAAGGTCGGATTGTAGCCTATCGCGATTGCGGTTTATCGTATCGCGACATTGCTGTTCGCGTTGGTCGAGATCCAATGACTGTTAGCAGAATATGGAATCTGTGGGTTCAGGAGGGTAATACGGAATGCCGTGCTGGGTCCAACGGCCTCGTATCACTAGCAGTCGAGATGACAGGCATCTTATCTACATGGCTGTAACGGATCGTGCAGCCACGTCTCGATCCCTAAGTCAACAGATGGGGACGTTTGCAAGATAACAACCATTTCTACGAACAGTTCAACGACGTTTGCAGCAGCATGGACTATCAGCTCAGAGACCATGGCCGCAGTTACCTTTGACGCTGCATCACAGACAGGAGCGCCTGCGATGGTGTACTCAACGACGAACCTGGGTGCACGAATGGCAAAACGTTATTTTTTCCGGGTGAATCCAGGTTCTGTTTACAGCATCATGATGGTCGCATCCGTGTGTGGCGACATTACGGCGAACGCACATTGGAAGCGTGTATTAGCCGGCCGAAGTGGCCGTGCGGTTAAAGGCGCTGCAGTCTGGAACCGCAGGACCGCTGCGGTCGCAGGTTCGAATCCTGCCTCGGGCATGGATGTTTGTGATGTCCTTAGGTTAGTTAGGTTTAACTAGTTCTAAGTTCTAGGGGACTAATGACCTCAGCAGTTGAGTCCCTTAGTGCTCAGAGCCATTTGAACCATTTTTTGAAGCGTGTATTCGTCATCGCCATACTGGCGTACCACCCGGCGTGATGGAATGGCGTGCCATTTGTTACACGTCTCGGTCACCTCTTGTTCGCATTGACGGCATTCTGAACAGTTGATGTTACATTTCAGATGTGTTATGACACGTCGCTCTACCCTTCATTCGATCCCTGCGAAACCCTACATTTCAGCAGGATGATGCACGACCGCATGTTGCAGGTCCTGTGCGAGCCTTTCTGGATACAGAAAGTGTTCGACTGCTGCCCTGGCCAGCACATTCTCCAGATCTCTCACCAACTGAAAACGTCTGGTCAATGGCGGCCAAGCAACTGGCTCGTCACAATACGCCAGTCACTACTCTCGATGAACTGTGGCATCGTGTTCAAGCTGCGTGGGAAGCTGTACCTGTACACGCCGTCCAAGCTCTGTTTGAATCAATGCCCAGGCGTATTAAGGCCGTTATTACGGCCAGAGGTGGTTGTTCTGGGTACTGATTTCTGAGGATCTATACACCCAAATTACGTGAAAATGTAATCACATGTCAGTTCTAGTATAATATATTTGTCCAATGAATACCCGTTTATCATCTGCATTTCTTCTTGGTGCACCAATTTTAATGGCCAGTAGTGTATTTTGATGTTGACATAGAAGATCTGAACTGCGTATTGAATTATACGGTTAAAAAGTAGAGCGTGCTGGGCGTGCTCACAACCAGACGTGCTACTGGCTTGTGCGTTGTGAACAGTAGAACAGCTACCAAACCTTCGCAGTCACGTTAAAGAACATCAAACTGGTATACCAGACATATACTACCTCATCAAAAGTATCTGGACACCCCTATGTAATGCGGAATAAATCACTGGATGTCACGAGAGACGGACCTTCGTATAAACGGTGTATTCTGTTGTCAGTAGAGAAGCAGTAAGAGCACAATGGTCCGGTCAAGAGAGCCAATCGACTTCGAACGTGGACTAGTCACTGGATGACATCTTGGAACAGTTCAACTCTTCTCAACCTGCCCAAGTCACTGTTGTTTGCGTGGCTGTGAAACGCAATCTCCAGGACCCGGAAGACTTCATGTACTGCCGCGAAGTGTCACGACAGTGTCGTTGATATCACATCTGTGGAAAATGTGAACTATTCTTTAGTTTATAGAATGTCACAGGGGGCGCGATCGAAAGTATCTGGACACCTCTTAGTTGGTCTTAATATTAGCTGCGTCCAGCCTTTGCCATTATAACAACTTTAACGCTGTTGGGGACACTTTCAGTGCGGCGACTGAATGTCTGAAGGGAAATGGCACATCATTCTTACTCAAGAGGCGAAACCAGAGAAGACAGTGCTGTTGGACGCAGATGTCTGGAGGGACGTCAACGTTGTAACTCGACGACCTCTCCACGCCATTCTCGGCGGAAGGAGGTCGTTTTGGCCTGGTTACTGATTGGACACTGCCGGTTCAGCCACCACCATCTGCTGACGGCTGCGCCGGCGCCGGCGCCGTTCTGCCCATGTGGGCAATTGCTGACGGTACGCCACATTTTAACGTCCTGTCCGAATTTTAATACACTGCGCATTGGTCTTGGCCTGCTATGTACTCTGGATGAAATTTTAGCGGATGACCCAGGAGCAGCTGCTCGCGTTCTTCGTTTTATCCACTTGACAAACCTGTCTAAGGACATTTGATTATGCTATTTTCTTTTAATCCCTTGCCTGTTAATGTGCCTTTTATAGTGTTGTCCTTTTTAGTTGCTGTTTTAACATTGTGCCTCGCAGTGCATTCATAATTTAGTCTGGGTGCTAATGACCACTGTAGTTGTGCACCCTAAAACCACAAAAAAAAAGTTGTAACTCATCCGAAATGTGCGCCATTCGGTTCAGGTCATGACTCTATGCAGTCCGTCTGTTGAGGGAATGTTATTGTCCACAAACTATTCAAAAATGGCTCTGAGCACTATGGGACTTAACATCTGACGCCATCAGTCCCCTAGAACTTAGAACTACTTAAACCTAACTAACCTAAGGACATAACATTCATGCCCGAGGCAGGATTCGAACCTGCGACCGTAGCAGTCGCGCGGTTCCGGACTGAGCGACTAGAACCGCTAGACCACCGCGGCCGGCTCCACAAACTATTGCCTGACGCTACTTTATGACAGGGTGCATTGTCATCCTGATACAACAGTCATCGTCTCCTAACTGTTCCTCTACTCTGCACAGTATACAATGCTGTAAAATGCGTTCCTTTCCTTCCATGTGTAACACAATAAGGAACTACAACCTAACAACGAAAAACACCCCCATACAGCAACACCATCTCTTCCGTACTTCCTTGTTGACACCACACGCGATAAGTAAACTTCTCCAGGCATTCTCCAAAACCAAACTTTTCCATTGGATTGCCACAGAGCACAGCGTGATTTATCACTCCAAAACACTCGCTTCCAATCAACCACCACAAGCTTCACTTAGCACTGACCACAGAAAAATCTGCTGTGCCAGTCTACCCCATTCTTTTTAACTCCGTCAACAGTCGTTATGGTAGCTGGACTGCTGACAGCACTTTGGAAATCACAAGTGATTTCTTCAGCTGACTTCCTGCGGTTATCCGAGCGGGGTAGCCGCGTGGTCTTAAGCGGCTTGTCACGGTCCGTGCGGCTGCCCCCGTCGGAGGTTCGAGTCCTCCCTCAGCCATGGGTGCGTGTGTTGTCCTTAGCATAAGTTAGTTTAAATTAGATTAAGTAATGTGTAAGCTTAGGGACCGATGACCTCTGCAGTTTGGTTTCATAAGACCTTACCACAAATTTCCAGTTTTTTTTTTTTTTTTTTTTTTCCTGCGACTGTGTACATCCACGCTCAGCAGTACACGACGGTCTCCATCCTGCAGTACACTAGACCTGCCTGGTGTTCGTGTAGCATTACGTGAGAGTGTCCGAATATTTTTATCAGCCAGTGTATGGTAGCGTGTGTAGTGTTCAAGAATTTGAGGCCACTCGAACACTTTTGAAGTCGCACCTGGGTAGAGGAGCGGATGAGCCACGCTCTAGTTTTATAGGTATAAATGATACGAGGAAGAATTCAACGCAGTATATGTTAATTTCATTATTTATTTCTCTCATGTGGGAAGGCCCAGCACCGAACAAGATGCCACTCTTCAGCTATATGATTTAGAAACAAAAAAGGAACGTAAAAATTTTACACCATGAAATACTAATGATGTTAATGACATGATATTGATAATGTGCGTTTTTCTCGATGATTGTGGTAATGGTGCGGACTCCTGATAAAAGTAAGAAAGGAAATTGTAAATGGAATACATTGGAGACTTTACTGTAGCCGAAAAACCTCCTCTGCTGGAATCAACGAAATTCCCGTAGACAACGACTGTGTAAAATCGATCTCGCTTTGTTGGCCGTCCGATGTGGTCGAGTGGTTCTAGGCGCTTCAGTCTGGAACCGCGCGACCGCTACGGTTGCAGGTTCGAATCCTGCCTCGGGCATGGATGTGTGTGATGTCCTTAGCTTAGTTAGGTTTAAGTAGTTCTAAGTTCTAGGGGACTGGTGACCTCAGCAGTTAAGTCCCATAGTGGTCAGAACCATTTGAACCATTTTTTTATGATCTACAATGGAAAGTCACAAACACCATTCTCTATTGATCCACCATGGATACGTGATAGCGGCCGGTCAGAGATTACCGTAAAAAGTCACCACACAGCCGTATTTTTATAGAAATTGTTATTTTATTCACAAGACCAGTTTCGGCATCTCATTAATACCATTTTCAGGTCCCTAAGCACTCCATGTATAGAACATCAGACACAACGATGCACGCATAACGGAAGCCATCAGCACCTGGGTTCCGTGAATTTTTTGTGGAGTGTGTACTTCCAAGTCTTGACAACCAAGTGCACACTCCACTAAAAATGATGATTTGCGCAACCATACGGTGTTATTCCGCGGGTTCCGCGGTTAATCTGCGACGTCGCATTATTGCCAAAAATTATGTGACCGTTTTGGCTGATGAGGTCCATGCCATGGCACAATGTTTATTCCCCTATAGTGATGCTGTGTTCGAAGACGACGCGGCCTCTGTCCATACTGCTCGTATCGTCCAGGTCTGGTTTTGTGAGCACGAGGACGAATTGTTGGATCTCCCCTGTCCACCACAGTCACCAGATGACCATATTATTGAAACTTTGAAACTTTGCAGTACGCTTTGGAGAGCAGGGTGCGAGATCGCTATCCATCTCCATCATAGTTGATTTAACATGCCACCGTTTTGCAGGAATAATGCTGTAACAAGCCCTTTAAAACCATACGGGGCCATTCCGAGACGACTGGAAACTGTTTTGGTTGCCAACAGGTTTCCTACAACTTACTAAGTTTGGTAATGTGTTTGGTGATTCCAAATTTTGACGTCCTTTGTAATCAAAATAAAAAAGACTTTGCATCGTATCTGTTGCAGGGGTAATGACTTTAACGAAAGAGAACAGGAAAGATGACCCTCTCGCCCATCCCCCCACCCCCTCCATTTCCCGTCAGAAAGGTCACAGTTCGTAGTAATAGACTGAAAGTCATCGAGTAAAACAGAAGTAATATCCGACGTTCCCCAAGGAAGTGTTATAGGCCCTCTATAGTTCCTGATCTATATTAACGACATAGGAGACAATCTGAGTAGCCGTCTTAGATTGTTTGCAGATGAGGCTGTCATTTACCGTCTTGAAAAGTCATCAGATAATCAAAACGACTTGCAAAATGATTTAGATAAGGTATCTGCATGGTGCAAAAAATGGCAATTGACCCTGAATAAAGAAAATGCGAAGTTATTCACATGAATACAAAAAGAAATCAGTTAAATTTCGATTACGCGATAAGTCACACAAATCTGAAGGCTGTAAATTCAACTAAATACTTAGAGATTACAATTACAAATAACTTAAATTGGAACGATCACAGAGATAATATTGTAGGTAGAGCAAACCAAAGACTGCGATTCATTGGCAGAACACTTAGAAGGTGCAACAGGTCTACCAAAGTGACTGCTTACACTACGCTTGTCCGCCCTATTATGGAGTACTGCTGTACGGTGTGGGATCCGCATCAGGTGGGGCTGACGGATGACATCGAAAAAGTACAAAGAAGGGCAGCTCGTTTTGATATATCGCGAAATAGGGGAGATTGTGTCACAGACATGATACGTGAATTGGAGTCGCAATCATTAAAACAAAGACGTTTTTCGATGCGACGGGATCTTCTCATGAAATTTCAATCACCCGTTTTCTCCCCCGATTGCGAAAACATTCTGTTGGCACCCGCCTACATAGGGAGAAATGATCATCACGATAAAATAAGAGAAATCAGGGCTCGCACGGAAAAATTTAAGTGCTCGTTTTTCCCGCGTGCCATTCGAGAGTGGAACGGTAGAGTGACAGCATGAAGGTGGTTCATTGAACCCTCTGCCAGGCACTAGGTAGGATAGTTGGTGTCTATCTTTAAGCCTCGCCCCGAGCAGATTTTTCAGCATCTTCGTGACGCTCTCCCATGGGGGAAACAAACGTGTGTCCATTCGCGCTGCTCTTATTTCTATGCATAATAACCGCCGTTGGTCCTACTATGAGTCCGGCATTTGAGCAATATTAGAGGACGAGTCGTAGGTGTGTTTGTAACTTACAAATAGAATAGTGCACTCTAGTAGCTTACCCATGCAGAACTAATATGGAAAAAGGAGGAATTGTTGTATATATTAAGACACAACACAAGTTCAAAAACACTGAGACAAGTATATTTTGTAGTTGTCAGCACACAGAAATGTGTACTTGTGAATTAATACAGAGAAATAGTCACTTTATATTATAACTGTACATAGGTCCCCACTGGTAAATTTTAAAATGCTACGAGGAATCTGGATTCCTTAGAGTGCAATCTGTCAGAGCGCACCAAACAGTCAATAGTCTGTGGTGACTTCAGTGTAGATTTTCTAAAGAATTCTGATTGGAAAAATGGCCTGGAAACCTTATTTAGATCCTACATTTTGTTCTCAGTCACCAACACGAGTGACAGCAGGATCCTGATTGGTAATGTTTTCCCTGGTGAAGTTCAGACCAACAAAGTAACTTTTAACTTAGCAACAAATACTTTCTCTGACCATGATGCACAATTAATTAGGATAAATAACTTAGTAACTTGCAGTACAGGTACTCCTCAGCGCAAATCATTTAAAATAATTAATGACTCCAGGACAAATGATTTTAATAATAGTTCACAAGGCATGACCTTGGATGATATTTATAATTTAATCTATTCCATGATAAATTCATAGCATTAGTTAAAAATAGCTTTCTGCATAGGACATTAAATAACTCTGTAAAAATTCATGGATCACTAGAGGGATTGAGGTATCTTGTAAAGGATGTGTACTACAAAATCTACTTAAAATTGCAAAGAAAAGTTATCAAATATCAAGGGATTTGCACACAATGTCAGAAATCAGTAATACCGACAACAGACTTAAGACAATACGGAACGTATTGAAACGAGAGACAGGAAAACCAGCCAAAGTACAGGGTGACAATACTAATGTACTGAATGGATAGGCTAAAATGGTGTGTCACAGGTAACAAATGCACTTAATAATCAGTTCTTAAATACAGTAGAAAGCCTAAGGACAAAAATTAAAGTGAAAAATGGCGGCAGTATGGCGAAGAAGTAACTATCACAAAAATTCAATCATAGGAATGTGTGATCAACTTTCCTTCTGAAATTAAGAAAATTAAATATTCCCTCAAAAATAAAAGCTATCTCGTTTTTGTGTCCAGTATAGTACTAAATATTTGTTTCCATATAATAAATCGAGTCTTATTTGAAGTATATAATGAATCATTCACTCAACGCATTTTTCCAGAGAGACTGTAATATACCTTTGCTAAAACCCTCTTTAAGAAAGATAAGATACATGTCAATAAATATCGACCTGTTTCACTGCCGACATCATTTTCCAAAATTTTCGAGAAAGTGATGTATGATAGAATAGTATCTCACCTTAACAACAATAACATCCCCAGTAAATCACAATTTCGGTTTCAGAAGAGTTGCTCTACTGAGAATGCCATCTACATGTTCACTCACCAGATTTTACAAGCATTATATTTTCTATGTAAAGTACTTGACTGTGTGAATGAAAGATTTCTCCCAGATAAACTGAAGTTTTATGGTATTGATGGCATAGCCAACCATTGGTTTATGTTATATCTAACCAAAAGAACGCAGAAAGTTTTACTTAGTAAATAAACCGATATAGTACTGGGATATAATTCTGACGAGGAGGATATCATGTACGGGATTCCCTAAGGCTCAATTTTGGGTCCATTATTGTACCTCATATATGTAAACGATCTCCATCTAACACATGACAAACAGCACTAGTTCTTTTTGCAGATGACTCTAGTATTGTAATCAATCCAAGCATGCACACAGAAACAGAAGAAATGGTAAACAAAGTTCTTAAAAGTATCATTGACCGGTTTTCTGCGATTGGCTCTTTTGTGTCTTCTCGTTGTCCCTGTAGAGTTGTACCATGGAAACCAAGGAAAGGACGTTGTTTGGTGGCCAGTATTCTTCTCTATAACACAAACTGCGCACATGTACTCGTATTAACAGGGTTCTTTATTCATAAGAACAATAAGTTATGTAACTTAAGATAGCTCTTCTGTAATAGTCCACATTAGCCTCACTGTTGGCGAAGTGGAAGTCCTGCTATGTATACTACTCTGGTCGTCATGTACTGACTGACTCTGAGCTAGAGGCTTAGCTAACTGTGACTGTGACTCCCACTCGGCTGCAACTGATGACTTGACCCGTTGAATCACTGGATGACGGACTGGCTCTCCGGTCCATGGCGGCCATCTAAATACTGGCGATGAAGAGGACACTGGCGGCGCGATTCTTGCATGTTTATCTTTGGCCCCTCTCCTGATAGGGTCGCTTACTCTGGTGCCTACTATCGATCTTCTCGCAGCCTCATTGCCAGCTGAAGTGCTGGCGCCAGCTTGTGCCAGCAAATTCTCACCATTTTAAAAACAAACAATATATTTAGGTCTGCACATCTAGTTGTACTACACCAATGATAAGGGTAAATTTGGTGAGGAAATAATTAAAAAATTTTAGGTGTCCATATCGATGACAGTTTAAATGGAAAAGTATATTTTGGAACTCTTAAAATAACTTAGTTCAGCCACATTTGCGCTTAGAATCACTGAAACTCTTATGGAGAGACAAATCAGTAAGTTGACGTATTATGCATACTGTCACTCCATAATTTCATGAGGAATAAAGTTTTGGGGTAACTCATCTTTAAGTCTTTGTTGCTCAAAAACTTGCTCTAAAAATTACATGTGGTGCTCACCCACAATCATCCTGTACATATCTGTTTCAGGAGTTCAGCACTAACTGCTGCTTCAGGATATATCTATTTCCTTGTGAAGTTTGTCATAAATAATCCACTGCAGTTCAAAAGGAACAATCATGTACATAATTACAATACCAGAAGGAAAAATGGCAGTCATTTCTCCACATTAAAATTGTCTTCAGCACAAAAGGGGGTATACAAAGCTGTAACTAAAATTTCTGATCAATTACCATGTGATATACAATGTCTCACATACAACAAAGTAAACTTTCAAAACAAACTGAGAAATTTTCTCCTTGACGACTCCTTACATTCCATATATATATATATATATATATATATATATATATATATATATATATATATATATGTGTGTGTGTGTGTGTGTGTGTGTGTGTGTGTGTGTGTGTGTGTGTGTGTGTGTGTGAATTAGTAATTCCTAACTATCAACTACTAAACATTACAATATACACTGCTGGCCATTAAAATTGCTACACCAAGAAGAAAAGCAAATAATAAACAGGTATTCATTGGACAAATATATTGTACTAGAACTGACATGTAATTACATTTTCACGCAATTTGGGTGGATAGATCCTGAGAAATCAATACCCAGAACAACCACCTCTGGCCGTAATAACGGCCTTAACACGCCTGGGCGTTGAGTCAAACAGAGCTTGGTTGGCGTGTACAGGTACAGCTGCCCATGCAGCTTCAACACGATACCACAGTTCATCAAGAGTAGTGAGTGGCGTATTTTGACGAGCCAGTTGCTCGGCTACCATCGACCAGACGTTTTCAATTGGTGAGAGATCTGGAGAATGTGCTGGCCAGGGCAGCAGTCGAACATTTTCTGTATGCAGAGAGGCCCATACAGGGCCTGCAACATGCGGTCGTGCATTATCCTGCTGAAATGTAGGGTTTCGCAGGGATCGAATGAAGGGCAGAGCCACGGGTCGTAACACATCTGAAATGTAACGTCCACTGTTCAAAGTGCCGTCAATGCGAACAAGAGGTGACCGAGACGTGTAACCAATGGCACCCCATACCATCACGCCGTCTGATACGCCAGTATGGCGATGACGAATACACTCTTCCAATGTGCGTTCACCGCGATGTCGGCAAACACGGATGCGACTATCATGATGCTGTAAACAGAACCTGGATTCATCCGAAAAAATGACGTTTTGCCAATCGTGCACCTAGGTTCGTCGTTGAGTACACCATCGCAGGCGTTCATGTCCGTGATGCAGCGTCAAGGGTAACTGCAGCCATGGTCTCCGAGCTGATAGTCCATCCTGCTGCAAACGTCGTCGAACTGTTCGTGCAGATGGTTGTTGTCTTGCAAACGTCCCCACCTGTTGACTCAGGGATCGAGACGTGGCTGCACTATCCGTAACAGCCATTCGGATAAGATGCCTGTCATCTCGACTCCTCGCGATTCGAGGCCGTTGGATCCAGAACGGCGTTCCGTATTACCCACCTGAACCCACCGATTACATATTCTGTTAACAAATGGCTTTGAGCACTATGGGACTCAACTTCTGAGGTCATAACTCCCCTAGAACTTAGAACTACTTAAATCTAACTAACCTAAGGACATCACACACATCCATGTCCGAGGCAGGATTCGAACCTGCGACCGTAGGGGTCTCGCGGTTCCAGACTGTAGCGCCTAGAACCGCACGGCCACTTATTCTGTTAACAGTCATTTGATCTCGACCAACGATAGCAGCAATGTCGCGATACGATAAACCGCCATCGTGATAGACTACAATCCAACCTTAATCAAAGTCGGAAACGTAATGGTACACATTTCTCCTCCTTACACGAGGCATCACAACAACGTTTCAGCAAGGCAACGCCGGTCAACTGCTGCTTGTGTATGAGAAATCGGTTAGAAAGTTTCCTCATTTCAGCACGTTGTAGGTGTCGCCACCGGCGCCAACCTTGTGTGAATGCTCTGAAAAGCTACTCATTTGCATATCACAGCATCTTCTTCCTGTCGGTTAAATTTCGCATCTGTAGCAAGTCATCTTCGTGGTGCAGCAATTTTAATGGCCAGTAGTGTATAAACTCTTCTACTGAATGTAAGAAGTTATCAAGGAGCAACTTTCTGAATTTGTTTTCAAAGTTTACTTTGTGTCTGTGAGACATTGTATAATACGGGGTCAGTGATCTAAAATTTTAGTTACAGCTATGCAGCCTACATAACATGACAGTCATGTGTGACAGCAAAGTACAGCAACTGTGAGGAACTCTGAAGCAGGGCGCACAGATGTTCGTGATGCAAGCGTTCAGGAAGAGAAATGATTGGGCCAACAGCTGATCTTGTTCAGCCATTCGATCAGAAGATTCGAGAAAATGGTATATGAAGGGCAACTTAGAACAATCGCAGAGGAATGTTATCATCAGGCATTGCCATTATCCATGACAATCTTCAACCACAGACTGCAGCTCTAACAAGGATGCTCCTGCATCGTTTTCGATGGAAAATGTTCGATCACTCATCAGGTAAGCCTTTGCTCATATGAATCCTGTCTACGAGCGCAGCTTTTCGGTACAGACCAGCGCCAGCGTGGAGAATTGGTGGAAACCACGGTGGCTGCCTTCTGTGACGAGGGTATTGGAAAGTTGGTACCATACTACGAAAAACATCAAAGTCAGAGCGGTGACTATGTAGGGAAGCAGCTGGAAGGAGTTTTTGAGTTTCATTCTAGTGTCAATTTAGCGATTTATAGGACTCCCGCCCACTCCTTCCCCCCCCCCCCAAAAAAAAAAAACCAGCCCCCTTGTGTTAGTGCACTGATCGATAATATTAGTAACTTCAGAATTTTTTTAAAAAAATGGTAACCTTCAAAGCCGTAAAGTCACATTTATTAAAATATTCTGAGCTATTACGTGGTGGTCGGATGAATTCCTAGTAGAAACTCAATATTTCATCCCTGTCTGTGAAGGAGATTTTCGCCGGCCGCGGTGGTCTCGCGGTTCTAGTCGCTCAGTCCGGAACCGCGCGACTGCTACGGTCGCATGTTCGAATCCTGCCTCGGGCATGGATGTGTGTGATGTCCTTAGGTTAGTTAGGTTTAAGTAGTTCTAAGTTCTAGGGGACTGATGACCACAGATGTTAAGTCCCATAGTGCTCAGAGCCATTTGAACCATTTTTTGAAGGAGATTTTCAAAAGCGGTTGTAATTTTTCCGCAGGTACAATGTACACCAGAGCTTGCTACTGACGGAAATAAAGTTCTGTTTTTTCCTCTTCCCATACAAAAATGTGACGCCACATGTTTTGAAAACTCGATTACAATTGTCCCTTGGCATTTGCTACCTTCCGCTATTGTTACCACATGTATTAGAAGACGAGTGCACGTCTTCTTCAGCCTCTGGTTCCCATTTGGCCTCAGATGCTTCTCCTCCTTAGTGAAATTGTAAGTAGGCTGTTTAGGTTTTTATGTTAATAACGTCACCTAGAGCTCTGTATGAAAATCACTGGCTGTGCTGTGTGCTGTCTGTGGCTGGTTGGCATTGTTGGAATAGTCGCTATTGTAGTGTTGGGCAGTTGGATGTGAACATATATTATGATGTGAACATATATTATGACTTTTGAATAATATTAAGGTAAATACATTGTTTGTTCTCTATCAAAATCTTTTATTTGCTGACTATGCCTATCAGTAGTTAGTGCCTTCAGTAGTTAGAATCTTTTATTTAGATGGCAGTATTGGCGCTCGCTGTATTGTAGCAGTTCGAGTAACTAAGATTTTTGTGAGGTAAGCGATTCATGAAAGTTATTGGTTATCGTTAGTCAGGGCCATTCTTTTGTAGGGATTGTTGAAAGTCAGATTGCGTTGCGCTAAAAATATTGTGTGTCGGTTTAGTGTTGATCAGAATAAGTAAAGAGAGTAATGTCTGAGTACGTTCAATTTTGGTCAGCTGTTTGAAAATCAAATAATGTAAGAGGTTTATCAGCAGAGTCATTCATAAATTTTTCTGAGGGGACGTTTCAAAATGTATCTTCGGTAGACGGGAGACTATATTTTTTATGTGTTAGTTTTCAAGAAAGAAGATGGTAGCTTGAGCCCCATCGTGTAAGGAAAGCCAACGCACATGGACCGTTAACTATACTGGGAATCAGACCACCAACCAGAAAAAAAAGCGAGTTGGTATAAAAACGTTTGCTGATAGAACGAGAAACAACTATGAACTGGAGTTGCTGGACACAGAACAGAAATATCTCTTCTATCCGTTGCTGAAGAATGGATATTTCCCCGTGAGATAAAAAGATAGTTAAGTCAGGCACGAAAAGATCATTGTGATAAAAAACGCGTCTGCAAAATCCAAGGCTTTCCTGCCATTCCTGAAGGAGTTACTGACCACAGTTAACAAAATATTCTGGGCTCTTAAGTCGTGGTCAGATTGATTTTTCATTAAAACCTAATATTTTGTCCCCACTGCATAAGACTTTTCAAGGGGGCTCGTAGCTTCTTTGAATGTCCGTTTCACACCCTGGCTCGCTGCTGACTACAGCAATATTCCGTTTACTTGTGCTCCCACAGGGCGGCATGGAAATGGAAATCAGCGTTTGGCGTCATTGGCCGGGAGGCCCCTTGCGGGGCAGGTCCGGCCGCCTTGGTGCAGGTCTTATTACATTCGACGACACATTGGGCGACCGGGGCGCCGGATGGGGATGAAATGATGATGAAGACAGCACAACACCCAGTCCCTGAGCGGGGAAAATCCCCGACCCAGACGGGAATCGAACCCGGGCCCGTAAGACTGCAATCCGTCACGCTGACCAATCAGCTATCGGGGCGGACAGGGCGGTGTGACGTCATGACTATGATCTGCTGTTGTTTACCATCGTCCATTGCTGCTATCTGTCATCACGTGGTGGAAGACTCGTACATATCTTCTGTAGCACCGGGACCCAGATGGCATTCAGTTTTACGTCGTCATTATTTTTACTGAAATTTTATGCGCTGTTTAACAATCACTGTGGCCTCTCTGTATAGCCTTTCATGGTATCCGCTTGTGGCTTGTGGCTGCCAGTACCTGAATCCTATCAAAAATGTGACGTCGTGCCAACGCGTAAACGGAATTTTGCTGTAGTCAGTAATGAGCTAGGGTGTGAATCGGACATTCATAGAAGCTACGATCTACATTGAAAATTTCCTTCGCAGCTGAGGACGAAACGTTGGGTTGTGATGGAAAATCCACCCTACCGCGGCTTAATAACCTGGAATATTTTGTTAACTGTGACATTTTCGGTCGAGACAGCTTACATTTTACGGAGTGACTGACAGCACATGAAAAATGATGACGGAAAGGAATGTCTCTGTAATCTACAAATCCAACAGGGAGATACAGGAACACCTAAAGTTGGCCAATGATGCTCGCAAACTGTGGGGAAAAAGCTCGAAATGACAGGATACCTCGTAGTTGTGAAGACGTGTATGTGAGTGCTACTAAAAGAAAGGGACTGTCAACCCTCTTCACACTAGCGCCTGCTGGCCACATACCAAACAGAGGGTTGTCGAAGAGTTGCCTGGCAGTCCGACAGGAACTGACTGGTGGGTGGGTGTCTCTATACAGAGACATTTTGAAAGTGCCCAACAAAGGTGTGCACGCCACATTGATGGCGCTGCCGAACTGCTGACTCTTAGAGGGATCCTATGTCGTTTCACTCATGTGCATTCATGTGCGTTTCAATGTCGCGTCTGCCCACGCACACGCCAAAGGAGGACACGGAAAAAGAGGTGTGAAAAAGCATCAACTACTATTCCGCATCGTATCGCGTCCGAATTTCGGCGAATCGTTTTGAACGGTCCATGGTCGTTTTACCCTGTACATAAAACAACGTTCGGAGTCACGCTGCACCCCAAGGGGTGAGATCACGTTCCATGTCGCTCCAGTCTTGCGATGTCCTTAGAAAAGGGTTGAATTTTCCAGGGGCTGTCAGCAGTAGCAAAATTTGATTACTGCCCTATACTTGAGTATTGCTCATCAGTGGCCCGCATCTCGTGGTCGTGCGGTAGCGTTCTCGCTTCCCACTCCCGGGTTCCCGGGTTCGATTCCCGGCGGGGTCAGGGATTTTCTCTGCATCGTGATGGCTGGGTGTTGTGTGCTGTCCTTAGGTTAGTTAGGTTTAAGTAGTTCTAAGTTCTAGGGGACTGATGACCATAGATGTTAAGTCCCATAGTGCTCAGAGCCATTTGAACCATTTTTTTTGCACATCAGTGTGGGATCCGTACCAGATCGGTCTGACGGAGGAGATAGAGAAGATCCAAAGAAGAGCGGCGCGTTTCGTCACAGGGTTATTTGGTAACCGTGATAGCGTTACGGAGATGTTTAATAAACTCAAGTGGCAGACTCTGCAAGAGAGGCGCTCTGCATCGCGGTGTAGCTTGCTCGCCAGGTTTCGAGAGGGTGCGTTTCTGGATGAGGTATCGAATATATTGCTTGCCCCTACTTATACCTCCCGAGGAGATCACGAATGTAAAATTAGAGAGATTAGAGCGCGCACGGAGGCTTTCAGACAGTCGTTCTTCCCGCGAACCATACGCGACTGGAACAGGAAAGGGAGGTAATGACAGTGGCACGTAAAATGCCCTCCGCCACACACCTTTGGGTGGCTTGCGGAGTATAAATGTAGATGTAGATGTAGATGTTGTTTGCGACTGAGAAATGTGTGGGAATCAACGCCCCAAGGGAACGTGTGGCTTCATCATCGCCATTTATGCTACTTCTTGAGACCTTTACGTGTTGATTTCGAGCGACGGTGTGTCTGAAATGTTTTCCTCTGGCGCCCATAACGAAACTACTAGATTTTGACGCTGGTCGTAAGGAAACCTTTTGGCAGACTCAGAGCCATAATGCAATCAGTATACAATGTTGTTGGTTAGTTTCGGTTCCATGGATCATTTTGAACGATACATGAATGCTGTAGAACGTGTTATTTTACATTCACACAGCAAATTGATTCGTACATATTGATACATCCTGAACATTGCGAGGCATTTTTATTTTTTATTGTACAAATAGTAATATATACAGGGTGGTCCATTGATAGTGATCGGGCCAAATATCTCACGAAATAAGCATCAAACGAAAAAACTACAAAGAACGGAACTCGTCTAGATTGAAGGGGGAAACCACATGGCGCTATGGTTGCCCCCCCCCCCCCCCACTAGATACCGCTGCCATAGGTTCAAATGGTTCAAACGGCTCTGAGCACTATGGGACTTAACTTCTGAGGTCATCAGTCCCCTAGAACTCAGAACTACTTAAACCTAACTAACCTAAGGACATCACAGACATCCATGCCTGAGGCAGGATTCGAACCTGCGACAGTAGTGGTCGCGCGATTCCAGACTGTAGCCCCTAGAACCGCTCGGGCACCCTGGCCGGCCTCTGCCATAGGTCAAACGGATATCAACTGCGGTTTTTTTAAAAATAGGAACCCCCATTATTTATTACATATTCGTGCAGTACGTAAAGAAATACGAATGTTTTAGTTGTACCACTTATTTCGGTTTATATATATATATATATATATATATATATATATATATATATATATATATATATATATATATATCACGTGTTCAATAAGTCGGTATAAATTTGAAAACTGAAAACTGAATAAATCACGGAATAATGTAGATAGAGAGGTACAAATTGACACACATACTTGGAATGACATGGGGTTTTATTAGAACCAAAAAAATACAAAAGTTCAAAAATGTCCGACAGATGGCGCTTCATCTGATTAGAGTAGCAATAATTAGCCTAACAAAGTAGGACAAAGCAAAGATGGTGTTCTTTACAGGAAATGCTAAATATGTCCACCATCATTCCTCAACAATAACCATACTCGAGGAATAATGTTGTGAACAGCACTGTAAAGCATGTCCGGAGTTATGGTGAGGCATTGGCGTCGGATGTTGCCTTTCAGCATCCCTAGAAATGGTTTATTAAGTTTTCGAATTTATACTGACTTTTTGATCACCCTGTATATTGCGATGTGACGTGATCGACGGACATACTACAGACACTGCGGAACACAAGTGTACAAAGCTATGTCGGGTTTTCATTTTTTAATTTCGCTACCGATCGGATCTCTAAAAAGACATAGTCCTCACACTTTCAGACGAGTATTTTCGCTGCCAAGAAGCCAAATGGTGGTACTGGTCGGGTTACCCCATTGTAGGTAGAGGAAATTGCACAAGCTGCGGCGCGGTGCATCCGCGACCAGCGGAGGGCGGCAGCTGCGCGGCTTGTCCTTGAGGAGGGCTAGGCGGTGCGGGGCCGTGCAGTTTCCCGGTTCCGCAGGCGGGTGGAGTGGGGGGCGCTCGGTGCTCGGTCGGCGGTCCGCGGGCCGGTTCTCCGTGGTCAGTTCGACAGCCGCAGCCGCCGACTCCGCGACTGCACGCCCCGACCTGCGCGAACGCACCTGCCGCTGCCGCCACCGCCGCCACCCACAACAGACGCTGTCCCGACTAGCGAGCGCACGCCAAACCTCGCCGCGCCTACCTGCTCCCGAGGTGCCGCCGCGGGCGTTATGTTTCGGTGACACACGCTACCTCTTCGGGAAAAAGAATCGATATCTCCTGATCTCTTGGGCGATCACTTGACACCGAGCGCACCGACGACAGACGACGTTCGGGAATGAATGACAACGTTCGGCATCTGAGTGAGTTATACTCCTTCAGAACCAATCTTTCGATTTTTAACCAGCTTATGAATTAAGCCCTTCGGTCATTTCGCTGCTCGAACCCGAAACCTTGCAAACTTTCGGGTTCTCATTATTTTTTTGCTCCAGGCCGCTTTCTTGTGTCTCTGTTTGTTCAGTACAAATTTTGCAACTGATTTTAAACTAATTTTCCAATGGGCTGCTGACGTCGAACTTTCAGCATAGCTCAGAACTGGATGGCGATACAATATGAACTCACTTTCTTGCCTGATGTATGGCGGAGGGTACTTTTTGTACCACTGTCATTTCCCCCTTTTCCTCTTCCAGTAGCGAGAGGTTGGCGGGAGAGCGATCGATGGAAGCCTCCGTGTGAGCACGGGCCTCTCATATTTTTACCTTCACGGTCTTTTCGAAAGACATACGCAGGACGAAGTACTATGCTGGTTGTCTCAGGTTAACATGAACTGACATAAACCTGAAATTTACCGTCTGACTCTGCTTTAATCCCATGAAAATGTGTTCAATTCGACTGAAAAATTTCACTTACGGAAGACCAAAAAGCATAAAATAATTATTTAAATAAAATATCTATTTTTAGCACAGCACGTTTTTAAATCGGACTAACAGTATAAAATAATTACTTCTAGCCCTACACAGATTCCTATCTCCATACAGGTAGTCCTGAAAATTTGTGGTTGTTTATTGTCAGAGCCATAAAAAGGCTTCTAAGATTTAAAACGACAAACGTGGAGTGCATGGAACACACAGCTGATGCTTGAATAGTTCACCCGTTACTATTATCTACTGTATGATCCAGACGTTTTTCGTTTTAAATCTGACAAGTATTTCCACTGCTGTTAAAAATTCAAAACCCAGATAATCAGAATAATCTGTATGCTCTTAGAAATCTGTATGGGGCTACGATAAATTATTTTATACTCTTTAGTGCGATTTTAAAACGTGGTATATTAAAAATTGATTTTTATGAAAATAATTATTGAAGTTTTCTGTCTTTCCTTTGTTGACTCTATATTCTTAGAAATGTGGTCCGTCTATGCAACTAAGTGAAAGTTGTTTGTTTTGTGCTACATGCATTTCGCTTCTTTTTATTTATGAAGCACCTTCAGAGGCCCGTAATAAGTTTTTGTTTTACATACATAATACAGTGTCAGCAGTATCACCAAATAGGATTTTAACATCATGAAACTTGTAGTCCAAAATGTTGTTTTTTACTTAACAACAAGAGAACAACCAAAACTGCAACAAAGCAATTTATCTGGAATCATTACATAAAGCAATTATAAAATTCGTAAAGAAATATCTATCACAGACCACTGAAGATGGTTTATAAATAAAAAGAAGCGAAACGCATATGAAACAAAAAAATATGTATACCGACTATGCCTCCAAGAATTTCATGTTCTTGTTGAGGTCAGGCAATCAGCTTTAACTTGTCAGGAAGTCTGATGCTTATCCACGCAAGTTTCATTCTTTCAGGTTAATCTGTGCAAACAAACTTTTTGAGTCTGGTGTTGGATGAGTGCACAGCCTTCACGTAACTACTTAGCATCGTCGTTTCCACTTGTGCTTGTCCAGTTATATTTTAATTCTTACTTATTGCGATTACAGTTTAGAGTATTACTTATATTCACTCAGAGAGACCAAATGTAAATATGCGCACGGGAAAAACAGAGCCCGATGTCTGGGATACCTGTTGTATTTATGCACTTGTACATCTTTACGAACTCAAAATTGTATTTGCAGTAAGTAAGAAATAAAATAATGTTTGACAGTCATAAGAGAAACGCCAATTTTACTTACCTCAGTAGGCAATGATGGCGTTTAAAAACAGTTTTATTGAACTGAAGTCAATAACTATTCCTTATTAATAACATGTTCTCTTTTGCGTTTAACAAAACAAAAAAATAGCAGAATCGTTAACCGTTTGGATCCTGAAATCGTCATTGTTAGACAGGAATTTAGTGACTGTATACTGCATTTCAGAACATAATTCCTCTGACAGTGGAACAAGTAGCTGCTTTCGAACGCACGGTTAGCACTTCCGTTGGTCCTTCATGTGAATAATTTCTTTAGGTTCTTATGCCACAGGTTTACAATCAAAAATTTCGACTTACATTTACGCGTAAAGTCTGTCGCTCTCTCTTCAGGAAAGCCTGAAATTGCATTATACTTACCTGTTGTAACTTATTTCATAGAGCTGTTAGCCTTAGCTGTCTGTCTAATTATTTTAAACATTCTGTTCCACATCAACTATTTGCCTTGCAGAAGTTATGTGATAATTTTAGGCTACTGAGACGTTTTTGAGTACAATGCGCGTCTCTGGTAAATATACATTTCAGTTTTGCGGTGTACAAATGACGTTACCGAAAAGACAAATTACATAGGTTTCAAGTTCTTGTTATGTAAAATCCAATCCAGCTACATGAGATTTTACGAGATGCCAGTATCTCTGACATATAGCTATCCTGACGGAAGTTGAAACCAAAATTTTGGTAGAATTCTGTTCTATCAAATATTAATACAAAAGCTGTCTCATTACATGATTTACACATTAAATTTTGCAATAAGACGTGTTGTTTTAATGTTAAAACATTCCAGTTATTTTTTATACATGAATATTGTTCATTATTTTATACGGATTGTAGCATGGAGACTATCACTGATCTTCATACATTACTACACATTTTCTTGTCTTCCACATTTCGTCGTTGATAGTGGTTTGTAAGGGTATATACTGGCAGCTATAAACTGTTTTGTCTTGGTCCACATCACCAGAAAACAATATCATACTGTATTAGAATTGATGTTTCTCTGTGCATCAGAGCGTATACCGCTGTGACTTCATGAGCGATCAAAACTGTGTGCCGGACCAAAACTCGAACACCGAACCTTGTCCTGCGTGGGCAATGTCAACCGAATAATATCATCAGGAACGAATGACAGCATGCATCGCAATTCCCACCTGCTAGTATCTCTCAGGGGCTCTACCCTCAGAAGGAGAGATGCAGGTTAGAATACTATTACAGTGCGTTGTATCAGAGCAAATTTCGTAATTCCACTTCGATGTTCAACACTCGTTAGGGGTTTTATTTAAACGCATTACGGCAAAATGTTACCATCACTATCGCATTTTTTAATTCTGAAATGTGGGAATTAAAGTTTTAGGCTACCATGAGTATACATTAATGTACGATAATTTCATTACCAACTCCATGTTTGAATATTTCATACCTATTCTTCTACCATTTGTAATCCTGAGAATGCAAGTTCTATCCTCAGTCAGTCGGTAACGAATCGCCAGTGGTAGAATTTCCTGCTTACTGCGATCGCCGCTTTAAATATAGTCTAAGACTAAAACTAATAAAATTAATATTATTTGTTTTACTTGACAGCCGCCCGCATGTCGTGGTCGTGCGGTAGCGTTCTCGCTCCCCACGCCCGGGTTCCCGGGTTCGATTCCCGGCGGGGTCAGGGATTTTCTCTGCCTCGTGATGGCTGGGTGTTGTGTGATGTCCTTAGGTTAGTTAGGTTTAAGTAGTTCTACGTTATAGGGGACTGATGACCATAGATGTTAAGTCCCATAGTGCTCAGAGCCATTTTGAACTTGACAGCCAACACATACTTTTTGCATTCCTTTACTTTATGCCAAGACACATTTCGGACTGTCACTATCCTGACGAGCGTGATACACGTATCATCAGAATAACGGTTTCATCCACTGCGTACTGTGGTAGCGTTCTCGCTTCCCACGCCAGGGTTCCCGGGTTCGATTCCCGGCGGGGTCAGGGATTTTCTCTGCCTCGTGATGACTGGGTGTTGTGTGCTGTTCTTAGGTTAGTTAGGTTTAAGTAGTTCTAAGTTCTAGGGGACTGATGACCATGGATGTTAAGTCCCATGGTGCTCAGAGCCATTTGAGCCATTTGAACCACTGCGTACTGAATGCCAAAACTCAATTTATTTATGCATGACAAAACCGTTACTTGGCTTCAGATTAACTTTCAACACAAAAAACTACATTAGTTGACGACATAGCGCCGGCCGGTGTGGCCGTGCGGTTCTAGGCGCTTCAGTCTGGAACCGCGCGAATCCTGCCTCAGGCATGGATGTTAAAATGTGTGTCAAATCTTATGAGACTTAACTGCTAAGGTCATCAGTCCCTAAGCTTACACACTACTTAACCTAAATTATCCTAAGGACAAAAACACACACGTAAGCCCGAGAGAGGACTCGAACCTCCGCGGGACCAACCACACAGTCCATGACTGCAGCGCCCAGACCGCTCGGCTAATCCCGCGCGGCGGGCATGGATGTGTGTGATGTCCTTAGGTTAGTTAGGTTTAAGTAGTTCTAAGTTCTAGGGGACTAATGACCTCAGATGTTAAGTCCCATAGTGCTCAGAGCCATTGGACGACACTGCGAATACTGCGCTGCATCAGTCAACCTAAAACTGTTTGTCTTATATGTAGCCTATAAAGGCGGAATATGGAGCCACAAATTACAAAACAGAAGACAGCTCCAGAATTGAAAATGCAATTGATGAAAGCTTTATACTGACTAAGACATAAACGTATTATGACAACTGTATGTGGGTCAAAACCCGAAACCTGTCTTCATAACACTATTCAAAAAGTATCTGGTTGCTGCATTTCTTCAGATAATTCAGTCCACAGCCACGCAGCTCAAGTATCATTAGCATGGATAAATTGATGGAGAACAAAAAATAAATAAAATAAAGAAATGATGCGCCACGAAGGAATTATCCAAATGGGACAGAAATCTGTAGAAGTGATGTATACGTACAGACAAACAGATGATTACAATTTCAGAAAAACTTAATGATTAATTTAAGAGAAAGAGCGTAGAATCCGACGACGTACGGCTGTGACATAAGGGTGCCAAGAATGGTGACAAAAGGGTTCCTGCTATGAAATGAAATGCCACCCCAGACCATCTCACCGATTTTTTCAAAGAAAAGTCCGCACTGGCTGTATGAATGCTTTTTATTAAATCTGCGACCGGTTTCGCACCACTTATCGGTGCATCCTCAGGCAATATGTACAAAAAATAATATAATAAGAGCTCAATAAGATACTCGATCCGCCAATTCTGAGATGTAAATTAAACTTTTAATTAGCCAGTTTTTTTAATGAAACAAGAAAGTACTCACATACACTATTTATAACATAGTAACGTTGAACACTGCCCTGTAGCCACTTCCCACCATTCACGTCCATCTGGTGAAAGCACTGCGACTTCAGGCCACGAGTGGCCTACCGGGACCATCCGACCGCCGTGTCATCCTCAGTCGAGGATGCGGATAGGAAGGGCGTGGGGTCAGCACACCGCTCTCCCGGTCGTTATGATGGTATTCTTGACCGAAGCTGTTACTATTCGGTCGAGTAACTCCTCAATTGGCATCACGAGGCTGAGTGCACCCAGAAAAATGGCAACAGCGCATGGCGGCCTGGATCATCTGGTGAAAGCGGTAGTTAAAATTTAAAAACCTTTTTTTTTTTAATTTTTTAAATGATTGGAGCGGCAATGACCTAGAAAAAAAATTAAATACGACGCTGATAAAACTCCCCTAAACACGGAGAATAAATGTGGTGGTTCTGAATGCGTAAGGCCCGGAGTACGCATAAAAATACATTGGACAGAACCTACTAACAAGTAAGCTATAGGGGTAAGGCTACCTGTTTAAGTAATCAAATTTTTCTGAAAGACCCTTGTACCACAGGTCGGTCTGCGCATTAAGTGCGGTGCGAGGGTATTTCTTCCGAACTCTGAGAATTTCAATCTCTTCCAAAACATTACGAGTGTTTCCCTTAGTTTCCAAGTGTAACACCCGCATGTTGTTCTGGATACCGGTGATAAGGGTGTTGCCCGCCCTACAAAAGCCGGCCGGTGTGGCCGTGCGGTTAAAGGCGCTTCAGTCTGGAACCGCGTGACCGCTACGGTCGCAGGTTCGAATCCTGCCTCGGGCATGGATGTATGTGATGCCCTTAGGTTAGTTAGGTTTAATTAGTTCTACGTTCTAGGCGACTGATGACCTCAGAAGTTAAGTCGCATAGTGCTCAGAGCCATTTGAATCGTACAAAACAATATCCCACCGATGCCCAGGGCGTCTGAAGACACGTCTTCGGCCTGGAATATCATTGCCTGGAGTAGAATTGCCTTCAGTGATGAGTCCCGCTTCGAACTGAGATTCGATGATCAGTGGAAACTTGTCTGGAGGCGCACCAGACGATAGTGGAATACCAATCTGGCTGTCCCCCACCATACGGGTCTACATCCATGAGTGATGGTCTGGGGTACCATTTCTTTTAACAACAGGACCTCTTTGGATCTCATCCGCGGTACCCTTACAGCACAGCTGTACGTCGACCATACTCTACGCCTCGTTTTGCTGCCCTTCATGGCGAGTGATCCTTGGCTTATATTTCAGCAAAATAATGTCCGCCCACACAGGGCGAGAGTTTGTACTGCACGTCTTGAATGAGTTAGTGCACGCTCTTCGTTATCACCATTTTCATCAATACTTCCCGAACTAGGTTCACTCTGAATCTCTGCTTATGGCTCTTCAAAATCTGAATGAATGAAGGACAAATCACTAACTTCGTTGTCACTGTTGAAAACAATATCTGCAACCTTCTGTAAACCCTTCTCATCGTCACCACGAACTACTCTCTTTGCCATATTGATTGGCTGCTGAGGTCAGCTAACATGTGACGCACACTGCTGTGCTTCGTTTTACAACACATTTAAGGGCCATGTATTTGCTTGAAACTGAGCTCCGCTTATCCACATAGTGAAGCGTGCATTTACGAGCTGAGTTCGTCACACCATTTAAATGCCGTAGTAACTTCAAGCGACTTCGGCTCGTAACTTAATGCGACTGGGCGAAGTAACACTAATGACGGCCACGTTTTAGTTAGATGTGTCATTACAAACAGCGAACACATCAAACAAGTGCTACACAAACGCAATATCATTTGTGCGGCTGGTTATCGTATGTTGGATGTAGAAGGAAAGTTAGTGTACAACGTCGCGTCGACGGCCAAGTCATAAAGACGGATCACAGTACCAGACTTGGGAAGGAAGGGGCGGGAAATCAGACGTGTCCACTTCAAATAAACCATTTGACTTAAGCTATTCAGCCAAACGACGAAAACTTAAATCTGGATGGCCTGATAAGGATTCGAAACGCTGTCCTCCGTAATACGAGTCCATTGTCTTAAACACTGTGCCATATCCTTCGCTTAAATGGAATGCTTGTCATTAGAGAGGAACATACGTACAGACACTGTATAAGAGATGAATCATCTGTATGGCAGATGCCAGCTGAAGATATCTTACGTACGACAAAAAAGCTGAATTCACAACATTTTCTTTGCGGTTAGGAATACTTTGAGAAGTTCGAGACTCAGGTAAGATTATGATGTAAGTGCAAAAAGAGCGAACACGTTGTTACATGTGTTTCATTGGGCAGTGAAATATTACCGACATTAGTCTATAGCCCTAGAGAACTTCCCACAGACAATAGCATCCTTGTAAAGGTCACTAAAGTTCTACAAGCTGTTCACAATGCAATGTTGTTAAGCCTCTAAGATAAGCAACGAAGCCATGTCCACCATCTGTTCGGGTCTGTCCGTAGTGTTGGTATTTTAAGGCCAGTGTGCACGCGACGATATTCAACAAGACTTCAGAGAGACGAGGTACTGGCAGAAGTAAAGCTGTGAGTACCGGGCATGTGTGGTGCTTCGGTAGCTCAGTTGGTAGAGCACTTGCCAGCGAAAGGCAAAGGTCCCGAGTTCGAGTCTCGGTCGGGCACACAGTTTTAATCTGCCAGGAAGTTTCATATCAGCGCACACTCCGCTGCAGACTGAAAATCTCATTCAAGACTTCAGAGTATCTTTACTCGCGCATTTTATTTACTTAAATAAAAACGGTCGTGTTCTATCAACGCCCAGCTCGTGTAGCGTAGCGCGCGACCTTGAGAGACAGGAGGTGAACCAAGCACTGGATGTATTCGCCCGCCAACTGATTGTTGTAGCACAGTGGCCAATCCGAGTGTAGTTTTAAGGCGGTTTTCTTCATCCGCCTAGATAAATAGCCGACTGTTTCTCGTCTACGCCATAGACAAGGGACTCTAAAATAGTTTAAACGTGTAAGCACTCGGAATGCTTCAATTCACAGATTTCCCTTGTTGAGTAAACGGTCACGTGTTGATATGAATGGCATGGAAATGTGTAACGCACGAATGGCGTATGCCCATCATACCAGAGACGAAACATGCTGATAATGCGTTTATACCTTCCATAAAAAGGAGGCACGTTTTGACACGTTTCGTTCTCAAACTTACATCAAAGTTCAAATCGTGTGTTTGGTCTATGTTATTCGAGTCAATGAAAATGCTACTATTTCTATTTTGGGAACAGGCTTTCGCATTTGACTTCTAACCTAAAACTTTCACAGTCCCCTCACTTTTCGTTGATAGCTTTAGTAGCTGACAGCCAGCATTGGAGGCATGATATTCCTTTGTGCAAGAAATGCAATTATCACCAATTCAAAGATTGTGTTGAACAGCACAATTGTTTACAAGCAGCATCTTACATGTAGGAGCTGATGCGCCCTTGAGTTTATGTGGATGGAAGACCAACTCATTCATTCCGATCCTTAGTTTACCGGAATATGAAACATTTACCATTTCTCAGATAAGGAAATAATGACATAGGTGATTTCTGAAGAGGTCTCAGTGAGACTGACAGAAGGTATACACCCGGAAATCCACTCTCATGCAAAATATCTGTCCGACTGATTCAATCGGCTTCTGCGAGCACTGGTCTTCAATTGGGATTCCGTACTTACTTTACTACGTTTTCGCCAGCCATTTGACCCAACAAGGGCAAAAATGTCGGGGGAACGAACGTCCTAAGGAACGCCACCGACGGCAAACAAATCCACAACAAAGGGCGTGGTCGGCGACGGGAATCGATCCCGGATATAAATAGCGGCGCTTTGCCAACAGTCTCTCAGAACGTGGCCGGAGTGCGGGCAGCGAGCACAACCAAAAAGCATCGCTCACAGCATCTGACGTCGAAGACCAACATTAAATTTTATTTTTTTAGAAAATGTCACGTACATCATCTCAATCTAAAGACTAGTGTCATTTCACTACACTCTCCATTTATTTTCACACATTTTTCCCATCGTTCTGTATGTTTTTGGTAGACATCCGTTCTGGTTAACCACCACAGTAACAATCCCAGCATACAAGCTAGTGGTTTCCCCTGGAGGACAAGTATTTGTTGGGTTTTTTAGGTATTAAATATAAAGCTGCCCTCAATCCGGAGGGTATTTCTAACAGCGCAGTGTGGTAAGCCCTTCTTTTATTTCGAGCTTTGTAGCTACTTACCCATTCCGTCAAAGGCGAACGTATAGTTTGTCGAGTACTCCAAATCACAATGCAACTTGGTCATCCTGACATACATAAACAATTACTAGAGATGAAGGAGGTGAAAAGTGACAGAGACAATCCTATGACCGACTTGCGATTGAACCCTGGACCTCTGGCATTTTAGTCTGACACTTACTCCGCGCCTCAGTGGTGCTGGTATAGCAGGTCAGCGTTTTCGAACAGGGGGCTGGCCACTCTCTGTAATAAAGAAACAGCGTAACGTTTGCGTCAGTGCTGTCAGAGGTAGCACGTAACATCCACACAAAACTGATGTCGAAAAGTAACGAAGGAACCGGTAGATTACACGAAAAGAAAAACAAAGAAAATTTAAAATTAAGTGGCAAAGTGCCAGACTACAAATACAGCAGTCTTGGGAACCTCGGCCAATCCTACGATTTTTATGTCACTTACCAATTCTTGCACCTTTGGCAATTTTTGTTTCTGTAAAAAATGCCGAGCTGCACCGTGGTACGGAGAATTTACGCCAAACTGTAGGTCTACCAATGACTGGCTGGTTAAGTCACTTCGAAGGTCGGAAGAAGGCTATGGCATACCACCTCCAACAGGACCACACCTAGCGGAGTACTGTGGTGTTCAAAACAGTCTTCGGATTGATGGCTGCTTTACTTTGCTTTACTACATTAATGGCCATTAAAATTGCTACACCAAGAAGAAATGCAGATGATAAACGGGTATTCATAGGATAAATATATTATACTAGAACTGACATGTGATTACATTTTCACGCAATTTGGGTGCATAGATCCTGAGAAATCAGTACCCAGAACAACTACCTCTGGCCGTAATGACGGCCTTGGTACGCCTGGGCGTTGAGTGAAACAGAGCTTGGATGGCGTGTACAGGTTCAGCTGCCCATGCAGCTTCAACACGATACCACAGTTCATCAAGAGTAGTGACTGGTGTATTGTGACGAGCCAATTGCACGGCCGCCATTGACCAGACGTTTTCAATTGGTGAGAGATCTGGAGAACGTGCTGGCCAGGGCAGCAGTCGAACATTTTCTCTATCCTGAAAGGCCCGTACAAGACCTCAACACGCCGTCGTGCATTATACTGCTGAAATGTATGGTTTCGGAGGGATCGAATGAAGGGTAGAGCAACGGGTCGTAACACATCTGAAATGTAACGGCCACTGTTCAAAGTGCCGTCAATGCGAACAAGAGATGGCCAAGACGTGTAACCAATGGCACCCCATACCATCACGCCGGGTGATACGGCAGTATGGAAATGACGAATATACACGCTTCCAATGTGCGTTCACCGCGATGTCGCCAAACACGGATGCGACCATCATGATGCTATAAATAGAACCTGGATTCATCCGAAAAAATGACGTTTTGCCATTCGTGCACCCAGCTTCGTCGTTGAGTACACCGTCGCATGTGCTCCTGTCTGTGATGCAGCGTCAAGGGTAACCGCAGCCATGGTCTCCGAGCTGATAGTCCATGCTGCGGCAAACGTCGTCGAACTGTTCGTGCAGAAGGTTGTTGTCTTGCAAACGTGCCCATCTGTTGACCCAGGGCTCGAGACGTTGCTGCACGATTCGTTACAGCCATGTGGATAAGTAGCCTGTCACCTCGACTGCTAGTGATACGAGGCCGTTGGGATCCAGCACGGCGATCCGTATTACCCTCCTGAACCCACCGATTCCATATTCTGCTAACAGTCATTGGATCTCGACCAACGCGAGCAGAAATGTCACGATACGATAAACCGCAATCGCGATAGGTTACAATCCGATCTTTATCAAAGTCGGAAACGTGATGGTACGAATTTCTCCCCCTTACACGAGGCATCACAACAACGTTTCACCAGGCAACGCCGGTCAACTGCTGTTTGTGTATGAGAAATCTGTCGAAGTGGCCGTGCGGTTAAAGGCGCTGCAGTCTGGAACCGCAAGACCGCTACGGTCGCAGGTTCGAATCCTGCCTCGGGCATGGATGTTTGTGATGTCCTTAGGTTAGTTAGGTTTAACTAGTTCTAAGTTCTAGGGGACTAATGACCTCAGCAGTTGAGTCCCATAGTGCTCAGAGCCATTTGAACCATTTGAGAAATCTGTTGGAAACTTTCCTCATGTTAGCACGTTGTAGGTGTTGCCACCGGCGCCAACCTTGTGCGAATGCTCTGAAAAGCTAGTCATTTGCATATCACAGCATCTTCTTCCTGTCGGTTAAATTCCGTGGCTGTAGCGCGACATCTTCGTGGTGTAGCAATTTTAATGGCCAGTAGTGTATTTACTCATCTACCTACCAGTCCACAATTTCAGATACTATTGCTGCATAATTTATGTTGAATGTGGATAATTTTTTTATATTGTCTCACGAATATCATTAAAATATTTATAGAACAAACGTATCTTTGGTACGTAAAATTGAATTTACCACAGTATCAATTAACAAATAAAATTCAGTTGTTTTGGGTTCTTACTTTTCATTTAGAGGTAGTACGTGTAAACATTAAATACGTAGTGGGTTAAATACTTGCTGAGTGCTAAACAGACGTCACTCATATCCTGTCCAGTTATATGGGTAACCATTCGCACCTACTAGAGTAAAGATATCTAATAGATCCCAAACTACAAATAAGTATCTAGAACAGTTTGTTATTTTCCACAATTAACAACCCAAAGTTCGAGATTCATTACCTAAAGCTTTCAGAAAGTCCCTATATGAAATTCCTGATATTTTTCTATTATTCTTCAAAGTAAAACTGTTAGTACAAGATGAAGATCATCTAACTCCTAGAATTTATTCTTTCACGATTAACCCCAATCATGGATTTTAGGTGAGCAAGGACGTAAACCGAACTTTTCAGAGTGTTCGTTCAAAATCTGTCACCAACGAGCAAGAGATTATATTAGGAAATACAGTTCGCAAGGAAATTACGGACGTATTTGGCGTTAACAATTAGCGATAGTATCTGTTTACCGAAAGCCACCGTAGTGTTCAGTGGATCTTTATGTGTTTGGCGTCTCTCACGTCAGGCATTCGCGAGCTCAGCTGCGGTCACGAGGAACCCTAATTACATTCGCACGCCGTGTTAGCAGTCTGCCTTGTGTGAACTGCTCGAATCTGCCAGCCTTGTTCTCGCCTTTTATTCGACAGTCATATTCGTGACATCATTTCCCATGTTAGAGAGGACTGTCCTGTATTTGCAGCGTTAGCGCTTCTGCGTGAGAAACAAGTCAATATTGTTGAAGCAAAGATGAAAGGTTATGGTTCCACGAACCTTATACCTGGAGTCAAGAACGGTTTAGATGAGGATGATATACGGGGTCTTTTGCAGAGGGTGAGCCCAGGGATTCGTATTACGTGATTTATAGATACCATAGGAGACATATAAACGGATGACCAGCTGGGAGCCGGCTGGTGTGGCCAGGCGGTTCTAGGCGCTTCAGTCTGGAACCGCGCGATCGATACGGTCGCAGGTTCGAATCCTGCCTCGGGCATGGATGTGTGTGATGTCCTTAGGTTAGTTAGGTTTAAGTAGTTCTAAGTTTTAGGGGACTGATGACCTCAGAAGTTAAGTCTCATAGTGCTCAGAGCCATTTGAACCAGCTGGGAGTACGAATCTCGTTGCATCAGAGTGGGACATCGTTCGTGTAGCCAATAATGCGATCTTAGAAGTCAAGGCAGGTGACTGTGACGTTGTCTTTCAACGAGATAACGCAAGACCGCGTGTTGCCCCTGCTGTGCTAATGGACCTCGATGCAGAGGGATTTATACTGCTGCCCAGGCCAGCACGTTCTCCAGATCTCTCGTGCACTGAAAACATCCGGACATAATTTCCCGAGAGATCGGAGTACCAGCAAATGCCAGCCATTAAGACTGATGAACTCTGACGTAGAGTTGAATCATCATGGAATGACGTACTCGTATCTGCCATACAAGCTCAGTACGAGGAATTGTTGCTGCCACAAGTTGCAGTCCTGTGAACTAAATTTCGCAACTTGTGTATCCATAAATCATGTAAAAATTCAGTCATTCAGTCATGTATTCATTCTGTCTGCTCTACTGCATCCGCACAATATGCAGAATTTCGTTATTTGTTGTCCGTTGAGGTGTTGCAGTTTTAGTGAGTAGGAATGTACTTCTAAGCTCATCTCCCCCCCCCCCCCCCCCCCCAGACAAATAAGGAGTGGAGACTCACAAAATAAGATCAGCAGCTTTCCACAACTTCATTAATCACAGATATATATATGCTTCGAATATGTTTCTGTAAACGGAACTGTGGAATACCTTCCCGCGCTAATAACAGATCTAATAAATCTGTACGAAAAAAACTCACTGATATGTTTTATGTCTGACTCCAAATTACAGAATAAGAATACATTAAATGTTGTGATGCTGTCACTTTGCCCCTGAAAATGGCTCTGAGCACTATGGGACTTAACTTCTAAGGTCATCAGTCCCCTAGAACTTAGAACGACTTAAACCTAACTAACCTAAGGACATCACACACATCCATGTCCGAGGCAGGATTCGAACCTACGACCGTAGCGGTCGCGCGGTTCCAGACTGTAGCGCCTAGAACCGCTCGGCCACTCAGACCGGCTTTGCCCCTGAGCCGAGCGGGCATCGGCTGCGGGTGTCATAACTCTGTGCCCAACCGGGACTAAAACCAGAACAATGCAATTTTACGGGAAGTATGGACTAGTCATGCCATCGGAGCACGCCTCATCGGATCGACACAAAGCTCCAACTTGTCTCAGCCTCTCGACTTTCCCCTCCAACCTCTGCAGAGGTGCTCCTTCCGACAGAAGGAACATTGCGGGTAGTTTGGCTCTCGATTCTAGGCAGAAACAGGACTGTGTTGACTTACTTCAGGGTAGGGAAAATAAAATTGGCCTTGAAAATATTTCATGCACCTTACGGTAGGCAACCAAACTTAAATGTTCTGCACCCGTGGCGGATGCCGTAAGTTGGTTACCTATCTGCATGAAATACATTCTTTAACAAAATTTTAAAAAATCAAAAAATAGCAAAGCACCCGAAGGAATTAGAACAGTTGGACGGAAATATGGCAAATGTTATGTATATGCATAGAGAAACGAATGATTACAATTTCAGAAACGCTGGATGATTTATGCAAGAGAAGAAGCTTGACGAATTGTGGAAGTCCATAATGCATTGGTCCACCTCTGTCCTTTATGCATGCAGCTATCCGGCTTGGCATTGGTACATTTGTTGGGTGCCTTCTTGAGGGATATCGTACCAAATTCTGTCCAATAAGCGCATTAGATCGTCAAAATCCCGGGATGGTTGGAAGGCCCTGCCCATAATGCTCCAAACGTTCTCAACTGGGCAGAGATACGGCGGTCTAGCTGTCCAAGATTGTGTTGAGCAAGCACGAAGAAAAGCAGCAGAAACTCTCGCCGTGTGGAGGAGGGCATTATCTTGCTGAAATGTAAGCCCAGGATGACTTGCCGTGATGGGCAACAAAACAGGGCGAAGAATATCGTCGAAATACCGCTGTGCAGGAATGGTGCCGCGGATGACAACCAAAGAAATGAAAAGAAAAGATACCCCAGACCATCACTCTTCATTGTCAGCCAGTAGGTATCCCATCGTTGTCCGGGGCATCTCCAGACAAGTCTCTACTGGTTCTCGGGGCTCAGTTCGAAGCGGTACACATCACAAGATAATTCTACTCCAGCCAATGAGATTCCAGGCCAAACACGAGTCTGGAGACGCCCTGGACGCGGGGGCATACCTCCCTGACTGTCGCACGCCGACTAGCTCGGGATTTTGACAATATGACTCACCAATTGAACAGCATTTAGCACGATATCCCTGAGGAGTATATCAAACAACTCTGTCAACCAATGGCAAGTCGAATAACTGATTGCACAATGGCCAGAGGTGGACCAGAGCTTTACCGATTTGCTCAGTTAGCAAGACTCTTTCTTTTGAATAAATAATCCAGTTTTTTTCTGAAATTGTAATCATTTGTCTGTCTGCATATGTACATCATATTATCTACCTATTACCGTTCCATTCGGGTAACTTCTCCTTGGTGCGAAGTATTTTCTTTTTCTTTTATAAATATTGCCCACCCCGTAGCTTGCTGCTGTATGTGAAACCGAGAAAACGAAGATTAGACTTCATTTTGTTCATTTCCGAAATTTGTAAAATGATATTCTCTCAACTTCAATCCCATTTATTTTCTAATCTTTGTTGGCACGACGCATTTCAACAATACGCTACCATCATCATGTATGTAACTGTTATTTATGTGTCGATTTTCATATTACATTTTCCTGTGACGAGAGAAATATTTTTTTCCCTACATGTTCAGTGAGTTTATGCTACTTCATACTGTTGCACTGTCCAGAAAGATAAATTTTCGGCAATGGCAGAATACATAGAAACAAGTTGCTTAATGAATGGTTAGAAAGGAACAAAGTACTTATAAATTTCTCATTACTGCTTGCTTCTTTTATTAATTGTAAAGAGACGTAGGGAAATCTTGTTCAGTAATAGCCTAGACAGGCAATGAGTGCTTAGCCCTTTAAAAAAATATTTAATAATTCAGTAAATGTTGGGAATCAAAATCTATAGTTCGTGCCACGATGTAAAGATGCTAGTACAAAAAATGGCTGTACTCATTGTGTATATATCATCTCGGCAGTTGAAGTATCTATTATCTCTGGAGTTGAAGGATTTTTAGCGTATTCTAGCCAGTCCATTGTACTCAACTGTATGAAACGTTTTGAAGTGGTTCTACTTTGCCTTCTCTTGTGTTGCGTGTGTCAAGTAAGTATATGTTGCCACTATATGTAAACAAAAATATTTTTGAGACTGTTTAAAGAATACAGCACATAAAATTGTGTATACTAACATAAATTAATCTTTCTGAACAGTGAACAGGGGGAACAATATTTCGCGACACAACGTCGCTGACACACGCAGCAAAATTTTTTTGCTCTCTTTACAGAAATGTGGAAAACGTCAGTCGACATAAATGACAGTTAATTACCTAATGATAGCAGCATGCTGCCAAAAACACCGTGCCGAAAACTATTGGAAAATAAAAGTGACTGAAATTGAGAAAGTGTAATTTTATAAACTAAGATTAGGGTCCAGCGTCGCGTCGACAACCACGTCGTTAGAGACGGAGCACAAGGATCGACGAGAAAAAAAATTGGCCATGCCCTTTGAAAAGGGAGGGGGGGGGGGGGGGGAGACAGCGAGATCACGGAAAATCTGTGTGTGGGTGGACGGATGGTGATCTGATCCGCCGTCATTCAGAGGAGAGCGCAATGTGGTAACCTCGCTCGTGTGCAACGTCGAGGCCAGCTTTCCTTCCTAGGGACACGAATAAGAATTGTAGCATTGTACGGCATTGAGCGACACATATTCGCCGAGCGTGCTTACTGGCATACGCATTCCATAAAGCAGTGCGAGAGTGCACACCGGAAGGAATACGGCCTTCTTATTACCCCTCCACAAGAATGCCGCACAATATACGGCAACAGAATGTAATTTTCGCGGTGTGAAAGCGAAATCAGTAGTAGACGTAGAGCCGTCTTTCGTCAGCTCACTTTCTGTCACGCTTTTCTAGTGACTACATTCCTTCGCTAAAGTGAGATTCCGGAACGTTTGCAAAATTCAAGTCTTTCATTACCTTCCCCTTAACTCAGATTCTTACCCCACCACAGATAACCGAATTCAAAAGATATTCAGGTGATGTCTGTTGCCTTCGAAACGGACTTTGATTCTGTTGACACAGAAACTGTACGCCGGCCGAAGTGGCCGTGCGGTTAAAGGCGCTGCAGTCTGGAACCGCAGGACCGCTACGGTCGCAGGTTCGAACCCTGCCTCGGGCATGGATGTTTGTGATGTCCTTAGGTTAGTTAGGTTTAACTAGTTCTAAGTTCTAGGGGACTAATGACCTCAGCAGTTGAGTCCCATAGTGCTCAGAGCCATTTATTTAGAAACTGTACATAAGAAATCCGACAATCTAAATAACAAAATCTAATTCTTGAAACGATTATCCAGTATCTAAATAGAACTTGACAGTAGAAATACCTCATCACACAGGTGTTGGGCATAGTGATGGATATACTCAATTCTTTTCAATTGTGTTCTAGAAAAAACAGTGGCAATCTGAACGAAAAATTTAATGAATACATGATTTCACCAATCAGGAAAAGGAAACAAAAATATAGCAATGAACTGTCTCGCACTTGCAGGTTACCGCTATTCTTTCTGAAAATGTGACATCTGTTGTAACAAAAATTAATCTTTTAGAAGAAATAGCCAGTAAGATCGGCTAAGGATTTCTGTAGCGAAAGGAAGAAAAAAATTAAGAAACGCTAAAACTGCACTGAAGTTTTTGAAAACAAATATTGACCAAATACAGGAGGTTAAATATCTAAATATCTTGTGGAGACGCACCAAGAAAATGGTTTTGAAAAAGATGTTATAGGGGAAAGAATTCGCAAAACGCGTAGGGCGTATGGTACAACGGCAGACGTTTACAATAAAATAATAACAGTCCATTGTAATGTAGTACTGAAGCCAGGAGGTCTATATGCAAGCGAATGTTTAGCGCTAAACTGTAATTTAGATAAATTATAAATGCTAGAAAGGCGAATCGTTAGGCAAATATTAGGCCCATGAAAATATATGGAAGGTTGAAAATTACGAAGTATCGTACAGAGTCAGTGAAAAAACAGTCTAGTTAGGGATGGTTCTTTTATTAAAATAACCGGGTTCGACCTAATTTTATGCCAACTTCAGACAGCGCCATCAGATGAAGTTGCTCAAACAGTATTCAGGGGAGCAGTTTTAATGACTGAGGTCAACTGATTGTTCCACGCATCGTCAACTTCATCTGATGGTGCCGTCCGAAGATGGCCTAAGATTAGGCCGAAGCCGGTCATTTTAATAAAATAACCATCGCGATCTAGACTGTTTTTTCACCGATTTTATACAGCTTGCAAGATCGCTGTTTCCCAAAAATTTTACCAAAACTTTAAGAAGTAACGATGAAATTTATCAAAAAATAGGAAACATATCAGAAGTATTGAGAAAAAGATGACTGGCATTTTTTTGACATTCGAAGGGAATGCAAGGCGATCAAAATAATTAAAATTATAATCAAAATAATCTTCAAATATTTATAATATAAAAAGTCAACAACAAATTATATCCACGAACTAAAAAAGAACTTACAAAAATAATATAAAAGATGAAGAAACAACTGAAAGATAAGTGTCTAGGGGAAATGTGCTGATTGTGATAGGATTCGATGGGAACCAGCGAAAAAACCTGTTCAGAAGACAGGAATAAAGAAACAGTGTAAACATATGAAAGATTACTGGAAGAAAAGAAAAGAACAACGAGTGACGAATTCAAACTTTCACGTGGTCGTAAGCTGGTCCATCCGATAAGCAAAAACAAAAAAAAAAAAAAAAAAACAAAAAAAAGAAGCGCGGGAAACTTAAATGGAAGAAAGGCAATGTTGTTGAGTAGACTTAGATAACCGATATTCGATGGAGGCTGTGAGCTAATTCTGCTGGCACCATTTTATTCAGAGAGCTACCCATCCATTTAGCAAACGCGAGAGCGTTGTGAAGATGCTCATCAGTGTCCAATGGCAGACTCTACAAGAGAGGCGTTGCACTGCATGGGGTGCTATGTGTAAAAAATCTGAGAGCGGGTTTACCGAGAAGTTTCAGACAAAATATTACTTCCCTCCACATACATCTCATAAAATGAACACAACGAGAAAAATCAGAGTAATTGAAGGTTATACGGAGGCTTAATTTCAGCCGATTTTCCCACATCATTCATCAGCATGTGAAGTGTACATATTATCTTAAAAAATCTGCGGTTCTAGGTGCTACAGTCTGGAACCGTGCGACCGCTACGACCGCAGGTTCGAATCCCGTTTCAGGCATGGATGTGTGTGATGTCCTTAGGTTAGTTAGGTTTAAGTAGTTCTAAGTTCTAGGGGACTGATGACCTTAGAAGTTAAGTCCCATAGTGCTCAGAGCCATTTGAAACATTTGAAAAAATCAGCATGGTGCAAATCACCTTTCTTAAAAGTACACCATGTATATCGTGTCATTTGATTACTGTTCGTTTCGTTTGGCCCTTCCTAAAGGCCTTGTTACGGCATTAGATAACTGATCACCAGAGTCTTAGTGAATTGTAAATCTCTTTTACCCTCTAATTTTATTCCTGGCATACAAGCAACTTAAGTTCCATAACTAAGACGATAGTTTGTAGTAGCACTGATAACTAACACATTTCTGTTCGACTAGTCAGTTGTGAGCATGCAGTGTTAAGTAATGGACGTGCGTCCATAAACTATCAACGTTGTTACGAGGGTTGGAACTTTAATAGTGGCAACTATTTATTTACAGCTCGTACAAAATAGATACGTGTTTCAAAGTTTTACTGACCTTCAAAGTAATCACCACCATTGTGCATAACCCGTTGCCAGCGATGTGGAAGTCGTGGGATACTCTTATCAGTGCCAATTTGTGGACAGTTTGAGCGCGCGGTCTATTGCCCGACGAATCTGTAGCAGTTCTGAAGCGAATGCCGTGAAGTGTTTCCTTCAGTTTACAAATCGAGCTGCACTCACGAGGGCTTAAGGTAGGGGAGTGCAGTAGGTGATATAGCACTTAGCAGCCCCATCAGTCAAACAAATCAGTAACAGCTTGCACTGTGCATGCTTGAGCATTGCCCTGCAAAATGATGGTCAGGTCCTGCAGAAAGTGTCATCACTTCTGTCTCTATGGTTTTCATTTTTGGAACGCAGCCTACGACCAGCATAATTTGTTTGACTGATGGGGCTGTTAAGTGCTATACCACCTACTGCACTCCCCTGACTTAAGCCCTCGTGAGTTCAACTCGATTTCTGAACTGAAGGAAACACTTCACGGCATTCGCTGCAGAACTGCTACAGATTCGTCGGGCAATAGACCGCGCGCTCAAACTGTCCACAAACTGGCACTGATAAGAGTATCCTACGACTTCCACATCGCTGGCAACGGGTTATGCACAATGGTGGTGACTACTTTGAAGGTCAGTAAAACTTTGAAACACGTATCTATTTTGTACGAGCTGTAAATAAATAGTTACCACTATTAAAGTTCCAGCCCTCATATGTCACAAATCCTTATGGCGCTACATCTCTGAATCCAGTGTTTCAAGACACATCCCTGAATGATCTGAAGAAGAGAAAAGTGAGTGCAAAGTTTATCGAGTACAACTTCATTCGCTAATCAAAACAACCACACGCGGACACCTTTTACGACTTTTAGACTGCGTACAACTCTTTCTTTTTTTTTCCTTGAGAAAATCATCACAGATGACGATACTTGATATTATCACTATGAACCTGCCACAAAACGACAAAGTGCAGAAATTTATATGAAGTATCAACGCTATGATGATATAACCGACACTCATTGTAACGTAACGCCCTGCCTGAACAACCTCCCAAAGAATGACTTTTCTAAATATTTCACAAGGTTGTATGAACCATTTGTTCACTGTATTCAAGTGGAGGAAGACTGTGTAGAGCACCTGAAGCACTGAAATGACCATCATAACATGTCTCTCTCTCTCTCTCTCTCTCTCTCTCTCTCTCTCTCTCTGTGAGGCATCCTGTAGCAGATGATTATAATTAAAGTGCAGCTATTCACAGAGGTCCAATGTTGGCTGTAATTATCTCGTAATGCCAATTGAGGAGCTACTCGACCGAATAGTAGCTGCTTCGGTCAAGAATACCATCTTACGACCGGGAGAGCGGTGTGCTGACCCCACGCCCCTCCTATCCGCATCCTCCTTTGAGGATGACACGGCGGTCGGATGGTCCCGGTATGCCACTCGTGGCCTGAAGACGGAGTGCTAGCTAAACTTGGTAGATGTGCTAATGGGTTAATGTGGAACCGATTTATTCTGAAAAAAAAATTAGTTTCAATTTTGGCTACCAAGCTGTACGTCTCCAGTGCTCATACCGAACAAACTGTGTAAGCAGCGGTTAATTATAAAATCAACATTATGCCTTTCTGACTTGTTTGACCTTTCCTGTCCACGACCCATTCCTAATACATTACATATTGAAATACTTCTGTATGTCTTTCAATCAGAGCACCAGATTTGTACCTGGTGGCCAAAATTGGGATTTTTTTTTCCAGTGTAAATAGGTTCAGCTTTAACGTATCGGAGTATCTAGCAAATACCGCTGCCACACTATAATTACAACCCGCTCTGGACCTCTATGAGCAGCTGCAATATAATTATAGCCATCTTTTACAATTTGCAGGTTGTAAACGACTTATAAGATAATGGTTATCTGTTTGTGATGTATGAAGAATTGTGGTGATGAATGTGACAGATGAGATAGTTTCGAATATCCTGCCCTGGAACTTCGTGATTTCGGCACATGATATCAGGTTTATTAACGCTTAATTCCTGCTCTGTCAAGCAGCTCTTCAACCTTCCTCAGGGTGTGTGGTGTGCCGTGTTCCTGACCTACCATTAAGGTAATTCTCTGTTGGTTCTACGTTCCGAACATGTGGTAGGATTCGATGGGGACCAGTGAAAAATGTCCCATCCGAGAAGCAAAAAAAAAAAAAAAAAAAAAAAAAAAAAAAAAAAAAAAAAAAAAAAAAAAAAAAAAAAGATCCTGACAATACCAGTTTCAAGACTGTTGCTCCGGTGTTCAGACTACTGGTCAAGTAAGCACGACATCAGACGTCGAAAGAATTTAGAAACGTGCTGTTAGCATCGAAACAGCTAGCGATATCCCAAACGAAAGAGTAAGAATCGTTCATTACTCAAAGTCGACAAAAATGTAGTACATCTGTGTAATAGCCAGATCTTGGAGACTTACGCAGAACACTGTATTAACTGTGGACAAGGTGCAGTGAATGACGTGAATTAATCAAGAATGACATTAATAAAGCAATTTAAACTCTGAGATTATGAGTTATGATCTGCCGCAATCTGACACACTTTCTAGCACATGTTGTTGTTGTTGTGGTCTTCAGTCCTGAGACTGGTTTGATGCAGCTCTCCATGTTACTCTATCCTGTGCAAGTTTCTTCATCTCCCAGTACCTACTGCAACCTACATCCTTCTGAATCTACTTAGTGTATTCATCTCTTGGTCTCGCTCTACGATTTTTACCCTCCACGCTGCCCTCCAATACTAAATTGGTGATCCCTTGATGCCTCAGAGCATGTCCTACCAACCGATCCCTTCTTCTAGTCAAGTTGTGCCACAAACACCTCTTCTCCCCAATTCTATTCAATACCTCCTCATTAGTTATGTGATCTACCCATCTAATCTTCAGCATTCTTCTGTAGCACCACATTTCGAAAGCTTCTATTATCTTTTTGTCTAAACTATTTATTGTCCACGTTTCACTTCCATACATCGCTACACTCCATACAAATACTTTCAGAAAAGACTTCCTGACATCTAAATCTATACTCGATGTTACCAAATCTCTCTTCTTCAGAAACGCTTTCCTTGCCATTGCCAGTCTACATTTTATATCCTCTCTACTTCGACCATCATCAGTTATTGTGCGCCCCAAATAGCAAAACTCATTTACTACTTTAAGCGTCTCATATCCTAATCTAATGCCCTCAGCATCATCCGATTTAATTCGACTTCATTCCATTATCCTCGTTTTGCTTTTGTTGATATTCCTCTTATATCCTCCTTTCAAGACACTGCCCATTCCGTTCAGCTGCTCTTCCAGGTCCGTTGCTGTGTCTGTCAGAATTACAATGTCATCGGCGAACCTCAAAGTTTTTATTTCTTCTTCATGGATTTTAATTCCTACTCATTTAACCATACAGTAAAGCTGCATGCCCTCGGTAAAAATTACGGCTGTAGTTTCCCTTTGCTTTCATCCGTTCGCAGTAGCAGCACAGCAAGGCCCTTTTGATCATTGTTACAAGGCTAGATCATTCAATCATCCAGATTGTTGCCCCTGCAACTATTGAAAAGGCTGCTGCCCCTCTTCAGGAACCATACGTTTGTGTGGCCTCTCAACAGATACCCCTCCGTTGTGGTTGCAGCTACTGTACGGCTATGTGTATCGTTGAGGCACGCAAGCCTCCCCACCAACGGCAAGGTCCATGGTTCATTGGGGGGCGGGGGCGGGGGGGGGGGGGACTGATCTTACTACGTTATGTATTAAAGTTACATTTTTGATAGGGATTTGTATGCTCCAGTGTGTCCAGGTATATATGTCGTATCGAAAGTGTGAAGCTCTGAGAAGACATCTAAATACTAAGAAATCGATAATGAGGTTAATTCAAAAGAACTGATAGGCTTTAGTTGAGGTGAATGTTTAAATGTGATTTTTGTAACCCCATTACTCAGATAAAAGTTCTACATATTTATTTATTTCTCTCTCTCACTCTCTCTCTCTCTCTCTCTCTCTCTCTCTCTGTGTGTATATATAGACGGAAAAACTCGTAATATTAAAAAATAATTAATGCAGAAAACGAAATTTCGAGAATAAATTTGCCTAGGTAAAATATTTAAGTGATTAACATTACAAGATTACAGGTTTATGTAAGAGCCAGATAAGCCATTGCAAATGTGAAATTCTGGCACATTAATAACCGGTGTAACTGCCAGAATGTTGAACGCAAGAATGCGAACGTACTTAGATTGTGTTGTACAGGTGCCGGATGTCAGTTTGTGGGATAGAGTTCCAAGCCTGTTGCAGTTGGTCGATCAGTACAGGGACGGTTAGTGCTGTTTGTGGATGACGCTGGGGCTGTCGTCCGATGATGTTCGATATGTGCTGATTTCGTGATCGAGCAGGGCAAGACGACATATCGAGGCTCTACAGAACAGGTTAGGTTACAACAGCGTTATGTAGGTGAGCGCTAGCTTGTTGGAAAACCCCACTGGAATGCTGTTCATGCATGGCATCGTAACAGGCCGGATCACCAGACTGACGCACAAATTTGCAGTCAGTGTCCGTGGGACAACCACGAAAGTGCTCCTGCGGTCGTACGAAATCGCGCCACAGACCGGAACTCAAGGTGTGGGTCCAGTGTGTCTAGCACACAGAAAGGTTGGTTGCAGGCCCTTAACTGTTCCCCTTCTAACAAGCGTACGACCCTCACTGACACCTGGGCAGAACCAGCTTTCATCAGACAATGAAACTGACCTCCACCCTGTCGCTTGACACAACTGAAGTCGCAAATGGCGATTATTTGTCAATGGAATGCATTCTATGGGCGTCGGGCTCGGAGCTGTCCTAGAAGTAACCGATTTGTAACTTCGTAGTGTCACTATGGTTCCAACTGCTGCTCAGATTACTGCTGCAGCTGCAGTACGAAGCGCCGGAGTCATACGCAGACCACGATGAGCCTCTCTCTCGGTAGTGCAACATGGCCATCCAGAGCCCGGTCTTCTTGCGACCGTACATCCCCGTAACCAACGCTGCCGGCCGGCGTGGCCGAGCGGTTCTAGGCGCTTCAGTCTGGAACCGCGCGACCGCTACATTCGCACGTTCGAATCCTGTCTCGGGCATGGATGTGTGTGATGTCCTTAGATTAGTTAGGTTTAAGTAGTTCTAAGTTCTAGGGGACTGATGACCTCAGATGTTGAGTCCCATAGTAGTCAGAGCCATTTGAACCATTTTTTGACCAACGCTACCAGCAGCCATGTGCAGTAACTACATTCCTGCCAAGTCTTTTGCAATATCGCAGAAGGAATATCCGGCTCCTCGCAGTCCTATTACACGACCTCGTTCAAACTCAGTGAGTTGTTGACAATGCGGTCTTTGTCGCCTTATTGCATTCTTGGCTTACATCAACTCACCACGTCCAATCACAGAGGCAAGCAACTAATGCTGACGAGCGTTACGACGTGTATTGAAAGGGAACCTAATTTGCATCCTCATAGTGGCACTACCAGTGCCACTCTTATAGGATTTTATATATAGGGTATATCATAATTAATGGCGTAAAAGCATACAGTTGAAAGTACACGGTACTAGAAGAAAAAAGTCTCAGTAAACATAGGGTCGAAAATGCATACCTTAAGAGCTACGAGTAATTTTTCATCATCAATACTGTGAAGCAAATCTCTTCTACTGAAAGCTCTTTGCTTTCCACATATTTGGAAGTAGTAGTATGGACCAAACCAAGAAAAACTGTCCAGTAAACATTTGCTCTAGAACGTATACGTTAAAAGTTATGAGCATCTGTTCATTAGAAGAGTTGTGTTTCCGAGTAGCGAAGATGAGCACGTGCTTATAACTATTAAGGTAAGCATTTTAGAGCACACATTTACTGGGCATTTTTTTCTCGTTTTGGTCCACATTACCATTTCCCAAAATATGGAAAGCAAAGAGCTTTCAGTAGAAGAGATTTGCTTCACAATATCGAAGATGAAAAATTTGCTCGTAGCTCTGAAGGTATGCATTTTCGACTCTATGTTTACTGAGACTTTTTTCTTCTAGTATCGTGTACTTTCAACTGTATGCTTTTACGTCATTATATATATATATATATATATATATATATATATATATATATATATATATAATGTGAAGGAATAGTGCAAGTTTTCAGTAATAAATTAAGCATTAAGACAATATGCTTTAATATGAGATAAAAATTATTACGCAATATGTAAGTTGAGGTGCGAATACATAGAAAAACTTGTAGCATTTACTCTGTTATTTTTATCGAACTACTAGCCTTAGCATCCAAATGTTCAAAACATTACGCAAGAAGGGTTGTGAACTAACAGATGAAGGACTGAAGAGATACAATATGTTGTATTTTGGTTTTATGGTCTGTAATTTATAAAGGCTATTGAAGACTCAGTGAATTAAAAGTGTAAGTAATGGTAGAGCTAATTTATTTTAATGGACATACGTCGAAAGAATGAAACTAACCTGTTTTGTAATATTTAAAGGACTATTTATTGCTTGCGCAATGCTTAAATACTGTTTGCTCAGTCTGAACTATCGTTTTACACTGTGACGATTAGAAAGTCTAATAATTGAGTGGGAGCAAAACTTTTTGAAATTTCAATGTATCAGAGTAAGAAGCGTACATGTGACAATCAATGACTGAAAACAGGCTCTTTCTATGAATATTTACGTCGCAACAGATCAAAATATTCCCAGATATCAACTTCAAGAGTGTTCTGTCGGCCCAGTTCACACGGTACAGGAGGGATTCGAGACACGTCGCTGGCAGTCAATATGTTGACCGAGACTTGTATCCTGCCACGACCAATATGAAACTTTTATCGACAATTCAGTAAGCATGCAACGTACGCTGAAGGTTTAGGTAGTGCAGTACATACCTAGATCTCAGACCCGAGTCAATGAAGTATAGGACGAGGGCGAAACAACGGCAGAGGTACACCACAAAGGTGCAGCATGGCATGAATATCAATCTCAACCATTGTACATTTCACATACTTTCATATTCTAAGTCCCTATCTCTTCGGCATGAAGGACGACAGCATGTCGTAATAGTGGTTACTCCATGGTTCTCATGATACTGCTGAGATGGCGAAATGTGTTGTTTATCCTCACTGCGAGCTTCTCATTGTTTATTCCTAGCCTTGCAGTAATTGTGCGAAGACTACTCGCCTAATTCCGCGGTACTCAACCAAGGCGTAGTTCCTGCTACACCGTACAATAAAACAGAATGTTTATGTGAAAAGGAAAGGACAGTCTAGAAAATAGGAACGGATTTCAATTCTCAGGTATGTACAATACATTCTCGGTAGAATTTTCATAAAGCGCAATAATTTTTGGTGTGACTGTGCAATAAATGCTTTCCTGAGCACACAGCTGTACCAGTTAAGTTTTAAATTTAGTTTAGATTGCATGTGCCACAGTACCAGACAGCTTTTCCCTAACGATATCATATGAAGAAGAAACCCGTCTGCCACCATGAAGTGAGTTACGTACAAAAATTGAGAATATTTTCAGAACACGACTGAAAGAAAAATCTGTTTTAAAGAAAATTACATTTTTAGTGCCTTCTAGAGCTTTACTAGCAAATAACAACAAGAATCAATAGGTTCAGGGCAAAGGTTTGACACCGACATTCTGCACACAGAGCTACACATCATATCTGAAGACGTTACCTCTGAGGGCACCGTGACCACTTTTAATAAAATGGAGTGTCATTTTTTTTACTTTTATTCTGATTGCCGGTTTCGACTCTTGCCAGACGTGTTATTCATATTCAAATTCAATTACTGCGTATCGCAATTTTCATCACGACGAAGCTTCGGATGTGAAGGTTTCGTCTGGCCTGAGTTTAAATCAGTAATCCGAATGAACATAAATAGTGAACCAGACGGTATCTGTCTTGCTTTATCATAGAGCTAAACATGCTTAGTAGGTGGTCTCATGGAAACGGAAGAAAAGCATTTATCGTAACGCTGAGAGAGATTAACTTACTACAAAAAAAGCCAAACTCTTTCCTGTGTAGCTGAGAGAGATTAAATTACTACAAAAAAAACTGTTTCCTATACAGCTGGAAAGAAAAGGTTTAATCGAAGAAGAGACACATATACAATAACCGGCTATCTGCCGGCACAGCTGCAGGTCAGTTATAAGATGGCTTTTATTATAGATCCGAAAATGATCAAACGGATCGAAACCGATCATCTTATAAAATGTTATCTTGAAGGCAAACAACTGTTATTAAACTCCTCGGGTTGCTAATGTCTCTGGACAGTTGTCCACTCAATACAGACAGGTATATTATAACACTACAAGATCAGATGAGATAGTTCTCAAATCAGAAAATGCCATTAGAACTGCAGCTCTTCTAGAGCGTAATAAAATACAAAGAACTTCAATTAACATTCGACGTAATGAAGATTTTCCTACAAGTATCATATGTTTCTAGCGTCGTTTAATGTACACTGAAGTAATGTTTATAAAAGCCATACGATCACATAAGTGATGCTTGCGATGCGAGTAGGAAAATACTCCAGTAGCGACGGTGATGCTTCCGCGATTGCGAAGCACGCGTTGCGTCTGATGTAACCGCCCGTGCATTCATCACTTTGAGTACCCAAGCTCTTGGATGAGATCAATGGCCGCCGATATTACGCAAGCTGACACACAGGTGAAATCACAAACGCCTTTCACAGCTTGTTGAAACAGCGCAGAAAGGGGCTGACAGCCTGATGTTCTCAGCAGCCTGAGTGGTATCGTAAGTAACATCTTGAAGTCTAACGGCTGAGCTCCTGATTTAGGCTTTCCGTTGCTTCCCCCCAGTCACTGTAGGTGGACTCCGTGATCGATGCTTAACAGCTGCTCTGCGCAAAAGTTTTGTGTGATGTGGGTGAAGCAGTTAACAACTTGAAAATTGCTAAACATCACTTCATTTGGACATGTCCGTCGACGAGGGGAGAAATAAGGGAAGAATAGATCCAGAAATAGGAAATAACTCACCTCCAACGATTGAAACCCACTGGAAACGTAATTAAGATGTTACGTTGTACCTGTTCTAACAATACCACCACTTGCAAAGTAGGTTAGAAATCAGATTAATTATGTTGCTCACGCAGCATATGTTCGCTTTATCGGGCAATAGCAAAGTTATTGACTGTGGATGGTATCGTCAGAATGGAAATGATGAACTCACTGTGAAAAAGTCATTAATTTGGGCACTTATCTTGAATGGATTCCCACGTAGATTTCGCCGAAGTTGTTATGGCTCATCTTGTTGATTCTAGGGTGATTCCACTTTGACTGCTAGAAGGTCCAGATCTGTATTTTAGCAATATTTTAAGACCTAACAAATGTGTTTTTCAAGAAATTCTTAATGATCGAACAATCCCAGATCAGAACAATGCTATGAAAGAAATAATTTTTGACTTGGTGTTCACGATCCACATTTTTATTAAACTTCGTGTAAATTCACATATACTTCTTCTTAATTGTCACATCATCAATAAAACAGTTTTGTATCAATCTTCATATATTTAATTTCCACTTTAACCAAACACAAGACTTGACTGTTCTTTTACAAAGCGAAATAACAACTTCTGCAAAGTGAAACAAAGACTGCTCTGTGCGCATTCGCGCCAAAACGGTTACATGTAAGTCAAAGATTATGACAGTCCCACAGAAATGAATACACACAAGAACCATATCACTGTAATATATCGATACATCGGAGTACCTATACATTAATAAAACCCAATGTGAATATTGTCACAAAAATATGTCTGTTACTTCGCAGAAAAGTAGTACGATATTACTGGTATCGAGAACTTGGGTTGAAGTGCCGTAATGGTCACGTAAATAAAGAACCATTACACTGTCTAATTAGCTAATTAGCTGTCAACGCCTTTCAGCCGGCCGCTGTGGCCGAGCGGTTCTAGGTGCTTCAGTCCGGAACCGCGCGACTGCTACGGTCGCAGATTCGAATCCTGCCTCGGGCATGGATGTATGTGATGTCCTTAAGTTGGTTAGGTTTAAGTAGTTCTAAGTTCTAGGGGACTGATGACGTCAGATGTTACGTCCCATAGTGCTCAGAGCCATTTTTTCGCCTTTCATCGGTAAAACTACGCGATCGAGTCACATTACTGTAACAACCACCCATGTTCGACATCAACGTGCAATAACCACTCACACGCGGCACTTAGCAGCATTCACAGTGAACGGTATGTAAAGCGTGTCGGATGGATGTGGAAAACAGTGCAGTCATTGTCGTAAAGTGGAAATCAAGCGAAATATTTGACGTCCAAAAAGGGCATGATCATACGCTTTCGGGCCAAGGGCGGAAGCATTTCCGAAACGGCTAAGTCTGCAAACCGTTTACCGCCGTCGTTAAAGTATAGTTTGCATGGCAAAATGGCGCCATCCAAAACCGGCGCCGAGGCATCTGTAGTGCACCAAGGGGCCACAGATGACAGCTGCCGGCCTTGGGGCCGAGCGGTTCTAGGCTCTTCAGTCCGGAACCGTACTGCTGCTACTGTCGCAGGTTCGATCCTGCCTCTGGCATGGATGTGTGTCTACATCTACATCTTCGTGATTACTCTGAAATTCACATTTAAGTGCTTAGCAGAGGGTTCATCGAACCACGATCATACTATCTCTCTACCATTCCACTCCCGAACAGCGCGCAGGAAAAACAAACACCTAAACCTTTCTGTTGGAGCTCTTATTTCTCTTATTTTATTTTGATGATCATTCCTACCTATGTCGGCTGGCCTCGACAAAATATTTTCGCATTCGGAAGAGAAAGTTGGTGACTGAAATTTCGTAAATAGATCTCGCCGCGACGAAAAACGTCTTTGCTTTAATGACTTCCTTCCCAACTCGCGTATCATATCTGTCACACCCTCTCCCCTATTACGTGATAATACGAAACGAGCTGCCCTTTTTTGCACCCTTTCGATGTCCTCCGTCAATCCCATCTGGTGAGGATCCCACACCGCGCAGCAATATTCTATCAGAGGACGAACGAGTGTAGTGTAAGCTGTCTCTTTAGTGGACTTGTTGCATCTTGTAAGTGTCCTGCCAATGAAACGCAACCTTTGGCTCGCCTTCCCCACAATATTATCTATGTGTTCTTTCCAACTGAAGTTGTTCGTAATTTTTACAGCCAGGTACTTAGTTCAATTGAAAGCCTTGAGAATTGTCCTATTTATCGAGTAATCGAATTCCAACGGATTTCTTTTGGAACTCATGTGAATCACCTCACACTTTTCGTTATTTAGCGTCAACTGCCACCTGCCACACCATACAGCAATCTTTTCTAAATCGCTTTGCAACTGATACTGGTCCTCGGATGACCTTACTGGACGGTAAATTACAGCATCATCTGCGAACAACCTAAGAGAACTGCTCAGATTGTCACCCAGGTCATTTATGCAGGGTGTTACAAAAAGGTACGGCCAAACTTTCAGGAAACATTCCTCACACACAAAGAAAGAAAATATGTTATGCGGTCATGTGTCCTGAAACGCTTACTTTCCATGTTAGAGTTCATTTTATTACTTCTCTTCAAATCACATTAATCGTGGGATGGAAACACACAGCAACAGAACGTACCAGCGTGACTTCAAACACTTTGTTACAGGAAATGTTCAAAATGTCCTCCGTTAGCGAGGATACATGCACCCACCCTCCGTCGCATGGAATCCCTGATGCGCTGATGCAGCCCTGGAGAATGGCGTATTGTATCACAGCCGTCCACAATACGAGCACGAAGAGTCTCTACATTTGGTACCGGGGTTGCGTAGGCAAGAGCTTTCAAATGCCCCCATAAATGAAAGTCAAGAGGGTTGAGGTCAGGAGAGCGTGGAGGCCATGGAATTGGTCCGCCTCTACCAATCCATCGGTCGCCGAATCTGTTGTTGCGAAACGTACGAATACTTCGACTGAAATGTGCAGGAGCTCCGTCGTGCATTAACCACATGTTGGGTCGTACTTGTAAAGGCACATGTTCTAGCAGCACAGGTAGAGTATCCCGTATGAAATCATGATAACGTGCTCCATTGAGCGTAGGTGGAAGAAACTAAAATGAGCTCTAACATGGAAATTAAGCGTTTCCGGACACATGTCCACATAACATCTTTTCTTTATTTGTGTGTGAGTAATGTTTCCTGGAAGTTTAGCCGTACCTTTTGGTAACACCCCGTATAGATCAGGAGCAGCAGAGGTCCCTGGACGCTTCCCTGGGGAACACCTGATATCACTTCAGTTTTACTCGATGATTTGCCGTCTATTACTACGAACTGCGACCTTCCTGACGGGAAATCACGAATCCAGTCGCACAACTGAGACGATACCCCGTAGGCGCGCAGCTTGATTAGAAGTCGCTTGTGAGGAACGGTGTCAAAAGCTTTCCGGAAATCTAGAAATACGGAATCAACTTGAGATCCCCTGTCGATAGCGGCCATGTCCTTATTTTTGTTAAGTTTAAGTGGTTCTAAGCCTAGGGGACTGATGACCTCAATGTTAAGTCCCATAGTGCTCAGAGCCATTTTGCACAGATGACAGCTGCGAAGACGTGACGGTGCAACTGACGACCCAGATGCTGACAGCTGTTTGTTGGCACCTAAAGCTGGAATCTGCATAGCAGTACAGCAACTGGACGTTCACTGAATGCCGACAGGTGCCCTGTCCATCTGACGGGTGGCTGTTGGAGTGTACGGCGTGAAACGTCTGAAAGCAAAAACCCTGCAACAACTGTTGGAAGAGTCCAGGCCGGAGGCATTCCCGGGTGATCTCGTCATTCAAAGGCATAATGTATAACACAGTTATGCGTCTACTCTTGTGGACCATGTCCACCTCTATATTCAACTGGTATTTTGTCGGCGTGGTGACATCTACCAGCATGACAATACGTGTCACACAGGCCGCATTGTGCGTGCATGGTCGTAAGACCACCAGGGTGAGTTAGCCAAATTCCTCTGGCCACAGACTGCCGGATTTAGACCCATTCGAGAATCTGTGGGTCCACCTCGAGCAGTCCATTCGTGCCAAGGATCCTCAACCGAGAAATCTGGCGCAGTTGACACGGCACTGGAGTCGGAATGGCTCCACATTCCTGTTGGTGCCTTCCTGAACTTCACTGACTCTCTTCCTGCATGTCTCGCAGTGTACCGCGCTGCAAAACATGATTATTCAGGCTCTTAATAGCCGCGAGGTCTAGGCGCCTTGCCAGGGTTCACGCGGCTTCCCCCGTTGGAGGTTCGAGTCCTCCCTCGGGCATGGGTGTGTGTGTGTGTGTGTGTGTGTGTGTGTGTGTGTGTGTGTTGTCCTTGGCGTAAATTAGTTTAAGTTAGATTACGCAGTGTGTAAGCTTAGGGACCGATGACCACACCAGTTTGGAACTTAACACAAACAAAGGATTTGATTGGTGGTCACGTTAGCGTGACTGGACAGTGTACTTGTGTGGCCGCTAACTCTATCTGAAAGGCAGTCTAATTTTTTTTTAACTGTAACCACAGTACGAAAAAGATTATGTAGGACGAAGCCGATTAATGCAGTGAACATTGTAAAGGTACATTGCATAATGAAGATATTATTTGAGTGTGGAAGAGGCCTTTCATATGTGCATGTTACATGATAGCATAACAAAAAAATACAGATGGGACTTATAAGAAGCAAATAATGACACACTGGAGTGACTGTATGTGTGATGGTTGAGAGGAAACAGCATATCTCTACGGGAGTAGCAAGTGTTCTCAAATGTCATATCCGTCAACAGAAGGTAATGTAAGTCGAAGTGAGTACGCACCTTCACCCTAAAAACATCAGCTTATGTATAATACAGAGTATTGATGAGTGAACATCAGACCATATATGTGAGGATTTTTATGTCTGCAGTTACAATTATTACAACAATGTAAAGAACCGGCATAGCTTTATTCTTGCGAAATCCAACGGCAAGGTTTCATTACACTATGCTACGCGCGAAAGTCTGTACCCAGGCACTTCAAAAGAAACAAAACAAATACTTAAGAGTTTAAGAAGCCTATAGGAGGATTATTTTACAGAGATGGAGACAATGGACAGGTAGTCCACTATTCCACATTCAAGTGAAAGTTCTGGAAGCTGCTGGATCAGCTGCTCTGGACGACTTTAAATGGTTCAAATGGCTCTGAGCGCAATGGGACTTAACATCTGAGGTCATCAGTCCCCTAGACTTAGAACTACTTAAACCTAACTAACCTAAGAACATCACACACATCCATGCCCCAGACAGGATTCGAACCTGCGACCACAGCAACAGCGCGGTTCCGGGTTGAAGCGCCTAGAACCGCTCAGCCACAGCGGCCGGCACAGGACGACTTTAAAGCTTATTTATGCTTCTTCAGTGCCTTCAAAGAATAATATCTAGTTTCGTCCACGCATATCACTATGGTTATGGCTCGCGAAGAGGGTGAAGACCAAATTATTACGCAGACAGAAGAAACATTTATGGTAGATGTTAGCCTGTGTATTAAGGACGCGAACAGAGGCATCGGAAGGGTGTGTGACCAAAGTCATTTCTTTTAACATTAGTCTTCTTCAATAATGTCGACAGGAGTAAAGTCAACATCTGTTCAGGTACACTGTGTTCTTAGGTCTATAGACAGTTGTACAATAGATGGGACTGTACCCATATGGTGACGAACGAGCTTTACATTTGTTTGTAGCAGACTCAGGAAATGTTTGGTCAGCAGACTGCCCAGAAACAAGCAGTGGTGGGTCTACGCCATATCGATGTTAAAGTAATTCCCTTTTAGAGAAAAAAATAATTTATTCCTCGGTGAACGTTTTGGTGACAGAGGTCAACTAGGAAGGAGGATGGAAGGACGGAAGTTTAGGTTAAACGTCTCATTGACATTGAGGTTATTAGAGACGGATCACGAGCTCGGATTGTGTCAAGGATTGAGAAGGAAATCGGCCATGCCCTTTCAAAGGAACCATCCATGCATTTAGAGAAATCACGGTAAACCTAAATTTGTATTTCCTGATGTTGGTTTGAACCGTCATCCTTCCGAATGCAAGTCCAATGTGCTATCCACTCCGACACTTCGCTCGATCAGAGGTCTATTACTTATCGGCCCCTAGTCAGGAGATGCAAACTACTTGTTGATAGAAGAACGTTTTCCTTCAAAGGAGATTACGTTAAATACATTGCCACTGAAGACAACTAAACATTGCGAACCTCTAAATGTATGAGGGCTGCCCAGAAACTAAGGCACCGCATTTTTTTTCTGAATCGAAGACAATCTACGAATGTGAAACGATACGTATGTATTATTTTAAGTCTCCTGAGTGAGCGCGTCAAGTTTCCGTCACTTTCTACGGATAGCGTAGCTGCGGGACAGTTTCAAAATGGCATCTGTAGTTGATGTCCGTTACAAGTAACGTGCCGTCATCGAATTTCTCACTGCAGAGAAAAAAAATGTGAGGAATATCTACAAACGCTTGTGCAAAGTGTATGGAGCATCTGCTGTCGACAGACGTACAGTTAGTCGCTGGGCACGAAGGGTGGGGTTACCAGAAGGCGGTTCGGCGGAGCTCCACTATTTGCAGTGGTCGGGCAGACCATCCACGTCTGTCACACCTGACATGTTGCAGCGAGCTTCCACGTGTTTGGGCCATTAAAGGAATTTTGAGGACGATGAGGAAGTGATTCACACTGTGAAACACTGGTTCCACCACCAGGACACGGATTGGCACGGACAGGGCATACACGCCCTTGTTTTGCGTTGGAGGAAGGCCACAGAACGGGGTGGATATTACGTGGAAAAATTGAGTGTGTAGATAAAACACCATTCTTTCGTGTGCGCAATTCTCATTATGTTCAGTAAAGAGTTGTGAAGAAAAAATGCGTTGCATTACTTTCTGGGCAACCCTCTTACGACTTTTGGACAGTAGGAATGCAATGGCAGAAGCTGATTCTGTACGTTTGCAAATCAACAAACCGCAAGACACTTAGTATGATCGATATTCCATCATTCCTCTTTAAGTGTTATCTGTAAGCCACTTTCTGCACTGAGATATAGAGCTATGTTGACAGATGTGTAGCAAACATCTGTCTAAGGAGGTAATTTTCCTGTTGCGTCTTCCTGGTAATGCGATTATCGTGAATTTTGATGTTGTACTGCTGGAGTGCGCATATATAAAAAATTAAGTAGCGTGTCCACATCTTGTCCTTATCGAGTGTGCATACTGTCCATTCCTCTATGTTGTAATCATTTCAATTAAACTCCGCTTTTGAATAAGGGAAGGACGCATGACAACACAGAAACTTTTGTCTTTGAAAATGTCGCTCTGTAAGTACAGCAGGTCTTAACATAAAATACAGGATGGTTATAACTAAGCTTACGCTACCTGAGCCAAGGGAATGACGTGCAGACTGTGCGCTACAGGATTTGCGTTATTTGTAGACTTACAAGGTAAACTCCCCATGGCACCCCCCTCAGATTTCGTTATAAGTTGGCACAATGGATAGGCCTTGAAAAACTGAACACAGATCAATCAAGAAAACAGGAAGAAGTTGTGTGGAACTACGAAAAAAATAAGCAAAATATACAAACTGAGTAGTCCATGCGCAAGATAGGCAACATCAAGGATAGTGTAAGCCCAGGAGCGCCGTGGTCCCGTGGTTAGCGTGAGCAGCTCGGGAACGAGAGATACTTGCTTGAAGTCTTCTTTCGAGTGAAAAGTTTAATTTTTTTCATTTTCAGACAATTATCAAAGTTCAGACACTCACACATAACCAACTTCGCTCTCCAAAATTCCAGGACATGTTCAGATTTGCTTGGACATATGTAGGATTAGACGGTCTACACACGGAAAAATTTGAAAACGTTAAAAATATATGTTTTGACAGAGCACAGTGAAAACTGTGCTACTGTGAAACTGTTGCATTCATTTGTTGCAGTTTATGTGACAAACTCTTATGTTTTCATCATTTTTTTGGGAGTGATTATCACATCCACAAGAAAACGTAAATCGGGCAAGGCAGAATAATCTTTTCACCCATTCACCAAGTGTACAAGTTAGGCGGGTCGACAACATATTCCTGTCATGTGACGCACATGCCGTCATCAATGTCGTATAGAATATATGAGACGTGTTTTCCTGTGGGGGAATCGGTTGACCTATGACATTGCGATCAAATGTCACGTCCTTTCGTCTACTAATCGCACGGTTTTGCGGTGCTGTCGCAAAACACAGACACTAAACTTATTACAGTGAACAGAGACGTCAATGAACGAACGGACAGATCATAGCTTTGCGAAAATAAAGAAAGTAAACTTTTCACTCGAGGGAAGGCTTGAACCAAGGGCCTCTCTATCCTTGATGTTGTCTATCTTGCACATGGACTACTCAGTTTGTATATTTTGCTTATTTTTTTCATAGTTCCACACAACTTCTTCCTGTTTTCTCGATTGATCTGCGTTCAGTTTTTCAAGGCCAAACCACTGAGCCAACTTATAACTAAATCAGAGGGGGGTGCGATGGGGAGGTTCCCTTGTTAGTGCCACGAATTGCCGTTAGGCGCCGGTACTGGTACGGCGACGTAGGCTTTAAACCTAGCCATCAGTGAGCATCATTGTTGCAGACGGTCATCACGGGTCTGGACAAGGTGAGCAGGCCTTTGCTCGTACAATTGTCTTACAAAACAACAGTAATAGTGCTGCTGCTCTTCCCGAGTATCGACGCATTACAGGAAAAGGCGTGATCCTCTTTCCCTATGGTGCTTGAAGAACATGATTCGAAAGTTCGAATTAACTGGCGATTTGGGAACTGCTCCCGACAGAGACCGATGGTCAGTCGTGTCACCATTTTTCAAAAAAGTTGCCGTTGCCATGGCTGAAAATGCTGGACTTCAATGCGATCTTCAAGCACTGCACGGCTGCTGACATTTCTGGCTTAAACGTTCGAAAAGTGAAGCGAGCAGCTGTGAAGTGGTATCTCTAGCGCTGTTCCAGGGTGTCGCGAATGCATCTTGCTAAATTTAATGATTCTAGGTCAACGGGAAATACCCCATGGGTTTTGATGAGTGAGTTTGCGAGTGTCAAAGTATGTGACATAAGTGGTCGTATTTTTTCATTGCATTGCATTTACATTTATTACACCGCCGAAGTATTGTAGACCTTAGTGTGTGACATAAATGTCATGATAAAAAGGGGCTTTAACAAATGGACAGACAGACAGTAGAGTGAAAAATGACGAAAAAAATTTTTCGTCTGGTATAATTACAAATTAGCAGTCAGGGAATCTTCGTGCCGTGATACATTACCTCGCCTAAATATGCTATCACTGTAAGTTGTCACTTACGTGAAGTCGAATATCGAGGACTGCACTCAATAAACTGCGAGATTAAATCCGAACAGTCTGCACTTGGTAGTTCGCTGATTATCTCAAAAGAATCCTGCTTACCTCACCTCTTCTAAAGCTGCTTCGTTTCCCCGTTGGAATTCTTCTTCGTAGATCGCGTCTTTTAACACAGGTGTTTTTAACATTGAAATTTAGTGTGGCTTTTGGGTTTAATGCTACTATCACTACAACAATGCTCCAGATCTTTGAGAAAAAAGGGTGCTACCTTATATATTTGTCCAAATGAAATAAACACTTGTACAGCGTAATTCAGCTACCGCTACCGATGTTGTTTTATGGTTTATCTGGCTTTCAGAACCCAAGCACGAAATTTTCATATTCTCTCGCTCGGTAGGCGCAAACTATTAATCCTACAGAAAAAAATGAACATGACCTCTTTGTAGGAAACTTAATGTAGTTAAATTTTTTGCTGGGCCACGCTTTTCGAGTTATTCAAGGAAAAGTATTACAAAAGTAATCTTCAAACGCACCTCCACCCCCACAATCATCCCTCAACAGTCAGGATTTCTATTATGTTGTTCGTGGCAGTCTCTCCTATCACTGTTCAAATATTTTCGACTACACGAACTGTTCCCGATATTCCGCGATTTTGTTCTCTATCGATTGGACTGTTACGCCACCAGCATAGTCGGCTATTTCGTTAACGTTATTAATTTATAGTCGCTGTGAGGGTAATTAAAGGAAAATGAATTTTGTAAACATTACGCTAAAACTAATTAACCTGACAATTCGATCCAAAGTTAACTCTTACAAGAACAGTAGTATAGTAGTCAGAAGGCCTGATGAATACAGCGATGCAACTATTTACTTTATGGTGTTGGAATTCATAAAATTCTTAGTAAAATTTACGTAAAGGTCAATTTTACAATTTGTAAGTGCTCGACTAAGTCTGTGGCGTAATAAGGCTAGTCAGCGAAGATCAAGAACGGTCGAATGTGGGTAATATTTCGTACAGTTGCAAATTTTTGTACAGTGGTCGGAGGGTGTGTCACGAACAACATAATAGAAATTCTGACTGGTGAGGGACGATTATGGGGATGGAGATGCATTTCAAGATCTTTTCTATACGTTTGTCTTGAATAACTCGAAAATTACAGCCTCTAGCGAAAGCGTGTCCTAGTTCAAAAATTAACTACATTAAATTTTATACAAAATGCTCCTGTTCATTTTTCTGTAGGACTGATAGTCTGCTTGTAGCGACCGAAAGAATACGAAAACCTCGCGGGTGGTTTTTTGAGGTCAGATGTAAAATTGAAGCCGAGCGGTCTAAGGCGCTGCAGTCATGGACTGTGCGGCTGATCCCGGCGGAGGTTCGAGCCCTCCCTCGGGCATGGGTGTGTGTGTGTTTGTCCTTAGGATAATTTAGGTTAAGAAATGTGTAAGTTTAGGGACTGATGACCTTAGCAGTTAAGTCCCATAAGATTTCACACACATTTGAACATTTTTTGTAACATTGCAGGTTGCATAAAACGGTATCAGTTGGAGCAGCTGAATTCCTCTTTAGTCCTACACGGCGGTATGACAAAATCAATGCTACGGGAGAACCAGTCTAAATGCACGAATCAATGTACTGATCACGAAGTCCAATCTTATTACGTCGAGCACCTCAAAAATTAATCTTATATTCACTATCTTTCCGTCCAAGTGTTGTGGTTGACAGGAGAGCCAACACCGGGTTACTAGAGGAAGCCGAAAGGCACGCGTTTTAGCTCACGCAGGCTGGCGTGAGGTCTGGAACAGGACAAGGAAATAAGAATTTAGAAAAACGGACGTAGATGGTGGAATACTTAACTTTAATCCGTTAATGAAGAACGTCGGTCTTGACGGTACATTATTACAGTATCAATAGTAACTGGTAATGGCGCCTTGCTAGGTCGTAGCAAATGACGTAGCTGAAGGCTATGCTAACTATCGTCTCGGCAAGTGAGAGCGTATTTTGTCAGTGAACCATCGCTAGCAAAGTCGGTTGTACAACTGGGGCGAGTGCTAGGAAGTCTCTCTAGACCTGCCGTGTGGCGGCGCTCGGTCTGCAATCCCTGATAGTGGCGACACGCGGGTCCGACGTATACTAACGGACCGCGGCCGATTTAAAGGCTACCACCTAGCAAGTGTGGTGTCTGGGGGTGACACCACACCAAGTCTTTCAATTTCAAACTGACATTGCCTGACGCAAGACGGTCGTTTGTGTCACTGTTACTTACAGAAATATAACTGGTCCATTTGATTACGAATTACATGTTCCCCCTACCGATTAACGAGCTTTACACGCTCACATCATAATGCAGCAGGCTAGACTGAGTGATTCATTTTCACATCACAGAGACTGACTGGTGACTGCTGCTAACCAATTTGCTCCTGCCCGCGCATAGCGTATTTTCGTGACCCCTCGACCATCTCTGCTTGTGTTAGGAGTCGTTACAGTAATCTAATTCATTTGCTATATTTGCAAGTTAATTTTATAGAATAAAACTGCAGTCACAAAGTGTCAGCTTGAGTAAAGGCTCCGGAATGGTTATATCAATTTTTAGTAATCAAATATTAAATATAATCACTGAAGTTAAGCGACTTATTGCAGATTTTGGTATGGGAGTTCCACCGATCTTCCCACCGCTCAAGGGCAAATGCTCCTACTTTTAGAGCCTTCTCAAGTCAAGGTGTGTGTGTCTTGCCCATCTGTCGTAAGCATAGTGCGGTAACTATCTGTGTACTGACACACGCAACTATAGCAGTTAATGAAAGTCTATACGAACTACAAATGATAAACACACAACCAGACAGTTGATCACCAACAAGCCGGTTCAGATTCTGGTAGAGAACTTTAATTCGTGTACAGCTCGAACCGTTGTCTGTGGAATTAATTTCGGCCCCACATACTGAATGCGAATATTCTGTATTCGAACTGTCGTGAACGTAGTCTCTGTCGTCCATGGCATACTTGACAACCTCGTAACCTGAAGGCTATGCATTCTCGGTTTCATTATGGTAAGGTTTTGTCTTGTTTCTTCACACGAGGTACCCCGTCACTAAGTATTATCGATTGTTTTCGACAGGGCCTGTAGACAGCATGACAACACAAAAGCAAAGCAGAAATACCGCCCAAACTGTCCCAGACAAAGTAAATGTGCCTCACCATTCGCATAAGCTAGAAAACGGAAGTTCTGTAATTGCACCGTATGAACTACGAATTAAAATGGAAAAGAAACGGCCGGCGAACGGTAAGCAAACTATAAAATAAGAAAGAGAAAGAAATCTACATACCATATTACATACGACGTTAAAAGTAAGTGGACTGTTAGAGTACTACATTAAGAGATACCAAGAAGAACATAAGAGAACTGTTATCTCCACAAAACGTTCACGAGAAAAATGATAAGCTTTTGGAACACTCGCACAGGTATCCAGTGTGGATTAACGTAGAAAACAAGCAGTATTACAGAACTTGAGACAGTCACTCTGGGTGGATAGGAATGGAAGACAGCACGAAGCCTTTCGAAACACTGACGCATGATAAAAGCTAACGGAGCTTCTTGGAAAAAAATACTCTGAAAGTTACTGGACAGTGCGTGCTGGAGGTTACTTTCAAACAATACTGGTCACAGCCTACTCCACTCCACTCGCATACAGAGCTTGGAGACTAAAAGAAACCAGCATTATACGTATACGTGCACAGCAGATTTGTAACAGCTGATCCTGCAGTCAGAAAAACACACAGTTTTCTTGCGGTCCACGCGTCTTTTTTAAAGCCGTGTTCGTGTCCTACCGAAGCAGCAGGCCATTAAGCAACCAGCGGACGGAGAGGATCATTACTAATACATCAGTCTCACTTGTCGCCCCTTCTGCGGCACCGAGGCTGCCGTATCAGACTAATTTTATATTTCCTGTGTCTAAAGCTGAGCGCCGCGCGGGATATCCAAGCGGTTTTAGGCGCCTTGTCACAGTCCACGCGGCTCCACCCGTCGGAGGTTCGAGTCCTCCCTTGGGCATAGGTGTGTGTGTTGTCCTTAGCGTAAGTTAGTTTAAGTTAGATTAGGTAGTGCGTTAGCTCAGGGACCGATGACCTCAGCAGTTTGGAACCATAAGACCTTACCACAAATTTCCAATTTCTAAAGCTGAGCCTATCGCACGTAAGTCACAGATTCGCGAAACAGTCTTGCAGTGCAACATGAATTACTGGTACAGACTTCCGCTTCTTGTAAGAATACGGAAATAGGAGTAACGGTTGACCCAGATATGGTATTTAAATGAAATGAAAATCTTATATCCTGGGTGCTCCGCATCTTGTGACTATTTATTAAGAGACGTCTTGTTGTACGCCTTGAGATGCATTTCAAATATTTAATTGCCAGACCAGTATTCGTGCATACAGCCCATTATCAGTGGCATCTTACACAGACGACAAGGAAATACATGTATGTATATCGGCATCTACATGGTAGGCACACATTTTGTTGCATTAAGTCCACCTTGCTCGGTATGTTGTTCGTGACAGATAACACCAGTTTTATGTCTTTATGTATTCTACCATCATAAAATACATATTTCGTACCCTAATATACTACTTGTCCAAGCACAGTGAGCAAATATTATAGATGGATCGAGGTATCTGTTCTCACAGGTAACAGGAGACCTATAATATAGACTCTTTGCCCATAACACCGATTCCACGATTTCATTCTGTGGCAATAGCGTTCAATGAGACCAGGAAGTGCGATCATTTAGTGTTTGCTGCTGTGACACGTACGCAGGACGACCTGTGTACCGTGAGGTGGTACAGATGATGGTTCCCATCGTGTCCACAGACATGGTCAAAATTGGATTTTAAAAGTCCACGGATTTTATGTTTTCTAGATCCACATCCATTTTGACAACATAGATATTCCATAACTGACACAAATACATTTATTATGGTCGTTCACAACAAGTAAGTAACCTTATGTTTCTATTGTTATAGACACGGTCATTCCTTTCGTGTTTCAGCAGATCTCTACAATTTCTTTTTCGCATTGTGTAGTTGGAGTCATCCCAAACAGAGAACACTCATCACGTCTTTCATACGACGCCCAGTGTTGGCGGAAAGCATCGGTTTGTTTCCCGTTATCAACGAAATGCTTTTTGAATCTGTGTTTTACGTGCCCATACGGTAGAATGGTCCACAGATTAGTCTAGTGCGAATTTGTTTTGTCGATATGTATTTAGAGAGACAGTAAAACAGGTAGTATAAACAGCAATCCAGCGGCGAGTCAGCAGCGCTACGTACTTGGCGGTAACAGTCAGCGCTGGCCAAGGCACTGCTAGAGTACTGATTATTCTTCGTGTTTTACGGCCCGTGTTAATGCACATCGATAAAACAAATAACACACTAGACTACTCTGGGTTCGTTCTATCGAATGGGCGCGAAAAATTTCGCTTTAAAATCATTTTGTTTGTAACGGGAACCAAACCGACGCCTTCCATCGACTACAGGCGTCGCATGAAAGAAGTGATGAGCACTATGTTTGGACTGACTCTCGCAGCATAATACAAAAGCGAAATTGTAAACATCTTTTGAAACACCAGGGAAAATGCGTTTGACAACTATTAGGAGAGACGTGTGTGGGAAATCTTATGGGACTTAACTGCTAAGCCGGCCGATGTGGCCGTGCGGTTAAAGGCGCTTCAGTCTGGAACCGCGTGACCGCTACGGTCGCAGGTTCGAATCCTGCCTCGGGCATGGATGTGTGTGATGTCCTTAGGTTAGTTAGGTTTAAGTAGTTCTAAGTTCTAGGGGACTTATGACCACAGATGTTGAGTCCCATAGTGCTCAGAGCCATTTGAACCATTTGAACTTAACTGCTAAGGTCATCAGTCCCTAAGCTTACACGCTACTTAGCCTAAACTATCCTAAGGACAAACACAGACACTCATGCCAAAGAGAGGACACGAACCTCCGCCGGGACCAGCCGCACAGTCCATGACTGGAGCCCCATAGACCGCTCGGCTAATCCCGCGCGGCTTAGGAGAGACATCTTGCATATACAAAATGTTGTTATGCTGTAGTCATCTATATGTGTACGTCTGTTTGCTTTTCCTCTGTGTCAAACGCCACTAACGATGGGCTGTATGCCCGAATGCCGGTCTGTCGGTTACATATTGCACATGACATCTCATGATATACAGTAAGATGTCTTTAAACAGTTAAATGATTGTTGATTAGTTAACAATTCCAGAGAGCGCTTCGCTATTTATGAGACAAAAGGAAAAAGTGCCTTTTCCATACATGAATTAGAAAGCAACAGAAAAGAAGAAGATACGATGCTTAAGATGTGACCTTTAATTGTTCGCTAATTAATTCACTTCTTAGAAATCAAAACGATTGCATAGCATTGAGTAAACAAACCGATCACACGCAGCACAGTAAGAACAAAAACATATGATAATGGGGATCTGCAGAGTCATCCAAAGCCACGTTGACAATTGAATACTCAGTAACAGCGGAACTTCATTTCATAAAACCAGTCTCCAAGGCAGATGGAAAGGTAGCATTCAGACAACAATGCAAAGAAAGCTACAGGCAGGACAGAGTGTGGTATTCAGTTCATTAACTCTAACGAATTCACAAACCGAAGCTGCCAGAGGAGAGTAGCTCAGACCAAACTGAAAGTACGTCAAGAAACGTATGGAACCTACGAGTAATGACGAAAAGCTTGTAGTTAAACACCAGATACAAGGAAAGGAAAAGCGAAGGAAATTGTAATCTAATAATTCGCTACCAAGAAAACTGATGAGCTTTCATCCTGATCTAACTGGAACACTACCGGGTGATCAAAAAGTCAGTATAAATTTGAAAACTTAATAAATCACGGAATAATGTAGATAGAGAGGTACAAGTTAACACACATGCTTGGAATGACATGGGGTTTTATTAGAACCAAAAAAATACAAAAGTTCAAAAAATGTCCGGCAGGTGGCGATTCATCTGATCAGAATAGCAATAATTAGCATAACAAAGTAAGACAAAGCAAAGATGATGTTCTTTACAGGAAATGCTCAATATGTCCACCATCATTCCTCAACAATAGCTGTAGTCGAGGAATAATGTTGTGATCACCACTGAAAAGCATATCCGGAGTTATGGTGAGGCATTGGCGTCGGATGTTGTCTTTCGGCATCCCTAGAGTTGTCGGTCGATCACGATACACTTGCGACTTCAGGTAACCCCAAAGCCAATAATCGCACGGACTGAGGTCTGGGACCCTGGGAGGCCAAGCATGACGAAAGTGACGGCTGAGAACACGATCATCACCAAATGATGAGCGCAAGAGATCTTTCACGTGTCTAGCAATAAGGGGTGGAGCGCCATCCTGCATAAACATCGTACGTTCCAGCAGGTGTTTATCAGCCAGGCTGGGGATGGTGCGATTCTGTAACATATCGGCGTACCTCTCACCCGTCACGGTAGCAGTTACTGACGTTTTGCAGTCCAGCGCCATCTGTCGGACATTTTGTGAATTTCGTTTTTTTATTTTGTTCTAATAAAACCCCATGTCATTTCAAGCATGTGTGTCAATTTTTACCTCTCTATCTACACCATTCCGTGGTTTATTAAGTTTTCAAATTTATACTGACATTTTGATCATCCGGTATATTCAGTTTCAGTGCCTCACACAGAACTTTTAATTCCACTCTGGGCCACACAGCAAGCGCAATAATTGTACGCGACCTTGCTCTAACACACCTCCTCGACGACCTTACTCGCGAAGTACTTGGTTGCGCCTGCCAATACGGCCGGCAAGGCTACTTATTTAGGCCAAGGACGAAGATTGGACGTTCGCAGCGAACCCCTGCGGCATTCCGCAAGTAACCGCGAAACGACCACAGCGCTCTCGCGGCGGTCAGCGAAGTCTTCATTTGACGAGCAACGGAGTTGTAAAGATTCCATCGCCGTCCTCTGCGGTCTCATGGTGCTCTTGGCTCGTAAAGTGGAGATTGTTAATAAGTGTCGCGTCCCGGAAGTCCTAATGATTTTCAGTGTTCAGTTATTCTGAGTCATTGTAGGTCTGTGATACAGACAGAGAATGGCTTCGATGAGCGTGAGCTAATGTAAAAGTAGCAAACTGTAGATGTTTTGATGCTACTGCATATTGAACTGGCAACGCAGTGAAAACTGGTTGAGCGGGGCCTGCAAAGTTCTGCTGGAAGGACGAAGGAAGATAAGTGTGTAACTTTCATGCTTTCTGCTCAGTGTAAGTTTTACACTTTAACCTTCCTATCTGTGCGAATGTCTAAGTGTAACTTTCGTAAGAGTTTTAACTTCTGCATATCAGCGAAACTTTAAACTTTAAGCTGATTGTGTACGTGATGAAATTTTACGCTCACTACCAGTTTATGTAACTATTACTTCCACTGCATGTGAAGCTTCTCAGTTTAAAGTACCTAAGTGCATTATTACGTACATTATATGCAACCCTTATTAACACAACACATCTATCATTTTTGAATATCATATTACAGCATAAACTTAATACGTAATCTCAATATTTGAATCTCCAATGCAAAACACACAACCACTGAATTAAATGATAGCTGAATGTAGAGCAATTAAATTATTGTGTCACTCAGTGTAATCTGAATAGACAGTGACTGTCCCCAAAGTGCCAAAAATGTTTAAATTTGGAGCTAAGAATCATTTTGCCTTACTTGTGCAACAACGGTTAAGCGAGCTGTTTCGATGCAATGACATTTCTCTGAAAGTGGCTGAAAGAAATCACGCTATTTTTGCCATTACTAAAAATACAGCTTGCGGAATGTAATGAAAATTTGCCAAACGCCAGAAGATTACAAATTAATAATCGAATCACAGGAGCTTCACTGCCAGACCGAAGTACTTTTCTTTTAAAACCTTTCAACAGTCAATGGGATGTGGAGGCTCAATATCGAATAGTTCAAAGTCTTTCAAGTTACTTGTCGGTATTCCGTAACCAGACTAGAAAATGTGAACAGATGTACATTCTCAAGTGTAATGACTCTGAATATTGAACATAAATTTCGTAACATTGTAATTTGAAATAGAGGTTGTTTTACAAAGATTATTTTAAAAGAAAAGAGCTGGAAGTGATATGGTTTTACTCTGAGTCCAAGTATATTCTGTATTGCTTGAGACAACAGCATCATAAAACAGTGGAAGTTAAAAAAAACTAAAACATACACCGTAAACGCGACTACCAAGTTTTCAATGCTAGCGCACGCGAATATCTGTTTGGGTACTACCTTGTTTATCAAAATCCCCCTCCTACATAAGCATTTCGAAATTATTCCTCCACACCTGTGCACATTTGCTTCCAACCACACTCGATACAGACAACAGACAGCGAAATGTTTTCGGACGCGGACTGAATACTCAACAAACAATGATCTCTGGAATCCAGAGAACCTCTTTCATACATGCACTCAGGAATGGTGTTATCTGTGGTCAATATCGAAAACAAAACTGGCACTTCTCATTGTCAAACTGTAACAATCTTTCAAAAGTTGAACGCCCTGTCGACGTCAAGACGATGTATAGAGTATTAAGAAAAAGTGTACAGCCGAGTTCCGCTAATCCGAACGTTCAGTTAATCCGAACATGAAAAATGTTAGTCTAAGCGTAGAAAACTGTGCTGTAAACTGCTGTACATACACATTATTTTAATTTACACAGTACAGTAAACATGTATTAGAAAACATTTCAAGAAAACATTAGGTTTAAACAATGCATCACAACGAAAGAAAAGCTGTCAAACTTACTAAAATACAGCGGACATTTTATCCCTATTTTTTAGATGACAAAAACTGAGTCATTGTTTTTTGGAGTAATGAAGACAGTCTGTTACATGATGCATAGTTGTGCCATCATATCATAAACATCAAATCAGCAGGTGTAGCAGTGGGTTGTTGCTCCAGATAACGTAGCGCGAGGTCAAGGGCTTCTGCTGCGTCATTGTGTGGCACCAGCTCTTCTTTGTCGCTTTCTGGCTTATTGTCACTTCCGTCACAGCAGCCCACTTCTTCCTGATCTTGAGTCACAGCAGCAACTAAATCAGCGTCAGTAAGGTTCTCCACACATGCCCCATACGCTGCCATCCACTTATCTACATCTCGTTCACTAGCTTCTTAACATCCAGGGATTGTCTGTATCATTTGTAGTAGATTTTCCTCTTCATTTTCAACTAGGTTGCCCTGATATTCAAGAGATGTCCACAGTTTTCTCCACGATATTCTGAGTATTTTCTGAAATATTCTGCCATGCCTCGTTGTCGTTGTTGTGGTCTTCAGTCCTGAGACTGGTTTGATGCAGCTCTCCGTGCTACTCTATCCTGTGCAAGCTTCTTCATCTCCCAGTACCCACTGCAACCTACATCCTTCTGAATCTGCTTGGTGTATTCATCTCTTGGTCTCCCTCTACGATTTTTACCCTCCTCGCTGCCCTCCAGTACTAAATTGGTGATCCCTTGATGCCTCAGAACATGTCCTACCAACCGATCCCTTCTTCTGGTCAAGTTGTGCCACAAACTCCTCTTCTCCCCAATCCTATTCAGTACCTCCTCATTAGTTATGTGATCTACCCATCTAATCTTCAGCATTCTTCTGTAGCACCACATTTCGAAAGCTTCTATTCTCTTCTTGTCCAAACTATTTACCGTCCATGTTTCACTTCCATACATGGATACACTCCATGCAAATACTTTCAGAAATGACTTCCCGACACTTAAATCTATACTCGATGTTAACAGATTTCTCTTCTTCAGAAACGCTTTCCTTGCCATTGCCAGTCTACATTGCCATGCCTCAGCGGCCCAATAAACAACATCCATCACATTGCTCTGTTTTATTTTGTCTACATAGGAAATACTATCATCTTGGATAAACATTCTTAAAAATTGTTTTCTGTAAATCGGTTTTAATGTTTGCAGTACGCCCTGGTCCATCGGCTGCAGAAGTGGTGTAACATTCGGCGGCAAAAACTTCGCCACAATTTCTCCATCACATAATTCCACAGTGTTGGGATGAGATGGCGCGTTATCAAGCAAAAGGATTGCACGGGGGGACAAATGATTTTCCTTAGAAAACCGTCGAACAGAGGGAACAAACTGGCTGTGAAACTATTCTTTGAACAGCTTACCACCCATCCATGCTTTTTTTTATTGCAATAACATACGGGCAGGGACTTCATGTTGCAGTTTTTAAAAGCTCTGGGCCTATCAGATTTGCCGATCAGCATTAAAGGCAGCTTGCGATTACCAGCAGTGTTGCTGCACACCAATAAAGTCACACGATCTTTGCATATTTTAAAACCAGGAGCATGGTCTTCTGCTTTCGATGGCAGGCTTTTTGTTGGCAGTGCCCTAAAATTAAGGCCACTCTCGTCAGCGTTATAAATTTGTTGGGAAGAATACTTTCCCTCTCTTACCATCTTTTCAAACTCACCCTAGTATTTAGAATGAAATTTTCACTCTACAGCGGAGTGTGGGCTGATATGAAACTTCCTGGCAGATTAAAACTGTGTGCCGGACCGAGACTCGAACTCGGGACCTTTGCCTTTCGCGGCAAGTGCTCTACTGGTAGAATTAAAGCTGTGAGGACGGGGCGTGAGTCGTGCTTGGGTAGCTCAGTCGGTAGAACACTTGCCTGCGAAAGGCAAAGGTCCCAAGTTCGAGTCTCCGTCCGGCACACAGTTTTAATCTGCCAGGAAGTTTCACCCTAGTATTCCTTCGCTGCATCACTTCATAAGAAAGCTTCTCTCCAGTAACTGTTAGCTGACGGATTCCATGACATTTTTGAATCTGTCCAGCCAACCCATACTCGTACTAAAAGACTCATAACCATTCATTAACTTGTTCAGGCAAACAGCCTTTTCCTGAGCCAGTGCTTCATTCGAAGGAGTTCCTCTTTCTCTTTCCTGCGTAAACCAAAGGAAAAGAGCTTCATCCACATTATCGTACTGGGACTGTTTCAAAGTCTGCCGAATTTCGAGTATTTTTCCCGAAGACGTTGCACAGGACTGTTCAAGCCTCACTCGGTTCTTCTTCCAATCACAAATGGTTGCTTTACCAGCACCCAGTTCCGTTGCCAGTTTAGATACGTTCTCACCATTGTCTATCCGCTTCAAAGCATTCAGTTTTTCTTTGAGAGTTAACGTTGTACGTTTTCGATTACTCATGGCGAAAATACTTACACCACTACACCGGAACGAATACAATACAACTGTTACGCGTGCCAGCGATCGATAACATAACCAAGCACCTTGCGAGACAACTGGCAGTTCACCTACCTCAGACACTACAAATGTCTCAACAATGCACCCGACGCCACCGACCGACCGCCATGTCATCCTCCACCAATGGCATCAATGGATGCAGTATGGCAGAACGTGGGATCAGGACATCGCTCCCCCCGGCGTTATCAGCTCTCGTGACCTGGAGTCACTACCACTTGGTGAGGTAACTCATCCATTGGCATCACGACGCTGAGTGGTCCCAGTTCCAGTCCTGCCACCAAGGAAAAATCCCTGGCAGTACCGGCAATCGAACCCGAATCCTCCATATGGTAGTCAGCCGTGCTGATCTCTCAGCTACGGAGGCAGACAAAGAGAGCATGAAGAATTTTTATTCTAACGAGATCAGTAAGCACCAGCCTAGCTGAACAAAACCGCACTGCTAGGCACACCCAGAAAAGTTTTCTTACTGGATGGACTTCGGCGCTCTCGTTACTAGTTGGCTGTCGTTTTATAACCGGAGCTACAGAACGGTGCCTTTCGTCCTGTGGTTATCTGCAAAATTTTGTTCGATTCAGCGTCCGCTACCCTCTTCTCACCTTGTCAGCGGGTTGTTTTCTTCCATTTTGTAGTCGCTGTGGATGAAATGCTAATGAAAATAATAGTTCGTTGTACGCTCTGTTTCAGAAGCGATCCGATACTTGACGCATTCTCCGTGTTGCCCGTAACAATGTAAAGTAACATAGGAGTGCTGGCAAAGATTAACAAACTTCTTGGCGTTATTTCAGTTTTGCATCTACCGTTCTCCACGAGAGAAATACTACTTCAAATAGTAAAAAAATGGTCCAAACGGCTCTGAGCACTATGGGACACCTCTGAGGTCATCAGTCCCCTAGAATTTAGAACCACTTAAACCTAACTAACCTAAGGACATCACGCCCATTCATGCCCGAGGCAGGATTCGAACCTGCGACCGTAGCGGTCGCGCGGTTCCAGACTGTAGCGCCTAGAACCGCTCGGCCACCCCGGTCGGCTTCAAATAGTAATTTGGAAATTTGTGGTAAGATCTTATGAGACCAAACTGCTGAGGTCTTCGGTCCCTAAGCTTACAACACTGCTTGATCTAACTCAAACTAACGTACGCTAAGGACAACACACTCACCCATACCCGAGGGAGGACTCGATCTGCCGATGGGGGGAGTCACACGGGCCGTGACAGGGCGCCCTACACCGCGCGGCTACCCCGGGCGGCTCAAATAGTAAGTTACACTTTACTATGGTAAACCAAGTAACTTTTATTAAATACTGCACTACATGTCATCGTGACTGATGTACACGCCACTGTTTTTCAGCACAGTGACCAAGTCTTTGTAAACGATGTTGGGAACATGGTACCAATAGATCGATTTCTAGAAGATGGAAATCCGCTCCTTGGTCAATAAGCCGTTCAAAAACTGCTGTGTGAACGTCCTCATCGCTCAAAAATCTCTTTCCCATAGCTGTTCTTTAAGCTTGCCGCGGAGATAGAAAAGACATGGTACAAGATCTGGACTTCCCGATCAACATCACCCATATCAGTGCGGCCTTGACCAAATTGTTGGCGCCATTTCGCTATGGTAGGTTGCGATCTTGCATGTGATCCTCACACTGCGAGAAGTTGACGGTGAAACTATGTGCAGTCGTACTGTCTCAAGTACTTCAACTGCGGATTACGTTTCCTGTTGCTATGCCATTTCAATAACGCACTGTGATGCACCAGTTATCCATACCTCAGCAAAACTGTTCCTGGAGGGACTCGGCAATCTGTACTGTCTTCTGACAATGCGCCACTCCTCCTGCGCAGTGGTCTTAGCGTGGAACGACTTTTTGAAGTCCCAACGCCTCCCTTCTCACTTACATCGCAAATCTGCCGATACACTCTACTTTAAAATCGGGCGTCTTCAAAACCTCGTTTTCTTGTGCCCATAAAATGTTAACACAGCGCGACGTTCTGCAAGCAGACCCGTAATACCTCAATTGCCGATAATTGTTTGACATTCTAACTTTCAACTAGTCAGTAATATGGATGCAGTTCTATTGGGTCCATCTAGTAATGAACTTTCTTATTATTCTCTCATTCCTGATATCTCTGGTAGGGCCCTTTATTATTTCATTATGTCTTCCTTTCCACATTGTGATTCCGCCCGCAGTAGCGAGGGTCAGTCGCAGGAAAGCTGGTCTGCCGTCCCAGTTACGTCAAACCACCCACGCAAGCGGCAGCTGTCCCCAGGCGGCGCCGCGAGCGGACTCCACAATGCACTGCGCTGCCCACTTGCGACATACCGACACTAGGACACCGGCGCAGCCGGGCAGCGCACATGGCCACACGAGTTTTCGTGTATTAAGTAGAAGCGATAACGCCTTTATTCTTACTGCCAACAGATTAAGAGGGTTTCTACTCATTCGTTTTTTCCTGGCCTTTATACTGCATCTTCAAGGGCTCAGCATGTTCATGTATGGGTTTGGCAATGTTAGTGGTGAAACTTCCTCTTTGAAAGTATAGAATGACAGTGCTGGAAAACTCTTACGTTATTTGATTTTCAAACAGCTGAGCAAAACTGAACGTACTCAGACATTTCTCTCTTTGCTCATTCTGATCATCACTAAACTGACACACAATTTATATATATATATATATATATATATATATATATATATATATATATATATATATAGCGCTACGCAAGCTGACTTTCAATATTCCCTACAAAAGAATGGCCCTGACTAACAATAACCTATACCTTTCATGAATCACTTACCTCACAAAATCTTCGTTACTCGAACTACTGCAATATAGCGAGCGCCAATAGTGCCAGTTAAATAAAAGATTTTAACTACTGAAGGCACAAACTACTGATAGGTATATAGTTAGAAAATGAAACAATGTATTCACCTTAACAATGTTCAAAAGTCATAACATAAATCAATATGTGATATCCAGTTTGACAAATTTCCTTTTTCTGACGGACACACGTCCAGATAGTCCGCTCACATTAATATCTCAAAACTCTGGCATCTCTCTCCCCACATCCACCACTGCTGGCGGCTCACCTCCAATTGCCCAAAGCTACGGGCTGTTCACATCCAACAGCCCAACACTACACTAGCGAATATTCCAACAATCAGTCCAACCAGCCACAGACTGCACACAGCGCAGTCAGCGATTGGCGTTACCAACATAAAAACTTAAACAGCCTACTTACACAGCCCCTATGCTCCCCACAAAAAATTTTACAAATTGTTTTGGGCAGTGGCCAATACTTATTTGCTAAAATTTTTTATATTAACGCTAATAAATGTATCAAATGCGCCCAATTAGTGATACACTGTTGGTCAAAAGCAAAAATTGTGCTCACAGTCCATAAAGACAGTCCTGATCATTCATCACAGTAGTAATTGCAGTTTTTTTGCACAAAGTCTGGGCAGTAAAAGAAAGTGCACACGGAAGTAGTGGATTTCCATGCAGTCTTGAAGAAGTTGTGTTGTCCTTCCAGCGGAAAAACAGTGCTGACTCTTGACACGCAGACAGGTAAGGGGCCACAATAGAACAAATACACAGCAGACTCAGTCGAATTTTTGAAGAATATTCGTAGGTAGGTCATCACAGGGCAGACCCACAGTATTTCTTGTAGAGATAATGGTATTGGTGGGCCACCAAAGGTGCAGACCCACTGTAGTACTTGTGGAGATAATGGTATTGGTGGGCCATCAAAGGTGCAGGCCCACGGTAGTCCTTGCAGAGATGGCTAGCAGCCATCCGTTGCCACTGTGCGGGTGCACAATCACCATCGAAGAGTCTTGCGGATAATATAGCAAGTCCATGATCCACCACTTGTGCACTCACAGTTTTTTTTAAATGTCCTTATAACCAGCAAATGCTGTTAACCAATCCCTTGCTGAATTATCTACACACATGCGAGCACTAACAGTCCATTTTTTTTCTGACGGACACTCCTCCGCTCTCAAAACTCTGGCATCTCTCACCACACATCCACCACTACTGGCGGCTCACCTCCAACTGCCCAACGCTACGAGCTGTTCACATCCAACTGCCCAACACTACACTAGCGAATATTCCAACTATGAGGCCAATCAGACACAGACCGCACACAGCGCAGTCAGTGATTTTCGTACAGAGCACTAGCTGGCGTTACCAACATAAAAACCTAAACAGCCTACTTACAGTGGTAGACGGTGGCGGTATGCTCTCCCAGTCACACCTTTTCCTCCAACACCTCGCCCCCCTGCCCCCCTCCCAGTAGATTCAAATGGTTCAAATGGCTCTGAACACTATGGGACTCAACTGCCGTGGTCATAAGTCCCCTAGAACTTAGAACTACTTAAACCTAACTAACCTAAGGACAGCACACAACACCCAGCCCTCCCAGTAGAACGGGGCTTGGTGTACCCGAGTTGTCTGTGTCTAGCATTAATCCACATTTTCTAAATGTTTTTGAACCGTGTAACCGAGGCGGTACTTGAGTACCAGCCTGGTATTCACCTAGTCGGATGTCGAAAACCGCCTAAAAACCACATCCAGATTGGGCTGTATACCGGCAGTCGTCGTTAACACACTAGCCGGAAGTGATCTGGGGCCAGCGAACTAGCACGCGCGACTATCGTGGCGGATCTAGCAATCTACCAATGTCTCAATCACCAGATCTGTCCCTAGGATGGTGATCTTTTTTCCGTTGTTGCATTCTGACTTCCCATTCACGTCGATTGGGTATAAATATACCAGACTGAACATCCTACAGAATTCCACGCAAATACTGGGACGGCTCCTTTGGAGAGTTCATAGCCTAATCCTTCCGTTATTTACGTTACATCTACATATACATCTACATCCATACTCCACAAGCAACCTGACGGTGTGTGGTAGAGGGTACCTTGAGTGCCTCTATCGGTTCTCCCTTCTATTCCAGTCTCGTATTGTTCGTGAAAAGAAAGACTGTCGGTATGCCTCTGTGTGGGCTCTAATCTCTCTAATTTTATCCTCATGGTCTCATCGCGAGATGTACGTAGGAGGGACAATGTACTGTCTGACTCGTCGTTGAAGGTATGTCCTCGAAACTTCGTTTTTATATTACCTCAGAAATACATGGTATTGTGGGGACAGATAGTATTACCACGATTGGCTGTTAACCGAAAAGAATTATAATACTTTTTATTTACTATCTACACCGACAGAAAAAAATCGCAACAGCAAGGAGGAGTTGATCGACAAACGAAAGTTGTTAAGCGTCGTTCTATTTCTAAAAAATTACATCTACTCAAATTTCGCGACACTCAAAAAATGGTTCAAATGGCTCTGAGCACTATGGGACTTAACATCTATGGTCATCAGTCCCCTAGAACTTGTTGTTGTTGTTGTTGTGGTCTTCAGTCCTGAGACTGGTTTGATGCAGCTCTCCATGCTACTCTATCCTGTGCAAGCTTCTTCATCTCCCAGTACCTACTGCAACCTACATCCTTCTGAATCTGCTTAGTGTATTCATCTCTTGGTCTCCCTCTACGATTTTTACCCTCCACGCTGCCCTACAATGCTAAATTTGTGATCCCTTGATGCCTCAAAACATGTCCTACCAACCGATCCCTTCTTCTAGTCAAGTTGTGCCACAAACTTCTCTTCTCCCCAATCCTATTCAATACCTCCTCATTAGTTACATGATCTACCCACCTTATCTTCAGCATTCTTCTGTAGCACCACATTTCGAAAGCTTCTATTCTCTTCTTGTCCAAACTACTTATCGTCCATGTTTCACTTCCATACATGGCTACACTCCATACAAATACTTTCAGAAACGACTTCCTGACACTTAAATCTATACTCGATGTTAACAAATTTCTCTTCTTCAGAAACGATTTCCTTGCCATTGCCAGTCTACATTTTATATCCTCTCTACTTCGACCATCATCAGTTATTTTGCTCCCCGAATAGCAAAACTCCTTTACTACTTTAAGTGTCTCATTTCCTAATCTAATCCCCTCAGCATCACCCGATTTAATTTGACTACATTCCATTATCCTCGTTTTGCTTTTGTTGATGTTCATCTTATATCCTCCTTTCAAGACACTTTCCATTCCCCTCAACTGCTCTTCCAAGTCCTTTGCTGTCTCTGACAGAATTACAATGTCATCGGCGAACCTCAAAGTTTTTACTTCTTCTCCATGAATTTTAATACCTACTCCGAATTTTTCTTTTGTTTCCTTTACTGCTTGCTCAATATACAGATTGAATAATATCGGGGAGAGGCTACAACCCTGTCTCACTCCTTTCCCAACCACTGCTTCCCTTTCATGCCCCTCGACTCTTATAACTGCCATCTGGTTTCTGTACAAATTGTAAATAGCCTTTCGCTCCCTGTATTTTACCCCTGCCACCTTCAGAATTTGAAAGAGAATATTCCAGTTAACGTTGTCAAAAGCTTTCTCTAAGTCTACAAATGCTAGAAACGTAGGTTTGCCTTTTCTTAATCTTTCTTCTAAGATAAGTCGTAAGGTTAGTATTGCCTCACGTGTTCCAACATTTCTACGGAATCCAAACTGATCTTCCCCGAGGTCCGCTTCTACTAGTTTTTCCATTCGTCTGTAAAGAATTCGCGTTAGTATTTTACAGCTGTGACTTATTAAACTGATAGTTCGGTAATTTTCACATCTGTCAACACCTGCTTTCTTTGGGATTGGAATTATTATATTCTTCTTGAAGTCTGTGGGTATTTCGCCTGTCTCATACATCTTGCTCACCAGATGGAAGAGTTTTGTCATGACTGGCTCTCCCAAGGCCATCAGTAGTTCTAATGGAATGTTGTCTACTCCCGGGGCCTTGTTTCGACTCAGGTCTTTCAGTGCTCTGTCAAACTCTTCAGGCAGTATCTTATCTCCCATTTCATCTTCATCTACATCCTCTTCCATTTCCATAATATTGTCCTCAAGTACATCGCCCTTGTATAAACCCTCTATATACTCCTTCCACCTTTCTGCCTTCCCTTCTTTGCTTAGAACTGGGTTGCCATCTGAGCTCTTGATATTCATACAAGTGGTTCTCTTCTCTCCAAAGGTCTCTTTAATTTTCCTGTAGGCAGTATCTATCTTACCCCTAGTGAGACAAGCCTCTACATCCTTACATTTGTCCTCTAGCCATCCCTGCTTAGCCATTTTGCACTTCCTGTCAATCTCATTTTTGAGACGTTTGTATTCCTTTTTGCCTGCTTCATTTACTGCATTTTTATATTGTCTCCTTTCATCAATTAAATTCAGCATTTCTTCTGTTACCCAAGGATTTCTATTAGCCCTCGTCTTTTTACCTACTTGATCGTCTGCTGCCTTCACTACTTCATCCCTCAGAGCTACCCATTCTTCTTCTACTGTATTTCTTTCCATTCCTGTCAATTGTTCCCTTATGCTCTCCCTGAAACTCTGTACAACCTCTGGTTCTTTCAGTTTATCCAGGTCCCATCTCCTTAAATTCCCAACTTTTTGCAGTTTCTTCAGTTTCAGTCTGCAGTTCATAACCAATAGATTGTGGTCAGAATCCACATCTGCCCCTGGAAATGTCTTACAATTTAAAACCTGGTTCCTAAATCTCCGTCTTACCATTATATAATCTATCTGATACCTTTTAGTATCTCCAGGATTCTTCCAGGTGTACAACCTTCTTTCATGATTCTTGAACCAAGTGTTAGCTATCATTAAATTATGCTCTGTGCAAAATTCTACAAGGCGGCTTCCTCTTTCATTTCTTCCCCCCAATCCATATTCACTTACTATCTTTCCTTCTCTCCCTTTTCCTACTGACGAATTCCAGTCACCCATGACTATTAAATTTTCGTCTCCCTTCACTACCTGAATAATTTCTTTTATCTCGTCATACATTTCATCAATTTCTTCATCATCTGCAGAGCTAGTTGGCATATAAACTTGTACTACTGTAGTAGGCATGGGCTTTGTGTCTATCTTGGCCACAATAATGCGTTCACTGTGCTGTTTGTAGTAGCTAACCCGCACTCCTATTTTTTTATTCATTATTAAACCTACTCCTGCATTACCCCTATTTGATTTTGTATTTATAACCCTGTAATCACCTGACCAAAAGTCTTGTTCCTCCTGCCACCGAACTTCACTAATTCCCACTATATCTAACTTTAACCTATCCATTTCCCTTTTTAAATTTTCTAACCTACCTGCCCGATTAAGGGATCTGACATTCCACGCTCCGATCCGTAGAGTGCCAGTTTTCTTTCTCCTGATAACGACGTCCTCTTGAGTAGTCCCCGCCCGGAGATCCGAATGGGGGACTATTTTACCTCCGGAATATTTTACCCAAGAGGATGCCATCATCATTTAATCATACAGTAAAGCTGCATGTCCTCGGGAAAAATTACGGCTGTAGTTTCCCCTTGCTTTCAGCCGTTCGCAGTACCAGCACAGCAAGGCCGTTTTGGTTAATGTTACAAGGCCAGGTCAGTCAATCATCCAGACTGTTGCCCCTGCAAGTACTGAAAAGGCTGCTGCCCCTCTTCAGGAACCACATGTTTGTCTGGCCTCTCAACAGATACCCCTCCGTTGTGGTTGCACCTACGGTACGGCCATCTGTATCGCTGAGGCACGCAAGCCTCCCCACCAACGGCAAGGTCCATGGTTCATGGGGGGGCCCTAGAACTTAGAACTACCTAAACCTAACTAAACGTGGGCGGTAAACATTAGAGACAAGAAAAGAATAGCTTTTGAAATGCAATGCTACAGAAGAATAGTGAAGATTTAGTGAGTGGATCGAGTAGCTTTGTGGCACATCTTGACTAAAAGAAGGATAGATCCATAGCACACATTCAGAGGTATCAAGGATGGGTTAATTTATTGAAAGTGGAGGTAAAAATTACAGAGTGATACCAAGAGGTAAACATAGATAATAGGTCCGAATAAATGTAGGGTGCAGTCTTTGATCATGAAAAAAGATTAGCGACCACAGCAGTCTTAAACCTTTCTTCTGACGAAAGACCACAGTGACATAAACTGAATCTGGAAGATTTACGGCTGACGTTTCAAGGTATGAGCGTGTGATAAGAGGTTCAAATGGCTCTGAGCACTATGGGACTTAACATCTATGGTCATCAGTCCCCTAGAACTTAGAACTACTTAAACCTAACTAACCTAAGGACATCACACAACACCCAGTCATCACGAGGCAGAGAAAATCCCTGACCGCGCCGGGAATCGAACCCGGGAACCCGGGCGCAGGAAGCGAGAACGCTACCGCACGACCACAAGCTGCGGACCGCGGCACTCACATAAGAGTAGCGCCACCACGGGGATGAATATCAGGTTTGCTTTAAATACACACCGTAACGGTGATTTGTCTTAGTCACCGTGGAGATTCGACGTGGTGAGTTGACATTTGTCAAGAATTTAATTAGAACGAAAAAGACGCCATTGTCAGCAGCACGTGGTACTTCCGTGGAGTGAGACCATCGTGTTCGGCGTATGGCTTTGGCGCATCGTATTGTATCTGCAGCAGCAATTTGAGCAGTACTTGGCAACACGTGACACAAACTGTTGCAACTCGGTTACTTCACGGACAGCTCAGAGGCAGACGTCTTGTAGCGTGCATTCCAAAGACCCCCAGACCACCGCCATTTGCAGCTTCAGTGTTGTCTAGCGAGAGGGAGGACATGGTGGAGGCCTGCTGTGTTTTTTGTTGAAAGCTGGTTCTGCCTCGATGCCAGTGTTGGCCGTGTGTTGGTTAGGAGGCCAGTTGAGGTTCAGCAACTAACCTGTCTGTGTACTAGACACATTGGACCAACATCTGGAGTTATGGTCTGGGGTGCGATTTCGTATGACAGCAGGAGCACTCTCGTGGCTATCCCACGCACGCTGACTGCAAATTTATACGTCTGTCTGGTGCTTCGACCAGTTGTGATTCCATTCATGAACAGCAAAAAATGGTTCAAATGGCTCTGAGCACTATGGGACTTAACTCCTAAGATCGTCAGTCCCCTAGAACTTAGAACTACTTAAACCTAACTAAGCTAAGGGCATCACACACATCCATGCCCGAGGCGGGATTCGAACCTGCGACCGTAGCGATCGCGCGGTTCCAGACTGTAGCGCCTAGAACCGCTCGGCCATCCCGGCCGGCCATGAACAGCATTCCAGTTGGGTTTTCCAACACGATAACGCTCGCCCGCATATCGCTGTTGTAACCTAACATTCTGCAGAGTCTCGACTTGTTGCCCCCTGTTAAATCACCAGATCTGTGAGTCGAGCACATATGGGACATCATCGATCGACAACTCCAGCACCATTCACAAACAGCAGTAACAGTCCCTGTATTGAACGACCAAGCGCAACAGGCATGGCACTCTGTTCCACTGTGCATGTACGTTTGCATGCTTGCATCAACATTCTGGCGGTTACATCGCTTACGAATGTACTAGCACTTCACCTTTTCTATCGCTTATCTAGCGCTTACATTAACCTGTGATCGTGCAACGTTAATCATTTAAATGTGATAGCTAGTACTCTACATTAATTATTTTTTGGTGTTGCGATTTGTTCCATAAAAAATCAAGTCAAAATATGCAACAAAGGTAATATTATCTTGTCAATAGTAAAGTGTAATGTGGTAGATTCTCCTACAATCATATCCACCCATTAAACGTAGTAATTTCAGAAAGTAAGTTACACACGTCGTCCCACGCTAACACAATTGCTGGAGAGTGGCGCATTGTCCGACGAGAGTTCACATTCCAGGTGTCCAGTAGATACAGTTCTGCTGCGATATGGCAAACAGGTGCATCACAGTGTGGGAGTGAAAATGCGCAGCAACTGGAAATGTACCGTGAAGTTGAAGTGCGCCAGACAGTAAGATTATTGTGGGCTAACGTCTACTGTGTACACAGATTTATCGTCAAGTTCTGACACTTTTTGGGCCAAATGGAATGTCGCTCCACCCATAGTAAAATCCTGTCAACGATTCGACCAAGGCCGCACCAGTCGTGGTTGGTGATGATCCGCCATGCAGTCCAGATCTTACATGATGCCATTTTCATGTTTCCAGGAGATTGAAAGAATATCTAGGAAGGGGGGGGGGGGAGGGTAAAGAGATTTTACAGCGATGAGGACGTCCACACAGTAGTTCTAGAATGGATCCATGATCAAGGAGAGTTGTAGCGCAGCATTCAATTAAAGTTACTCGGCGTGCCATGATGATGTGTAACTTACTTTTTGAAATACCCTGGTAGCTACGATATTGTATCGTTTTCTATCAGTAAGAACCACTAAGATTGATTTTATGGACCAAGCAGAGTCTATATGACGTATTTGTATTGCTATGACCAGGTGCGCCAGAATTTAAATGTAGATGTAGAATTAGTCCATCTTCAGATCTAAAATATGGAGATGGTGATAGGTATCATGGGAATCAGCTCACTCTTTAGAGGCATCAGTCACGTATACTGCTTCTTTCGGCTATCAAAATTTGTCTCATCGCCCATGTTCTCATGATATGGCTCCCAGCGACTTTATCCTCTTTCCTCGGATGCTACACTTCTTCCACGGGGATGGGAAGCAACCATTACGTGAAGGATATATCCAAGACGAGGTGATTTTCGAGGTGCACCGTTTCCTGAACAGCCAAAATACAGAGTCCAACAACCATGGTCCGCTCCATCGAATGCATCGTTATGAATAACGTATAACACTGAAGCTTATTGAAAGCTGGATATGTAGGAAATGACCGACACCCTCGTTACGTACCGTAGTCGCACTTTAATCTTTACGAGATGGTAAAACCTGGGTCACTATCTGATTAAAAGTATCTGAACATCCGTATGTAATGCGGAAATAACCGCTAGATGTCACGAGTGGCGGACCCAGTACCATAAAGGAGGCAGGGAGTGTTATGTTGTCGGTAGAGAGCAGTAACAGTAGTATCGGTCTTTCTTGAAAGCAGTGACTTCGAATGTGGACTATTCCCTGGATAACAATGGAATCAGGGACATTTCGGCCTTTTAAAACTGCCCTAATCGATTGTCCGTGACGTGGTTATGAAGTAACAACGTAAAGGAAAAGACATAGCTAAACCAGGAAGAGGCAGACCTCATATACTGACTAGTAGCGACCCTCTAGCACTACGGAGGACGGCCGTAAAACGTCGCATAAAATCAGTGGCAGAAATCAGTTGCGCGTTCCAAAGTTTTACCAGCAGTCTAACTAGCACAAGAAGCGTAGGGTGTCAAAAAGAATGGGCTACAATGATCCAGCAGCTCCTCGTAAGCCACATACGTATTTGGCTAAACAATATCAGGCGGAGCTTGAGGTGGTGTAAAGACCAGTGCCAGTGAACAGTAGATGACTGGAAACGAGTCATTTGGAGTGATAAATCACGCTAAAGCCTGTGGTAATCCGATGGAAGGGTTTGGGTTGGGCGAATGCCTGGGAGGATGTTACCTGCCCCCATGTGTAATGCGAACAGTGAAGTACAGAGGAGATGGTGTGGTGGTATGGAGGTGTTTTTCCCGGTTATGCTATGATCCCTTTATTCGTCTAAATAGACCACTAAATGCGTAAGGATGTGAACACGTTTTATAGCATTGTATACTTCGTACAGTAGAAGAAAAATTCTGAGACGAAGATTTTTTGTATTAGGGTGACAATGTGCCCTGTCATAAAGCAGCATTTGAGAGACAAGGTTTGTGAACAATAAGATTCCCGAAATTGACAGGCCTGCCAACAGCCTCTTCCTGAGCCCACTGGAGACGAGGCAGAACGTTGACTTCTCTCTAGACGCCAGCTACCATCAAGAATACCTTCTCTAGTTTCGCCTGTTGAGGAAGAATAAGCTGCCAATCCTCCATAAACATTCAGAAACCACATTTAATGTGTCCCTAGCAGAGTCCTAGTCATCATCAAGGCGAAGGGTGGACATATTAATGTCCGTCTTGCGGCCATAACCACGTAGGAAACCTTTCCACATGGATCACTTGAGAACAAATGATAGCCCCGCCAATGTTCCGCTCTTTCATACCTTGTGTATGCGATACTACCGCCATCTGTATAAATGCATATCGCTATCCCACGACTTTTCTCACCCCAATGAACTATTCCTTTCGTCTCGAACAGCACCGAGGGTGCCTCGATCTTAAAGTCCCCTTACGAAGTACTTATCACATCCACATGTGTTCACTACACGGGGGCCCTGTGTATAGGTTTGGAATTTAGACGACTTCGGTGTGGCGTTTGGTGATAGATAACTGTACGCCACCAAATTTCCTCCACTCGCCGGTTACGTTCGACTCGTGCACTACCGCACAGTTGTGAGCTAGCGACCACGGCTACGGAAGCGAGTATCTAGTCTTTGCCGACGTCATTGCACAGACGCATCACCAGCAAGGATTAGAACAGGATGGACCAGAAATTCTGCTGTGGCCACTTTTAAGGAGCAGTATCAACACTTGCGCTATACGTTTTGGGAGAAACAATGGTAAACCCCTGTCAGAATGGCCACATGCAGATTAGAAGACGTTCGTCTTGACTTCAGCGACTCAAACGCTGAGCCACGTTTTCCTCCTAGCCCACACTTCATTGCACTAATTGGCAGAAAGGTCGTTGTCGTCCCCACAAACTACAGGAAAAATCTACGTGCATCACGAAAAGCTGCGCTGATTCACAATTGAACTCTGAGTTCTGTAACACATGACTGCTTTCCAAGAACAATTTTACGTCACTACGTGTATTGTAACTTGTTTGTCTTCGTCTCAAGTACTTGGTTCGGTATGCAATCTGCAGGAATGTGTTACAGAAGACACTGCTCGAGTTCTTATCTCGAAATCGAGGTGTTCATCGAGCCGTAATGTAGCTTCTTCTTCCTCACTTGAGATTATGCTTCAGCATGACAGTGATAATACGCACGATAATATGATAAGGAAAATTGTCTTTCGGACAAAATCTGTGTACTGATAACCGATACTCGTGCTTCCTTTTCAGCTAGAAGCCATCTGTTTAGCAGGAAGCTGACGTTAATTCGAAAGACATTTCTCAGTAACCCGATAAACAAATAATTTCACATTACAAAATCGTCGTCTTATCTTTGTTTGTACAGCTAAATAACGTCCACATGTGTATGACATTAGCAAACTGAACTACATCCACTGTCGACAATTAAGGTTTTATAGGCTTTTCTTTGAAAAAGGATCCCTCCTCAGCCGGCCACTGTGGCCGAGCGGTTCTAGGCGCTTCAGTCCGTAAACGCGCTACTGCTACGGTAGCAGTTTCGAATTCTGCCTCGGGCATGGATGTGTGTGATGTCCTTAGGTTAGTTAGGTTTAAGTAGTTCTAATTCTAGGGGACTGATGACCTCAGATGTTAAGTCCCATAGTGCTTAGAGCCATTTGAACCCTTTTTTTAATCCCTCCTCTTCTATTTCCGCAATTCGAATAGCACCGTTACGTTTCATTTGCCTTACATTGGACAGCAGAAATCGATCATGTTTGCCTGTGTAGGATTCCTTCGAGTTTTACTTCACGTTTCGACATCTAAACACACAATGTCACTAACAGTATCATATACAAAACGTAACAGAAGTCTGAACCACTCGAGGCACTCAAATCTACATAATATTAAATTAAAAGTAGATATCCATAAAACGTGTTATTCCCTCACTGCTACACAATCTAACACTTCTTTAATTTACCACATCGACTGAACGTGTTAAAGGAAAATTACCAGTCCGCAGATAAATGTATAATCTAGCATCATAACGGATTCCACATTCATCAGTTATATGATGGTATACATTGGCAGTTGCAGATATTTCGGCACCAAGGGGAGGTAGTGTACAAGTTACCTACAACCCCCTTTTGCCGCCTATTCCTTAAACCTCTCTCCTAAAAAACCAATTTTAAACATTTATATTGTTCATGTGGCTAATACAACTACATTTCATGAGAAGTTATGAGATTTCATCGTATGAACACAACAACATAACAATAGCGATTTATAGAAGTGCGAGACTTATGGGAATTCAATGAACAATACTACAGATATTGACTCTGGCTACAGTGCAGTAGTGTAGCAGTTACTTACTGATCAATTTCATTTCCGCTTCTCTGCCACTAATAACAGTTCTGACGCGAAAGCCGTGTTTAAATTTTACCCAGTATGAATGGACTGTACTTTTCTCTTGGTGGTTCTATTCTTGCCCGACACGGCGTGCAGCGTGTTTTCGTTTCTGGAGGACATCAGCTGGGTTTGAGTCCGCAAACTTGGCATCCTTATCGTACATGAATTTAAGAAAATTGAGTTGCATGTAAAACGGCACAACGCATTTACTTGCCATTACTTCTTTGTTTTGGTCCATATTACCTCCTCCAAAACTATGGAAACCAAAGAGCTTGCAGTAGTTGAGTAGTGTTTCACAACATCGAAGATGTACAAGTGTTCGTACTCTTTAAGGTATGCAGTTTAGAGTCCATATTTACTAGACTTTTTCTTTTGTTTTGGTCCATTCTACACCTCTGAAAGTGGCCTACCCCACAGTCTTAGCAACAACAGAACCGGAACGTAATTTCCGTTCTCAGATGTATCAGAAAGATTTTCTCTTATAACTTTCGACTCGGTTTCCATAAAACGGCTCCTTACCTCAAATTGAAACATTTATCCTTCTCCCTCATTCTCGAAAGTTTGTAACATCAGAAAAGGAATTATCGTCTCGCCGGCCGCGGTGGTCTAGCGGTTCTAGGCGCATGGATGTGTGTGACGTTCTTAGGGTAGTTAGGTTTAAGTAGTTCTAAGTTCTAGGGGACTGATGACCACAGTAGTTAAGTCCCATAGTGCTCAGAGCCATTTGAACTATTTTTGAATTATCGTCTCACCTTCGGAAACGGACCATCATCACTGTACTTTAGAACTAACACTGTACTCGAGAACAGCGCCATAACTCCACAGTCAGGATGTTGTTTCTGCTAAAACAGAAAAAAGGCAGAATGTAAAGGCATCAAAAGTATTTTGATGTTAACATAGAAGATATGGATTGCGCTTTGAATTATACATCTCGGCTGCATTATGAAAGAACCGTTGAGAAAACGTAAGCCCATTTTTCCAGCTGTTTGTGAGAACTAACTAGAGACGCTTCCTCGTCCACAGAGGATTGTCCTCATCGTTCAGCGCAGCTCCGGAAGTACTAGAGAGCTCATTCTCCAACTAGCTCGCTAGCATGCACGGTCGTCGCTTCTGACATTCCACTGTTGCGCCATGCGGCGAAGCCTCTGTTTCAACTACCCACAGTTACATCAGCACTGATAACTGGCCTGCCTATTACGGTTTTCGTGCCACGCAAGCTTTCACCGCGTGTTAAGTAGCCTTGCTGCAAGCGCCGTCCCTAGAATTCACCAGGGAATACACGAGATATTTGAAATATTAATGTTGCGATCTACACTCTACAGGCTGAACTGAACTCTACTGGAAAAACATCTCTACATCTTCATCTTCATTTATACTCGGAAAGCCGCTTTATGGCGTGTAGCGGAGGATGCTTTGTATGCCACCCGAAGCTCTACAAGGATATTTACAGATTATTTTGGTATTAAGTACGAGATTGCGACTTAAGTCTCCATTAATTCTTGTAGAAATATTTATTCACTGTCACGCGGACGTAAAACAGAACTAAAAAACAGTCTTTACTGAAAATGGTGGCAATGGTTTCCGATTGCAGATAGACTGCTCCACTTTGCTAATTCTTCAGTTTTATCGACAACATTGCCTTATCTGTAATCGATATAAACTAGTTAGGAGTCAACATGAGCAGTACTCTTAGACTGTATACAGTGATGCAGTAGTTTAGTAAAGTCAGCAGTAGATAAAAACCAATTGCAAAATGATTCAGCAAGATATTTGTATGGTGCGAAAAGTGGTAATTGAGGCGAAACAATAAAAAATGTGAGGTCATCCAAATGAGTTCTGAAAGGAATGCTTTTATTTCAGTTACACCACAAATCACACGCATTTAAAAGCTATTATTTCAACTAAATACCTGGGGATTATAGTTAAGCCGAACTGCGTTTTATAGGCAGAAGATTCAGAAGATGTAACAAATCTGCCAAACACTCTGGCTACCTTACGCTTGTCACTCCACTGATAGAGTATCGCTGTGCGCTACGGGTCGTTACCAGACAGTATTGATGGAGGACGCTAAAAATGTTCGAAGAAGGGCAGTTATCATTGTGTTAGCGTGAGAAAGGGGTGACAGTGTCACGGATATGATACACTATGTGCTCAAAAGCATCTGAATACCCCGCAAAACATACGTTTTCATATTAGGTGCATTGTGCTGCCACCTATTGCCAGGAACTTTTCGCTGGCTCTCTATATGAGATAAAATACGTTGCTACGAAAAGAGCCCTAAAATACATTTTAGGGATGCTGTGCTGTTACTTTATATAGATCATTAAATTTCACCAAAACTAACTATATTGTGTTCTTATTATTCTGAATCTGGCTTTCTATTAAAGGAACATTTTTTCGTTACTGTAACTCGCCATAAAGTTCAACATATCTTCCTTACTTTACAGTTATTGAAAAGGTTACTGAAAATTATTTCGTTATGGATACTGATGTTATAGTACGCAATGTTTGTTCATCATCTAAATTTTGCAGTGGAGTTTTGCTAACAGTAAAACACCAATAAGTACCACGACTAACACGAGAACATGAGACTATTATCAGAGAAAAAGATGTTTTTATTGTAATGTTTGCCAGACTAGAACTACGCACAACAAGATTTCTTTTATATTATGAAGGTAAATTATCTTTTCGCACGGTTAATAATATATCATCCGCAGCCCACGTCCACCTGTAAAACACATCATAAAATCTGCTGCTCTGCCCTGCAATTCCGAAGCTGGAAGAAATAATTTTTGTTCACTATTACCTGTCCGCTTCTTTGAGGTATGATTGGTTTCATTTAATGCAGTCTGAATGCGCCGCGGCAGCGGTTCGTTCGTTCGTAGCGCAGCTCTGCACCACGAATAATATTTAAATAGCTGAAAATGTCTTAAAAGGATGGGATAAAATACCAGGCAAGCTTATTACAAATCGTAATGCAAGTTTTCATTAAACAACTCAATTCCAAACATTTAGACAGATTAAATTATTACACACCTTTACAAATCAGTACCTGATGGCGTATGTCTCTGAATCTTGACAAAAGAATGCTACACAAGCGTACAATATAACGTCACAGGCTCTTCCTACTCACGTAACTCCAAGAAGACGACAGAGAAATTAATGTTCGGTCACTACTATTTATACTCGTTGTGACATATTCTCATCTTTGTTTGATATTTAATAAGTATCGTCTGTGGCTGTTTCAGTACTCGCCGACACAGATATTATCTTAGAAAGAAATCGGTACATAACTGTATACAAGTATAAAACATGACACATAATGGTTTCTCTTTATTACATAAAGTTCACACAATCATTGTCCACGCAATTACTATCATCCAGTTCAATTATTCTTTTCTCCTTTTTTAACACATATAATATGTGTTTTGCCAGGAGACGTTACACTCTCTATATCAGCGACTTCAGTAGTCATTAACATCGTGACAGAGCAGAATGGGGCGCTCCGCGGAACTCACGGACTTGGAACGTGTTCACGTGATAGGGTGTCACTTGTGTCATACGTCTGTAAGCGAGATTTCCACACTCCTAAACATCCCTAGCTCCACTGTTTCCGACGTGATAGTGAAGTGGAAACGTGAAGAGACACATATAGTACAAAAGCGTAGAGGCCGGCCTCGTCTGTCGACAGACAGAGACCACCGACAGTTGAAGAGAGGCGTAATGTGTTATAGATGTCTATCTATCTAGACCATCACATAGGAATTCCAAACTGCATCAGGATCCACTGCAACTACTATGGCAGTTAGGCGGGAGGTGAGCAAACATGAAATTCATGGTGGAGCGGTTGCTCGTAAGCCGCACATCACGCCGGTAAATGCCAAACGACGCCTCGCTTGGTGTAAGGAGCGTAAACACTGGACGATTGAACAGTGGAAAAACGTTGTGTGGAGTGACAAATCACGATACACAACGTGGCGATCAGATGGCAGAGTGTGGCTATGGCGTATAGCCGGCCAGAGTGGCCGAGCGGTTCTAGGCGCTACAGTCTGGAACCGCGCGACCGCTACGGTCGCAGGTTCGAATCCTGCCTCGGGCATGGATGTGTGTGATGTCCTTAGGCTAGTTAGGTTTAAGTAGTTCTAAGTTCTAGGGGACTGATGACCTCAGAAGTTAAGTCCCATAGTGCTCAGAGCCATTTTAACCATTTTTTTATGGCGTATGCCCGGTAAACGTCATCTGCCAGCGTGCGTAGTGCCAACAGTAAAATTCGGAGGCAGTGGTGTTATGGTTTGGTCATGCTTTTCATGGAGGGGGCTTGCACCCCATGTTTTTGTGCGTGGCACTATTACGGCAGAGCACTACATTGATGTTTTAAGTGCCTTCTTGCTTTCCGCTGTTGAAGAGCAATTAGGGGATGGCGATTGCATCTTTCAACACGATCGAGCACATGTTCATAATGCACGGCCTGTGGCGGAGTGGTTACAAGATAATAACGTCCTTGTAATGGACTGGCTTGAACAGAGTCCTGACCTGAATCCTATAAAACACTTTTGGGATGTTTTAGGACGCCAGCTTCGTGCCAGATCTCAACGTCCGACATCGATAGCTCTCCTTAGTACAGCATTCCGTGAAGAATGGGCTGCCATTCTCCAAGAAACCTTCCAGCACCAGATCGAACGTATGCCTGCGAGCGTGGAAGCTGTCATCAAGACTAAGGGTGGGCCAACACCATATTGAAATCCAGCATTACCGATGGAGGACGCCACGAACTTGTTTAGCCAGGTGTCTGTATACTTTTGGTCACGTAGTGTACGCTAGTTACGGTGGAAATTATAAAAACAAACGCGTTTATCGTTACGAAAAACTGGCTCTGAGCACTATGGGACTCAACTGCTGAGGTCATTAGTTCCCTAGAACTTAGAACTAGTTAAACCTAACTAACCTAAGGACATCACAAACATCCATGCCCGAGGCAGGATTCGAACCTGCGACCGTTGCGGTCTTGCGGTTCCAGACTGCAGCGCCTTTAACCGCACGGCCACTTCGGCCGGCTTTCATGCAGCTCACCATGCTACTCTATCTTGTGCAAGCTTCATCTCTCAGTGCCTACTGCAACCTACATCCTTCTGAATATGCTTGGTGTATTCATCTCTTGGTCTCCCTCTACGATTTTTACCCTGCACGCTGCCCTCCAGTACTAAATTGGTGATCCCTTGATGCCTCAAACATGTCCTACCAACCGATCCCTTCTTCTAGTCAAGTTGTGCCACAAACTTCTCTTCTCCCCAATCCTATTCAACACCTCCTCATTAGTTATGTGATCTATTCATCTACACTCCATACAAATACGTTCAGAAACGACTTCCTAACCGCCGGCCGAAGTGGCCGTGCGGTTAAAGGCGCTGCAGTCTGGAACCGCAAGACCGCTACGGTCGCAGGTTCGAATCCTGTCTCGGGCATGGATGTTTGTGATGTCCTTAGGTTAGTTAGGTTTAACTAGTTCTAAGTTCTAGGGGACTAATGACCTCAGCAGTTGAGTCCCATAGTGCTCAGAGCCATTTGAACCATTCGACTTCCTAACAATTAAATCAATACTCGATGTTAACAAATTTCTCTTCTTCAGAAACGCTTTCCTTCCCATTGCCAGTCTACATTTTATATCATCTCTATTTCGACCATCATCAGTTATTTTGCACCCCAAGCAGCAAATACCCTCAACATCACCCGACTTAATTCGACTACATTCCATTAGCCTCGTTTTGCTTTTGTTGATGTTCATCTTATATCCTCCCATCAAGTCACCATCCATTCCGTTCAACGGCTCTTCCAATTCCTTTGCTGTCTCTGACAGAATTATAATGTCATCAGCGAACCTCAAAGTTTTTATTTCTTCTCCATGGATTTTAATACCTACTCCGAATTTTTCTTTTGTTTCCTTCAGTGCTTGCTCAATATAGAGATTAAATAACATCGGGGAGAGGCTACAACCCTGTCTCACTCCCTTCCCAACCACTGCTTCCCTTTCATGCCCCTCAACTCTTATAACTGACATTCGGTTTCTATACAAATTGTAAATAGCCTTTCGCTCCCTATATTTTACCCCTGCCATCTTCAGAATTTGAAAGAGAGTATTCCAGTCAACATTGTCAAAAGCTTTCTGTAAGTCTACAAATGCTAGAAACGCAGGTTTGCCTTTCCTTAGTCTAGCTTCTAAGATAAGCCGTAGGGTCAGTATTGCCTCACGTGTTCCAATATTTCTACGGAATCCAAACTGATCTTCGCCAAGGTCGGCTTATGCTAAAAGATTCAAAAAAACATCCCTGAAACACCACAGAAATTTTTCCATTATTGTTAGAGTTCAACGTATATACAGTAGCAGCCTTCAAGCCGTAGGAGAAAGGTTTCATTGATAAGTAAAAGATTAGCTAAAGACGGTTATGAGCGGTGCACAGGAAGGAGAAGGTACTAAACACACTACTATTCATTAGAGCAATTGGCGGCTGATAATTGCCTTGGTGGAAGTCATAGAACTCTACTGAGCCAGGTAACTGCCTTGGTACTAGGTGGCGGACAACACCGAGACAGTTATCACATTGGTGATAAAAATAGAGTAGCGAATAACAACTCCCACCGTGACTGCGATGACGCCGTAGACGAGTGGCGAGCGTAGAGACAGCCGACAGCAGACCTGTATATCCTGCCGGCTGCGTCCAGTTACACTGTCCTTCTGAGTATATGGGCTGTCCTAGGAGGAATGGTCAATATTTCGCAATACGACAGGAACGGTCATTCGAAGTTAAAAAAAGTCTCGTAAATACGGGCACAAAGGTAAAACCTGTACGGGAAGACAGAGACTGGAATACACCCAACAAATAAGTGAGGACGCAGAGTATATGCGCTACTCAGAGATGAAGAGGTTGCCACCAGAGAGGAATTCGCGGCGGGCTGCATCACACCAGTCAGATAACTGATAGTCTGCTGATACCCCTCCATCCCCCACCCCTCCAAAATAAAAGAAGGCAAAGGGAAAGGAGTGACAACGGTGACGAAAAAGGCAACAGATCGTGCAAGAAAAACGTTAAGGTCGAGCGCGGGACTAGCCGAGCGGTCTAAGGCGCTGCAGTCATGGACTGTGGGGCTCATCCCGGCGGAGGTTCGAGTCCTCCCTCGGGCATGAATGTGTGTGTTCGTCCTTAGGGTAATTTAGGTTAAGTAGTGTGTAAACTTAGGGACTAATAACCTTAGCAGTTAAGTCCCATAAGATTTCACACACAGTTGAACAGCGTTAAGGTCGAGTAAGTCGAGACGTGTAAATTTTGAAAAGAGCAACACAGTGCTGAGTGGAGTAGGGTTTAGGTGTCTACCAAAAAGAAAATAAGTTGTAGTAAATATCCCATTGGCAATATGGACAGTTGGATTATGGAGGATAGCTTTCTGCGATATAATGAACAATAGAAAGAAACACAAACTTTCACAATCTTCGCAGCTCTCATCGCATAGAATTGTACATCAAGCAATTATAGCAAGGAAACTCAGAGATAAATTGATCTGTATTGGTTTTAGAAGGTGCCAGAATGAACAGGTCGTCGTGAACGGAACGACATAGGCTTTCCGTTTTTTCTTAATACTACAGTAAGGACTTACTAAAAAAATGAAGCATCATAAATTAAAGTGGCAGCTGTTATTCAGACGAGATGTGGATTCAGACACATTAAATTGTGAACAAATTTTGACAAAGTGGCAGAGTCGGAGTATTATTGTCAATCAAAGTAACGGACAATGTTTTATTGTTGTGTTACACAGGGAATGGCGAATAATCGTAAGCCATACTGACTGAATAATTAAGTCTCTACTACGTGTGTATATACCACAACCAGTCATGAAGTTTAAACGGCTAAAATAGTCTCGAAGTCTCCGTTGCAGGTTGCTTATCCAAAGGCTTCCAGGGGCCGCAAGTATCTGATTTTCGGAATTTCATACAATTAGTGACCAAATTTAAAATGCTTTCAAAATCTACTTAAGAGGTTTCGCTGGCAAGCATTTACACATCGTCCACCTAGTACCGATGTCCCCCCATGCGTTTTCCATACCTTTGGAGCCCTGAAAAAAAATATTCGTAGCCTTCAATTTGTTTCGGACAAAGAGGTGAACACCACCGTACAATCATGGTTTCCATTAAGACATTGTCTCACAGTAGGATACTTTTTTTGACAGTTACGGCAATTACATTTTAAATAATAAACTGTTAACTTACTTTTTTTACATCTGTCTCGTTTTAATTTGGCTGCCCTATACAGTCAAACAAGGGGAGGCCGCCAATTGTGAAATTCAGATTCGATTCATACTGCGCATAATAAAATCTCATGGCCAGAGGTGTAATGTGGCAAAGCACCAAGATGCACTTCTCAGCCGTTGTCGAGAAAACCGAGTTAAAAGAAACCGTTGCGGTGAAATACTCTCTACGATTAATAGTTTTCTACAGCGTCGTGGCGCAGCGGTAAGCGCTCGAGTTTGTAATCCCAAGGTCGCCGGATCGAATCTCGCGCCACGCAACTTTTTTTTTAGTATTTGTTTTTTGTAATTCAAATATATATATATATATATATATCAGCTTGCTCTCAATTTTGTACAAAATTTTTACAAAGATCTTGTTAAACCGAGTTAGTTCCACCCTAGACTCAGCCCAGCCTATAGAACAAGCTGGATTCCCAAGCAATTTTAGCACTATTGACCACATTCTGACCGTTAGTGAAGTGATAAGCAGAGCGAATGAATACAAACTGCCTCTCTGCATTGCCTTTGTTGACTTTGAAAAGGCATTTGACTCCGTTAGCCATGTAGCTGTCCTCCAAGCTTTGAGTGAGCAAGGAGTGGGAGCAGCATACATTGAAGTGCTCAGGAAAATCTACGAGAATTCTTCAGCTTATGTTAACATCGGCAAATCAACTCAAGAATTCCGCATCATGAGGGGTGTCAAGCAAGGCGATCCCATCCCCCCAAAATTGTTCTCTGCTGTATTGGAAATGGCTATGTCAAAGCTGAGCTGGGAAGGTAAGGGAATTAGAATTAATGGAAGAAGGCTTACCAACTTGAGATTTGCTGATGATATTGCCTTACTGGCCAAAGACTTCGCAGAGCTCCAAAACTTAGTTACAGATCTTGCATCGGAATGTCAGCTGGTTGGCTTGAACATGAACCTTTCCAAAACAAAAGTAATATCCAACAAATGGATCCCAGCTGGAGATGTGAAAGTCAAGGACAGTCTACTAGAAGAGGTCAGTGAATATGTCTACCTTGGCCAGATTATAAATATGAAGGAAGACATAAGACCAGAAATCTATCGACGCATCAAGCTTGGCTGGCAAGCATTTGGGAAGAATTCAAAAGTATTCAGATCAAAAATGCCAGTAAATCTGAAGAAAGCAGCATTTGATCAATGCATTCTTCCTGTGATGACGTACGGATGCGAGACATGGACACTGAACTCATTCACAAAAAGGAAACTTAGGACAGCACAGAGAGCCATGGAGAGATCAATGCTGGGCTATACAAGAAAGGACAGGAAAAGGGCAGATGACATCCGGTCTGTGACGAAGGTTAATGACATCTTAGAGAGAGTAGGTTCCTTGAAATGGCAGTGGGCTGGCCACGTCGCAAGAAGAAAAGACAACAGATGGACGAAGTTAGTACTGGAGTGGAGTCCGAGAGAGCACCGGAGGTCTAGAGGAAGACCACCAGACAGATGGGACAAAGACATCAAGAAGATCGCTGGTAACACCTGGCAGAGAACTGCCCAAGACCGTCCCACTTGGAGAAGACTTCTGAAAGCCTACCTGAATCCACGACTCGAAGAGGCCACATCATCTAATGATTGAATTGGCTGATGATGATGATATATATATATATATATATTTGAATTACAAAAAACCAATAATGAAAAAAAGTTGCGTGGTGCGGGATTCGATCCGGCGACCTTCGGATTACGAACCCAAGCGCTTACCTCTGCGCCACGAAGATGTAGTAAATTATTAATCATAGAGAGTATTTCACCGTAACGGTTTTTTTAACTGTCGATTTTCTCGACAACGGCTGAGAAGTGAATCTTGGTGCTTTGCCACATTACACCTCTGGCCATGAGCTTTTATTATGCGCAGTATGAATCGAATCTGAATTTCACAATTGGCGGCCTTCCCTTGTAAGACAAAAAAAGAACAACACGCCACGAAGGAATTATCCGAATGCAAGGGATGTCGGTAGATGTGATATAGATTTACAGGCAAGCAAATGATTACAGTTTCAAAAAATTGGATTATTTGTTAAAAAAAAAAAGAACTTTGCAGATTGGCAAGACAATAATCCGTTGCTCCATCTCTGGCCCTTATGCAAGTAGTTACAGGGTTATTACAAATGATTGAAGCGATTTCACAGCTCTACAATAACTTTATTATTTGAGATATTTTCACAATGCTTTGCACACACATACAAAAACTCAAAAAGTTATTTTAGGCATTCACAAATGTTCGATATGTGCCCCTTTAGTGATTCGGCAGACATCAAGCCGATAATCAAGTTCCTCCCACACTCGGCGCAGCATGTCCCCATCAATGAGTTCGAAAGCATCGTTGATGCGAGCTCGCAGTTCTGGCACGTTTCTTGGTAGAGGAGGTTTAAACACTGAATCTTTCACATAACCCCACAGAAAGAAATCGCATGGGGTTAAGTCGGGAGAGCGTGGAGGTCATGACAGGAATTGCTGATCATGATCTCCACCACGACCGATCCATCGGTTTTCCAATCTCCTGTTTAAGAAATGCCGAACATCATGATGGAAGTGCGGTGGAGCACCATCCTGTTGAAAGATGAAGTCGGCGCTGTCGGTCTCCAGTTGTGGCACGAGCCAATTTTCCAGCATGTCCAGATACATGTGTTCAACCGTTTCTTCGCTCACTGCAGGCCGACCCGTTGAATTCCGCTTACAGAGGCATCAAGAAGCTTTAAACTGCGCATACAATCGCCGAATGGAGTTAGCAGTTGGTGGATCTTTGTTGAACTTCGTCCTGAAATGTCGTTGTACTGTTATGACTGACTGATGTGAGTGCATATCAAGCACGACATACGCTTTCTCGGCTCCTGTCGCCATTTTGTCTCACTGCGCTCTGGCGGCAGAAACCTGAAGTGCGGCTTCAGCCGAACAAAACTTTATGAGGTTTTCTACGTATCTGTAGTGTGTCGTGACCGTACGTCAATGAATGGAGCTACAGTGAATTTATGAAATCGCTTCAATCATTTGTAATAGCCCTGTATTTGGTTTGGCATTGACTGATAGGCTTGTTGGGCTCCTGAAGGATATCGTGTCAACTTACGTCCGATTGCCGCGTTAGATCCTGAAAATCCCGAGATGGTTGGAGGGCCGTGCCCATAACGCTGCCAAAGTTGTCAATTGGGTGGAGATCTGGCAACCTTGGTGGCCAAGGATGGGTTTGGCAAGCACGAACACAAGTAGGAGAAACCCTTGCCCTGTGCGGGCGGGCATTATCTTGCTGAAATGTAAGCCTAGGATGGCTTGCCATGAAGAACAACAAAACGGTGCGTAGAATATCGTCGACATATCGCTGCACTGTAAGGGCGCCGCAGATGACAATCTGACGTGTCCTGCTATAAAAGAATGGACTAGTTCTCAGACCATATGGCGGGCAACAGACAGGTTGTTACCCCACCGCTAGTCGGGGAGTCTCCAAAAAAGTTTTAGCTGGTCACCGGGGCCCAGTTGGGAGCGGGACTCATCAGTGACGACAATTCTACTCTACTCAATGAGATCTCAGGCCGAAGACGTGCATGGAGACACCCTAGACAGCGATGGGATATTAACATGACTGTTGCCCGTGGCATGACCCAACAACCAGGACTGATGATCTGGGTTGCCATTTCTTTTCATAGTTGGACCTCTTCGGTTGTCGTCTGCGGTACCATTAAAGCACGCAGGTGTGTCGTCGATATTCTACGCACCGTTTTGTTGGCGTTCACGGCAACACATAAAGGGCTTAAACTTTAGCAAGATAACGCTCGCCCACAAACGGCGAGAGGTTCCACTCCTTGTATTCGTGGTTGCCAAACCTTACCTTGGATAGCGAGGTCGCCGGATCTCTTCCCAATTGAGAACGTTTGGAGCATGGCCCTCCAACCAAATCGCGATTTTGACGATCTAACGTTTCAGTTAGACACAATTTGGCACGATATCCATCAGGAGCCCAACAAGCCTATCAATCGATCTCAAACCGGGTAACTGCTTGCCGGCCGGGATGGCCGAGCGGTTCTAGGCGCTACAGTCTGGAACCGCGCGACCGCTACGGTCGCAGGTTCGAATCCTGCCTCGGGCATGGATGTGTGTGATGTCCTTAGGTCAGTTAGGTTTAAGTAGTTCTAAGTCTAGGGGACTGATGACCTCAGAAGTTAAGTCCCATAGTGCTCAGAGCCATTTGCACCAAAACTTCTTGCATAAGGGCCAGAGGGAGACCAACGCGTTATTGACTTGCTCAAATTGTGAAGCTCCTTCTCTTGAATAAATCATCCACTTCTTTTTTAATGTGATCACTTGTTTTACTTTCAATGTACATCACGTCTGCCGATTCTCGTCCTATTCGGCTAATTCGTTCGTGGTGCATATTTCCTTTTTTCCTTCTTTTTCTTAGACTATATATCAACGGTCGTCGTTCAGACTTACGAAGCTGTATTGGGCAGTTAGTGCTATGCTTAAAGTTTTGTGATAGAATACTCGAGTTCGAGAGTTCCATTCGGCGTTTTACTGTAACTTTGTTTTTTTTCTAATTTTGAACTGCTCTGTAATACTGTAGTATGCAGTATGCACTATTTTCTTTTCCCTTTTTTACGTTGAATGTAATAACGATTGGTCAGAAGCATTATAAATATTCTTTAAGAGTAATAATCAGTTACAAATAAATTACCTGTCATAGGAGATAAATAACGACAAAAATTTTCAGTGCAGAGATATTGAAGATGCACATGACAGTCAGTAAGAGGGGCAGGATGTAATATTTTAAATATACTATCAGTGAAAGCGTGTGAATAGACTGGCAAGCATGCAGAAGTGTAATGAGTGGAAGATAACATAGTAAATGTTTAAAGGCAAAATACGTACGTCTTTAAAAGCGGAATGATGAAAACAATTGTGCTCTATTAGTTAGTATTAAATAATTGCACGTGTTTTCTATAAGATCTGCTGTAGGCTTTCTATGGAACAACGACATAACTGAAATCCTTATCAGCCAGTAATTCTTATGTATTACGTTATCACGTCATTTACTCTGATACCACACTATTTCGTTTGTATCGCACTGATATTTAGTCCATGTTCGAGAGTTTTAATGAGTTCGTTAGCTGACGCTTGGGAATTACGGTTGGTTGGTTGATCTGGGGGAGGGGACCAAACAGCGAGGTCATCGGTCCCACCGGAATAGGGAAGGATGTGGAAGGAAATCGCCCGCGTCCATTCAAAGGAACCGTCCCATCATTTGCCCGAAGCAAATTAGGCAAAAATCAAATGGCTCTGTGCACTTTGGGACTTATCATCTGAGGTCATCAATCCCCTAGAACTTAGAACTACTTAAACCTAACTAACCCAAGGACGTCACAGACATCCATGCCAGAGGCAGGATTCGAACCTGCGGCCGTAGCGGTCGCGTGGTTCCAAACTGAAGCGCCTAGAACCGCTCGGCTACAACGGCCGGCGCGAATTAGGCAAATCACGTAGAAATGAGTAAGGTAACTTTGTAAACGTATGATCCTCTGTATCTCGATCTCAGTATATTTCAGTTCCGAAGAAGGCCTCTGTCTACAAGGATTAATGCATCAGATAACATAGCAAGCAGTTTAAAATTAAAAAGTTAAAAAAAAGAAACTGCATTAGATCTGAAGTCGAGCTCTCGAACTCGTGTATTCTAACGCAAAACTCTACCCACAGCACTAACTGTGCAAGAAAGGTACTGACAAGGGAACCTCCCCATCGCACCCCCCCTCAGATTTAGTTATAATTTGGCACAGTGGATAGGCCTCGAAAAACTGAACACAGATCAATTGAGAGAACAGGAAGAAGTTGTGTGGAACTATGAAAAAATAAACAAAATATACAAACTGAGTAGTCCATGTGCAAGATAGGCAATAACAAAGATGGTGTGAGCTCAGGAGCGCCGTGGTCCCGTGGTTAGCGTGAGCAGCTGCGGAGCGAGAGGTCCTTGGTTCAAGTCTTTCCTCGAGCGAAGAGTTTACTTACTTCATTTTTGCGAAGTTATGATCTGTCCGTTCGTTCATTGACGTCTCTGTTCTCTGTAATAAGATTAGTGTCTGTGTGTTGCGACCGCACCGCAAAACCGTGCGATTAGCAGACGAAAGGACGTGCCTCTTCAATGGGAACCGAAAACATTTGATCGCAAGGTCATAGGTCAACCGATTCCTCCACAGGAAAACACGTCTGATATATTCAATACGACAATGGTGACGGCATGTGCGTCACATGACAGGAATATGTTGTCGATCCACCTAACTTGCGCACTTGGCGAATGGGTAAAAAGATTCTTCTACCTTGCCCGATTTAGGTTTCCTTGTGGATGTGATAATCACTCCCAAAAAAGTGATGAAAACATAAGAGTTTGTCACATAAACTGCAACAAATGAATGCAACAGTTTCACAGTAGCACAGTTTTCACTGTGCTCTGTCAAAACATACGTTTTTTAACGTCTTCAAATTTTTCCGTGTGTAGACCGTCAAATCCTGCATATCTCCAAGCAAATCTGAACATGTCCTGGAATTTTGGAGAGCGAAGTTGATTATGTGTGTTGTGTACATAGTTCCGCGTAGTCAGCGCGTACACAACTTTCCCACTAGAGAGCGCCCCGCTAAGCACAACAGCGCAGGCGCAGAGCTCGTCCGTCTACCGCACTACGAGATGGCGCTGTCTTAGAGACGGACCAAATTCTGCTTCCGTCGATCCGCATATTAATATGTAACGCAGCTGATGAGATTGCTGCTAACGTAGAACCTTTTCTCCTCGCGGATCACATTCGCGCAGTGATACCTGAACGCTCGAGGAATTATAATGAGTGTACAGACCTCCAATTAGTCAGTCTGCATTAGTCTGTAGTCAAGTTTCAGTCTGCACCTAATAAGATTACCATATTCCTGTACATAGCCATGAAGAGAAATGTATAGACACTTTGTCAAGTATCAGAGATACGTGAGAATAAGATTAACGTACCAAGACCAAAGGAACTTCAGATTGTCAATTGTAAATAGCACCCAGAACCAAGTTAAGTTATTTTTATGCTTGTTATTATTTTAATAAATGTGTGTGAAAATTAATCACGTTCTGTTTAAAGTTGGTCACCGTCAATCTGCTACTCTAAGCGTGCAAGTGGCATTTCTATCGTCTGACCTAACGGCAGAAGATAGACCCTCCACAATAAGACCACGAGACATATTGCTGACATTCGCCTACTTCGTTAGAGCGACAAGTCAAATAATCTGATGGTGTGTGTGTACCGAAGGCCTTACAGTACGCGCACCACAATGTGCGAGTGCCTGAACTCTGATAATTGTCTGAAAATAAAAATTTAAACTTTTCACTCGAGGGAAGACTGGAACCAAAGACCTCTCGTTCCGCAGCTGCTCGCGCTAACCACGGGACCACGGCGCTCTTGAGCTCACATCATCCTTGATGTGGCCTATGTTGCCCATGGACTACTCAGTTTGTATATTTTGGTTATTTTTTCATAGTTCCACACAACTTCTTCCTGTTTTCTCGATTGGTTTTCAAGGCCTATCCACTGTGCCAACTTATAACTAAATCTGGGGGGAGAGGGGGGGGTGCGATGGGGAGGTTCCCTTGTGAGTACTGAATAAAGGTACTTGTCGCACGTGTGATTTCTTTGATGGATAACAGGAGGTAACGACAGGAAATGTCACGTTAAGCTACTCGACCAAGTCGTAAACTGTAGACGGTGGAAGCGGTGCAATGTATCCTCTGCCACAAGCCGTATCGTTATTTGAGGAGTACTACGGTAAGAGCCCCATCCCCTTTGTATGGATGAGCTGTCTGGAAGCCGACAAAGAGAATTACGTCCCGCCGGCGCCGCTACAGCCGCTCAGACCGGCTCGCGTTACGTAAACAGCGGCGTCGGCAGGTAGCAGACAGCTGAATGTGCCGCGGCCGGCCGGTGACGTGATTACGCAGGCAGCGCCCATTCCGCAGTCCACAGCGCGGCGTCGCCAGACGCAACGAGCCGAGGCCTTCCGTTATCACCGCAGCAGACACAAACGGGCTGGCGCGCTCCCAGGGTCGCGTCGCTCCAGCCACAAGCCGCTGGGCAAATGGCGCCCACTTCCTGTGTTGTACTGAGCTCTTCATCTCAGAGTAGCTCTTAGGCACGGCTACACTGAAGCGATGCGGTATCCGATAAGAAACGCGATGTGACTCGTGATACGACACGTACGAAGGGCGTTTGAAAAGTCCGTGCCAAAAATAAAAACTACTTACGTGTTAAGTCCGTGCCAAAAATAAAAACTACTTACGTGTTCAGGGTAAACCTTTTTTACACAACTGCCACTAAAATTGCTACACCAAGAAGAAATGCAGATGATAAACGGGTATTCATTGGACAGATATATTATACTAGAACTGAATTGTGATTACATTTTCACGCAATTTGGGTGCATAGATGCTGAGAAATCAGTACCCAGAACAACCACCTCTCGCCGTAATAACGGCCTTGATACGCCTGGGCATTGAGACAAACAGAGCTTGGATGGCGTGTACAGGTACAGCTGCCCATGCAGATTCAACACGATACCACAGTTCATCAAGAGTAGTGATTGGCGTATTGTGACGAGCCAGTTGCTCGGCCACCATTGACCAGACGTTTTCAGTTGGTGAGAGATCTGGAGAATGTGCTGGCCAGGGCAGCAGTCGAACATTTTCTCTATCCAGAAAGGCCCGTACAGGACCTGCACCATGCTGTCGTGCGTTATACTGCTGAAATGTGTGGTTTCGGAGGGATCGAATGAAGGGTAGAGCAACGGGTTGTAAATTATCTGAACTGTAACGTCCACTGTTCAATGCGAACAAGAGGTGACCGAGACGTGTAACCAATGGCAACCCATACCATCACGCCAGGTGATACGCCAGTATGGCAATAACGAATACACGCTTCCAATTTGCGTTCACCGCGATGTCGCCAAACACAGATGCGACCATCATAATGCTATAAATAGAACTTAGATTCATCCGAAAAAATGACGTTTTGCCATTCGTGCACCCAGGTTCGTCGTTGAGTACACCGTCGCAGGCGCTCCTGTCTGTGATGCAGCGTCAAGGGTAACCGCAGCCATGGTCTCCGAGCTGATAGTCCATGCTGCTGCAAACGTCGAACTGTTCGTGCAGAAGGTTGTTGTCTTGCAAACGTCCCCATCTGTTGACTCATGGATAGAGACGTGGCTGCACGATCCGTTACAGCCATGTGGATAAGATGCCTGTCATCTCGACTGCTAGTGATACGAGGCCGTTGGGATCCAGCACGGCCTTCCGTATTACCCTCCTGAACCCACCGATTCCATATTCTGCTAAAAGTCATTGGATATCGACCAACGCGAGCAGCAATGTCGCGATACGATAAACCGCAATCGCGATAGGCTACAATCCGACCTTTATCAAAGTCGGAAACGTGATGGTACGCATTTCTCCTACTTGCACGAGGCATCACAACAACGTTTCACCAGGCAACGCCGGTCAACTGCTGTTTGTGTATGAGAAAATGGTTGGAAACTTCCCTCATGTCAGCACGTTGTAGGTGTCGCTGCCGGCGCCAGCCTTGTGTGAATGCTTTGAAAAGCTAATCATTTGCATATCACAGCATCTTCTTCCTGTCGGTTGAATGTCGCGTCTGTAGCACGTCATCTTCGTGGTGTAGCAATTTTAATGGCCAGTAGTGTATTTTTCGACTTAGTCTGCTTTTAGACTTATACACTTCATCCAATGCTGTTCTAATTTGTTGATCCCTTCCGAATAATAGGAACTGTCCAAGTCTGCAAAATACACTCCTGGAAATTGAAATAAGAACACCGTGAATTCATTGTCCCAGGAAGGGGAAACTTTATTGACACATTCCTGGGGTCAGATGCATCACATGATCACACTGACAGAACCACAGGCACATAGACACAGGCAACAGAGCATGCACAACGTCGGCACTAGTACAGTGTATATCCACCTTTCGCAGCAATGCAGGCTGCTATTCTCCCATGGAGACGATCGTAGAGATGCTGGATGTAATCCTGTGGAACGGCTTGCCATGCCATTTCCACCTGGCGCCTCAGTTGGACCAGCGTTCGTGCTGGACGTGCAGACCGCGTGAGACGACGCTTCATCCAGTCCCAAACATGCTCAATGGGGGACAGATCCGGAGATCTTGCTGGCCAGGGTAGTTGACTTACACCTTCTAGAGCACGTTGGGTGGCACGGCATACATGCGGACGTGCATTGTCCTGTTGGAACAGCAAGTTCCCTTGCCGGTCTAGAAGTGGTAGAACGATGGGTTCGATGACGGTGTGGATGTACCGTGCACTATTCAGTGTCCCCTCGACGATCACCAGTGGTGTACGGCCAGTGTAGGAGATCGCTCCCCACACCATGATGCCGGGTGTTGGCCCTGTGTGCCTCGGTCGTATGCAGTCCTGATTGTGGCGCTCACCTGCACGGCGCCAAACACGCATACGACCATCATTGGCACCAAGGCAGAAGCGACTCTCATCGCTGAAGACGACACGTCTCCATTCGTCCCTCCATTCACGCCTGTCGCGACACCACTGGAGGTGGGCTGCACGATGTTGGGGCGTGAGCGGAAGACGGCCTAACGGTGTGTGGGACCGTAGCCCAGCTTCATGGAGACGGTTGCGAATGGTCCTCGCCGATACCCCAGGAGCAACAGTGTCCCTAATTTGCTGGGAAGTGGCGGTGCGGTCCCCTACGGCACTGCGTAGGATCCTACGGTCTTGGCATGCATCCGTGCGTCGCTGCGATCCGGTCCCAGGTCGACGGGCACGTGCACCTTCCGCCGACCACTGGCGACAACATCGATGTACTGTGGAGACCTCACGCCCCACGTGTTGAGCAATTCGCGGTACGTCCACCCGGCCTCCCGCATGCCCACTATACGCGCTCGCTCAAAGTCCGTCAACTGCACATACGGTTCACGTCCACGCTGTCGCGGCATGCTACCAGTGTTAAAGACTGCGATGGAGCTCCGTATGCCACGGCAAACTGGCTGACACTGACGGCGGCGGTGCACAAATGCTGCGCAGCTAGCGCCATTCGACGGCCAACACCGCGGTTCCTGGTGTGTCCGCTGTGCCGTGCGTGTGATCATTGCTTGTACAGCCCTCTCGCAGTGTCCGGAGCAAGTATGGTGGGTCTGACACACCGGTGTCAATGTGTTCTTTTTTCCATTTCCAGGAGTGTAGCTATTAGTCGCTGCAGTCACCTCCTCGTTGAATAAAATCTTTGTCTCACCAGCCATTTTTTTTTTCAAATTGTATCTGATGAACATTCGCCGTCCATGACAAGATACTGGCTTCTGTTATTTAAGAATTCGAGCCACTCACATATCTGTGAACTTATTCCGTATGCTCGTACATGAGAAAGCTATCAGCAAGATGGGTTCCGCGATTGCTCACGCTTGACCAAAAACAGAATCGTGTGATGGATGGTTTGCAGCTGTTCAGGAAGAATCCGCAGGACCTTAAGCGACGTTTCGTTGCTGTGGATGTAACATGGATACATTACTATACTCCTGAGACCAAAGAACAATCTAAACAATGGGTTACCAAGGGAGAATCTGCACCAAAACAGGCGAAGACCAGTCCTTCGGCCGGAAAGGTTATGGCGACAGTCTTTTGGGATTCGCAAGGGATAATCCTCATTGACTATCTGGGAAAGGGTTAAAATATTACAGGTGCATATTATTTATCGTTATTCGACCGTTTGAAAACCGAGCTACAAGAAAAGCGCCGGCGATTGGACCGCAAAAAAGTCCTTTTCCATCACGACAATGGATAGCGCGCACCTCAGCAGTTGTGGTCGCAAAATTAATGGAAATACGATTCCAAGTCGTTTCATATCACCCCTATTCTCCAGACTTGGCTCCCTCGACTACTATTTGTTCCTCAATTTGAAGAACTGGCTGGTGGGACAAAGATTTTATTCAAACGAGGAGGCGATTGCAGCAACTAGTAGCTATTTTGCAGACTTAGACAATTCCTATTATTCGGAAGGGATCAACAAATTAGAACAGCCTGCGACTGCACCGTATCAAATGCTTTCCGGAAATCTAGAAATATGGAATCTGCGTGTTGCCCTTCATCCATAGTTCTCAGAATATCATGTGAGAAAAGGGCAGCCTGAGTTTCCCACGAGCGATGCTTTCTAAAATCATGCTGATTCGTGGACATAAGCTTCTTGGCCTGAAGAAAGTTTCTTATATTCGAACTAAGAATATGTTCAAGGATTCTGCACTAAACAGAAGTTAGGGATATTGGTTTGTAATTTTGTGGGTCCGCTCGTTTACTTTTCTTTTATACTGCAGTCACCTGCGCTTTTCTCCAGTCGTTTGGGACTTTGTGTTGGGCGAGAGACTCACGATAAATGCAACCTAGGTAAGGAGCTAGTGCCGTAGAGTCCTCTTTGTAAAATCGAACTGTTATTCCATCCGGACCTGATGATTCATTTGTTTCCAAATCTTTCAGTTGCTTCTCTACACCAGATATGCTTATTTCTATGTTGTCCATAATGGAGTCTGTCCGATGGTCATATGATGGTATGTTTGGACGGTTCTCCTGTGTGAATGATTTCTTGAACGTGAAATTTAAAACTTCGGCTTTCGTTTTCTGCCTTCAACTGCCACACCAGACGGGTCAACAAGGGACTGAATGGAAGCCTTAGACCCGCTTAGAGACTTTACATACGACCAGAATTTTCTCCGGCTCTCTGCCAGATCTTTTGCTAAGGTATGACGGTGGTAGTTACTGTATGTTTCGCGCATTAATCTTTGCTCAGATGCACGAATTTCTTCTAACCTTCGCTTGTCGTCATTTGTGCGTCCCTTTTTGAACCTAGAGTGTAACAGCCTCTGCTTCCACGCATCCATCGAATTTCGTCACTAAACCAATTCCTCCCTCTCTCTATTTGCTTTCCCAACAAAACTTTTACATTTTGCGTCAGAAATTAAAAACCATGGTTTTTTAGATTTGTATGTTATCTTCACTATGCAAACCGAGCAAGGTGGTGCAGTGGCTAGCACACTACATTAGCATCCGGAAGGACAGCGGTTCAAATCCCCATCAAGCCATCCACATTTTGTTTTCCCAAGATTTCTGTAAGTCGCTGTAGACAAATGCCAGGATGGTTCCTTTGAAAGGGTATGACCAGGTTCCTTCCCATCCTACTCCCTCTCCGATGACATCGATGTCGACCGGTTGTTAAATCTTAATCTTTCTTCCTTCCTTCCCTACGTAGTCTTTCTCATTCGATTATAAAGGAACTGTTCGGTAATGAAAATTATTTTTTCGCATTTTATTGTCACACATTAAAGCTTGGTAATAAACTGGTTTTCTTTTCGGTATTGTCTGTAATTATTGTGATATGTCAATATCAAATGAAACATCACATTATTGTGAAACGCTTGTTATATAAAATGTAGTTCTAACCAGTTTACATTTGGTTCATTGCAGGTCATACAGATATGTGTGTGAAATGTAGCTAATAAATGAAAATTGTTTTTAATACTGGAAAGAGAAAAATACCTCATTCCAGTATCAAGAAAATAGGTCAGATTTATTGGGTGTTGTCCACGAGAAGGTTGGCAGCGATGTATCACATGCAAGGCTATTGCTGCCTACAATGTCTTGTTGCTTGTTGTATGACTCCAATGGGAACACGTGTTACATGGAAAAGCCTCACATCGCATTTCCTCTATAGCGACATGTCGAATCACATATCATATTGCCTCTGTGCGAACTGTGTCCTCAATTATTTGTTGGATATATGTTAACATGTCTACCCCTACAGTTTTTACTCTCTACAGCTCCTTTTTGTATCATGGAAGTTATTCCCTGATGTCTTAACACATATCCTACAATCCCTTGGTGTAGTCAGTGTTTTTCATGCATTTCTTTTCTCGCCGACTTTTGTTATCAGTCCATCTTTTCATCACCATCGTTGTACAACACCACAAGTCATAACTGCAGAGGGAAACCAGTGCTTGAATACAGAAAGCAGGTTGAAATGGAATTGCGGATGGTCGTCGCCAAATCTTAGAAATCACGGGCGGAAGAATGGATGACACAACAGCCTGGTTTATGCATTCAGCAGCTCCAGTTGTTTTAAGATCATTCCGTCTCAACATCTGCTCCTCCACAGCAAGTGTATGGAATGTGCGTGGACTACCGTGATCCTTGTCCTCGTCTTGTAATGATCCTTTGTCTGCAAGTCGCTGGGACGATCTGGTAAACAGGTGGAATATGGCGTTGGGAATGTCTTTCTTCCTACGCCATTTTCCGCGTAGAACAATGAGACTTCATTTCACTGTTTATGTTGTTAACATTCAACGGAATCATTGGTGTTGCTCTAATGCCACCACAATTTCAAGAATATACGTATGATATAGCTGATTTCATGCGTTCAGTCACGAATTATGACAGTAATTATATTATGATCGGATGATTATGGTGTATAGTGCTTGTAATATTCTCAATATAATAATAAAACGTAGCTGTAATATGTTCGACAAATAGGTAAAATTGACTCAGAAAACACTATTCAATCATATTACAAATATTTGTTTATGACGTGTTTACTACTATTTTTGAAATACGATCTGTGTTAATTTCTCAGTTCATTAAAGTTCTTTCGGAATAAAAAATACAATCTAATCGTGGAAACGGAATAAGTGGAAGATCATTTGTGTCATCATGACACCGCCCCTACTGTATAACGCTGATAATAAAAAGACGGTCTCAACCACTGGCAGTCTTCTTTTTGTGGGCGAGCATTGAACACACTATGTTCTTTTATTGTCTTCTCTTTTTCTAGTACTATCAGACCACATGTAACATCTGCCCGCCTAGGAGTATTCCTAGCTATGGTTCAGTCCACCTGTAGCCAATGAAGAAATCATTTTAACTGCCTTTCAATTATTTGTTGCTTTTGTCTATTTCTCGTGTATGTTTATTTCACACGGTCAATGTTCAAAAGCATTTTTCTGGTGTTACATTATGAAACACTAGAAAATGCGTCTGGAAACCGAAATGTATTTTGTGTGAATAAAAAGTTGCGAATGTTGACTAAGTGTAATGGAAGCGTAACAAACGAAGAAAATTTTAATCTGCACATAGATGATGAACATGTCACTGGCCATAAATTATCGTTCACAGATGGCAATTACTATTAAATAAACTCAAAGATTGCTCGGGGTAATATCAATCAGAGATGAAAGGACGACTACGGAAGTGTATTTTGAGACGTGGTTTCCCACTCAAGAGACGCCGCGGTACATCTCTTCCTGTCCCTGCGTTTCTTTACGCCCCAAATAAGGACGTCAATAATCTGCACCACAAATTTCAACCCTTCTTCTTGAACGCGACTTCTCTCTGTCACTGTTTCCTCCGCTGCAGGATTAATTAATCCCATACGACATGGCTTATGCCTTACGAATTTTTGTTGGCAAGGATCAGCGTCTATTAGCCTGTAGCACATACTCGCACGTATGAGATGTTTCTACGGTGACGCCCTTATAATGCCTCACCTTTTTCTTTTCCGGTGACTCCGAAGCCCACAGACATGCAGCGCTACGTATGAAACAAGTAGTTTGTTGGAGATGTAGAGAAAGCTAGTCTTTGATGGAGATGTTTAGCGGCGTTGATGCTGAAACTGTCATCCAGGCGTACACCGCCACTGATTTACTAAATCCTCATAAAAACCTAAATTTAATAGACTTAAGAGCTTTTCTGCCAAAGGCCTTGCCGCAGTGGTAACACCGGTTCCCGTCAGATCAGCGAAGCTAAGCGCTGTCTGGCTGGGCTAAGACTTGGATGGGTGACCATCCGGTCTGCCGAGCGCTGTTGGCAAGCGGAGTGCACTCGGCGTTTGTGAGGCAAACTGAAGGAACTACTTGACTGAGAAGTAGCGGCTCCGCTCTCGTAAACTGGCATACGGGCGGGAGAGCGGTGTGCTGACGAAACGCCCCTCCATATCCGCATCCAGTGACGTCTGTTAGTCTGAGGGTGACGCGGCGACCGGTCGGTACCGTTAGGCATTCAAGAAGTTCAGTTTTTTTTAAGTGCCGTTCTACACAAATCAAAGTCCAGCGACTGTCTTATACACCTTTGACGCAATGCCGGTGACAGTCAGTGCTACTTCGTGACAATTGCAGTTCAGTATCTAATCCTCTGTCCGCTGCTCGTGGTCTCGCGGTAGCGTTCTCGTTTCCCGAGCACGAGGTCCCGAGTTCGATTCCCCGCGGGGTCAGGGATTTTTCCATCCTCGAGATGACTGGGTGTGGCTCTGAGCACTATGGGACTTAACATCGATGGTCATCAGTCCCCTAGAACTTAGAACTACTTAAACCTAACTAACCTAAGGACATCACACAACACCCAGTCATCACGAGGCAGAGAAAATCCCTGACCCCGCCGGGAATCGAACCCGGGAACACGGGTGTGGGAAGCGAGAACGCTACCGCACGACCAAGAGCTGCGGACTGACTGGGTGTTGTTGTCGTCTTCATCATCATCGTTCATCCCCATCACGGGCGGAGGAAGGCAATGGTAAACCACCTCCACTAAGACCTTGCCTAGTAAAGCGGTGCAGGTCTCCCGCATCGTTCCCCTACGCTCTGTAAAGAAGCATGGGACTTCATTTCCATTTCATCTAATCCTTTGAGTAATTTCCTGGAATAAACGCTATCTACTGAGGTCGCAAAAGGCAATAATATACAGCACCCATAAACGCATACTACTGCGAGCCACATTCTTCTAGCGATACAGTATCTTAAAGCTTGAAAAATGTCTGTGGCTCTTAGACGACGTTGGCGGAATAAAATGAAACTTCTGAGCAGAGCGGAAGCTGTTGAAAATGTCTTTACGACACACCATAAGCCCGGCTGATAGCGGACTGCAAGGGCTTGGTATTTCGTATATCACTCCGTAACGAGGTCGCCACGAGACGGAATGACGGACGCCAGGATTCTAGCTGTTCGCCGTTGGCCAATCGGCGAGTTTCACAACTTTCTGCCCTGCACCGTAGGAGACGAAAGACAAGTTGGATCTGAATGAGTTCTACATCTACTTACATACTCCGCAAGTCACCGTACTGTGCGTGGCGGCGGGTACCCTACACCAGAAGTAGTCGTTTTCTTTCCTGTTCCACTCGCAGATAGAGCCAGGGAAAAATTACTGTATATGCTTCTATATGACCCCTATTTTCTCGTATCTTATCTTCGCGGTACCTATGCGAAATGTATGTTAGCGGCAGTAGTATCGCTCCGCAGCCAGCTTCAAATGCCGATTCTCTGAAATTAGTAGCATTGTCCGAAAAAAGCTACGAATATTACGTGAATAGAAGGCAGGTTAGTGACGGAGGGAAATGTGCATCCAAAACGTCCGGCGCCCAAACAAAACTGCCGTCTTAGACCACTGTATACAACTTCAACTTCACAAGCTGTCTCTTCAAAAAAAAAAAAAAAAAAAAACTCTGAGCACAATGGGACTTAACATCTGAGGTCATCAGTCCCCTAGAACTTAGAACTATCTAAACCTAACTACCCTAAGGACATCACACACATCCATGCCCGAGGCAGGATTTGAACCTGCGACCGGAGCGGTCGCGCGGTTCCAGACTGAAGCGCCTATAAGCGCTCGGTCACTTCGGCCGGCTGCAAATTTTGTTCAGATATTGTTTCTGCTATACTGAATATGCGCATTAAGAGCAATTTCGTTACTTGTTCTCGTTCCTGGTGATACAGTTTTAATGGCCGGCTGTACTGCGTATGTACGCTACCAAATGTTGCTAAAACATTATTATAATGCAACTAATATATACAATATACAGGAGTTATATACAAGACCTGTATGATTTTCAACGGACTCTTATATCATCATCCCTGCACCATAGCAGAAGTTCAGGAAAAGATGATGGAGATGGATAGCGATGAAGCATTCTTCTCTGCAAATTGAATCGCAAAGGCTCAATGAAACTGAGATCTGGTGGCCGTTGTGGGCAGGGCAGATGGATAATTCTTCCTCGTAGTTACAAAACCAATATGGTCGATGTGAGCTATGTGAACAGCGGACCTGTAGTCGTGGAACAAACACTGGGGAACAAACACTGTCCAAAACTGGCATATAAACAAATGGTTCAAATGGCTCTAAGCACTATGGGACTTAACATCTGAGGTCATCAGTCCCCTAGGCTTAGAACTACTTAAACCTAACTAAGCTAAGGACATCACACACATCCATGCTCGAGGCAGGATTCCAACCTGCGACCGCACCAGCTGCGCGGTTCCAGACTGAAGCGCCTTGAACATCTCGGCCACAGTGGAATATAAATCGTGGCAATAATGCAGCCTTCCTGAGTAACCACTGGGCCCATGCAATTCCACGATATAGCTACCCAATTCATCACCGAACCCTCGCTATGTTTCACTCTTGGGAATAAATTCAGTCAGAAATTTGGAACAGTGAGAAACATGACCCATCCTACCAAATGACGTCCTTCGATTTCTGCATAGTCCAAGTTCATAGCTATTTGAATACCCAGGGAGCTGGTGCACCAGAAATGAAAAAAAATGGCTCTGAGCACTATGGGACGTAACATCTGAGGTCACCAGTCCCCTATACTTAGAACTACTTAAACCTAACTAACCTAAGGACATCACACATCCATGCCCGAGGGAGGATTTGAACCTGCGACCGTAGCGGTTCCGGACTGAAGCATCTAGAACCGCTCGGCCACATTGGCCGACGCACCAGAAACGAGGTAGCAGAGAAGTTATCAAGAAGAGAGGACATCTAGATTACGATATAAGGCGGAAAGCGATACTTTTTTGTTGCCGTCGCAACAGCCGATTTTATTCTCCATCCTTGTCCTACTAAACTAGTGGTCAACGTGTAATAAGATCAAATGTAATTAACACAAAAAAGAAAGTCTGAGTTAGTAATAGAGAAAACTGTTACACCTTACTATTCGTACTTTCGTGTTAGGCATCGGATAGTAGAAATATTCGTTGTGTTTCAGATATAAATTGTAAATAATCAGTAGTATCTTGTTATGTTATTCATAAAATGTAAAGGAGTTTTGCTATTTGGGGAGCAAAATAACTGATGATGGTCGAAGTAGAGAGGATATAAAATGTAGGCTGGCAATGGCAAGGAAAGCGTTTCTGAAGAAGAGAAATTTGTTAACATCCAGTATTGATTTAAGTGTCAGGAAGTCATTTCTGAAAGTATTCGTATGGAGTGTAGCCATGTATGGAAGTGAAACATGGACGATAAATAGTTTGGACAAGAAGAGAATAGAAGCTTTCGAAATGTGGTGCTACAGAAGAATGCTGAGGATTAGATGGGTAGATCACATAACTAATGAGGAAGTATTGAATAGGATTGGGGAGAAGAGAAGTTTGTGGCACAACTTGACCAGAAGAAGGGATCGGTTGGTAGGACATGTTCTGAGGCATCAAGGGATCACCAATTTAGTATTGGAGGGCAGCGTGGAGGGTAAAAATCGTAGAGGGAGACCAAGAGATGAATACACTAAGCAGATTCAGAAGGATGTAGGTTGCAGTAGGTACTGGGAGATGAAAAAGCTTGCACAGGATAGAGTAGCATGGAGAGCTGCATCAAACCAGTCTCAGGACTGAAGACCACAACAACAACAAAATGTTCTAATCTCAGTTTGTTTTACTTAACCTATTTGTGGTCTTCTATGACGTTAGTGTATGGCGAACACTACGCTTAAGCATCAATTTGTAATCCAATAACTGAAATATGAAAAAAAGTTTGCTATTAAAGCTTAGTCTATTTATTTCCGTCTGTCTAATATCGTATCTTCTATTGGTTAGTTTGCCCTGAAGCTATAACGTTTGTATAATTTCTGCGAATGTGTCTAACAATGTATTGCATTTGTGCTGCCAAGAAGCGCTTTTTATCAAATCGTACTGCGATTTTAAGTCTATATCGGAATTGTGGAAATATTTATGATATTCCGGCCCTTTAGATGTTCTTTGACGTAGAAGTAAAGAAAGAAATGGAAGTCCCGTCAGTTTTTTTATTTAATATTTCTGTGTCTTCAGTAAATGTGATGTACTGAAATAAATGAAGCGAATATTTTTTCCAGAAACCTATGTGTAAGTCCCATAATAGAAGTAACGCGGTAAAGAATGAACTGTGGCAGAAAAATGCAGCAACTCGCTAACGTCGTAGGAATAAACGATATGAACAATACACTTTGTGTGTGTGTGTGTGTGTGTGTGTGTGTGTGTGTGTGTGTGTGTGTGTGTGTGGTTCAGACTGCAGAGCTTCGATTTTATATTTACAAGAAAACATCGGTAAACGTCTTAAAACTTAACCGTATGTATTTTCAAATCTTTTCAAATGTTTTTTGACTGCAGCTGCAAAGATAATTCAAGGTTAAGTCAAGCATATACAAATAAGATATTGAAGAGGACTAAGATTTTCAGTCGCGGTTTTGATTGTAAAGTAATATAAGTTACTTGTGGTAGTCTTAACAGTGATATAACACGAAACAATAGAAAAATTACCCCAGAAACGTTTTGTTTGAAACATAGTTCATGATTTCCACACTGCTAGCAGTTAAGACGCCTTTCAAATATTCATTGTGGAGACTGTGGTTCTTTTGACACTGACAATTTTATTTTGCTTTGACCTTTTACGGCATGAATAAAACATTATCCATTAACACAAATACAAGCTAAAATGGGGGAAAAAAGTCTTTGGCAAATGATCGGAAGTATTTGTTTACCATAGAAATATACGTTTACCATTACAATACGGTCCGTCTCACTTCCGATAGCGTCTTTGCAATAACAAGTGTCAGACGTGCAAAAGGCGAACAGTGTAATTTCGAAGCGAAATTGCGATTCGAGTCTGCGAATATCCTCCTCTGCCTAGCCAGTAACAGCTTTTCTCAAACCTGTCTCTGCTGGAGCCGATTAGACGCGTCCTTGGCATCTTTTGGACGTCTGCTGTTCATGTTGCGCCTCCAAAGAACATGTGCCGTAGGCCCGAAATGAAAAGGCTTCTCGACTGACCACCTCCCTTGCATTTACAAGCGCTGTTTTCTGTGCAGCAAGCTTTTCACTGTCCAGGTAGACTACACCTAAAGACGTGCGAGGCACGAGTGACGTAATAGAACCTATGGCTATTGCATAGTGGAGGAAATCCATACGTCAAGCTCTGCTCAGTTCACAAGCTATGATTGTGTATCATCTTGTGAACTGAAATTACAGAAGATCCTTTCAGCTTATTACCTTTGCTGCCACATCTAATTATACACGTTACCTCGCGTTCATTGGAGATGTGCATCTGCAGTTGCTACAATCTGTCCCGCTTGTTTTTCACGAGAGAGGGTGCCGGCCGAAGTGACCGTGCGGTTAAAGGCGCTGCAGTCTGGAACCGCAAGACCGCTACGGTCGCAGGTTCGAATCCTCCCTCGGGCATGGATGTTTGTGATGTCCTTAGGTTAGTTAGGTTTAACTAGTTCTAGGGGACTAATGACCTCAGCAGTTGAGTCCCATAGTGCTCAGAGCCACGAGAGAGGGTGGTTTAAACTAGACGATTCGCAATCACACTTCAATATTAACATCCATAAGCAATTGGACACCCCGCACCGATGGACTGGAAAGGTATATCCTGTCCCAAGAACATCTGAACAAGCGATGCCTTCAACGATGGATTGGAAGGGAAGTTCTTCCCACACCTCATATGATGATCGAATCAGATTCTTGTGTATTTTTTTATGGTGTTACACGAAGTCGTTGGTGTACGAAAACCCAGTGGAACCTGAAAAGGAACTATTTCATTTAATCTCCCAGTTATACTGGCGTGATTTATTAATGGTGTGTTTCCGAGTGTTCAGTATAGTTGTTTCAGTTTTATGCAGAATGTTTCGACGACCGACAACAGTGTCTCCTGCAGGTGCCGCGAGTTGGGGTGCAGTGTGTACTCGCTGCCTAGTTCCAACCTGAGTGTAACTATCGTTGGTCTAGCGTCCCTACTTACAGCTGATGTGAGCTCGACTCCTGATGTCCACCAAGTGCTTTGAGACTCTTTTGTTTTTCAGAGCTCGCATTGATATTCCGTGAAACGAACATTCTCTGAACGTTTCCCAACTCTGCTGGATGTGATGGCCAGCGGAATTTTAATAAATTGAGTGCCGCACTCCAAGCCCTGTTAAAGTAGAAGCCTCCGTCACTGTTTATTAGATTTTCCTACTTAGTTACGTATTTCTATGATTTCCTTAATTACGATGTCCCAGAAACTTGGCTTTTGCACCACCATAATGGTCTCATGGTATTTCATTTCATGATCGTAATCTAGACAGTTGTCCGCCTCTGCAGGTTGGTGATCAGCGCGTCTAATTTCTGTGCGAGGGACCCGCATCCGATTCCCGGCACTGCCAGGGGCTTTTCATCGGTGGGAGTGGTGCCCTCAACTCACGACGCCAATTGAGGAGCAACTGGAGTGAAAATAAGTGGCTCCAAGATACAGGATACTGACAACGAATTGGAGAGCAGTGAGATGACTCCATGCCCCTCTACAGCACTTCCGAAAGACGCCATAGGCAAAGGATGACACGGTGGTCGGTCGGTACTAAATCACCCGACAGGGTCAGTAGACGGAAAGAAAAAACTATCGAGGCAGAGGTCGGCGAAAGCAAATTTACGGTGGGATGTGATGCTGGTGTTCCTTGCACCTATCCTCAATTAAAAACTCAGCCTCACGTAAGGCATGTCACATTCGCTTGGAAAGTGGCACATTCCTGGTTACCCGAGACCTACATCGTCTTTAATATTACAAAGAAGAAATGGTTCAAATGGCTCTGAGCACTATGGGACGTAACATCTTACGTCATCAGTCCCTAGAACTTAGAACTACTTAAACCTAACTAACCTAAGGACATCACACACATCCATGCCCGAGGCAGGATTAGAACCTGCGACCGTAGCGGTCGCGCGGTTCCAGACTGAAGCGCCTAGAACCGCTCGGCCACACCGGCCGGCCTACAAAGACGACTTTTTATCATTGTTGACGGGAGTGAAACACATTGAATGCTATGTTTCTGTTGGAGTCTACAGATCGTTCTAGCAACTGTGCCGGCATCAAATTGGCAAGCTGAACTTGGCTTCTCTTTCGGTGTCCCTGTCTCAGTCTCTGTCCTTCCCCGGCGTTTTGATTTTGATGCATTGGACTGGTGTGTAAGTTCGTAGTGTTTATTCCATTAGTTTAATAAACACGACAGATACACATAACAGATGTTCAAATGTGTGCGAAATCTTATGGGACTTAGCTACTAATGTCATCAGTCCCTAAGCTTACACACTACTTAACCTAAAGTATCCTAAGGACAAACACACACACCCATGCCCGAGGGAGGACTTGTACCTCCGCCGGGACCAGCCGCACAGTCCATGAGTGCAGCGCCTTAGATCGCTCGGCTAATCCCTCGCGGCGCACATAACAGACACTATGTTGTTGTTGTTGTTGTTGTGGTCTCCAGTCCTGAGACTGGTTTGATGCAGCTCTCCATGCTACTCTATCCTGTGCAAGCTTCTTCATCTCCCAGTACCCACTGCAACCTACATCTTTCTGAATCTGCTTAGTGTATTGATCTCTTGGTCTCCCTCTACGATTTTTACCCTACACGCTGCCCTCCAATGCTAAACTTGTGATCCCTTGATGCCTCAAAACATGTCCTACCAACCGATCCCTTCTTCTAGTCAAGTTGTGCCACAAACTTCTCTTCTCCCCAATCCTATTCAATACCTCCTCATTAGTTATGTGATCTACCCATCTAATCTTCAGCATTCTTCTGTAGCACCACATTTCGAAAGCTTCTATTCTCTTCTTGTCCAAACTGGTTATCGTCCATGTTTCACTTTCATACATGGCTACACTCCATACAAATACTTTCAGAAACGACTTCCTGACACTTAAATCTATACTCGATGTTAACAAATTTCTCTTCTTGAGAAACGCTTTCCTTGCCATTGCCAGTCTACATTTTATATCCTCTCTACTTCGACCATCATCAGTTATTTTACTCCCCAAATAGCAAAACTCCTTTACTACTTTAAGTGTCTCATTTCCTAATCTAATTCCCTCAGCATCACCCGACTTAATTTGACTACATTCCATTATCCTCGTTTTGCTTTTGTTGATGTTCATCTTATATCCTCCTTTCAAGACACTGTCCATTCCGTTCAACTGCTCTTCCAAGTCCTTTGCTGTCTCTGACAGAATTACAATTTCATCGGCGAACCTCAAAGTTTTTACTTCTTCTCCATGAATTTTAATACCTACTCCGAATTTTTCTTTTGTTTCCTTTACTGCTTGCTCAATATACAGATTGAATAACATCGGGGAGAGGCTACAACCCTGTCTCACTCCTTTCCCAACCACTGCTTCCCTTTCATGCCCCTCGACTCTTATAACTGCTATCTGGTTTCTGTACAAATTGTAAATAGCCTTTCGCTCCCTGTATTTTACCCCTGCCACCTTCAGAATTTGAAAGAGAGTATTCCAGTTAACGTTGTCAAAAGCTTTCTCTAAGTCTACAAATGCTAGCAACGTAGGTTTGCCTTTTCTTAATCTTTCTTCTAAGATAAGTCGTAAGGTTAGTATTGCCACACGTGTTCCAACAGTTCTACGGAATCCAAACTGATCTTCCCCGAGGTCGGCTTCTACCAGTTTTTCCATTCGTCTGTAAAGAATTCGCGTTAGCTATAGTCACCAATAATACATTCTCCTTCACTATTTACAACAGTCCGCCAACGCTGGCGTAACGTTTCTATCCCGTGATTGTAGAAATCACGTGTTTCGAGGCGAAGAACTCGTAGTCGTGTTCGAAGCGCATTTTCATCCGGAAAGGAAGTTGCTTGAAAGTTGTTCGATAGAGAACGGAAAAGGTGAAAATCTGAGGGCACAAGATCAGGTGAATGGGGTAGGTGCGGAATGACTTCCCGACCTAACCCCTGTATAGTGTTTTATGTCAGTCTAGCAGAATGCGGGCGGGCGTCATCGTGGAGTAGCATCGGTTCACGGAGTCATCCTGGTCGTTGCTCTTGGACTACGTCTGCAAGACGTCTCAGTTTTTGACAGTAAATGTCAGCAGTGATGGTTATAGCTCGTGGAAGCATTTCGTAGTACCTCACCGTCGCTATTCCAACAGACGCGGAACATTATCTTTTGTGGATGCGCGCAGTTCCTTGTACGAGCAGTTGCTGCTTTGTTTCGCCTCAACCATTCCTTTCTTCTCCTTATGTTAGCGCAAAGGCACCATTGTTCTTCACCATTAACAATACAGGATAGGTACGGCCGGCGTTGTTCACGAGCCAATTGATGACGAGAAAGCAGAGACGCATATAGCCATCTGCTGATTTTTGTGATTTTGATTTCGAGCATGCGGTACGCACACACCCGCTGTTTCAACCTTCCCCAGTGCGTGAAAATATCGCGCAATTGTGGAATGATCACAGTTCACCAGGTTTGCCAATCCTCGAGTATACTGAAGTGGATCATAATGGATTAATGCGTTAAACGATCGTCGTTCAACCCAGGTCTTCCTGAATGTAGACAGTCACTAATAAAGAACCATTCCTCCTTAAAACGAGAAAACCATTTTCTCGCCGGGTTCTGTCCCAATGGCATTTTCTCCATACACGCCGCAAATGTTTCTGGCTGGCTCTGCAGCTGCCACCCCTCTACTGAACTGAAAAACAAGAATAAGTCGGAAATTTTCCGATTTCTCCACTTGGCACTCCATTTTTTAGCGTTCATGTTCCAGTCACCATCTCCAGATGACAAAATGACAGTATGTAAAGGCAAATAGCAACAGTGAACTACAAGCAAAATATAACACACGAAGACCAAGACTGGAATTCGCTCTAAGTTCGCACACCATTGCAGAGCCTCTTCAACTGGGCTGGAGTAGCAGCTGAGTATCGAACGGAAAGGGGGATCCTGCTAGAAACCCGGGCTCAGGTGCTTTAATCAAATGAAGCTATAATGTTCCAGAGACCTTATCAAGTCTCAAACGTCTACGAGGTATTTATGCAGACTTGAGTGATAAATGAAAATGTGCAGCAACGCCAGAATTCGAAATTAGGTTGCCTGCGCTGTTCGCGTTTCGCGGGAATACCAAGTGTGCCTAGGCCTGAGTGGAGAGGACGGAGGCGAGCTAGGGTAGTTCGCACAGCTGTGCAAGGCCACTGCTCGAGGGTGGCGTAATGGTTATCGTATCTGCTTAGTGAGCAAGAGACTTGTAACCTACCCACAAAATAAAAATAAATTCCCCACAAAATAAAAATAAATAATATGAATAATATTCCCCACCAAAATTCGTTCCCATTTAGTGTAACCTCAAAACAGAATTCTTTCACATTTAACCTCCCCACAAAAATTTATTCACATTTAATCTACCCACAAAATTCTTTCACATTTAGCGTAACCTCAAAACAGAAAAATTCCTAAACCTCTCAACAGTAAAAACTATAATTATGTCGTTCACATTCAGTGTTACGTCCCAAAAAATAAAAAATAAATAAATATATTCAGTAACCTGGTAATAATACAATGTAACTAACCTCTCAATTAAATTGTCGCTCACTTATAACTTTTCAATAATTGACTGTGAATTTAACCTGGTAAATTTTGGACGTGAGCAGTGGTACGTCATGGCCCAGAAAGATCATTCTGAGTAAAAAAGAGAAAAATTGTTACGTCAATGAAGTCGCCGGATAACGCATATATATATGTTCTTAAAATAATGTTTTCTGGCACAGCCCTGTGCAATGCTGGCCGATAGATTTGTCATTTATGAAAGGAATCAACTGATTTTTCTTTTGCAACAATCGGGATGATCATGGATGGGAGAAATTAGTAAATTCTTTAAATTGAAATGAATGGTTGTTAAAAGTTGCTTTTATGACAAAGATTATTATTACGAGATTTTTAAAACATTTACATGGGACTTGAGATGACATTAATACATATGCCCGAGGCTGCTTTTTACCTTATACAATAATACTCAGGCTCCGGCATCGCTACACCGCGACCCGCCCAGCCAACACGATACACCAGACCAGACCAGAGCAGACTGCAGACTAGCAACATCTTACTGCTACAGCTACACAGTTCCTGCTGCAGTCAACACTGCTCTCTGGTCAGAGATTCTCTTATACCTTGCATATCGTAGGCAGCGCATGAGCAATACATCGAAATTACATCTGCTCGTACCTCTCACAGACTTTGGTTCAAATCTCAGCCTTGGTACAAATTTTCATTCGCCGCTTCCGTTTGCTCACTTCAAAAGCTTATGGAATAATACAGTTTCATTTGTTTTGATTCTGACTGCAGCACCCGCTAATTGACATGTTTCCAGCTCCCTGTATCACTATACAACATACAACAGCGACATTTCAGAAAGTGCGACAAAATTTTATGTGCTGCCGTAATACATGCATAGTTTGGATGTTGTCGCTTTGAAAAATTGATCAAAGAATAATTTGTTGTTATTAGGTGTAAGTTATTTACATCAATAATATGTATTCATTTTCGATCGTCCGTCAAGTAATGTGTTTAGGATTTGTTACCATACGTACAATTTTCATCCTAAAAATTTCAGACACACGACGTATACACTGAGGTGATAAAAGTAGTGGAACAGCGATACGCACGTAAACAGATAGCGGTAGTATTCCTTACACAAGTTATAGAAGGCCAGTGTATGGGCGGAGCTGTCATTTTTCTCAGGTGATTCATGTGAAAAGGTTAGCGGCGTGATTGTGGCCGCGAGACGGGAATTAACAGAGCCTGAACGCGGAATGATAGTTGGCGCTATATGTATGGGACATTGCAATTCGCAAATAATTAAGGAATTTAATATTCACCGGTGTGTGCCGAGAATATCATATTTTAGATATTACGTCTCACCACAGACAACGCAGTTGCACACGGCTTTCACTTAACGACCGAGGGCAGTGGCGTTTGCGTATGAGTTGCCAGTGTTAACAAACAAGCAACACAGCGTGAAATAACCGCAGAAGTACATTACGTATGACGAATGTGTCTCTTAGGACAGTGCGGCGCATTTTGGTGTTAATGAGGCCTTGGGAGGAGACGAAAGATGTGAGTGCTTTTGCTGACAACACGACATTGCCTGCAACGCCTCTTCTGGGCTTGTGACCATACCGATTGGGACCTAAAATCATAAACCGTGGTCTGGTCAGATGATTCCCGACCTCAGTTGGCAATGGCTGATGGTAGGGTTCGAGTGTGGCGCAAACCCCACGAAGCCATGGATCCAAGTTGTCAACAAGACACTGTGCAAGCTGGTGGTGTCTCCAGAATGATGTGGGCTGCGTTTACATCAAGTGGACCCGATCCCCTGGTCCAGCTGAACCGATCATTGACTGAAAATGGTTATGTTCGGCTAGTTGGCCATTTGCAGCCATTCATAGACGTTATCGCTGAAAAAAAAAAGACAGAAAGTTTGTGAATGATAACGCACCATGTCACCGGGCAATAGTTGTTCGCGACTGGTTTGAAGAAAATACTGGACATTTCTAGGGAATGATTTTGCTACCCATATCGCCTACTGCCTGAAGAGTTTGGCAGAGCACTGAAAGACCTGAGTCGAAACAAGGCCCCAGGAGTAGACAACATTCCATTAGAACTACTGATGGCCTCGGGAGAGCCAGTCATGACAAAACTCTACTATCTGGTGAGCACGATGTATGAGACAGGCGAAATACCCTCAGACTTCAAGAAGAATATAATAATTCCAATCCCAAAGAAAGCAGGTGTTGACAGATGTGAAAATTACCGAACTATCAGTTTAATAAGTCACAGCTGCAAAATACGAGGGTTATTCCAAAAGTAAGGTCCGATCGGTCGCGAAATGGAAACGACTATGAAAATCCGATAAAGCTTTGCACAGATGTGTTGGGTAGTGTCTCTAGTATAACCCCAGTTAGCATCACGACGCTCTTCTCATTTCTGAGCTCGCAGTGAGTGCGTAAAGATGTCTAGAAAATAGTGTCTGCCGCCAAGTACGAGGGCCTGGTGAGAAATTTCGCCTGAAGCTATGCAGCCAACATTACATAACTGTCGTGCTGTTTCGTCTTCACGACAATTCTCAGCCGCATTCTGCAGGGGCAATGAAGATGCTCCTGCATCGTTTTCAAATGGAAATGTTAGATTACCCACAATACAGTCCGCAATTGTCTCCCCCTGAGTTTCATCTCTGGTCACATGAACCGCTGTCTTTGACGACAACATTTTGACACAGACAACGAGGTGTAGGCCAGCGTGGAGAATTGGCGGAAAGCACTGGCGGCTGCCTTCTATGATGAGGCTATTGAAAAGTTGGTACAATGCTATGACAAAAGTCTAAGTCAGAACGGCGACTACGTAGAGAAGTAGCTGAAAGGTGTAGCTAATTGTTACAAGTAAAACATTTCTGATGTTCACTGTGGTTTCAATTTGGCAATCAATCGGACCTCACTTTTGGAATAACCCTCGTACTAACGCGAATTCTTTACACACGAATGGAAAAACTGGTAGAAGCCGACCTCGGGGAAGATCAGTTTGGATTCCGTAGAAATGTTGGAACACGTGAGGCAATACTAACCTTACGACTTATCTTAGAAGAAATATTAAGAAAAGGCAAACCTACGTTTCTAGCATTTGTAGACTTAGAGAAAGCTTTTGACAATGTTAACTGGAATACTCTCTTTCAAATTCTGAAGGTGGCAGGGGTAAAATACAGGGAGCGAAAGGCTATTTACAATTTGTACAGAAACCAGATGGCAGTTCTAAGAGTCGAGGGGCATGAAAGGGAATCAGTGGTTGGGAAAGGAGTGAGACAGGGTTGTAGCCTCTCCCAGATGTTATTCAATCTGTATATTGAGCAAGCAGTAAAGGGAACAAAAGAAAAATTCGGAGTAGGTATTAAAATTCATGGAGAAGAAGTAAAAACTTTGAGGTTCGCCGATGACATTGTAATTCTGTCAGAGACAGCAAAGGACCTGGAAGAGCAGTTCAACGGAATGAACAGTGTCTTGAAAGGAGGATATAAGATGAACATCAACAAAAGCAAAACGAGGATAATGGAATGTAGTCAAATTAAGTCGGGTGATGCTGAGGGAATTAGATTAGGAAATGAGACACTTAAAGTAGTAAAGGAGTTTTGCTATTTGGGGAGTAAAATAACTGATGATGGTCGAAGTAGAGAGGATATAAAATGTAGACTGGCAATGGCAAGGAAAGCGTTTCTCAAGAAGAGAAATTTGTTAACATCGAGTATAGGTTTAAGTGTCAGGAAGTCGTTTCTGAAAGTATTTGTATGGAGTGTAGCCATGTATGGAAGTGAAACATGGACGATAACTAGTTTGGACAAGAAGAGAATAGAAGCTTTCGAAATGTGGTGCTACAGAAGAATGCTGAAGATAAGGTGGGTAGATCACGTAACTAATGAGGAGGTATTGAATAGGATTGGGGAGAAGAGAAGTTTGTGGCACAACTTGACTAGAAGAAGGGATCGGTTGGTAGGACATGTTTTGAGGCATCAAGGAGTCACAAATTTAGCATTGGAGGGCACCGTGGAGGGTAAAAATCGTAAAGGGAGACCAAGAGATGAATACACTAAGCAGATGCAGAAGGATGTAGGTTGCAGTAGGTACTGGGAGACGAAGAAGTTTGCACAGGATAGAGTAGCATGGAGAGCTGCATCAAACCAGTCTCAGGACTGAAGACCACAACAACAACATCGCCGAACATGATTCCCGTCGAACCATCGAACATTTGTGGGATATAATCGGGAAGCCAGTTAGTGCACAGTCCTTCACTTTCGCACTTATGGACGGCTATAGAGGCAGCATGGCTCAGTATTTCTGCAGCTGACTTCCAATGACTTGTTGCGTCCATGCCACGTCGAATTGGTGCACCACGCCGGGCAAAAGTAGATCTGACACGATATTAGGCGGTATCCCATGACTTTTGTCGCCTCAGTATTGTATGTATTGTATTGCATGTTAACCGGGGACCTAGAAACAATGGAGAGGCTCCGTCCCCGCCGCAGCTGCAGTGGTCCACTACCCCACGACGACTACCGCAGTCCACTTCACCTCTCCGCCGCCCCACACCGAACCCAGGGTTATTGTGCAGTTCGGCCCCCGGTGGACCCCCCAGGGAACGTCTCACACCAGACGAATGTAATCTCTATGTTTGCGTGGTAGAGTAATGATGGTGTACGCTTACGTGGAGAACTTGTTTCCGCAGCAAACGCCGACATAGTGTAACTGAGGCGGAATAAGGGGAACCAGCCCGCATTCGCTGAGGCAGATGGAAAACCGCCTAAAAACCATTCACAGACTGGCCGGTTCACCGGACCTCGACACAAATCCGTCGGGCGGATTCGTGCCGGGGACCAGGCGCTCCTTCCCGCCCGGAAAGCCGTGCGTTAGACCGCACGGCCAACCGGGCGGGCCACTCAGTATACTTGCACAAAGTTTAATGTCGTCATTTTGAAAAACTGATAAGAGCTTAGATTCTTCCTGTAAGACACAAGTTGTTAAGGGGGTCTGGAAACGCTCAGAATCATGAAAAGTTCAATTTTCACCTTTTTGCGTTTTCTGAATCTGCAGACTATTACCTTTTAATAGATGTATAATTTATTCAATTCCGAAGACTACAACTATTTTTAAATTTTTTTTTGAAATGTGTTCTACATGGGTGTGACCCACTGTGGCGCTGTTAAACTGCTGTCAAATGGTGTTATTATTAACGTCCGTGTTCATCAGGTACATTTTAGTGATGTGAGATAAAGTATGTGTTGTGGCTAACCTGTGATGGTTCAATATATATCGCTGGTGTGATTGTCGATTGTTTCATGTTTATTTACTCTGTCGTTATCTCGAAAATATTCGTAATTAATTCTGTTTCTTGAGTCTCTGTTTTGTTGAAGTATAATAATGAGTAAAAGTAAAGTTATTAGAAATCCTCTGAAGGCTTTTAAGAAAAGGAGAAATGTTGGAAAGCCAAAGGTATGTGTTATTACTGTAAACAATAAAGACGATAACCAAGTGAGTGAACCTAACCTCTCAAGTACACCTGCCCACAGAAGTCAAAGTGGGAAAGAAAATACTTCACAGAAGAAGCTTGGTTCAATGAGTGAAAACTATGAATGTTTTATGGGCGAATCGGATGTGAATGAAATATTTGATATGTCGGTTCTCAAAGGAATTTTTTCAAACTGTGTAAGATGTATTCATTGTAGTGAAGTTGGTCTGGAACTCTCCATAATAAAGCACGTAGGACTTGCTAGTGAAATACAACTGAAATGTGATAAGTGTTCATACATGACCACCTTCTGGAACAGTGTTGCAGTAACTGCAACTGAAGAAAATGGTAGCAAAATCTACGAATACAACAACGAGCGATGCTTGCTTTAGACAAGGAACGCCTTCGGGCTGCAGATAGGGCTGCAAAGAGTCTAGAAATACAAGCAAGAATAAACAGGAGGAGGAACAAGAGGAAGCTGGAGGAGGAGTTTGCAGAAGATGAAGATAATCCATCCTATGGACCTGGAATGCACTAAAAAGTTAATCCAATCTTTGTCGCTCGATTCCCAAAACTTTTATTTTCTCATACTAATTACATGTTTTCTAAGGATCTTCCGAACATATTTGTTTCAAACTTTCAGTAAATGTTACACAGTACCTTCTGCATAATTTAACACAGCCTTTTTCCAAAAAACTGTATATTTTTGAATATATAAATAAAAAATTGCAAAAAAATGTTGTGAATTTTCATTACAATTGAAAAAAAATTATCTTTAATAACTGAACTCAAATTTTGTAAAATCCCTGTGTTAAGTTGTAGCCCATATTCCAATAAATAATCTGTAAAAAGTTCAACTTCCTACCTCAAATACTTTGTGAGGAAAGATGTAATTTATAAGCGTTATTTTAACATTGCAAGTATAGCGCGTTCCGGAGCCCCTTAATATCAATAATATGCATTCATTTTTGATCGACGGTCAAAGTTTATTGCACTTAGGATCCGTTACCGTACCTACACTTCTGAAACACTCTGCGTATAGATCGCTTTGAGAAGGTATTGGGAAACGCTTGGCCGTGAAGCGTATAACCACCTTGTGACGAACGCCCTTTCGCAGGCTAGCAACGCTACATTTTGCAGTGCAAACCGGCTCCCTGCCCTTCGCCTCGTTTGCGAGACGCCACGGCAACCGGCTGAGCGCTATCTGCAGCGCACGAGGTCTTATACCGATACGGCGATTTATCTGCGTTGATCTCTGACGATAAAAAAAAGAAACGTGCGAGTGCAGTGAGGCTAATCCTTGCTGCCGCAGCTCGCCGCCCAAGTATGGCAGAGCGAGATTTACGAACGACCTCTGAGCATCGCAGTAACCGCTATCTGACGGGAAGAATAAGCTCTTAAAGTCCCTCGCAGCGTAGCGCGCAGATAAAAGGCTCCGACATCACTGCACTGACTTTCGGCTGCTCCTCGTGAGCAGAGAAAGAGTCAGCGAGGAAAGTTATTACGTTCGTCGATAAAAGGTTCTTCCGTTTTCTGTGGATCTGATGCGTTGCTAATTTATCACACTGGGTATCAAACTCTCATTCATTTCTTTATTTTGATATGGCCATAGCAAGACCTACAGGCATCTTTACCAAACACCAATGGCTCTGTACGTCTAGCATTTTTTTTTTAATTTACCACACGCCACTAAAACTGCAACACCAGGAACGATAGAAAATAACAATTTTTTTTTTTTGAGTATTATAGTAGGAAGAACACACAACTCATATTTGAAATGGTATCGAAATAGGATCTGGGAGTGGTGAGGCGCTGAGCATAATACTTGTAACATATTTATTTACCACTCCTCTCCTTTTGTTTGATTTTAATTTTGTGTATTCCGTTACGTTCGGTCTTAGGGGGGTAAATAATAAGAATTTCAGATGAGCATCGTTGAGGGAATTTCCAACAACGTAACACAAGTTTGATTTTAAAAACCATACTCTGTAATATTGCCTATGCAGAGATGAATAATAACATGAAGTTAATCCTGTGGTGGGATTTTCTATCAGTGTGAACTATACAGTATTTATCACTGTTCACTATTCTTTGCTGTATTATATCACTTGATTTAGGTTATTAAAACTTTTGGCCGGCCGGTGTGGCCTAGCTGTTTTAGGCGCTTCAGTCTGGAACCGCGCGACCGCTACGATCGCAGGGACGAATCCTGCCTCGGGCATGGGTGTGTGTGATATCCTTAGGTTAGTTAGGTTTAAGTAGTTCTAAGTTCTAGGGGACTAATGACCTGAGAAGTTAAGTCCCATAGTGCTCAGAGCCATTGCAACCATTTTGATAGTGTATCATGTGTTCCACCGTTCCACTGTTGCACCAAAGCCGAGGAGCAAGCATACCTTGTCATTCGGATCAGGGAGTGGGGGGGGGGGGGGGGGGTTGATCTGAATGGTCACACCCGTTGCACTGCCGGAACACTTCATCCCACATGGGCAACAGTTTTCAAGATGGATGCGTCACTCTCTCATGCCAATAGTGCCAACTCTTTCAAACTCCCTGGCCCAAATGGTTCAAATGGCTCTGAGCACTGTGGGAGTTAACCACTGAGATCATCAGTCCCCTAAAACTTAGCACTACTCAAACCTAACTAACCTGAGGACCTCACACTCATCCATGGCAGAGGCAGGATTCAATCCTGCAACCGTAGCGATCGCACGGTTCCAGACAGTAGCGCCTAGAACCGCTCGGCCACTCCGTCCGGCCAAACTCACTGATTTTAACGGTACAGTTCGCGCTTACGTATGCGAGGCATCTTGCAAGTGTGCTCAAGTCACACTGATCCATTTCCTTCGGTTGACAGCGACAACGAAAGCCGCAGGCACATTTTACCGATAGATGGTATTGCACCGCGATATCGACGTTGACCTTGAACTTGCTGGCCGACGTGATTCAAATGCTAATCATTTCTGCAGAACATACTAATTTGACGGTCTGTAAATATAAACGTCCTGTTTCTACTCGTTCAACGTGTTCTGTTTTTTCCAAACATGAGTGTACATGTAGACGAAAAAGAAACCTACTACAAGCATTTCTGCAATGGTCGTCTTCTACGCCCTCTCTCAGTCGAAGCAGTTATAAAGTTGTGTCAGCATCTGACATGGTATGGTACAGGGTTGTGTTTCGTCCTGTTTGTGGAGGTCACATGAAAACAAATGCATCTCCTTTCCTGACGCAACACGCAATCAGGTGAGGGAAGGGGAGCCTTCACCTTTCACGGTGCAGCGCCGGAACAATAACCAATAACGTGTCCAAGCAGGTCGTGAATACCTTGGAGACGGTAAAAATTATCGGTGAATTTTATGCTCACTGGGTTGCCAGTAATGACTTCAGAGACCTATGAAAGGAGATTTCGAATATCGCGTTTGGCACCAAAGCGATTCATGTCTTATCCCGCGCTCCGGGTAGAAATTTCCGATGGCGACAGAGATTTAAACAGGGATGTGACAAGAGTGGTAACAAAATGTCACATCTAACACCATTTGTTATTAACTATTATTGCTGGCAACCCCGACGTTAGTTTTTCGTTGTAGTAATGGCAACACTCTTTTTTGTACAGCTACACTTATCAAATTTCATGTGAGTTTAATGTTTTTCCTGAAGCACGTAAGAAACAGTACTTAGCAGCGCCCATATCTAAACCACTGAGTCACGTTGCACATCTTTTTAACGAAGATTTCACTCCGAGAAAAAATAGCTGAGACTACTAAACGGAATGATGGCTGAGCGCTGTAGAAGCTAACATATCCTGGAACCTGCTTGCGAAAAAGGATCATGTATCTCTGCCATCCGCTTTATCACAATCATGGGAGGTAGAATCCAAAATATGCCGAAATCAGATGGTTACGTATAAGTTGAAATACCACTACGTGTCTCCTCATCATGCTTCCGAGCAAAGGCTAAGCTCAAAGAGTTTGACATCTACATAAATGTTAGTATTAGACTTGCAAAAAAAGGCTGCAGAAACACACCAAACCTTGAAGCAAGGTCTTGCAGATAACGCCATAGGTCAGACACAGAGCTAAGGCAAGTGTAAGCGTTTTAGAAATGGGGGAAGGGGAGGGGGGCGGTGGCCTTGGATTGAAGGTGGTGACGACCGTTCCAGTCACCTATCAGAGGTGAAATCACACCAGTAAATGTTGCGAATCTGAGGGATATGATTTTGCAAGATCGCAGACAAAGTGTCCAGGGCTTCAGCAACACACTGAGAATACGTTATGATACGTGTGATTGTGTGGTATCAGAAACCCTGAAGGCGAGAATTGCGGCGAAGTTGGTGTGACGAATGCTTCAAGACGATCGGAAGCTACGTCATTTTGACATGGGCAGGGAACTTAAGCCATTGTTTCAGACGACCCAAGCTTTCTTTCGTAGGTTGTCAGTGGTGACGAAAGTCGGATTTAAGGCTTCGACTCAAAAATTAAGCACATGTACATTATTACTTTGCAGTTCACACTTAAATAGTTAACAAGGGGTTTGTAAAACCATTTTCAAACTATTTGTGGACACGTCACATTCCCACCCAGCGTCCGAGTGGTTGTAGGCGCTACAGTCTGGAACCGCTCTACAGCTACGATCGCAGGTTCGAATCCTGCTCGGGCATGGATGTGTGTGATGTCCTTAGGTTAGTTGGGTTTAAGTAGTTCTAAGTTCTAAGGGACTGATCACCACAGCAGTTAAGTCCCATAGTGCTCAGAGCCATTTGAACCCACCCAGCGTGTGGGAGAAATGAACAGCTAAATTGTTTCGTGCGAGCTCTGACTTTTCCCATTTTATTACGGTAGTGGAAGCAAATTAAATATTTTCCTATTCGGAGGAGAAAGATGGTGATTGATATTTTGCTTTTATGATTGCTACACTAGCTCTCTCCCCTAGTTCGTGATAATGCAAAACGATCAGCCCTTCTTTGAACTTTTTCGATGTCCTTTGTCAGTCTTGTCTGATAAGGATCTCATACCACGAAACTGTACTCCAGAAGAAGAGGGCTAATTGCAGTGTACTAGAATTGTTGCACTCTCTAAGTGTTGTACCAATAAAACGCAGTATTTTGGTCACCTTTCCCACAACATTTTCTGTGTGAGAGTTCCGATATACACTCCTGGAAATGGAAAAAAGAACACATTGACACCGGTGTGTCAGACCCACCATACTTGCTCCGGACACTGCGAGAGGGCTGTACAAGCAATGATCACACGCACGGCACAGCGGACACACCAGGAACCGCGGTGTTGGCCGTCGAATGGCGCTAGCTGCGCAGCATTTGTGCACCGCCGCCGTCAGTGTCAGCCAGTTTGCCGTGGCATACGGAGCTCCATCGCAGTCTTTAACACTGGTAGCATGCCGCGACAGCGTGGACGTGAACCGTATGTGCAGTTGACGGACTTTGAGCGAGGGCGTATAGTGGGCATGCGGGAGGCCGGGTGGACGTACCGCCGAATTGCTCAACACGAGGGGCGTGAGGTCTCCACAGTACATCGATGTTGTCGCCAGTGGTCGGCGGAAGGTGCACGTGCCCGTCGACCTGGGACCGGACCGCAGCGACGCACGGATGCACGCCAAGACCGTAGGATCCTACGCAGTGCCGTAGGGGACCGCACCGCCACTTCCCAGCAAATTAGGGACACTGTTGCTCCTGGGGTATCGGCGAGGACCATTCGCAACCGTCTCCATGAAGCTGGGCTACGGTCCCGCACACCGTTAGGCCGTCTTCCGCTCACGCCCCAACATCGTGCAGCCCGCCTCCAGTGGTGTCGCGACAGGCGTGAATGGAGGGACGAATGGAGACGTGTCGTCTTCAGCGATGAGAGTCGCTTCTGCCTTGGTGCCAATGATGGTCGTATGCGTGTTTGGCGCTGTGCAGGTGAGCGCCACAATCAGGACTGCATACGACCGAGGCACACAGGGCCAACACCCAGCATCATGGTGTGGGGAGCGATCTCCTACACTGGCCGTACACCACTGGTGATCGTCGAGGGGACACTGAATAGTGCACGGTACATCCAAACCGTCATCGAACCCATCGTTCTACCATTCCTAGACCGGCAAGGGAACTTGCTGTTCCAACAGGACAATGCACGTCCGCATGTAACCCGTGCCACCCAACGAGCTCAAGAAGGTGTAAGTCAACTACCCTGGCCAGCAAGATCTCCGGATCTGTCCCCCATTGAGCATGTTTGGGACTGGATGAAGCGTCGTCTCACGCGGTCTGCACGTCCAGCAGGAACGCTGGTCCAACTGAGGCGCCAGGTGGAAATGGCATGGCAAGCCGTTCCACAGGACTACATCCAGCATCTCTACGATCGTCTCCATGGGAGAATAGCAGCCTGCATTGCTGCGAAAGGTGGATATACACTGTACTAGTGCCGACATTGTGCATGCTCTGTTGCCTGTGTCTATGTGCCTGTGGTTCTGTCAGTGTGATCATGTGATGTATCTGACCCCAGGAATGTGTCAATGAAGTTTCCCCTTCCTGGGACAATGAATTCACGGTGTTCTTATTTCAATTTCCAGGAGTGTAAGTTGTTCGTAACACGATGTCACCAAGCGAGGTGGCGCAGTGGTTAGACACTGGACTCGTATTCGGGAGGACGACGGTTCAAGCCCGCGTCCGGCCATCCTGATTTAGGTTTTCCGTGATTTCCCTAAATCGCTCCAGGCAAATGCCGGGATGGTTCCTTTCAAAGGGCACGGCCGACATCCTTCCCTGTCCTTCTCTAATCCGCTGAGACCGATGACCTCGCTGTCTGGTCTCCTTCCTCAGAACAACCAACCAACCTCATCCGATGGAACCAATGACCTCGCTGCTTGGTCCCCTCCCCAAATCAACCAACCAACCGTAACATGATGTCCATGCTGATATGTTTCTTTTTTTTTTAATACTTAATAGGGGCATTCAATACATAATGCAACACATTTTTTTCTGAAAGCAGTTTGAGTGTATTCAAAATTCCAACACACCTTATTATCCTCCAACCTTCTGGCTGCAAAACCCTGTCAATATAATCTCCGCTCAAAGTGACGGCCTTACACTATCTTACTGGGAGAGCCTGTATATCCGTACGGTATCATTCTATTGGTCGACATCAGAGCATCCACTTACAGCTTCCCGCGGAGTGCATCCTACAATGGGCCAAACAGACGGAAGTCGGAAGATGCGAAATCCGGGCTGCAGGATGGATGGGGACGAAGAGTCGTTGTAATGATGATATACGCCTCGCCCAACGACTCTAGTGCTTTGGTTCACTGCCAGGTCTCCGCAGACATTCTGTAAGCGCCTACGAAAATCTGTGATTCTCTGTTTTTCCGCCAAAAGAAACTCAATGATAGCTCTCTGCCTGGAACGCACCTCCGTTGCTGACGCCATTCTGAAGACTACGTATAGCACTGCCATCTATGAGAACTGCATGAAAGTATAGGGCCTGAAGCGGGAGTGTTCCACAATGTTCCACATCCAAATTCGAATTTTTTTCAACCTAAACCGGCCGAGAAAAAAAATAGTATTTCATTGCTAACACCCATCGTATGCTGACAAGATGTTTCACGCGTTGTACTTGTCTCGTTTGACTAAAATAAGAGCGTGAGTAAATAACGCTGTATTGTCTCGATGTCAATAAAGAAAACCGTACTTAGCCCGTATGCAATTTCCTGCTACGTAACGCTGTCGCGTGGCAGGAATGCCGCCCAATAAAAAGAAGAAGAAAAAGAAAGGAAGAATTATTTGTTGGACAGCGTTCTGGCTGCAGCGACTCGAAGCTCCACGGTGGCGCGGCCGCTGTGGCATTCCCCTCGCACGACGCAAACCCGTCGACCTCAGCCGGGCCCGAACACGGGACCGCGACGCCAGCAGCCCGCTACCAACGGGAAATGAAATGACGTCGGACGTCACGAGCGATGAAAGTCTGTGAGGGTCTGCAAGGAGCCAGCGCCACCTGCTATACCGGCTCTCCCAGGTCTTTAGAAGGCTCCTCAGTACAACAGGTGTTGCGTGCTTGCTGCCACAGTTATTAGGTATTTCAGAGCAGATACACTCCTGGAAATGGAAAAAAGAACACATTGACACCGGTGTGTCAGACCCACCATACTTGCTCCGGACACTGCGAGAGGGCTGTACGAGCAATGATCACACGCACGGCACAGCGGACACACCAGGAACCGCGGTGTTGGCCGTCGAATGGCGCTAGCTGCGCAGCATTTGTGTCAGCCAGTTTGCCGTGGCATACGGAGCTCCATCGCAGTCTTTAACACTGGTAGCATACCGCGACAGCGTGGACGTGAACCGTATGTGCAGTTGACGGACTTTGAGGGAGGGCGTATAGTGGGCATGCGGGAGGCCGGGTGGACGTACTGCCGAATTGCTCAACACGTGGGGCGTGAGGTCTCCACAGTACATCGATGTTGTCGCCAGTGGTCGGCGGAAGGTGCACGTGCCCGTCGACCTGGGACCGGACCGCAGCGACGCACGGATGCACGCCAAGACCGTAGGATCCTACGCAGTGCCGTAGGGGACCGCACCGCCACTTCCCAGCAAATTAGGGACACTGTTGCTCCTGGGGTATCGGCGAGGACCATTCGCAACCGTCTCCATGAAGCTGGGCTACGGTCCCGCACACCGTTAGGCCGTCTTCCGCTCACGCCCCAACATTGTGCAGCCCGCCTCCAGTGGTGTCGCGACAGGCGTGAATGGAGGGACGAATGGAGACGTGTCGTCTTCAGCGATGAGAGTCGCTTCTGCCTTGGTGCCAATGATGGTCGTATGCGTGTTTGGCGCCGTGCAGGTGAGCGCCACAATCAGGACAGCATACGACCGAGGCACACAGGGCCAACACCCGGCATCATGGTGTGGGGAGCGATCTCCTACATTGGCCGTACACCACTGGTGATCGTCGAGGGGACACTGAATAGTGCACGGTACATCCAAACCGTCATCGAACCCATCGTTCTACCATTCGTAGACCGGCAAGGGAACTTGCTGTTCCAACAGGACAATGCACGACCGCATGTATCCCGTGCCACCCAACGTGCTCTAGAAGGTGTAAGTCAACTACCCTGGCCAGCAAGATCTCCGGATCTGTCCCCCATTGAGCATGTTTGGGACTGGATGAAGCGTCGTCTCACGCGGTCTGCACGTCCAGCACGAACGCTGGTCCAACTGAGGCGCCAGGTGGAAATGGCATGGCAAGCCGTTCCACAGGACTACATCCAGCATCTCTACGATCGTCTCCATGGGAGAATAGCAGCCTGCATTGCTGCGAAAGGTGGATATACACTGTACTAGTGCCGACATTGTGCATGCTCTGTTGCCTGTGTCTATGTGCCTGTGGTTCTGTCAGTGTGATCATGTGATGTATCTGACCGCAGGAATGTGTCAATAAAGTTTCCCCTTCCTGGGACAATGAATTCACGGTGTTCTTATTTCAATTTCCAGGAGTGTATTATAAATTTTTTAATAGAACAACTTGTACTTAAACCACTACTAGCCAGGAAATACTTATCCTGCCGCGGACACAGCAATAATTTGAAGCTTCATGGAAGATTAAAAAGTATGCCGGACCGGTAGTAGAACCCGGAACCTTTGCATTTCACAGGAAAATGCCCTAACGACTGAGTTATCAAAATTTTACTTCCTTTCTATTACGCTTCTGAGAAGTTTGGAAAGTTGAAAAGAGATACTGCCGCAAGTGAAGCTGTGCGGGCGTTTCATGATTCCTACCTGGATAACCTAGTCGGTGGGTCAACTGATCGGGAAAGGCAAAGGTTCTGGGTTCGAATCCCGGTCCATCACATAATTTTTTTAAGTGGAACCACAACAAAGTAAATCACATCCAACATATATTTGGTTTCGCAAAGCTTAAAATTGTTCGAGATTTAAAAATTGGTCATATATGTATATATATATTTCATCCATTCTGGGCACTGAGAATCTCAGCGACTTTTGCCTGTTTTCGATATCGATACTGGCAAGATATCGGTCCCAGTAGTTCCAAAACAGTATCAAAATCTCTACATCTACATCTATACTCCGCGAGCCACCTTACGGTGTGTGGCGGAGGGTACTTATTGTACCACTATCTGATCCCCCCTTCCCTGTTCCATTCACGAATTGTGCGTGGGAAGAACGACTGCTTGTAAGTCTCCGTATTTGCTCTAATTTCTCGGATCTTTTCGTTGTGATCATTACGCGAGATATATGTGGGCGGTAGTAATATGTTGCCCATCTCTTCCCGGAATGTGCTCTCTCGCAATTTCGATAATAAACCTCTCCGTATTGCGTAACGCCTTTCTTGAAGTGTCCGCCACTGGAGCTTGTTCAGCATCTCCGTAACGCTCTCGCGCTGACTAAATGTCCCCATGACGAATCGCGCTGCTTTTCGCTGGATCATGTCTATCTCTTCTATTAATCCAACCTGGTAAGGGTCCCATACTGATGAGCAATACTCAAGAATCGGACGAACAAGCGTTTTGTAAGCTACTTCTTTCGTCGATGAGTCACATTTTCTTAGAATTCTTCCTATGAATCTCAACCTGGCGCCTGCTTTTCCCACTATTTGTTTTATGTGATCATTCCACTTCAGATCGCTCCGGATAGTAACTCCTAAGTATTTTACGGTCGTTACCGCTTCCAATGATTTACCACCTATGGCATAATCGTACTGGAATGGATTTCTGCCCCTATGTATGCGCATTATATTACATTTATCTACGTTTAGGGAAAGCTGCCAGCTGTCGCACCATGCATTAATCCTCTGCAGGTCCTCCTGGAGTACGTACGAGTCTTCTGATGTTGCTACTTTCTTGTAGACAACCGTGTCATCTGCAAATAGCCTCACGGAGCTACCGATGTTGTCAACTAAGTCATTTATGTATATTGTAAACAATAAAGGTCCTATCACGCTTCCCTGCGGTACTCCCGAAATTACCTCTACCTCTGCAGATTTTGAACCGTTAAGAATGACATGTTGTGTTCTTTCTTCTAGGAAATCCTGAATCCAATCACAAACCTGGTCCGATATTCCGTAAGCTCGTATTTTTTTCACTAAACGTAAGTGCGGAACCGTATCAAATGCCTTCCTGAAGTCCAGGAATACGGCATCAATCTGCTCGCCAGTGTCTACGGCACTGTGAATTTCTTGGGCAAATAGGGCGAGCTGAGTTTCACATGATCTCTGTTTGCGGAATCCATGTTGGTTATGATGAAGGAGATTTGTATTATCTAAGAACGTCATAATACGAGAACACAAAACATGTTCCATTATTCTACAACAGATTGACGTAAGCGAAATAGGCCTATAAATATTCGCATCTGATTTATGACCCTTCTTGAAAATGGGAACGACCTGCGCTTTCTTCCAGTCGCTAGGTACTTTACGTTCTTCCAGCGATCTACGATAAATTGCTGATAGAAAGGGGGCAAGTTCTTTAGCATAATCACTGTAGAATCTTAAGGGTATCTCGTCTGGTCCGGATGCTTTTCCGCTACTAAGTGATAGCAGTTGTTTTTCAATTCCGATATCGTTTATTTCAATATTTTCCATTTTGGCGTCCGTGCGACGGCTGAAGTCAGGGACCGTGTTACGATTTTCCGCAGTGAAACAGTTTCGGAACACTGAATTCAGTATTTCTGCCTTTCTTCGGTCGTCCTCTGTTTCGGTGCCATCGTGGTCAACGAGTGACTGAATAGGGGATTTAGATCCGCTTACCGATTTTACATATGACCAAAACTTTTTAGGGTTCTTGTTTAGATTGTTTGCCAATGTTTTATGTTCGAATTCGTTGAATGCTTCTCTCATTGCTCTCTTTACGCTCTTTTTCGCTTCGTTCAGCTTTTCCTTATCAGCTATGATTCGACTACTCTTAAACCTATGATGAAGCTTTCTTTGTTTCCGTAGTACCTTTCGTACATGATTGTTATACCACGGTGGATCTTTCCCCTCGCTTTGGACCTTAGTCGGTACGAACTTATCTAAGGCGTACTGGACGATGTTTCTGAATTTTTTCCATTTTTGTTCCACATCCTCTTCCTCAGAAATGAACGTTTGATGGTGGTCACTCAGATATTCTGCGATTTGTGCCCTATCACTCTTGTTAAGCAAATATATTTTCCTTCCTTTCTTGGCATTTCTTATTACACTTGTAGTCATTGATGCAACCACTGACTTATGATCACTGATACCCTCTTCTACATTCACGGAGTCGAAAAGTTCCGGTCTATTTGTTGCTATGAGGTCTAAAACGTTAGCTTCACGAGTTGGTTCTCTAACTATCTGCTCGAAGTAATTCTCGGACAAGGCAGTCAGGATAATGTCACAAGAGTCTCTGTCCCTGGCTCCAGTTCTGATTGTGTGACTATCCCATTCTATACCTGGTAGATTGAAGTCTCCCCCTATTACAATAGTATGATCACGAAACTTCTTCACGACGTTCTGCAGGTTCTCTCTGAGGCGCTCAACTACTACGGTTGCTGATGCAGGTGGTCTATAGAAGCATCCGACTATCATATCTGACCCACCTTTGATACTTAACTTAACCCAGATTATTTCACATTCGCATTCGCTAATAACTTCACTGGATATTATTGAATTCTTTACTGCTATAAATACTCCTCCACCAATGGCGTTTATCCTATCCTTGCGGTATATATTCCATTCTGTGTCTAGGATTTCGTTACTGTTCACTTCCGGTTTTAACCAACTTTCCGTTCCTAATACTATATGCGCACTATTTCCTTCAATAAGAGATACTAATTCAGGAACCTTGCCCTGGATACTCCCGCAGTTTACCAATATTACGTTAACTTTTCCTGTTTTTGGTCTCTGAGGACGGACGTTCTTTATCAACGATGATAATGTCCTCTCTGGTAAGCCGTCAGGTATTTTATCGTTTCGCCCAAGGGGGGGGTCCCTCTAACCTAAAAAACCCCCGTGTGCACGCCACACGTACTCTGCTACCCTAGTAGCTGCTTCCGGTGTGTAGTGCACGCCTGACCTGTCTAGGGGGGCCCTACAGTTCTCCACCCAATAACGGAGGTCGATGAATTTGCAACCATTATAGTCGCAGAGTCGTCTGAGCCTCTGGTTTAGACCCTCCACACGGTTCCTCACGCTAACTCGGACATACGAAAAGAAGCCCCCAGAGTCCGCAGACAGTTCCAGGAGGAATGGTCTATGTTGAAGGATATGACAGGAATGGCCATTCGGAACAAAAAAGTCAAGTAAACATGGGATCTGAAACGCACACCTTAAGAATTATGAACAATTATTGATCTTCGATACTGTGAAACAAATCACTCCTACTGCAAGCCCTTTGCTTTCCATATTTTGGGAGACGTTGGTAGGAACCAAAGCAAGAAAAAATGTCCAATAAACAAGCGCTCTAAAAAGCATACCTTAAAAGTTATGAGCACTTGTTCATTAGAAGAGTTGTCTTTCAGAGTAGCGAAGATGAAAAAGTGTTCAAATCTCTTAAGGTATACATTTCAGAGCACTTGTTTACTAGATTTATTTTTCTTGTTTTTGTCCATACTACCACTTCCCAAGATTTGGAAAACAGAGCTTGTAGTAGAAGAGGTTTGTTTCACAGTATCGCAGATCAAGAATTGCTTATAGCTCTTAAGATATGCCTTTTAGAGCCCATGTTTACTTGAATTTTTTGTTTCGAATGATCTTTCCTGTCATATCCCTGAATACTGACCACTCTTCCTAGAACACCCTGTATATATAGATATAGAAAATTTAATAAACATTTTTATTTACTTACTAAAACATGACTGCAACTTAAATTTCATGTTTCCATGTAGTAATAATTGTCTGTTATGCTTTTGACGGACGGATGATGAGTACAATATATGATGAAATGGCAAAAAGATTTTAAGATCTTTTTTATTTTACTTGTGCTGTGAACCCTTGTTTCTTGTCTAATTTCATGATTCTACGTCAACGACAAGTACCCTATAGATTTCCGCGCGGTTGGCCGTGCGGTCTAACGCACGGCTTTCCGGGCAAGAAGGAGCGCCTCATCCCCGGCACGAATTCGCCCGGCGGATTTGTGTCGAGGTCCGGTGAGCCGGCCAGTCTGCGGATGGTTTTTAGGCGGTTTTCCATCTGCCTCGGCGAATGCGGACTGGGTCCCCTGATCCCGCCTCAGTTACACTATGTCGGCGATTGTTGCACAAACAAGTTCTCCACGTACGCGTACACCACACAAACGTAGGAGTTACACTCGTCTGGTGTGAGACGTTCCCTGCGGGTCCACCGGGGGCCGAACCGCACAATAACCCTGGGTTCGGTGTTGGGCGGCGGAGAGGTGAAGTGGACTGCGGTAGTCGTCGTAGGGTTGTGGACGACTGCGGCTGCGGCGGGGACGGAGCCTCTCCATTGTTTCTAGGTTCCCGGTTAACATACACTACAATACAATACCCTATAGGTTTTGATGAGTGAGTTTGCGGTTATCAAAATATACAGACGAACAAAAATCGCAGCACCAAGAAGGAGTTGTGCGACATAAACGAAAGTGGGTAGGCGTCTTTCTACATCTAAAAGATTATGTCTATCAAATTTCAAGCTAGTAGCATAAGAATTGTGCTAGTATCGCTAGTATGAAGATACAAATCAGGTTCGCTTTAAGTATACGCTGTAACGGTCGTGAGCGTTAGTTGCTTTTGAGATTGGACATGATGACTTGATGATAGTCAAGAATGCCTTTAGGGCGAAAAATATGCCGTTATCAACACCTCACTGACTTTGAACAAGGTCGTGTAATAGGACTGCGAAAGCTGGATGTCTCTTCTGCGTTACTGCAGGCAAAGTTCGCAGAAATGTAGCCAGTATACATGACTGCTGGCAGCGGTGGTCACGAGAACGTAGTTTGCAAGAAGACCGGGCTCCGGGCGGCTACGTGACTCTACTGAGAGGGATGACCATCATGTTCGGCGTATGGCTCTGACGGATGGTACTGCATCTGCAGCAGCAATTTTAGCAGCAGTTGACACTGCAGTGACCCAAAGAACTGTTACAAATAAATTACTCCAAGGACATCTCAGAGCAAGACGCCCTGTAGCATGTATTCCACTGACCGATGACCATAGCAGTCTGCTCCCTTAAAAAAAAAAAAAAAAAAAAAAAAAAAAAAAGTATTCCACTGACCTAAACCACCGCCATTTGAAACTTCAGTGGCGTCATGCAAGAGCTCATTGGTGAGTGGGGTGGAGGTCCGTTGCTTTTCCTAATGAAATTTGACCCTGCATCCATGCCAATGATGGCTGCGTGTTGGTTAGGGGGACGCCAGCTGAGAGCCTGCAAACAACCTGTCTGCGTGCTAGACACACTGAACCTACACCTGGAGCACTCTCGCGGTTATCCCATGCACTCTGAACGCAAATTTGTGGTTCAGTCTGTTGGTTCGACCTACTGTGCTGCCATTCGTGAACAGTATTCCAGGGGGTGTTTTCCAGCTGGATAACGCTCGTCCACATACCATTGTTGTAGCCCAGCATGCTCTACAGAGTGTCGATATGTAGCCTTGGCTTGGTCGATCAAGAGATTGACCATATATAGGACATCATCGGACAACAACTCCAGCGTCATCCACAAACAGCATTAACTGTCCTGTATTGACCTACCAAGTGCAACAGTGCACAAACTGACTTCCGGCACCTGTACAACACAATGCAAGCACGTTTGCATGTTTGTATTCAACCTCCTGTTGGTTACGATGTTATAAATGTCCCAGCATTTCACATTTGCAACGGCTTATCTCGGCGTAGTGTTAATCACTTAATTATGATATCTAGACAAAGGGGTTCCCGAAATTTCATTCCTCTACATTAATTATTTATTGGTGTTGCGATTTTTTCCGTCCGTGTATGTGACATAAATGGCGTAATATTTTGATTTCATTGACGCAGAAGCTTAAATTTTTTTACCCTGCCTAGGGACAACAGACCTTAGTGTCTGACATATATTTGAACTTGATACGACAATGCGTTAGAGAGAAAAAGGTGTCGTAACGGACGGGTAGACAAACAGGCAGTCGGATTAAAAATGACCAAAAAATATTTTTTTCCGGATTGAATAATCACACAATAACATCTTTTGGAATTTTTACTTTATTGTGGAACCCTGCAGTTATATTTCGTGACATGCTTGTTTATGTGCAGCAAGGAGAATTTTTATGTAGGCTGCCGTTTTACGTATGTGTCTGACGTCTTTTGACCTTTACAATTAAGAGACCATCTGAGTCTGTCAGTAGAGAACAACTCAGACTACGATTTTATTAGCGACGCCATATTTTTACCTAAGTACTGGCTTAATTATTTTGTGGGTGTGCTGATAATTTTTTAAGAATCTAAACTTTTAGTAAATAAAAACATTATATTCGAGGAACGGCTTATACGTGCTATGATTACATTATTTAAATACAGTCTCTGAAGATTTACTTTCGATATAATGTTCGGAAAATACGCTGTAATTCAGGCATTTGATGTGTCCTGTGTTAGCAGGAAGCATGCGCAGAACGGTCCCTGTCTATCGCCTACCGCTAAAAGCACAGCTGGCTGTCCGAGTAAAGAGCCATTCCAGAGTTAGGGATTTTGCAGTTAAATAGCACACGACTTGGTAGTGGGTCTAGGGGAGTCCCAATTGGGAACATTTGCGTTCCCAGTTCCGGAATTTGCCGTACAACCAAGGGAAAACTTCGGGAAACCTGGTTTAGAGCTAGGAGATGGAAATCATTTTTATTTTTATTTCGGGACAATGTCTCCCAGACAGAAAAATATGGGAGTTTAGTGTATGTATTAGTGTTATTGTGTATGTGGGTAAAGAGCAAGTTTGATTACCTGCTTGCCATTGGTAGAATATTGTGAGGTAACTGGCGAGTTGTGGCGCCCTGGAAATATTCTATGTTCGGAGTTGGCGTGGGCGCACGGGCCGCTCGGAATAACGGGGCTCGTCAGCAACTGCGTGGTGCCGAGCATTAGCCGGAGCAAGAGGGGTAGCCCCTGCGCATGGTCCAGGCCGACCGAATGGCTGGGAATCCCATGTTGACACTGTGTCGAGAACCGTGCTGTGTGTCGATGAAGGAGATTTGTGTGCCGGAAGTGCCAAACATGGCGGACTGTGAGAAACCATAATGGTAGACATTTCACAGTTCATGTAGAAATTAATACTAGCCAGAGGAATCATGATACCTTAAAAAGGAACATGTACGTTACCATTATTTGCACGACGATTCTGATGATGTAATCAGATTTTCAACATATTTATTAGTTTAAAGTTTAGTATCTGAATTTAATTATATAAGTTACACCCAGTAACGAATTTCCAAAATCTAAACGGTTCATCCGATTTTGTCGATTGACGTGTCTTTAGAAAGCTGTTAGTGTAAACCTAAATTGGTATGAATTACAGGCATGTAACTTGAATAGTACATCAGTTGTTGGAGGTCAAAGTAGTCGATTACTATTGATCATGTCAGGCCATAAGTACTCCACAGCTACACGAAAAAACGTTAGCAGCATACTTATAAATATATCTATTCGTCTATGGCTTTGTTTATATCCGACATATATACTATTCATGAAGAAATTGGTCAAATATTTACAGTGTTTTAGAAAGCACAGAGACATAAGGCTACTGGCCTACTTTTGTTTCTATTCCTTTGATATATGTTTATTTGATTTGTTTATGTATTTAATAATGTGTGTTAAAGCGTGTTTATGGCCCAGCCATAGGAATATTTATTTAATTTCACGTTATTTAAATGTAACTCGAGTATTTTTTATTCGTTTCAATATGTTTGTGAGTGTGCGTTGGCTTGGAGACGTGGCGGGAGCGCTCTAGCCAATCACAGCGCTCGTTACTACGGTAGGCAACTACCAAAGTCAATGGAGAGACTGCATGGAAGCGGGGGAGGAGCATCGGGTCACAAAGCACACGAGAGGTGCTGCATGGGAAAGCACGATGGACGGTCGTATGAAATACTTGGAGAGTGTTGAGCAGTTTCCGCGTGGTCGTAGGAAATAGAAATATTTCACAGTGCCGACTTGTGCGCTTGTGAGATTTCCGTGGCTTCTGCAGTGAAGACGTAGTATGCGTTTAGAAGTGAGTATCTCGCAAGCTATGTTCTTGTTCATAACTAATTATGTGAAGTAGTAATCTATTGTTTCCCTGTTATTCAACTTATATTTTATTTAATTGCTGGACCATCGACACGAATAAGTGTTTTGCAGTGTCCGGCCCCGGTAGCTGAGTAGAAGCCGGCACGGTAGCTGAGCGTGTTCGGTCAGAGGGTCAGCTGCCCTCTGTAATAAAAAAAACTGAGTTAATCGATCAGCAACGAACTTAAACGGATGTCTTACGACGTCCGCCCCGGGAAGATGCAACGAACAAAAGCGAACAAAATGAGATTAAAAAAAAAAAAGTGGTCAGCGCGACGGAATGTCAATCCTAAGGTCCCGGGTTCGATTCCCGGCTGGGTCGGAGATTTTCTCCGCTCAGGGACTGGGTGTGGTGTTGTCCTAATCATCATCATTTCATCCCCATTGACGCACAGGTCGCCGAAGTGGCGTCAACTCGAAAGACCTGCACCAGGCGAACGGTCTATCCGACGGGAGTCCCTAGCCACACGACATTTCGTTTTTTTCAGTGTTTTGCAGTTATAAACGGCATTCTTAAAGGTACTTCTGCTATCGTACTCATCATTTAAAGTCGTTAAAAATGGTACCTGTAGATTTTATTTAATTACAGTCTTTCGTTTATAAATTTCTATGTTACATTCAAAATTCGCAGTTGCCGAGTGATAGGACCATTCGATTCATGTGTATATTCGTATACTGTAGACTCAGCAGTATTTGGCTTGTAGTGCAGCAACTACGTATCCCAGCCCCTAGACAACGAAACCAGACAAAACTTTTAATATTTCAACTCTGAGTCTGAGGGTACATAGTTGAGGGCCACATTTTTTATTTGAAGTCCCGCAGTATCTATGAAGAATACATCATCTGACCCTTCGATGTCTTTGGTTCGAACGTAAGGCAAAAAATCGTTAATCTTAGGGGTATGGCAGCAATAGATGGGACCACCTTACTTGAGGGTCTCATTCAGAATGATGAAAAGGCTGATCTGTCAGCCATTGAAGGAAGTGCAGATTGTGGAGCACGCTGGATTTTTTGCGCAAAACGGCTGACCTCATAAGCCCTCAAGCCTGTTGCCTTGGATCCGCGGTGATACTCGAATCATTCCAGCGAATAGCTGAGAACATCCATGAAAATAGACTTACTCATGGGATGTCACGAAGTTCACAATCTGCAGCATTGTCGTCTTGTCCCCAGAACTGACTGGGGGACCTGCTTCTGAGTCCAATGGAAGACATGAACCGGAGACTTCGAAGGTTCTCTAATAAGCTAGGCTGCGCCTTCCCGGATTTGTGACATAGGACTCAGAGTAGGTTCCTCATAAATTGGTCATAAGTGCACTACACATCAGAAGACGCTACCCAGACATGTGTAAGGAGCAACTTTCCATCCAGTCGCCGATACTGATAGCTGTAGGAAACTCCAAAGTATTAGTGTAAGTCTCAGATAAATGGTCCCCACATGAGAACCGATTAAAATCCTAGTGATCATTTTCCGAAACATTCACAAGAGTGTCCCAGACTTTGAAGCACAACTAAAAAGGAAATGAGTTCACTTAATAATACTAGGTATAGATAGATAGGTAAAACCCGTAATTGACAGTAGTGAGATTCTTTTGGAATAAACCTAAGTGCATAATGAAAATATAGAGAGATGCTTTGGGAAGAACTATGTTCCATGTACTGGTTTGCATAGCATAACGTTTGTTTTAGGTTTAGATCCCGTGAGACGGCTCTCGTGAGTGAACAGAATGCATCAAGGAAGGTCACCAAAAGTTCTGTCTCACAGACCGAATGGTGGAAAAGGCACTGAAAGAACAAGAAAACTTTGGCTATAACTTCCTCTGTCGCAACCATCGAATCGCGCACTCCTTGAAAGAAAGATGTTTTACGTTTGGGCACTAGAGTAGTTGGCTAGTAACAGATTCACCCTGCGCCGTCTCTCCAAAAGTTTCGTTAACTAGCAAACAGCCAAGTAACTCTAAGTTCACGGTCGAGAAAGGAGACGGAGACGCTGGGCTCTTCTTCGCGAAGACGATGCTTCAAACACCCATCCGACAATCTGCATTCAGATCTTTCATCGCTTCCCTGACTCACTAATTGCCCTTATGAGCTTCCACTTATTCACTATCCGCGCGTGCGGCTTTGTCCCGAATCTAATTAGTGTAGTATAGAAGAAAAGTTTAATCTCTAACCTCCTTCTGGTTTCTACGAGCAACTGGCAGACCTTTCCCATTTTAGAGTTGTTCACATAAATGAAGAGTTTCTTCTTTCATCTTTCTGATTTAGAATTTTTTCTTTCACCTTTCTGCTTTTAACTATCTTGACTAGCTTTCTCATATTTGTTTGAGCTGTCTCAAATACCCTTTTTTCAATTTTGAATATTTATTATATTTAAAACGGTTGATCATTTGTTGTTAATATATTCATAATCCAGTATTTACGTCTCTTCTCAATCACCTTTTTCAATTCTGAATATTTAGTATATTTAAAACCGTTGATCATTTGTTATTCTTATATTCATTACACAGTATTTATGTCTCTTCTCAATACCACTACGTCTTTTCGTTCCCCTAGTCATCGAAAATGTTTTATAACATCATGTGCCAACTTTTCCCTTCAAAGTTAGTTTCATTCCGTTGAATCTTTTCCACGTTTACTCCTATATTTCATTGCATATCGTTTCGAATATACTACTGTATTCTTCCATTTTAAAACCTACTTATTTATTAGTCTTATCCATTTACATAACCTCACTACTTCTTGGTGTCTCTTCTTCTTCTTCTTCTTCTTCTTCTTCTTCTGCATTTCATGGATTAGGTATTATTGCCTGATCCGTCTGTGCAGTTGTCTCCAGTGTGTCCTGGATCGACCTCGATCTCTCCTTCCTCTCGGTATGTAATCCAATGCTGCCTTGTGAAGTCTGGTATTTTCCATTCTTTGTAAGTAATCAGTCCTATTCTATTACTGAATATTTAACGTTTTTCTAATATCTTCGTTTTGTATCCTATCCATGCGGGTACAACCTTTAACTTTCCTTCAAAATCTCATTACTACCGACTGCATTGTACTCGGTTGCTTCTATGTCGGTACCCAGGCTTCGCTGATATGCAGAAGTGTGGGTAAAGCCATTATTTTACAAAATTTCATTTTCGCTTTTTTCTCGTCTTTATTTTTAAAAGTTCTTTGAATGGTTCCAGATACATATTGAAATTCGATAACCTTTTGCCCAATATTCTTGTCATTGTAAAAATTTATTACATAGCCAAGATATTTAAAATTCGATACTTGTGAAATGTTGTTTCTATCACAATATTTGCTCTGACTGGATCGCTTTCTCTAAAACCCATAATTTTCGTGTCATTAGCCGATGTTTTAGAATTATAATATCCACATAGATTCTTTAAAATATACGTGAGTTCCTGTAACTGTGTCTCATTTCGTTCTAACGTTATTTGATCGTCTGCAAATAGAAAAGTATTGAGTGTTTGATAATTTAATTCCTGCGTCTACCAGCAACCTCTATTTCTTTAAAAAGTAGTCAGTAGATGTGTGAAAGGAGTGGGTGATTACCAACACCGTTGTCTAAGTTCTGTATTTGCTAAAATCTGTTCACTCCTTTTAATTCCTGTGTCTGTGATATAATTAGTATTTCTATAGAGACTCCTTATTACCAGCCGGCCGAAGTGGCCGTGCGGTTAAAGGCGCTGCAGTCTGGAACCGCAAGACCGCTACGGTCGCAGGTTCGAATCCTGCCTCGGGCATGGATGTTTGTGATGTCCTTAGGTTAGTTAGGTTTAACTAGTTCTAAGTTCTAGGGGACTAATGACCTCAGCAGTTGAGTCCCATAGTGCTCAGAGCCTTATTACCAAAATCAGGTGTGATGGATAGTCCTAATTTTCTAGTGTCTGTCATAATTTTATTCGATTTAGCCTGTCAGATGCCTTATCAAAGTCTATAAAAGTAACATGTTTCTACATTCTTTTCTCTTCTTTGATGTATTATTGGTCTAATGGTGAAGACACGATACATGCACGACTCAATTTCCTAAATCCACTTCTCTCTTTCCCTAGCAGACAACCTGCAATAGTTTCCAATCCGTTGTTTATTATTTTAGTATAGATCTTATAGCCTATATATATGAGATTAAGTCCTGTATAATTTCTGTGATCTCTTCTTTTGAATTGATTATTAATTATAGCTATTGACCAAGTGGGAGTTATTTCGCAATTTTCCCAGCATTTATTGAGTTGATATATAATTATCAATTTGCACATTGTACCACCATATTTTATAACTCTCATAGTCACTCCATCTAATCCAAGTACCTTTTCTTTCCATCGGAACTGGTCTGCTTACGTAGCATTATTTTTTCGCCTCAGTAGAAAGAAATTCTTAATTCTTGCTGTTGCAGCATTTTGCGATATTTGGTGGGCTCTTATTCTCCTCTAGGGCATATCATAAAGCGTTACTGTACAACATTTCGCGTAGTTATCACATTCTCATACACGGTGACAATAGCCTCTCCACCAAACGTTTTCTTGACTTCCCGGGCACGCCGGGTGGTCGGACCCCTTCTCTCGACAACTACCCGCCATCTAGTGTTTTGCACCCGTGTGGCTGTGTCACCGGAGAAGCGATAAAGTAATATGGGCTTAAGGACTGTGTTGCAAGTGAGATCCTCGCATATTTCATAACCATTTTTATCGCCAATTCGAGCGTACAGTTCAAAATGGCTCTGAGCACTATGGGACTTAACATCTGAGGTCATCAGTCCCCTAGAACTAAGAACTACCTAAACCTAACTAACCTAAGGACATCACACACATCCATGCCCGAGGCAGGATTCGAACCTGCGACCGTAGCAGTCGCGCGGTTCCGGACTGAGCGCCTAGAACCGCTAGACCACTGCGGCCGGCGAGCGTACAGTTCGGCAGAAGTCAAAACACTTGAGTCCTAAATCGTATCTTGAATCTTAAAATATGACATCCGACAGTGCTGCTGACCTTTGTTATCACAACTGCTTTCTGAATGTATTGAGTCTATTTTCATACGAATCTGCTTGGGTAAAGATTTCGTAGTTATGACGTATGCTCATGAATTATCAAAAATGCTCTTGGAACTTACAATTCGAAAGGCACATTCGCCAAATTGTGCCAGATAATATCCGTGATACTGAGAGACTAAACGTACAAGCAAACTAGCAGTTGTTGCACAATCGGCTGGAGATCTAGCATATAATAATAATAAACAAAACTATCATCATCGTGCCCTTAACCTGACAATACAATCTAAAATAAATGCAATGCATAATATTATGTGCTACTGCGCAAAGTGAGTCATTACCTTCTAACAGTATCTTTGATACAGCACTTTAATGATCCCAGAGATTCCTGAAAACAAATCTAATCAGAAAATATGCATTACATATCGCCCTCTGTCTCGCATATGAACCGATACCCAACATCTACCAGCCACTCGTACCCTATAACAATGTATTCCAAAGTATTGTTATGTTCTCCAGTTAAAAAACTAATCAGATGCAGCACTTCACTCTAGTCTATGTTGAAGCAATTGCCTTTCTCTACAGATTTTTCCTCCCACACTCCGCTCTATTACCAAACTGACTACTCCTTGACAGCTCAAGATATGTCCTCCGATTCTATTCCTTTTTCTAGTTAATTTGTGCCATACAGCTCTTTTCTCCTAATTCTTCAGTAGTCTTATGCTGTGTAACATTTCGGAAGCTTGTATTCACAGATTGTCTGCACTGTTTATCGCCCAAGTTTACTCTCATAAAGGGCATCCAAATAATTCAGTTTAAATCATATTTTAACATTTTCTGTTTGGTACGACCTATTTACGTTTCAAATCCTGTCTAATTCTGCCGTCGTCAGATATTTTGCAGTCCAAAAACTGAAATCAGTCTACTATTTTGAGCTTCTCATTGCGTAATCTGATTCTCTTCCAATCATCTCACTTAGAGTGCACTTCAAAAGTCTCGTCTTAGTTTGGTCGATCATCTTATAACCACTCTTAAAGACACAATCCATTCAGTTGAACTGCTCTTCTAAGTCCGTTACCGTATGTGACGAAATTACAATGTCAAAAAACATATGACCGCTCACAATAGTAAAGTATCCATGCATACTACCTCCGCAGATGACTAAGAGATTGAAAAAAGCATTATTCCTATAGACTGAAAGCTGAGTTCTTCAGCTGTAACCAGGTTGTCGCATACGTTTCTGAATCAGGTATTAATAAATGAAACGTTATGTCAATGTCATTTTTGCATAGGAGACGATAAGCACATTTTCTGTACTATCAATGTTTTAGATTTGACTGATGCGTGACATACAGCATTGGTGCTTTAGGACTCGTCCTATTACGTTCAAAACTTGAAACTTAGCTTTTTTTCTTATTCTAAATTGCAACATTCGTCCGCCATTCCTGTGATACATCACTCGAACTGTCCACGACCGACTTCGGTTTACGTTTCGATTGTAAAGTACCACGTTTTTGTCAGTTACTTCGGCGAATGGCGAAGTTGATTGCTTCTTGCATCGTTACAGAACTCCGGCGTCTCCATTGTCGGTGGTACATTAAATTCTAGCCCTCTGTTAGTGCTGGCCTCGGAAGCAGAGGATGCACGAAGCTACGCAGGTGTGGACGTATGGGCTCTACGCGAGAAATAAAAGTAACAGTGGAGTGATTTCAGAAGCGTTATGAGAAACTGTTTCTTATCTGAGAATATAAAGACCTTTTTCATTAGGAGAGAAAGGGCCTTAAATGAGATATAAATTAGGAACACTTCTCTATTCTATGTCAAGATAATCTGTTGTACATTATACCAAAGTGATAGCGAAATTGCATGAGCTGTATGTGGCGGAAAGAGTCCCAATGTAAAAATTGTCTGTATTAACAATCTGTTATAGTTGGCAACTGACATGTGTGATAATTCTGCGTTATAGGTTACCTTGCGATTTGGATATCTCAGACATTCCTCGACCGTGCTTTTTGTACCTCATAATATGAGACCACGTCGCCAAATTCAGTTCGTTCCTCACGTGTACAAAGTGCCTTTAATCTACTGATGAACGGGGAAAATCCAAAGAATCACTTTAACTGTAGCTTTAAAAAGACTTGAGAAAAGTCATCATATTTAAAATACAGACCTTAGTAGCTATATTTCCGATATAAGACTGTCATTTAGAAATGGCAGAGAGCTTAAATATCGAATTGTTAACACGCGGAAAATAACACTGTATTATGGACGCACTGCTGTATGAAATTCGAGATACGAATCACTTGCTTGAAATTCAAAATCGATTAGTCTGAGGTAGGAAACTAATGATTGGAAGTGAAAGTTTACTTTTTTATTGATATAAAAATCTTTGTTTTGAATAAAATGTGAGCACGAGTTGTACTTTTCTTCTTAATTTCGAAAACTTCTATAAGTTTCGGCCTCGAAAACCATTATCCAATGGTGCATGTCAGGCGTCCTAGGAGAACACAGAACAACTGCAGTATCTGAAAATAAAACGATAAGGGCAGCTCTGGTGACATTCTGTTCAAAACATATAACGCAGTTGCGAAACTTGAACGAAGGTGTTCCTTATGCTGGATAGCAAATTAATAACAAATTAATAACACCTTAAGCCCTATAACAGTCTACTCACAGAACTAAATTCCGCGACGAAAGTCAAGATCGCGCCGTTTGAGGCGCCATGTCACGGACCGCGCAGTCCCTCCCGCCGAAAGTTCGAGTCCTCTCTCGGGCATGGGCATGTGTGGTGTTCTGAGCATTAGTTAGTTTAAATGAGTTTAAGTAATTTGTAAGTCTAGGTATCGATGACCTCAGCAGTTTGGTCCCATAGGAATTCACACACACACACACACACACACACACACACACGCACATATGTATATACAAACATGAAAATAAATTGCCCCCATTGCTTGAATACGTTGTTTATAATTGTAGACGTCCTGTGTCTTTCTGAAGTGCTCGTTTCACGGCAAGTTTATGCATCTTCTCCCACACGATATAACATCATCTCTTCTAATGAGCGAACAGTTTCGTTTCTTTGCTGAGAACCTTGACTGGTCGCTGTGGCTTGATCTCTTCAGTTTCTGCACAGGCGATACTTTTCTTCCAGTCAGGATGGCGGCTATTGCGTAAGATTTCTCTACATTCATTCAGCTCCTGAGCGTTACATCTTCCTGCGCATTAAATGCGTGTTTGTTAGTTCCTGTAATTTGTAATGCTCTGGTTTCGACAACCAGTCATGAAATGTAAACAGTGATATGACGCAACAGACAAATCACAGACGACTCTGTGCTGTTCCTAACTCTGGGGACCAGCACCGTAGATAGTGAAGGGCAGTTGTTTGTTACGAAACGTTAAGCACTTTACAAACACGTGCCTTACGCATGCTGCTCATTCGATAACACTCACTGCCTGAAATGTTAATTTACGGCCATTGGTTCCAGCTCTGAAACTGCTCAGCTTAGCTTCCCATAGCGAGAGCATAGTGTTGACTATAATTTTGTGGGAATCACCTTCAAGCATTTGGTATGTATGGTCATATTTCATGCAGGTCTAAGAATGTTTGCCGCGCGGGATTAGCCGAGCGGTCTGAGACGCTGCAGTCATGGACTGTCCCGCTGATCCCGGTGGAGGTTCGAGTCCTCCCTCGGGCATGGGTGTGTGTGTTTGTCCTTAGGATAATTTAGGTTAAGTAGTGTGTAAGCTTAGGGACTGATGACCTTAGCAGTTAAGTCCCATAAGATTTCACACACATTTGAACATTTTTTAAGAATGTTTCGAAACTGGCTGTACCTGTGGCCCTCAATTACGCAACAGTACATCTACATCTACATCTATATTCCGCAAGCCACCTCACTGTACCTGTGTCACTTTTGCCTTTTCCTGTTCCTGTCGCGTATGGTTCGGGGGAAAAGCGATTTCTGGTAAACCTCTGTGCCTGCTCGAATCTCTCAAATTTTATGTTCATTTCTATTCTCCAGATATACGTACGAGACGCTAATGTATAGGTTGACTGCCAGGAACATACTTTATCGGAATTTCGACAGTAGGCCAAACGGTGCGGCTGGTCCCGGCGGAGGTTCGAGTCCTCCCTCGGGCATGAGTGTGTGTTTGTCCTTAGGATAATTTAAGTTAAGAGGGCATGCAGCTTTACTGTATGGTTAAATGATGATGGCGTCCTCTTGGGTAAAATATTCCGGAGGTAAAATAGTCCCCCATTCGGATCTCCGGGCGGGGACTACTCAAGAGGACGTCGATATGAGGAGAAAGAAAGCTGGCGTTCTACGGATCGGAGCGTGGAATGTCAGATCCCTTAATCGAGCAGGTAGGTTAGAAAATTTAAAAAGGGAAATTGATAGGTTGAAGTTAGATATAGTGGGAATTAGTGAAGTTCGGTGGCAGGAGGAACAAGATTTTTGGTCAGGTGAATACAGGGTTATAAATACAAAATAAAATAGGGGTAATGCAGGAGTGGGTTTAATAATGAATAAAAAAAAATAGGAGTGCGGGTAAGCTACTACCAACAGCATAGTAAATGCATTATTGTGGCCAAGATAGACACGAAGCCCATGCCTACTACAGTAGTACAAGTTTATATGCCAAATGGTTCTGAATATGATTAAGAAATTGATAAAATGTATGATGAAGTGTAAAGAAATTATTCAGGTAGTGAAGGGAGACGAAAATTTAATAGTCATGGGTGACTGGAATTCGATAGTGTGAAAAGGCAGAGAAGGAAACAGACTAGGTGAATATGGATTGGGGGAGAGAAATGAAAGAGGAAGCCGTCTGGTAGAACTTTGCACAGAGCACAACATGATCATAGCTAACACTTGGTTCAAGAATCATAAAAGAAGGTTGTATACGTGGAAGAATCCTGGAGATGCTAGAAGGTATCAGATAGATTATATAATGGTAAGACTGAGATTTAGGAACCAGGTTTTAAATTGTAAGACATTTCCAGGGGCAGATGTGGACTCTGACCACAATCTATTGGTTATGACCTGTAGAATAAAACTGAAGAAACTGCAAAAAGGTGGGAATTTAAGGAGATGGGACCTGGATAAACTGAAAGAACCAGAGGTTGTACAGAGTTTCAGGGAGAGCATAAGGGAACAATTGCCAGGAATGGGGGAAAGAAATACAGTAGAAGAAGAATGGGTAGCTCTGAGGGATGAAGTAGTGAAGGCAGCTGAGGATCAAGTATGTAAAAAGACGAGGGCTAGTAGAAATCCTTGGGTAACAGAAGAAATATTGAATTTAACTGATGAAAGGAGAAAATATAAAAACGCAGTAAATGAAGCAGGCAAAAGGGAATACAAACGTCTCAAAAATGAGATCGACAGGAAGTGCAAAATGGCTAAGCAGGGATGGCTAAAGGACAAATGTAAGGATGTAGAGGCTTATCTCACTAGGGGTCAGATAGATACTGCCTACAGGAAAATTAAAGAGACCTTTGGAGAAAAGAGAGCCACTTGTATGAATATCAAGAGCTCAGATGGAAACCCAGTTCTAAGCAAAGAAGGGAAAGCAGAAAGGTGGAAGGAGTATATAGAGGGTTTATACAAGGGCGATGTACTTGAGGTCAATATTATGGAAATGGAAGAGGAGGTAAATGAAGATGAAATGGGAGATACGATACTGCGTGAAGAGTTTGACAGAGCACTGAAAGACCTGAGTCGAAACAAGGCCCCGGGAGTAGACAACATTCCATTGGAACTACTGACGGCCTTGGGAGAGCCAGTCCTGACAAAACTCTACCGTCTGGTAAGCAAGATGTATGAGACAGGCGAAATTCCCTCAGACTTTAAGAAAAATATAATAATTCCAATTCCAAAGAAAGCAGGTGTTGACAGATGTGAAAATTACCGAACAATCAGTTTAATAGGCTACAGCTGCAAAATACTAACGCGAATTCTTTACAGACGAATGGAAAAACTGATAAAAGCCGACCTCGGCGAAGATCAGTTTGGATTTCGCAGAAATGTTGGAACACGTGAGGCAATACTGACCCTACGACTTATCTTAGAAAATAGATTAAGGTAAGGCAAACCTACATTTCCAGCATTTGTAGACTTAGAGAAAGCTTTTGACAATGTTGACTGGAATACTCTCTTTCAAGGTGGCAGGAGTAAAATACAGGGAGCGAAAGGCTATTTACAATTTGTACAGAAACCAGATGGCAGTTACAAGAGTCGAGGGGCATGAAAGGGAAGCAGCGGTTGGGAAGGGAGTGAGACAGGGTTGTAGCCTCTCCCCGATGTTATTCGATCTGTATATTGAGCAAGCAATAAAGGAAACAAAAGAAAAATTCGGAGTAGGTATTAAAATCCATGGAGAAGAAATAAGAAGTTGAGGTTCGCCGATGACATTGTAATTCTGTCAGAGACAGCAAAGGATTTGGAAGAGCAGTTGAACGGAATGGACAGTGTCTTGAAAGGAGGATATAAGATGAACATCAACAAAAGCAAAACGAGGATAATGGAATGTAGTCGAATTAAGTCGGGTGATGCTGAGGGAATTAGATTAGGAAATGACACTTAAAGTAGTAAAGGAGTTTTGCTATTTGGGGAACAAAATAACTGATGATGGTCGAAGTAGAGAGGATATAAAATGTAGACTGGCAATGGCAAGGAAAGCGTTTCTGAAGAAGAGAAATTTGTTAACATCGAGTATAGATTTAAGTGTCAGGAAGCCGTTTCTGAAAGTATTTGTAAGGAGTGTAGCCATGTATGGAAGTGAAGCATGGACGATAAATAGTTTGGACAAGAAGAGAATAGAAGCTTTCGAAATGTGGTGCTACAGAGGAATGCTGAAGATTAGATCACATAACTAATGAGGAGGTATTGAATAGAATTGGGGAGAAGAGGAGTTTGTGGCACAACTTGACAAGAAGAAGGGACCGGTTGGTAGGACATGTTCTGAGGCATCAAGGGATCATAAATTTAGCATTGGAGGGCAGCGTGGAGGGTAAAAATCGTAGAGGGAGACCAAGAGATGAATACACTAAGCAGATTCAGAAGGATGTAGGTTGCAGTAAGTACTGGGAGATGAAGAAGCTTGCACAGGATAGAGTAGCATGGAGAGCTGCATCAAACCAGTCTCAGGACTGAAGACAACAACAACAACAAGTAGTGTGTAAGCTTAGGGACTGATAACCTTAGCAGTTAAGTCCCATAAGATTTCTCTCTCTCTCTCTCTCTCTCTCTCTCTCTCTCTCACACACACACACACACACACACACACACACAGTAGACCAAACATGACGCAGAACGCCTCTCTTGCAGTGCCTGCCATTGAAGTTGGCCGAGCATCTCCGTGACGCTTTCACGCTTACTAAATCAACCAGTAACAAAACGTGCTGCTCTTCTTTGGAGGTTTTCTATTTCTTCTATCAGTCCTGTCTGGTACTTATCCCATACTGACGAGCAATATTAAGTATTCGTAGAACAAGCATTTTGTACGCTGCTTCCTTCCTTGAGAATCCTTCCAATCAGTGTCAGTCTGGCATCTGCACACGATTAATTTTATGTGGTCGCTCCCTTCATGTTGCTCCGTGCACATACTCATAGATATTTTATGGGAGCAACTGCTTCCAGTGAATGTTCTACAATTTTGTAATCATGCAGTAAAGGGTCTTTCTGTCTATGTATTCGCAATCAGTTACATTTGTTTATGTTAAGGGACAACTGTCACTCCCTGCAGTCGATCCTCTGCAGTTCTTCCTGCATTTCGCTACAATTTCAATCGTCGCGGCTTCTCTGTGTACAGCAGCATCGCCCGCGAAAAAGCCTCACGGAACTTCCGACTAATAGGTCATATATATATTTTGTGAAAGGTAATGGTCCTATAACAAATGGTTCAAATGGCTCTGAGTACTATGGGACTTAACAGCGGAGGACATAAGTCTCCTAGAACTTAGAAGTACTTGAATCTAACTAACCTAAGGACATTACACACATCCATGCCCGAGGCAGGATTCGAACCTGCGACCATAGCGGTCGCGCAGTTCCAGACTGAAGCGCCTAGAACCGCTCGGCCACTCCGGCCGGCTGGTCCTATAACATTCCCCTGGCGTAAGACCGAGGTTACTTTTACGTCTGAAGGCGTCCTTCCGTCCAGAATGACAAGCTATGTTCTGTTTACTAGAAACCCTTCCATCCAATCACACAATTAGTACATACGCTGATATTTTGTTCATTATTAGCGCCTTATCTTCGTCAATAAACTCCTGTTCACATGCTGCTCGGTAGCAAAGGCTTGTTAGACGCGCTATACTGGGAACTGAACAATATGAGGTTGTATACAAAAGTTCCCGAAATATATTTATTGAATGTATTACATCGTGCCCGAGTGTCCCCTGTAATTTAGCTGATAGAGAACTAGATTCTGACACTGGAGTTTGCGAGTTTCCCATAGAGAAGCGGGGACTTCTCCCTGCTGCAGTCCCTCCATAACGGCCCCAGGCCCTCAGCCTGGTGTTTCTGAGTACCGTTCATCTTTTCCCGCATGGAAGCGCTGGAGCCATAAGTCCGCTATTCCCCCCCCCCCCCCCCCCACCTACTGTCGCGGCGAAGAAATGCTGCAATGAGGCCAACATTTCTGTCACAGACTTGCGCCACAGGTTTTAGTTTATTTTTTGTCTTACCTACAGATTTATTCTGTAGCTTCACTTTTAGAGTAGTCCGCTTGGAAGTCAATATCCCAGATCCAATGCTATGAAATGAATTCATATCTTGTGAATGTATATTTGCATTAGCTACTTGAGACAAACGAACATTTGCATCGGGTCGGGACTCGGACCCAGATGATTTCCCGCTTTGCCTTAACAACTTCGGCTATCCGAGCACGCCCCCAATGCCGTTCCAGACCTTCACATGTCACGCAGTCACAAACCAAATGCCCTCACTTTCGTGAAACTAAGCGAAGGAAGGCTATTATAATTTTAGTATCAACATTTTAGCCCCGAGAGACGTGATTATATTGTTAATGGCGACAGTGTCTGTTTATGCAGTAACCGCATCGGGAAAATATGGAAATGTCGCGTGGCTAGAGCCTACCGTAGGGTAGACGGTTCGCCTGGTGCAAGTCACCACTTGGGCGACTTGCGTGTCGATGACGATGAGATCATGATGATAAGGGCAACACAACACCAAGTCCCTTAGCGGAGAAAATCTCCGACCCAGACGGGAAACGAACCCGGGCCCCTTGGCATGACATTCCGTCAAGCAGGCCAAATTTTTTTAAATCGCATTTGGTTCGTTTTCGTTCATTGTATCTGCTCGAGGCAGACATCACAAGACACCCGTTTCAGTTCGCCGTTGATCCATTAACCAGCTACCGGGCCAGGCGTAACTACAAGTATTACAATACAATGTCCTTTCGACATGTGTGCATGTCTGGCAGACAGTGTACTGTAATTTCGACTGAATCTCTTCGCTGTGTCAAATCTTTGCCCCTTCAACTCGATTTTCATCTTTGGGAAGATGTCGAAGTTTCCTGGTAAGCACAGAAGGTGGAGAACATTCCCCGAAAAATGTAGACCTATGCAGTGGTGCATCCTCATGGTGGAATGCCCAGTCGTTCGTGCACGACTTCTGTGGACGTTTTCTCCTCGTATCCTCCCTCAAACGTCTTTCATCAATACTACAGAACTCTTCATTCACTGTATAACCAGGGGGGACGACTTATTTTTGAACAGTCTTCTTAATACAATGCTTAGAAACGTGGATTTTTTTTTTTTTTTTTTTTGTGAAGTCAAGAAGAATTATTCCATTACGACAAATCATACTTGGTTAAAGAGTCTTAGCTATAAGGGCCATTCAGATGAAAACGAAACAGACAGGCAAAAATAAGTAAACTGTTTATTCCAGAGTGAGATTTTCACTTTGCAGCGGAGTGTGCGCTGATATGAAACTTCCTGGCAGATTAAAACTGTGTGTCCGACCGAGACTCGAACTCTGGACCTTTGCCTTTCTGGCAGAAGTAAAGCTGTGAGTACCGGGCGTGAGTCGTGCTTCGGTAGCTCAGATGGTAGAGCACTTGCCCGCGAAAGGCAAAGGTCCCGAGTTCGAGTCTCGGTCGGGCACACAGTTTTAAACTGTTTATTATTCAAAAGTAATCGCCATAACTATGGGGTAAGACAAATGTCTCCATGGAAAAATGATTGCGGTCACCTATGGAACTGTGATTGTACCCGAGCGTGCACCTTTTCCTCCCAAGCAAACTGACGACCACGAATGCCTGTCTTCAGAGCTCTAAAAATATGGAAATCGCTAGAGGAGATAACGGGACTGTATAGAGGATCCGTAAAGGCGTCCCAGCGAAATTTCGATGGCGTAACGGAAACAATCTTAGAAATGCATAGGCGAGTATTATCCTGCACAGAATGGTGCCTTTCGTCAACATTCCTGGCCTTCTAGACATGATGGCGCGCTTCAAGTTCTGCAAAGTGTCCACGTACCACTGCGCATTAACTGTGGCGCCGTGTTCCAGGAAGTCAGTGAGCAGCGGGTCCTTGCAGTCAAAGAAAAAGGTCATCATGACTTTCCCGAAGCACGCGTACCTGTTGTTTCGATCACGCTGACGAACTTCCTCTGGGAAGCCCTTACATTTTCCACAGAGTCCAGATCTCTATCAATGCCATTTCCATATTTTTGGAGGCCTGAAGTAAAATATTCCTGGCCGACGATTTGTTTCAGTCGAAGACGTGCACGTCTGGGTACAGTCTTGTTTCCATATGCCACCGCAAACACTTTTCCAAGAAGTGGCTCAAATGGCTCTGAGCACTATGGGACTTAACTTCTGAGGTCATCAGTCCCCTAGAACTTAGAACTACTTAAACCTAACTAACCTAAGGGCATCATAACATCCATGCTCGAGGCAGGATTCGAACCTGCGACCGTAGCGGTCGCGCGGTTCCAGACTGAAGCGCCTAGAACCGCTCGGCCACACCGACCGGCTCCATGAAGTCAATGACCGTCTTGTCCCACAGTGGAATATATTAACAGTTATGGTGATTACTTTTGAAATAATGCACAGTTTACTTCCTTTTTTTTTTACATGTGTCCCGTTTTCATTTGACTGCCCTTGATATAAATCCAACTTCCATCACAAGTGACTACCTTTAAATGAAAGTTTGACGCCGTTCTATAAGTTCACAGCAGAATTACACGCATTTCTGCTTCTGGTCGTCATGAAGCAGTCATGGAATAAACTTCACCACAATCCTTCTCCTGTTCAATTTTTCTGACAGAATACGTTCACATCAATCATAAATTACCATCTATGTGTTGCATACGTCTTGTGTGGTCGGCTATCAGCTTACAAAGTGAGAAGCCTGGACTCCTCAACATTTTATGGCGTGATATACATAGATGTAGACATCAAGCCACTTGACAGCGAAGTGAAACGCTCGTCATCATCAATTGATGTTAGTCCATTTTTGAACCGCTTACGCCAGTCTTAACCCTGCGACTAAGCTCAAGCATTATCTCCAGTGTTTTATTCAACATTTGGTGCGTTTTTACAGCGTTCCGTAATTTAAAATAGAAACTTACACTGACAAGCAACTCTATCAAGTCAGCCATCACAACGACTTGCGCGCAAAATTCAAATTTAGTAACTTCTGCATGGACAACATCTCGCATATTTTGCTAGAGTTTGAGACAAATCAGTGAGCGATTCGCAATCAGTTTTGGACGATGAATAGGGAACGGAAAATACTTGGTAAGATTTCTTGAATAGACCGCTGCAGCATAGCTGTTTTTCACAAAGCTGCGATGTAACGGATCAACTGACAGCTAACGTTCATTCTCAAACCGCAACGCAGTTTACGGACTTTAAAGCCAATGTGAAATGCAGCAGGAAAAGTAGCCGCAGGTGAAGTACGAGAAGCCCTTCGCTCACGTGCGAAAGATGGAAACTTTCGGACAAGTAGGGCGCCGACTTTCTCGCCCGGACACTTCGGGAGCACCGCCTTGCAAAAACCGGCCTGCGCCTCGCACATCTCGCACATCGTAACTGGTTCTCTCTTGAGACACACACACGCGCGCACACACACACACACACACACACACACACACACACACACACACACACACGTGCCGAGCGCCCTTCACATGTCCGAAAAACCTGTCATTTGTCGCTGGACTCTTATCTCAGATACTAATGGCCGGCCGGAAGATAGCCTTCCGCTAAATATGCATGAACCCAACCTCGGCTCTTCCGAAGGAGCGTCTGCTTCGGAAAAACACAGCTGGACGCCTGCAATCGAATTCTTACCGACGGGACGAGCATAAAAATCCCAGAATTGCTGTTTGCTTTAATATTGTTACAGACCTAGCAGCAACATTTGTTTGCATACCGTGATGATCTATCATACTTTCTTCTTACCAAATAGTTCTCAGCACAACGTACCCTGCAACACAGCTAAAAGCTTCTCAGAGTGTTTCTGATCACTTCGTGTACAGTATGTCCCTCCTAAGAGTCGTCAAGCGCATTTTCTCTGGTGTTCCGGCACATATTTGCAATTTCGTTTTTGCAATATGTTACAGGACTCAGCCAAAACAAATAGCACTCGTCACGTCTTTTATGCGACACCCAGTGTAGCCAAAAAGCGTCGATTTGCTTCCAATTAAAAATAAAAATAAAATTATTTTTAAAGAGGTCCCGGATTAGTCTGGAGCAATATTCGTTTTGTCTGGGATATTAAAAAGCGAAGGATAACGAGTACCCCAGCAGCGATGGCATCGCCCTGGTCCACGCTGATTGCTTTCGACATGCAACAGCTCTGCTCAGCCGTGGTGGAGCATTGGTTATTGCTCGTCTTTTACTGTCCCTGATAAACGAATATCGCTCCAGACTAATCTGGGATTGCTCTATCGGACGGGCACTAAAATTTCATTTTGATTATAACGGGGATCAAACCGACGCTTTCCGTTGACACTGTGCGTCGTATGAGACACATGATCAGCAGATTTTTTGGACTGACTCCACTTATACAATACAAAAATGAACTTTCAGGTATCTGCAGAAACACCAGAGAAAATGGGCCTGACAGTTCTCACCATATATATCTACAGGGTGGTCCATTGATAGTTACCGGGCCAAATATCTCACGAAATAAGCATCAAACGAAAAAACAACAAAGAACGAAACTCATCTAGCTTCAAGGGGGAAACCAGATGGCGCTATGGTTGGCCCGCTAGATGGCGCTGCCATACGTCAAACGGATATCAATTGCGTTTTTTTAAAAATAGGAACCCACATCTTTATTACATGTTCGTGTAGTACGTAAATAAATATGAATGTTTTAGTTGCACCACTTTTTTCACTTTGTGATAGATGGCGCGCTGATAGTCACAAACGTATAAGTACGTGGTATCCGCCAGTGCGGACGGTATTTACTTCGTGATACATTACCCGTGTTCAAACAGCCGTTTACCAATTGCGGAGCCGACCGGAGCGGCCGAGCGGTTCTAGGCGCTACAGTCTGAAGCCGCGCGACCGCTGCGCTCGCAGGTTCGAATCCTGCCTCGGGCATGGATGTGTGTGATGTCCTTAGGTTAGTCAGGTTTAAGTAGTTCTAAGTTCTAGGGGACTGATGACCTCAGATGTTAAGTCCCATAGTGCTCAGAGCCATTTGAACCAATTGCGGAAAAGGTCGATATCGTGCTGATGTATGGCTGTTGTGATCAAAATGCCCAACGGGCGTGTTCTATGTATGCTGCTCGGTATGGACGACATCATCCAAGTGTCCCCACCGTTTGCCGGATAGTTACGTTATTTAAGGAAACAGGAAGTGTTCAGCCACATGTGAAACGTCAACCATGACCTGCAACAAATGATGATGCCCAAGTAGGTGTTTTAGCTGCTGTCGCGGGTAATCCGCACATCAGTAGCAGACAAATTGCGCGACAATCGGGAATCTCAAAATCTTCGGTGTTGAGAATGCTACATCAATATCGGTTGCACCCGTACCATATTTCTATGTACCAGGAATTGCATGGCGACGACTTCGAATGTCATGTACATTTCTGCCACTGGGCACAAGAGATTTTACGGCACGATGACAGATTTTTTGCACGCGTTCTATTTAGCGACGAGGGGTCATTCACCAACAGCGGAATCGTAAACCGACATAATATGCACTACTGGGCAACGGAAAATCCACGATGGTTGCGACAAGTGGAGCATCAACAACCTTGGCGGCTTAATGTGTGGTGCGGCATTATGGGAGGAAGGATAATTGGCCCCCATTTTATCGATGGCAATCTAAATGGTGCATTGTATGCTGATTTCCTACGTAATGTTCTACCGATGTTCCTGCAAGATGTTTCACTGCATGACAGAATAACGACGTACTTCCAACATGATGGATGTCCGGCACATAGCTCGCGTGCGGTTGAAGCGATATTCAGTAGCATATGACAGGTGGATTGGTCGTCGAAGCACGTTCACCGGATCTGACGTCCCAAGATTTCTTTCTGTGGGGAAAGTTGAAGGATATTTGCTATCGTGATCCACCGACAACGCCTGACAACATGCGTTAGCGGATTGTCAATGCATGTGCGAACATTACGGATGGCGAACTACTCGCTGTTGAGAGGAATGTCGTTACACGTATTGCCAAATGCATTGAGGTTGACGGACATCATTTTGAGCATTTATTGCATTAATGTGGTATCACAGGTAATCACGCTGTAACAGCATGCGTTCCCAGAAATGATAAGTTGAAAAAGGTACATGTATCACATTGAAACAACCGAACTAAAATGTTCAAACGTAGCTACGTTCTGTATTTTAATTTAAAAAACCTACCTGTTACCAACTATTCGTCTAAAATTGTGAGCCATCTGTCACAAAACGAAAAAAGTGGTCCAACTAAAACATTCATATTTCTTTACGTACTACACGAATATGTAATAATAAATGGGGGCTCCTATTAAAAAAAACGGAGTTGATATCCGTTTGACCTATGACAGCGCCATCCAGCGGGCCAACCATAGCGCCATCTTCTTTTCCCCTTCAAGCTAGACAAGTTTCGTTCTTTGTAGTTTTTTCGTTTGACGCTTATTTCGTGAGATATTTGGCCCGGTCACGATCAATGGACCACCATATATAAAGTCATAAATGAGGAATAATATTCTGAGAGCCACATTCTGCTCCTCCTGGAGTTATTGCTTACTAAATATAGGCAAACCATCACGACATTTGCCTGAAGTGATTCAGGGAAATCATGGAAAACCTAAATCACCATTTAACGAGACACTGAACAATCTCAAGCTCTGGACATGTTATTTCTCCAACGAGGCAGTACTTGAAACACGAAAACCCTGATCTGCGTCAGTCAGCACTACGTAGATACGGGGAGAAACTCATTTCATCGTAAACGTACGATAAATCGCATAACGACTTACGAACCACACGTTGGCGGCTGCGACAAATGTACTGTCTCGAGTCACAATACGTATGAGCTGTAAAAGGATAGAGTGTACGGTGAGTGAAGGAACAGTCGCATTTACAACAGCATGCTAGAAAGTTGTCCAGCCCTGTGGTTCTTTCCTCTTGGGGTATGCAGGCTCGCACTAACACGCAACATCCCCCTTCACATTCCTCAATTTTATGAAATTCGGTTGACATCTACTGACGCTAGTAAACAATTTGTGTTCGTAGCTCAGTGCATGTCATTATGGACGAAATTTTCACCTTGTGACTCACCAACTCACCTTAACAAAAAGCGACGATGTTGAAAGCTCAAAGCGTTCCGGTTAACATGGATCCGCAAACGAGTCGTTTGCGAGACAATTGAGAATGTATGACTACGAGTCGTCACTGACTTCAACATGAGGTACAGTGTGTTTCAGAAAGATTCGACAGATATTACGAGACTATGTCTTCTACGTGAACGAAAATAGGAATCTGGCATAAATGTTAACTTTCACACCGAAACATAAAGTTTACCTTGGTGCCAGGTGCCACTGTGCGTGGTTGCTGGTAAAGAAGTCCTGGTGCAGCTAGCTAGGTCGTTCTTTCATCATTGCATTGTGTGTGTGTCCAGTGGAGATGGCTATCAGGCAGCAACAAAAGACGTTTTAAGTTCTCCGTTTCAACAAATACAATGAAGTTACAGCAGAGTGGCCGGCCGGAGTGGCCGAGCGGCTCTAGGCGCTACAGTCTGTAACCGCGTGACCGATACGGTCGCAGGTTCGAATCCTGCCTCGAGCATGGATGTGTGTGATGTCCTTAGGTTAGTTAGGTTCAAGTAGTTATAAGTTCTAGGGGACTGATGACCACAGCAGTTAAGACCCATAGCGCTCAGAGCCATTTTTACAGCAGAGTGACGCGATCTTTGTCGAAAACTATGCCACTGCGTCTCTTCACTGTCTCAACATCAGCCTTAAGGCGGCCCTCTCACGGAACGTGGAAACACACCCACAATAAGACGGTTGGTTGATTTGGAGGAAGGGACCAAACAGCGAGGTCATCGGGTCCTCGGATTAAGAAGGATGGGAAAGGAAGTCGGCCGTACCCTTTCGATGAAACCATCCCGACATTTGCCTGAAGTGATTCAGGGAAATCATGGAAAGCCTAAATCGGCATAGCCGGACGCGGGTTTGAACCGTCGTCCTCCCGAATGCGAGTCCATTGTGCTGACCACTGCGCCACCTCACTCGCTGTGGAAGGGGAGCTGGTGGCGTCACGGACTAGAATTTCACGTTCCATTACACTGCGAAGGTTGAAACGGATAACCTGGCATGTCAAATGTTTGCATCGAGAAAAGGTGGCCAATGAGGTGCGACATTGTTTTTACATCAAAAGCTGAACTTAGGCGTCGCCATATTGTATCAAGGCTATAATGTTAAAATTCGTATTTGGTGCGTTTCAGAGCATCAGAAAATTAAAGTTGTCTTGGAAACGCGTCGTTTTAGATACGTCTTGTTATAATAAAAGCAAACTACGGGTCATTTGTTAATGGCTTCCCATGTTTGTTTTTTAATGTTATAAATTGTGTTCTAAGAAAGTATACCGTATCTGTGCTGAGGCAAAGGGATGATCTACGAAAAGTGCGTAGTTTTGCTACAATTTATCATAATTACGCATCAAATAAAATCATTAGTAGATGTAGTGTTTATACAGTGTATACTATATACTCAGGCTTGCCTGCCACGTCGAAGCTGTACCGTTATTGATAGCATCATGTGTTGTAACGTTCCAAATGGCTCTGAACGCTATGGGACATATCTTCTGAGGTCATCAGTCCCCTAGAACTTAGAACTACTTAAACCTAACTAACCTAAGGGCATCACACACATCCATGACCGAGGCAGGATTCGTACCTGCGACTGTAGCGGTCGCGCGGTTCCAGACAGTAGCGCCTAGAACCGCTCGGCCACTCTGGCCGGCACTGTTGTAAGGGCTTGCGGCCTACTCCTTCCAGTTTTTCTTCACCTTTCGTTTTCCAAAAGATCCTGAGTATTTCTTATTAATTTACTAGAAGTATTATCTGCAGTATATGATGCCATTTATTACAAAAAATGCACTTGCTGCAATTCTTTTTGCCTAGGCCAACGACTGGAACGTTTTCCCAGCGCCATAAATATTAAAGTAGCAAATAATCTGTCTCAGACAGCAAACACAAGATACGCATTTTTCAATGACAGTGAGCAGCTATGTGAAAACCTCCTCTTCCATTCAAATGAAATTACGAAATAAATCCCCATCTTGAAATCTATGTGACGCAGCACTTACGTCAGAGTGATCGTAGTCAAGGAAACATCGATAATATAGATATTACGCATACACAAACATTAGACACCATACTTTGTTGTTGTTCTGGTCTTCAGTCCTGAGACTGGTTTGATGCAGCTCTCCATGCTACTCTATCCTGTGCAAGCTTCTTCATCTCCCAGTACCTACTGCAACCTACATCCTTCTGAATCTGCTTAGTGTATTCATCTCTTGGTCTCCCTCTACGATTTTTACCCTCCACGCTGCCCTCCAATACTAAATTGGTGATCCCTTGATGCCTCAGAACATGTCCTATCAACCGATCCCTTCTTCTAGTCAAGTTGTGCCACAAACTCCTCTTCTCCCCAATTCTATTCAATACCTCCGCATTAGTTATGTGATATACCCATCTAATCTTCAGCATTCTTCTGTAGCACCACA